>NC_044191.1:24187720-24855220 GCF_900880675.1 Sparus aurata
ATTATCAGGTTATCAAATACAGATGCTTTGGGTCAGTATTCGGCATGACTTCTCACCCAGAGCATCGAAATTCGTCCTCTAAAACAAACCTCTCACTGGTTTCTGCCCTCTCTTTTGGATCTTCTTTGTATTTTGTTTCAGCGAGTGAGCTGTCCTAAATGACTTTTCTTCTGCTAAAAGAAAATGTTTAAACAGAGAGACTCGTCTTTCCGGATGATGGCGGACTGCAAAGTAAGTTCTTCAGTACAAACCAGTGTGTCTGAGGAGAGAGGGAGCAATGTGTTTGGATCAGAAGACAAAAGTTCTGTTTGAGGAAATCCAAACATCTCCGAATATATGCAAGTCCAAGACATTGTTAAAACTGCCTCAGCGTATTAGGACGCACAAGAACCCTAGAGAACCCTGATCGGACACAACCATGTGGAAAACTCATGCCTGCATTCCAGAGTCTTTCACTGGCGGTCGGCTCTATTGTTCGTTATGCAACAGGCTGGACGTGCAGCCGGGCTCTGCTGAGAGACTGTCCTAATGCAGCGTGAATGATAATGACCAACCAATGAGAGCTGAAGTCTAAGAAGTGAGCCGAGTTACCAAACCTACATTCTGGGGCCGTCCCGTCTGTGCTCAAAGACTTACTCGTGTACGCATCCAGCTTCGGGTGGACAATGTTGACTTTGCCGTACTTCTCCGCCTCTTTTGCGGCTTTTGATGACCACGTGCCGGTCACCAGGTAATCGGCGCACTTGTCCTCTTTGAGGCCGATCAGGTTGAGGGGAACGCCGCTGAACTGTCCAGAACCGCCGCCCTGCAGAAACATCACCTTGTAGTTGTCTGGGATATTCCTGCGAAGGCAGAGGACACACTGATGTTACCTTCTTACACTGACTCATATCCAACAGAGAGACAGCTTGCAAAAATATCTACAACACCAACAGTAACTCACATTCATCGATACACCGGTGTGGATGAAATGTTACAACCTTTCAAATTCATCTTCTCTTAAACTGCGACCCGACTTGGTTATTTGTGTTGGACCACTTTCAGAGCACCTCCTGAAGGTGGGGTCAGAACAATATCGTCTCTCCATAGTTCGACTTTGTTTTATTCAATACAAACGTTTATGAATATTAGTATGGAACCGGGATTATTGTGACCAGTTAAAATTTAGATTACAATTGAGTCGACAGTGGCCGTTTCTTTGAGAATGCCTTGGAAAATGCACACTGATGGGGAATCTGGTTCAACTTGTTTTCATGCCATCAACATTGGCATTAAGAGAGATTTCTAAAAGTTTATTTTGGGTCCGTTTTGACCAACTCGGAAAAAAGGCCAGTTTATTTATCATATATACAGAATCCTTAACAAAAGAAAATTACTCAAATTAAGGTTCAGTCAGGGCGGCTGTGGCTCAGGACGTAGAGCCAGCGTCTTGTTATCGCAAGGTCGCTGGTTTGACACCCCTGGTCTGCATGTCAAAGTGTTGCCGGGCAAGAAACTGAACCCCTAAACCGCTCCTGATGTGCTGGTCGGCGCCTTGCGTGGCAGCCGATTTCCATCACGGCAAGATTGAATGTATGAACAACCGCAAGTTGCTTTGGGCAAATGCGTCTGCTAAGTGCCTTATATGTTCAGCTGATGAACCATGAATTAATGACTGTGGAGAAAGTAAGCTGTGTATAGAACAGATCATTTGAACCAACTTTGCAGAACAATATGACTTATAACATCATCGTCACACTGCAGCCACGCCGTGTCTTCGTTTTAGAAAAAGAGGCGTGAAGGGGGATAATGCAGAAGAAGCGATGAGTGACGACAAAAAAGCAGCACTTACCACAACTCTCGCAGGAGACCCTCCGATTTGTTCAAGATTTTGTTGAAGTCTGCCGATCGGTGACTCATCTCTGGTGTGAACAGAACCAAAAAACATTTCAATTTATTCTCACACACGGACATTTTAATTAGATTTTGATCATATTTGGCTCATCTCACACATGTACTGTAAGGGCATTCAATACAGTCAACGACAACCGATGAAAGTTCCTGTTAATGTAATTCCCCACAATAGAATATAATCAGTATACATAATGTTTATTCCTACACCAATGAAGTCAACAGAACGCGAGCTGGAGACGATGCACAGGTGACTTAACGTGTTGCTCAAGTGAAACCAATCAGTCGTCCTACTCACCCAGAACACTGATGCCGGTGCCGCTGTAGTTCAGGAGCTCCTGCTGTGCTTGAAGCAGCACCTGAAACATGCAGATACGAAGACTCAGGATGCGTTTGATCATGCTTTCCATCCGGATTTCCCTGTATCTTTAAACTGTTGTGTTCAGAAACATTCCAAGGCACCAAATTCAAGGACTTGTCCATGACTTTCCAGGCCCAGTTCCCCCAAATGAATGGGCACAGCACGGTTTGAGATGCGGATAGAGGTTACTTCCTGGTTAAAACGCTCACAATTTTTCTGAGAGCTGTTACAGAAGAGAACTGACAACAATTATAAGAAAATCAAAAAATAAAAAATAAAAATGTGCACAAAATGTACAAATTCAAGCACTTTAATGAGCCAAGTCTATTTTTTTTTTTTTTTTTTTTTTAAATGCCTGGGCTTTTTCTCGCTCTCAAACTTGCAATCTTTTGAGGATTTCAAGGACCTGTGGGAACTCTGCAAATGTCACTTTTCAGGGTTTAGAGATGACCACAGTTTAGTGTTTTATGTAGAGGGGCCAAAGCACAAACAAGCAGAGAGCAGAGTGCATTTTGAATTTAGCAGTCGAAAACTGCTCTCTTTAACTGTTAGAAAACACAGGCAGCTGATTTGTGCACAGCCATAAAACTTGATGAGCCAGAGCTGTGATGTATAGACAAGGTGTTTTTTCTGCCACCTAGAGGCAGTGTCCTCCTGCTGCTGCCAGGGAGGCACAAAGGAGCAGGTTTTTCCACATGAATGAACGGAGGCTGATGCAACTCAGCGCTGTGTTTTCAGCCTGGTGGAGCTGCGGACGAATGGCAAGCCGCCAGAAGCAGCAGTAAAAAAAAAAAAAAGATCCAACAAGGCTGGTTATGAGAGGGAGAATAATGTCACACGCAGAGTTTGAAATGTATAG
This sequence comes from Sparus aurata, assembly GCF_900880675.1. NCBI lineage: Eukaryota > Metazoa > Chordata > Actinopteri > Spariformes > Sparidae > Sparus > Sparus aurata. Next base: position 24,190,831 of record NC_044191.1, read on the forward strand.
TCGATCACTTTAAAAAAGCAGAAGTGTCGAGGTGAGAAAAAAAAAAACATGTCTGCAGCGAGCATCTGCAAACTCTGATCTAAGTGACAAGAGCTGTTTCCGGGAGACTCTCTCACACATTATTCACTCACACAAGTCTTAATGAGGGGCCACACTTACGGATTGGGGGATTTTAGCGGGTCCAGCGCCGAAGTAGATGGTTTGTTTCTGGTCCATGATGTGAGACGAGTTTTGGCTCAAATAACGGGTGATTGATTCGGAGATGTGGATGATTTCTCGCCTGCAGCCTCTCTATTGCTCGACTGAGTCTCTCCTCCAACACTCGGCAGCGCGGATGGCAGCTATCTAGCAGTGCCTGCAGTGCCGCGTTCAGGAACTCCTCGTAAAATTGCTATCTACAGTTCGCTCTGTATAGCTAATGTGCGATAGTGGCACATTTACAACAATATTAAATAAACACAGACGTTTTATTATTGTTGTTGTTGTTGTTATTATATTACAGTATATGGTTGTTTGGTGTTTTGTTCATCTTAATGTTTTTTTCTTAATCCTGGCTCAAATCAAACTCAGGTACTTTGTAGCGCTGTTTTTAAATGTGCATGATGAATAAAATGTTGATGTTATCAGTCATGATGTTGTGAATGATCCGGCGCGTCTTGTTGTATTGTGTTTTATTGTATTGGATTACAGTCCGTATCTTATATTGTTCAGTCGCTTGTCTTTTTCGGCATCACCTGAAGGCAACACAAGGATCCTGACTCTCAGCCAGCCATTTCATTGGCCGGTGTCACATGTCTGTTTGGTAAACGGATACCATTGGTCAATATCGATTTAGATCGAGACTGATTGGCTGAGGTGTTACGACACAGGACCGAGAGCATGCTTCATTTACTGCTCTTCATTTTGTAATTATTACGACTATTTAATGGACCCCAAACCCTTCTGTTACTGTATTAAAATAACTAAAGTAAAAGGCTTACATTTGGTTGAAATATAATGTCAATGATTAGTCAATACATTTCCACTGTGTTAAAGGAACACTAGATTTTTGAGTAATTTGGGAAACACACAGCTGCAATATAACCTTTAGCTCCTCTTATCGCCAATAAATCAATGGGTCCTGCAGGCATTTGGACATTTCTAAATCAGTTCTGCTTAGTATCTTAAAGATGCAATGTCTCTGTAGGGTTTCAGTCTGTGTCTGAAGGCGGACAGGAAGGATCTCTGGGTAAGTAAAGAGCCTCTCAGAGGAGCAGAGAAACCTCATGACAAACTCCAAATCCAGTTAGACCACAAGCTGCGCCCAGCACAGCGCTACACAAACAGCCGAAACATACACACGCTTAATATGATTTACTTCATTTATTCTCATGAACACCCTCTTTCCCTGTACTATATTTTCATACAAGAAGCCAGGTGTACACGAGTACGTATTACCTGCAAAAGTGTTTGGATTTACAGACAAATGAATGTGTTTTAGGCTTCAGGAGAAGACTGGCTGTATGCAGACCAGCACAACATCGGCTTGCTATGGCTCGACAGTCTCTTGGATCAGTTCTTAATGTATGTTTGTAATCCATCTACAATTTTGTTGTCCTGATCATACTACATTGGTGTATTTTGTACACACATCTGTTGCATGTCTGTTTTCTGTTTCCTATCTGCATCAAGGGCCTAAGGACAGAGGGGATTCAGTCCCTTGAGGCAAATTGTGATCTGTGATAATGGACTATACAAGTAAAAGTGACTCAGATACGAATAGGAGGACACACTGGGGAAAAAACGTGACGCAAAATTTAAAAAAGGCACAAATTTTGCATGTTTAAAAGGTAAGCCCACCAGTTTTAATGCCTTCTAGTGTTAAATTCTGCACATACGTCATTTTACACATTGAAGCTCTCTTAGAAACCAGAAGAAAGGCACATATTTCACTGGAGGGGGACTTTAAACGCCGTGGATGCAGTCACTTACAGTCACAGTTGCTACACAATTTTCTACACCTCATTGAGAAATAGATAAAACCAGCAGCTCAAACATCTTGACGTCCAAGTGAGCTGACTGCATCAGTTCGGCTGAGGTTGAAAATGTGACAGAGATAATTACATTTCAGCAGCTCGTGTTCGTCACGAGAGGCTGCTGACTGGTTCGTCCTTTTTAAGAGATCACACGGCAGGCTACTCAGTGTGTGTGTGTGTGTGTGTGTGTTATCCACTGGTGTTCTTAGTGCTCTTTATGATGAGCCACACATTGTGTCACGGCGGATGGATGATGTGTACGTCCCTGCTCTCATCCCAAGAACAAGCAATAAATAAACAATGAGTGCGCAGTGTCCGAAACGCCAGGTGTGGCCTTTAGGACCCAGATGAAAGAAAGTGCATCTCCGCTTCTCCTTTGGGTGCCTGGCGATCTGCCTCTCCCCCATCCCTCGTGGCGTTTGGCTGCAAACCTTCCCAGTTACACAGTGTGATACGTAGTTTAAAAGGTGACGATTGTGGTTTCTTCAGTTGTTTGACATTATCCTCGCCAGCAAACATCTTAAAATCACTTGTTATTTCTTTGCATGAAAATGAAATAAATGAAATCTGGTGTCTTGGTGGAATTGTGCTCTCTATACAACAATCTATTTTAATTTAACAACAATGTCTTCACAAATCAGAACACTTTAGGATGCGTTCAGGGCCACTGAATACTTATCGCAGTTGTTACGACCCCCTTCAGGAGGTGCACCGACAGAGCGCTGACACAAATAACCAAGTCAAGCTAAAGTTTAAAAGAGGATGAATTTATTAAATGAATAGTAACCAGACAGAGGGGAAAACCCTAAACAATCAAACAAACAAACAAACTGATGGGCCAGCCAAAACAAGAGAAGGTCAGCTTCCCAGACCAACCCGACAGGGCCTTCAGAGCTGGGGACTCAACCTAACCCTACACAAACACAAAGAAACAACATAACCTAACTGAAACAAACCACAGCTCCAAGCTTACTGACTGTGTCTCTGGTTAGAAGTTGAAATGGAGAGAGAGCCGAGTGCCCAACCCCTGCTTATAACTTCATAATAAGTCAGATGCTTTAACCTGCAAAAGGCAGGAGGCCAAGTATCAGCCACAGTTTTACATCCTGGCCAGCAGAGCAGGAGCATGTGACAACTGTTGCTTTTATTTTTCCTCTTTAAAAAAAGAAAGAAAAGGTAAAAGGATCTCGTGCCTGTCAAAGCAAAGAACACAACAAAACAGCACACTAGTTTAATTATTCAGTTTCATTTAATCTTATCTGTGTCTCCGACTCTCTTCAGCTGAGTGGTAAAGATGTAAAGTCTGACTTGTCGTGGCAAGTCAAGTCTTGTTCCTCTGAAATCCAGTTAGCTTTGAGGCACCTAATAACAGCTTCCTCTGGAGGTCCACCAGATCCTCAAAGAACCATTCATTGGTCAGCCCTGGATCAGAATTCACAAGAATTCAAACAGTCAGTGAAGGATCCATTAGTGATCTACTGATTGGTCCATCTATGCACTATAACTTGCTTTCTTATGAAGAAATAGTTCCCCCAAAAGATAAAATCTTAAAAATCAAGCCAATTTTCAGACTGCAAATAAGTTATCTCATTACCACCTTTCATATGTCATCTGTGGATTAATTACAGATCAGAATTTATCGGTTTACTGCTGGAGGTTAGGGATTTTGGCGCAAAGTGCATGGATGCTGATCAGTGGAATGCCCTGCAGACACAATCTGAGCTCTAAGGCTACGTTCACACTGCAGGTCTTAATACACAATTCCGATTTATTGCTCAAATCCTATTTTTTGTTTGGCTGTTCACATTACCTCTTTAAATGCGGCCTGTCTACGGATTGCTGTGTGAACAGCTCACGTTCCTGAAGTGACCCGCATGCGCAGTTGATCATTGATGACATCACGCCACAGCGGTGTTTACGGAAGCGAACATGGCAACGGCAACCGGTAACGTGGGACTGTATGGCTTAATGCTAAAAACAGTGTGGCGGCAGCCGGCAAATTTGTGAGCGGGGGATATCACGAAGGAGGAAGAGGAGAAAGAAAATTCATATTTTAATGATGGCTCTATGCGGAGCAATAGCAGCAACATCCGTACAGAGGAGTATTTGGATGCAGCGTCGGAGCCAGGAGTGGTGGGATCGGGATGTGGCTGGTTACACCTCACTGTCCCTCCACTGGCCGCCTGCTTCACGGCTGTTCTCCATTTTTGTTTTGATTATGTTCGTGGCTCCCGCTCGCTCCCGCCTGTGGCACACTTTTTTTTCAATCAACTTTATTTGTCATTCATTTACAAAACAGTGCAGCGCGGGTCAGAATGACGTCAAAGTCGCATTAAATGCGACCTGGCTGTTCAGATTGCGGTCGCATTCAAAAAAATCCGATACGTATCCGATTCAGTACCACATTTAAATGTGGCCTGAATCTGATTAGAAAATGTCAGATTCAGTGCGACTTGAGCTGTTCACACTGTCAAAAGCAAATCAGATATGGGTCACATATGAGCGAAAAAATCGGATTCAGGTCACTTGTAACTGCAGTGTGAACGTAGCGAGTCCCTGACTAGCAGCGATCCAAACTTGCTTTCTTTTCGAAAGCACATATTCGAGGAGGTGGTTGTGAAAGAAATAGTAGCACCTGTTGTAGGCCCCTCCCAAGCACACAAATTAGACTGATTGCAGATTATTCAGATCACCTGTGGTGCAGGGTGGGGAGACTGACTCCTGATTGAGGAGTGGAGGCAGCTCGGGGCATTTCCCTCCATGATTGGTTGGGAAAGGTGGGGAGGCGGGGAATGGCACCCAGGTGGCTCTCACCCTCATTCAGAATCTGTATCTGGCCCATTGAGAGCCTCAATCCCCTTAGCATTTGCCAGTCAGAAAATCTGGTCAGCCTGTTGGGTTTTCTTGACTGCCCACATCTTTCTAGTGAGGAAACCTGAAACCGTGGTGCTTGTAGGAGGCATTTCTTTGTTATACCCGGAAGAGGTATTCGTGTATTGATTTATTGTACAAGTAGCAGACATTTGGCATTCCCCCCTAGATTTTCATGTTTTTTGTTTATATTTTTATGTAGGTGGTTCTGGCCCGTAAGCATTTTACTTCCATTACCACCACAAGAGCACATGGTCGGTTATCAAACAGCTCACCTGCAACCAGTGTGTCAATAAAAGGGCACCTCAGTGAAGCAGACCTTTACTGTCAAAATTGTGTATATTGAATAAGTTTTAACAAATGATCTTAGATTTTGATTTTAGTATATTTACTTTGCTGCAGCATTCATCTCATTTTTCATCAAACTACATCACGTATTAACCGCGGTATCTTGAGAAAACTATAAAACGGTCTAAGTCTCTCCAACCTGTTGTGTTTAAGGAGAGCAATAAGGAATCTATGTGTATCTGTCGATGTAAAGAATAATTGGTTATTGACCTGTTTGGGGAGACTGTTTTGCCCGTGTCCACTGTGGCCCACAGGACTTCCGTTTGCTCCATGCCTGCACACCAAGAATGTGTGGATGTATCTCGTGCCTCTTAAGCCGTTCTCCAATAGAGGAGATGGAGTCAGAGGGCAGCATCTTGGACTTTTCTACCAGGTGAGCAAGGAAGACGAGATGTGAGGACGGTAAGCTGGGCTGCAGTTGTCCTTTCCGAGTAGAGGTTGACACAGTGTTGAGAACAGGAAGAGCTACTGGGGCGGATAAGCTCTCTCTCAGCTGATCCCGCCTCGGAAACTGACACTTGGACAGTTGGCTGATGTTTTCAGGGAGCATGGCTCTGGATCTGAAGGACCCACGAGTGTTCGAGGTGCCCTTCTCTGTGTTCTTTAGGATTGAGAGGGTGGCGCTGATGTTACGCGGGTCAATACGTGTGATGTCACGAGGTAGTGATTTCACCTCAGCCAAAGCTTTGTGTAACTCTGAAATCTGAGCAAAGTGACAGCAAGAGAGTTTATCAGGTAACAGATAGCACCTGGGCTTATATTCTAAGCAAATATACTTTAAATTATAGCACAAGTATTAAATAAAACCAGAAGGAAAGTACAGAAAGAAAGGCAACATACATGTTTGAGTGCAAAACATTTGCTGAGACGAATAAGATGGATCCGGTTGAAGAACATCCATTTGGGTTAAAACCAGTAACTTTCCAGACAGCAATACATTTAAAGTCACACTGATTAACATTTTTATGTCAGCTGGTGATCAAATGACCTGTAATGTGAAAGGGGTCACTCCTACTGTAGTCCAGCAGGTCTCCTCGCCTCAACAAAGCCTTTTTCAGCTCATTGTTTTTCATTTTCCAGCTGCAACTTTACTGTTTGGTTTATTATCATTGTTCAGCCAGCATCAGAAACTGCAGGTAGTACTGAATACTACTGATCGTCTCTCCCATACACTACCCGGCACAAAGTTAGCCCATACAGTGGAGCTTTTAGCTTTTAAAAAGCCACATAACTCCAAATGAAGATCAATACTGCTCAGTAGCTGCTGTAAATAGTTAATAACTGTTTGCACTGAAGGTGCACCAGGTAAGAATTGATCTCCCGTTAAAAGTTATAACAGTTTAACTGCAAATTGTATTCTGTCTATACCCCCATGACTGTAGCTACTGTTGGCTTGTTGGCTCAGTTAGCTGTGCAGCTAGTTGGACTATCAGGGGGGTGTTGGTGTTTATACCACTAGCAAAAGAGATTTGGGCTGCTGGGAGAAAGAGGGTTTTAGGCCCAGGGCTAGTCAGTTAGCATGCTAACTGCAATAGTAAAATATGACTTCCAAATAAATAAAACATAAATCAAGGAAATATTCGTGCAACCTTCCATTGTCCCTTAGCATTCTTCACACACGCCATTTCAAAGAACATTTTCCGCTACCTGAAGCTCATGAGACTCTCTGCTGTCTAACTCTCCTTGCTTATGTTGATTGTCCATGACCCCATAAGGCTTAAGAAAAGTATTAAGCAGAGCTCCAGCTTGTTGTTGTGGTACTGTTAAAACCCTAGAATACAGATAAAAAATAAATCTTTGAAAATGACTGTACGTCCTTCACCTGCTGCCTGAACAGACAAATCAACAAAAGAGAAGTGATGACAACACTGACACAGACTTCTGGTTTTGACAACTGAGCTGTCACCATGGCAACCAAGAGATGCGATTTTATATTACTGGGTGTAGCCATTTATTATTTTATATGTACACAGGAATATTGCACAGGTTACAAATATTCAGAGCACAGTCTATACAAAGTCGTTGATCAAGCAAAAGAATCCAACATAAACCTCATGTACTCGTATGTGTCGATACATGTTTGGTGCATGTTATTTTTGTGCGCTTGTGTGGTTCAAGGGAGATTTATTTTACATTCTTTATATTTACACACAGAGATAAATATATACTTATACAAACTAATGAAGCAGTTTCAAGACAATCAAACTCTTCCACTTCTGCATACCGCTGGTACATTACACTGGATGATAGAACACTGGCTGACAGTGTTAATCAGACCCCTGATGTTGACCAAGACGTTTATGTATGTTAGTGGATAGATCCAAATTTGATAACAGAATACTTCCTGTGTCATGCTTCACTTGACTGAAGACATTGTGCGTATATGTGTAAGATGGCAGCCAGTCGCTGAAATAATAAAACAACTTTGCTTTTGAGGTCATTCTAAGGTTTGTTTAGATGCAGAGCAAGAATTTAAAAAAAAAAAGCCGTTGTCAACATCATCTGAACCTAAAATCAACATGTTGATGGTTTTGATTAACTGCACTAGAGCTTACTCTAAGCAGAAACATCAAGCTTTACGAGTGTGCGTGTTTTGGTGTTCTGCAGGAAGAGCAGTGGTAGTTACGCTGACACAACTACATCTCAAGAGATTTCCTCATGTTCCCCGTCAACATTCAGCCTCTCAGTCTTTTTGGGTGGGACAGGGGTTTGGGTGGGAGCTGTAAGGGTGCGGTGGGAGGACGGAGGCTCCATGATGCTCATATGTTGAAGCTTTCTCCACAGCCACATGTGCCCTTGATGTTGGGATTGTTGAAGACAAATTCACTGGACAGCTTTGACTCCACAAAGTCCATCTCAGTTCCCAGAAGTGTGAGCTGAGCCTTCTTCTCTATGAACACCCTGACACCTGTGAGAAAAGTAGAGCTGTAACCACTCCCAAGTTCCCAAGTGTGTACAGTTTCAAAATGTCGAACTTTAGCAACCTCTAGTGGTACAAAAAAAAAAAAAAAGATACTGCAAGACATGGCTATGCACTACATGAATAAAGATGAAAACAAAACATTTGTAATTTATATCTAATCTTTTCTTTCCTTCATATCCCAAACATATTTTATAATAAAAAGAAAAGCACAAAAACAATTCATCACTCACCATCCTGCAGCACTTCCTCATCAGATTTGCTTTTCTCCTTGGTGTAATCCAGTGTGTAAGTAAGTCCGTTACAGCCGCGCGTTCTCACTCCAACCTTCAAACCGATCTAGAGACAGCCAGAAGGACATAAGCTTTCAGTCTAATTTATCAATAATCATAGTTTCATCAATTTTGCCATGAGACATTCATGCATGACTAAGGAGAGATGGAATGCAGAACTGGGTAGTCAAGACATGTTGTCAGACCACGGCAAAAGGTGTTTATAGTTATTCTGAATTGCCACATTGGAAGCCGGACTGAAAAAACTCAGGGCATAAAGGAAGGCCTCATTTCCCTGAAAGCATACTTCAAGAGACAAAATCAGAAATCATAATTCAGTAGGAATGTCATAACATTCCTTTTTTTCAAAATACTCAAGTCCTGTGACACACAGGTCTTAAAAGGTGAAGTCGGTTATATGTTACTACCTTTTTGCTAAAAAATAGCTGCGACCATATTCAATACTGAGATTTAAATCTTCAGAACGGAGAACAGATGGGAAGGCTCTGTGTGAATGCTCTAACGTCTTAGTCCATAAAAACAGATGTGACTTTAGCAAAGGAAGAGAAAAGTTCATGTATAGGTTTATTTTGGCATTCTATTTTTGGTAAATTATCGATCAAAGTTACTTTACACAACAAGCAGAGGAGGGCAAATTATTGTAATAACAGCAACCCACTGTGTTGAAAGTTTGAGACGCAAAACAACACAGCTTAGATAATATGATGTTTCAGTGAAAGCAGGACATAGTTACTCACATATTCCGGCTTGTCATGTAACAATACCCTGATCTTGTTCACAGCTGATGGAGTCTAAAGAAAACAACAACAGAATATAAAAGGTTAGCACTCACAGCAACAATACACAGTGGATTCAGCTGGAAACAATGTATTTTGGCCAAACTGTAACTGTTTGAAACATTCTGAGCAGAAAAATGACAATAAGAAAAATGCATTATTTGGTGCAAGTTTAAGTTTATTTGGCTGTTTTGATACACTACACCCTCCACGCGGTCATACAATTTTATTTCAATTGCCAACAATTAACATGCACTCTGAAGCTGCTGCTGTCACTGAGTGAATGTAGGTTTACAAATGAGGGTTATCAGCATTTGGGCTCTCACGTGGAGGCATTTGGGAGACTGAGGCGAACTTCATTAGCCACATGGTGCTAATCCCTTAAAGCCGGTGTGTGTTCATCTGTATGTGTGCAACTGTGCTGCGATTCCAAATGACAGTACATCCCAACAGTGTCACGGCCTGTTTCATAACTACACTGTCAGCCAAGTGTAATGGGTACTTACTGAATTGATGGTCTGTGTTGGATATTAAGTTCTTGTTTTTCATCTTAGTTTATAAAGGGTATGAAAGCCAAGCACACAAATTAGGTAATTTATTATATATCATTATAGTACAATGTGAAGGCATAATATGTTTAATAGATATTTTGGTAACATTTAAGCACATCTTTGTCCTTAGTCCCTGCCAGGTAAAGAAAACAGCAGAACCCTTTATTATCTGTTGTTGACTCGGTGTTGAGTGGTGTCCTAGTACATTACTACTTCAGCGCATAGCCTTTATCAGCTCAGACCACCATACACACATATTATCTTTCAGCAGCACTGTTGGTGGAGCTCGTCATGCTCACAATTTGTGAATTTTTTTATCCCGCCTTTAACTACAAACCGCAAACCTGCACTGACAACCAGCTATACCAAGTGCCTGCTTTTAATTACTGGGTTTTTTAAAAATACTTATTTCCTGTTCAACTTTCGCTCAATGTTTGATAGTACAGCATCTTGCAACTCAGACTTTGAAAGGCACTTTATAAACAAAGCTTTACTTAATTATTTACAATCCTATTTGAATATCACATCAACCACTAACTAATGATAATTTAAGACAAAACAATTCAAACAAAGAGACATGGAACTGCAAAACCCCCCCAAAACAATCAGAGAGCTAACAGTACATTTTCGGATGGACTGAAAAGGATGACTTGCAACAAATGCCTCAGTACATCCAAAGCAGCGACGACACAAACAACATTTATATACTTAAGCGGTGGGCCACCACAAGCCTCCAAAATCACTACTGGTGGTTAACCCAGTTGAGATCTGGTTACTGTGATGGCCCAATCATTATAGTCACAATGTGTTAGTACATGCTCGACAATCCAGAGAACCTGTGTGCTGTGTAGCATGTGCACTGCACAATGTTGTCCCTCATTTACGCAGAATTTTAATCTTAATTCATGATACCCACAGGGATATAACAGCCCATTCCTTTTCTCTCACTTTTTTTTTTGAGCTTACAAAGATCAGAATAAATTGAGGTCAAAGCAGTACATAATGTATATTAAATGCTGAAAATGATATTTTGCTTCGTAGATGAACTTAAGATGTTTCATGAAAACAGATTCTGGACTGGTATTACTCTCAGATACTAAACTGTTGCTATAATAAGAGTACCTTTGATAAATATATATATATATATAGTCATGTTATATAACAAAAAAATTCAATCAGCTAGTTTCATATTTAAAAGTCTGTATAGCTACGTTAAGCATTCTGGTCAGTACACTAATCAAAAGAGAGAAACTGCTTATGAAAACAGATGCATGTCTAAAGCAAGGTTTTTAAGGTGACGTTATTTGTTGCATTATGGGGGCTCCAGTATTTCAATGCACCTCGCTGGTGTCTAAAAGTCAGAATGAGAGAAAAAAGCGACCTCTGCTGCATTGATTTCTACTTCTTCTTTTAAAAAAAACAGTCTACTTGAATTAGAACTTGGATACTCAAAACTAAATCACTCGCTTATAAATATACATTTACAATCGTCACACTGCGCATTGCGGGTCTTATTAGTTATGAAATACCTTGTTGAAGACACTATTGTTTCAAAATTGTAGGACAAGGTAAGTTAATACGTCCTGATAGTGTTCTCTGTTGAGGTTGAGGAACAGTACGGTCACTGGCACATTACCAAACGACAGCTTAGCTTAGCATCCTACGTAGCCGGGGACCAACATCGTTAGCTATAGCTATTTTTACAACGAAATGTCGGATATCAGTTGAAGTAAGCTAATTTAAATGATGTGATTTTCAATTTGACTGGAATGCTTCGCTTAAGAACATAGCGAGCTGTACTGCGTGTGACGTTCAAGTCCCAGGTTTGCTAACGTTAGCTTAGCTAACTTTGGATCACGTAACATTACAAGCACACAACGGTCGCCGGTGTTTCGGTCACACTCTCCGAACTGACATTTAGCGAACGGCCAGAAAAGTGTTGCACATTAGTTTGTTAACACAGTTTATAACTTACCAGTGTCAGTGCGGCTCTTGTGGGCAATATCTTTCTTTTGCTGACCGCTCGGACGGTCGCTCGCACCATGGAGGCAGACATGTTGCTACAGTTAAAATCAAAACATTAAACTGCGCAAGCCTGTAGGAAAAAAATGGCCACCGCCCCCTGAAATGCAGCCTGTTTAATGATTGGCTGATACCATGACGGATGGGCGCGGCAGCCAATAAAATTCCGAAGAAGAATCAACTAAGCTTCTACATCCGCTTCTGTTTCGTAACATGGAATATTATAGAACTACCGTAAAAATGTTACGTAAATAATCTCAAAAATAGTTAGGGACATTGGGATATTTAAGAGTTTAGATTTTTATGTTTATTCTGTGACATATCTTGGGTTAACTGATGAACTTTGAAAAGTCGAGGTTCAGTTACTGGCTCTTTCTGTAAGTTTTAGGTTGGCTACTGGACAGACATTCACCCCGGAGACTGACTGACTTGGGGACCGTCACTAAATTACCCTATTGATTGTTTGATTTACACAAGAACAATTCTTCTTGATGATGATATAGGTGGAATGATGAAAAAAAAATATTTTTAAATACTAAGCTAATTTTATGTAGCACACTTATTTTGATTGCTAATGTCTCATGTATTTATTTTGTAGGAGAATGGCTTTTTTTTTTTTTTTTTTTTTTTTAAAGTCATGTGAAACAGTGACTCCAAACCATTGGTTACATTTCACTGCACTTCACTCATGTAGAGAAATCTCATCTCAAAAATCACATCCAAAATGAATATACTATTTATATTATTCTGACCTTTGACCTTATGTCAAATCTCAGGAGGTGTTTGGGAGCCTGTTGACCCCAAGTCCAGCTATGTCAAACTTTCAAAAAAGCGTCCCGACAAATAGGTACAAGTGGACTCCAAACGACCCGAAACATGCTCCTGAACACCTCCTGGAGAGACAATTTTGGCCTCGACACTTTCACCTCTGATCCATCCCATAACCAGCAAATTTTCAGTTTCCTGTAAACTACATTAACAGTACAGTTGTGTTTACTGCCTTCTGTACTGGCCAAGATATGAGACGACCGAATACTTTGACCTTTATACATTCATTTTGAAAACAAAACAAACACATTACACACTGGGATTTGATTTTAGTTTAATGAATTCTTTGAGACACAGAATGGATCGCAAGCAAACCTATCCTGGTAGGATCGGGGTTCTTCAATAACAAACTAAACCTCCCATTTGAGTCCAACAAAAGAAATGCATTAAGGCTGGCCATTAAAACAAAGCTACTTTAAAATGAGGAATTTGCTTACAACATCAACAACACAAGTATTTTATAAAAGTCAGCCATATTAGGACAACAATAAAGCAAGACAGTCCGTATCTGTAGTTGAATAAGCAGGTCTTTTACTAGCAGCAACGTAATTAAAAAGGGCATGGACCCTCACAGTGCAGCTACCAATCTGTGGCACCATTACAACAAATGAAGCCTTTGTGGCAAATAAATACATTTATCTCTCCACTGAGCTAGCCGAGATTGCGTATAATTTCATTTTAGAGTAGGTGAACAGTATTTGCAGCCGTGTAAGGCATACCACTTCGGGGAAGCATGAAACCTTTTCCCCAACTTTCCGGACTATATGATCTTGCCCTGTCATTACAACACTTCCTAGCATGTGTGGAGGCAGATACAGGCCAGGGTCAGCAGAGGACGTACCGTTCACACTAGTTGAGGGACAGTTTGCATCTATGAAATAGGGGTGGATCAGCAGCTTCTAAAAACTAAACATTGATCCTGAAAAAATATCTACAGAATGGTTTCTCTAACACAGAGACACACAAAACACACTGTAGGTAAAAGGAGCGCTGCTCTCATGGCTGAGCGACGGACTGATGGACGTCAGTGCAGAGGACAAATTAAAGAGGATCTAAAAGAAATTCAATAATAACAATAAAAAAAATCCTATTATGAAAAGGTACACTGCCATTCAAAACGTTTTTAAACAACCAATAGAATTTTTTGGGTAAAAACAATTTATCCTAAAAACCTGGCCATTATAAAATAAGGAGTACATGAAATAAGGAAGTTTTGGTTTAATTTGAAATGGCCTTGATGACAAAGCAGACAACACACCATATCATCACCAAGTCCAATTGTCTCAACGTGATCTTTGCGGTTTAGATCATGCGCTATAGACAGTCTAAATAGGGCCCCAATAGGGTCCAAATAGGTTTAACCTGACTGTTAGGCCTGTTGGGACTATACAAATCAAGTAAAAGACTAATTCTGTATATCATATGTTGTCTGCAAATAAGCCACGTTTTATGGGGATCAAGATCTAATAATTTACAGTTAGTCATGTAATAAAGAATTTTCGTATGCTTGCGTCTTCTAATTTAAGAGATTTCACGCTGAATTTGCAATGACATTGGTTTACATGGGTTAATTAAAAAAAAAAAAAAAAACTTGACTGGCAGTGCAGGTAAACAAAGACGTGAGGTGCATGCACAATGGCTTGTCTTGTTAAAATGAAAGCTTTAAAAAGCTCCTCTGAGGAGGAGAGCTTTGGGGGCAGGGGGACAACACACATAAAAAGGCCCTATTTGGCTTCAAGTCAAGGCGTCCTGGCTTTGGCTTTTAACGGGCTCCCATTGGCCCAACAGTCCCATTCAGATTTCAGGGTTTTTGGACTTTGGGTTGCTGTCTGCCTGGACAAGAGTAGAACCTTGTGGTTTGTGTAGCCACAGCTGATGCTCATTCCACTGGGCTCTTCCTGTGAGCAGAGCGACCCAAATTTCGGCAGGCTAAACTACCTGAAAACAAACAAGAATACCAATGTAAAAATGTATTCCAAACAAGTTCTCTTTTTCTAAACCTGCACAGGTCCCTTATACAACTGACGAATCAGGGCAGATTGCCCCATCCTAACAAACCGACCAGCAAGTTTTTCCTTTATTTGCTTTATTTGAGATTACAAGTTTGATCAGTCACATATTTCTGTTTTGGACTAAATAGAAAACAACAGATGAAAAAATTAACAAAGCAGTAAACTTTAGCCAAAACATCATCCAGAGTCCAGAGAAAGGCTGAACCTGAGGCAAACTTTCTTTGCTTGGATTCTTTCTCCTCAGTAATTCTTGACAATCATTCTCCTCCAGCCCTAAAACAACACAGTCGACCCAAAATACACCAGTATTCAGAGCACCTCATCTACTTAAAATATAAACCTATTTAAGTTGTTGTGGTTGGGAAAATTTGTAAAAACACTGGCTTTGTATGCATCCTTAAAGGAATTACTATTACTATTCATTTTAAATCACTGAAGTACTTCCAACATTCCAGGATAGTAAGTTCAACTTGATAATCCATTTTGAATTCAATGACATGACAATGAGAACTATGTAAGAAAACTTGTCAGGACTTGAGAACAGTTAATTTACATACCTGCTTGTGGACTTAATATCACATTTTGTTGCTTTCTCTTCTTATTCTCTTCTTGTATGGGTGAACCCTGGAATGGGGAGATAAACATCGGACACAGGTGTTGTGTAGTAGTGAACAGCAGTTTACCACAATGTCAGTAAAATCGTATCGTTAAAGAATATTTTCCATTGACTGTAATAAACACTGATATCCTACCTGTCTTTCTTTTTCTCTCAAATTCCTCAAGTGGGCTGAAGAGGAGGAAGTGAAGTTTTCCATCTTTATATTACCTGCAGAATGGCAATCCGAGATTGAAGAAGCAAACAACTGACATCTATTTTTATAAAACATTATTTATGATAATGTCTCGTGCTTAAAAATGCAATTAAAAAAGAAACTAAGAAACAAGAGTGTCAGTTCTACTTTAGAGATTAAAGAAGTAGCTTTCAGAAGGGCTTGGCAATGCAATACAAATAATAATACATTTTAAAAAAATTAATCATGAACCTGCAGGGCTTCTGTACAGCTGACAGTCCTTCTTGATGTGAGCAGTTGATCCACACAGGAAGCAGCAGCGCATCTCCAGTGCATCCCTTTTCCTCCAGTGCTCACCCTTGTGTCTGACCTGATCCCTGGAGTCCTCTCCTGTGTCCTTTCTGTCTCGCAGGTGCTCAGGCCTTCTATCAGAGTCCTTTCTATGCCTTGACCTGGGCAAAAATGTTCCACATTATAATAATCATAATAATACAGACATGTGGTTATGATGTGATAAATTCTGATATGTGCTGAGATTACACCTACTTCTTACGCATGGGGCAGTCCTTCATGAAGTGGCCAATCTTGCCGCAGATGCGGCAGCAGCGGTCGTTAGGAGCCACTTCTCCCTCAGTGAGGACTTCGGGATCGAAGAAGTACTCCTGCAACAGGTGAAGATAAATCAGTCTCAAAGCTTGCTTCCACCACAATAATGCAAATATGGCATTTACACAGCAAATACTAACCATCTGACTGGGGTACACAGGAGGAAAGGTTTTGACAGGTGTGCCAAACACTGTTCTGCCATTGATGAAAGCCTTCATGATGAAGTTTGTCACTGATTTAAAAGACAAATAAAAAAAATAAAAAAAATAAATAAATAAAAAAAAGATGTGAGAGGACCGGACAATACATTTGGAAAGAAAGAACAAGACACAGCAGCATAAATGCTATGAGACAACAGAAGACAGAAATAATCTTACTTTTCCTGGACAAACCCGCACCAAGATTATGATTCAGGTCAAATGGATCTGTAATATGAACGGAAGAGAGAGAGAGAAACACATTAAACAATTAAAAATCAATTACCAAGCAACCATACACAAGTCCTTTCAATTCAAAATAACAATCCAACAATAGTGATATGTATTTAATGAACTGAATGGACATCAGCATGTAATGATGATTCAAAAATTGCCAAAATAATCACTTCAGTTTTCCCATCTGTCAGTTGGAATAACTGTTTGGACCATGAGTTTCTCCCATAAAACTGACCTTCAATGACGATGTATTTGGACGTCCACTGTTTGTTGAAGGTGGTGAGACGGCCATGCTGACGGATACAGACAACGTGCTCTCTGAAGTCAAAATCCTCAGTGTAGAAGCGGAGCAGGCCGAGCCACAGCTCGCCCACCGTCTCAGTGTTCTTCCCGTGCTGTGGCCAGCGACTTGGCTGCAAGTTGAAGAAGACAAGATTGACATGTTAATAAAATGTGGTGTGACAGGCAAATTCACTAAAGCATGTGTGCGAAATGAAGAAAACACTCACTAGTGTTGTTAAATCATCAAAGAAGTACACGTTCCAGCCATCAACCAGCACCTCCGGCTTTTTCTTTCCATCATAAATCTGAAACAAAAAAGGTCAGTGGAGAGAAGTTGAAGTTCATGGTAATATTAACATTTTATAATTGTTCATGTTAGCATTAGTATGCTTGGATATATTTCATTGTTTGTCTAGACAGAAAGAGACTCTTAGATAACTAAATGCCACCACAGTATTAAGTAACATTCAAATATTAAGATAAAGATGAAAAAAGAAAGCTCAAGTTTTAATCTCGTCATCGGTACCTCTTGCAGCACAGGGATAACTGGTGGATTCCTCTGCTGGAGAAAGAACAGCACCATGAGGGTGTAAGCGTAGGACGACAGGCTGCCACGGGAAGCATCCCCGATGTCACACATCTGTAATCGGATAAAAATAAATACAGTAATGCAATACAATCTACAGTATAAAATGATCCCATGATGTGTGTTTGTGTGTGTGAGTGAATGAAGCATACTCACTTTGGCAAAAACCTTCATGACGTAACAGAGAATCTTCACTCGCCTGTCAATGGCAGCATACGAGGCCAACAGGTGTGTGTTGTGCAAGGCCTGAAAACAAAAAGGTTGTCGTGATGCACACCTATTTAAGTTATTTAACATTATCTGGGACAAAAGTAAACAAAGGAAAAAAGAAAAAGGAGGGAGAAAGACCACTACCAGAGTGTTGTAGAGACTAATGTCTCCCTCGAGGCCGGTGCGAACATGGTAGAACTTCACAATGGGCACCTTTGCTGTCGTGATGGGCAGGATGTTCTTCAGGCCTGGTGAGAGGGTGCAGATGGTGAAACAGATTAAAAGGAGTGCAGTGAAATTTTGTGTTTCATACATTTTTTAAAATCTTACATCATACTTAACAAGAGATTGAACACAATACATTTAACATCAAGAAGCTTCTGTGAGTCACTTAAGCACATAAATGCCAAATTTTCTGTAAACATCAGCTGAAATCTGTTATCAACGGGAGGGTTTTTAGGGGAGTTGAGGTGAAGTTCTAAGGCTATAAACTGAGACTATGAAGTCCTTTGAGGCAAATTTGTGATATTGGGCTGCATCAATACAACTACTTTATTATCACTAACCTGGGTGTTTCCTCAGCAGTCTCGCCAGGCTTTCGATTATAGTGATGCAGTCAACATCCTGTGGAAGAAATTCAGGAATAACGCCAAACGAACCACAATTAAAACAAAGTGCCCCAGAATCTCATTCAATCCCCAACAACAGTAGGAAAATTAAATGAATGATGACAAACAATTAAACTTTACTCCATTGACAAATTCACGATATTGAAGTTTCAGACAGTGACCTGGTCATGTAGCCAAACAAAAATTACATCTCAGTACTTTGTCCATTTTCAAATTCCTTCTACAGTCAAATAAGACCAATGCTAAACAAGAGCATACATGACCACAAATACAGATTGACACTTCCTTATGTGACTACTATTAAGTTTGTTTTTTTTTTGTTTTTTTATTATTACAGAAATAGATAACTTACATCTATGGTCTCCTGCCCTTCCAGCACCATACAGATGTCCAGGTCACTCTGTCTGAAGCCAAAACCATTTTTGGATGATCCAAATAGTTTCAACCGAGCTCCTGTCGGTCAGAAAACACGATTGTCAACTTCATCATGAAGGTGAACATCTTAGTGGTGGATTTACAAGCCAATTTAATGCAATATCAAACACTGTTTGGTAGGTTAATTTTGAAAATATAAAGATGCTAATCAACAGTGAACTTGGTGGTTTACTTCACCTGCAAACTGTCGTCTGACAAACATCTCCAGGTCTTGGAGGATGTGCTCCCTTACACCCACTTCCAGTTCATCTGGGGCAAAGTCAGCTAAAACAAAAAAAAAGAAAGAAAGAGAGCCAAACTCAGATCGGACCACAGTCAAACACTTATCATTTTTAAACACAACATTCAATATGAAAGCAACTTCTGACACTGCTACATTTCTGTTTTCCTCTTCTGATTATTGACAGCTGGGATAGAAGCTCCGTCTTTTTTAGCCTTGTATAGAAGTCAGAGGGTGTCGTCTATGCTAATTATTTATGTTCACTAGTGCAAGCCTCCTCTTGAACAGGTGGGATTAATCAAGGTGATCCAAGCAATTTTGCAATCAGGTAGTAAAATCAAGTTTTTTTAATCCCACTCAAACACCAAATTTCACAGAGAACACCTTAGCAAGATTTAGGATAAGGACAAGAAAAAATAAAAGTATTCTTGCATGAGCCGAACTTTTCATCAAATAGGTTTATGCCACATTTAAAAAGATAAACAATTGCCTTAGAAGCCCAATTCAATTGGAACCATTCCTTCTATAAAAAGAAGAAATACAAAAGAAGTAAGATAATGTTTCATTGCACTTGTAATCTCTCTTGCCAACTGGCAAATGTTAGAAATCTAATGTTTCTACGCTACAGGTTGTGGCATATTGCGATCGCCTCTGAAGTAACATACTCATGATATCACATCGTACTCACTGTAGCACTGCTCACAGACTTTGTTAAGGACACCGAGAAACTCTGGTGTTATTGCTGGCAAAGGATCCAGCTGCACTTTCTTGAAGTCTTCCGGACAGTCTTTCTTCAGGTGTCCATCGCGCTTACACAAGCTGCACACGACCATGTGTGACTGAAAGAGATTGAAAAGGAGTTTAACTGACATACAGACAGCAGGACGCTTATCTGCATTCCGGTCACCTACAACTCGAATGATGACTACATAACTTTAAAATGTTCAGTTTGAAATTAAGATTAATTGTTTTCCTGAGAAGTTTTCATGACTATTGAATATAAAGTTATCACAAACATGAGGCTCTACTGACCTTCCCTCTGGTGAAAGCTTGCCTTGTGAAATCATAAGACTTTTTCCTCTGTTCTTGGGTTTTATTTTCTGCACCCTCATCTTTGATTTTATCCTCTAAAAGTTGTGGTGAGATATCCTCTGGCGCCAACTCCACCTCCTCCTCTTCCTCATCCATTGAGCCAGGTGTGTCCAAAGCTGGGCCCTCCTCATCAGACAAAAGCTCCTCCCCTGAGATCTCATCTACTGGGAAAATGTCCTCGTCCTCTGTGGTGAAGCTGTCCAAGTGGTGTCTGTTATGCATGTCCACATCAACATCCTCATCCTCCTCATCCTCAGACAGGCTGCTTTTGCCCAGGTCTGCCTTTTCCTTCTCCCTCTCTTCGTCAGAGTCACTGTACTCCTCAACTTCCTCCTCATCCTCAATAATGCAATCAGAGTCTTCAGGACCACTCTCTGCATCTTTATTTGCACGTTGTGATTCAATGCTGAGCTGACCGAAATCTGATGCAATTTCGTCATTCAAAGCATTTGCGTTCGCCCCTTTAACAGGTCCACGCTGTGCCTGTGTCTTGCGACCAGCAGCCGGCGCATTGAGCGGCATTGCAAAGTACTTGTATGTGGTTTTGAGGCAGTGGATGATGTACTCGAACATTTGCTGGCTGTTCAGCGTGCGGGCCACATTTCTCTTCACAGCAAATGGGTCTGAAAACAGAAATGGGTATTAGCTGCAATTAAACCATATGAGAGTCATAAATCTCTTTATGTATTCAACAGAAACAGATTGTGTTCATCATTTAAAAAGCTAATAGACTGAAACTAACAAATCCAGGGTCTGGTGGCATTTGGAACAAGTCAACCTTTCAATAAAATCCTAAAATACCGCTGACAAATTCACCAGCATTAGCATATCCATTACTGGCTGGGAACTGTGAAGTCAAAACTAAACAAATGAGTTACAATAGAATGGTTTTCTTTTTTGTCAGTACCCAAAAGTGAAAACGTTCGAAATTCATACAACTAAAAAAGATAGAATGCTTCTGACCCTCCACAGCGATGCGTTTCTTTGGCCAGTCTTTCATCTCTCGGGACAGGGCGACACTGGTCCGCACGCTGATCACATTGTCAGCCAAGTCGAACTCCAGCGAGTAGAAGCGGAGCATTTCAACCCAGAGAAGCCCGACTTCCACAGGCCTGTGAGGGCTCTGAAACACCAGTGGCACCTGCAAGGACACATCATGACAGTACTTTCAGGCACTAGTTGGGATAGTGGATTAAAATAGACACGTATTTTACTATGAGTTTAAAAAAGTAGTGCATCTGATTAAACGCCAACACCATCAATGTTTCATTACAAACTTTTCTGTGTTTTGGTCGCTTCAAACATATCTCAGCGATCGCCAAAGAAATGCATTACCTTTAACAACAATAATGGGCAAGGTGTTCATTATTGTGAACTACCTGTGGTTAAAGTCTCTTTTTTTTTTTTTTTTTTTTTAAATGCGGTGAAAAAAATTAAAGCATTTCATCTATAAATAGCATATTCAACAACCAACACATTCAGCAAAAACAGAGTTTTCAGGATGGATTACCTTTCCCTTTATAGAGGGACCGTCTGCTGGCTGTGACGTCTCCTTTGAGGAAGGATTGTAGGCCCAGTGTAAATATCCATCTTCTACATGCATGAGATTGAAGTCTGACAGCCTGCTGAGTGAAAACACCTTAATCTAAAAGACAATCAGATGATTAGATTCTATTGACATCAGCCAACCAATACTGAAATTAATACTGTAAGTTTTTTTTCCAGGCTCAAAATGGAAAGAAACACACACCTCTTGCTTCAGGTAAGCAGGCAAGAGGGGCTCTTTGCGCTGCTGTAAGAAGTAGATAACCATGAGGGCAAAGACGTATGGTGGTAGCCCACCTTCCTCCGCACGGTCGATTACACAAATCTAAGCGAGAAGCAGGAACACATTCAAAATTAAAAAGATATTTCACACACAAAAACAATTACGTATATTTAGCCCTTTTTGATAGCCGCCTGGCTAATGTGAGCAACATGCCAGGTTCTCAGCTGGGAACATACCTGGGCCCAGCGTCTGAGGCCCAAAACTAGTGAGAGGAGGAGTGGCTCGCGACTGGATAGAGCAGAAAGATAGGACGTGGTCTGGAATGCGTTTTCATTCCCTGCACTGACTTTGCACAGGAGGCCACTGTTGAGAAAAATAACAGCTTCACTTTTCATTCACAGTTTGTGGCTCTTGTGCTTGTGTGTGTGAAAAACACTTGAGTAATTTTATTAATGATCAACATGAATATAAAGCATATGACCTTAGAGTTTGATTTATACATTTTATGTGAAATCAAGTGACCCAGTAACGGTTGGAAATATCCACCTGCTTTTCTCTTTGCAGATGACCACGGGCACCCTGGCATGGAAATCAGCTTCCAGATCAATAAAAAGTGCTGAGGACACAACAGGACATGTTGATTTAAAACTGCCATGACAGTCTAGCACATGACTGACGGTGGAATTTCTTAAACAAGGGAAAGAATCTTGCAGTTAAATGAATAAAAGATGACTCACGGCTCACAGAGAGGCTCTCCTTGACCAACAACAAGACGTCTGGCTGATGCATCTGTGAATACATTCCATTTCAAAGCCTTCATACAACATAAATGTGATATAAAAAAGGACAAATGAACATGGTGTGTCCCTCGAACTCTACATCCACAAATTATTTAACTTAATACAAGAAAACGCCAAGTAATTGCAATGTGAATATTTACAAACCAGAATGTAAAAACAGTCCCTATAAAATCAAACTGGAGCTGATTATTGAATTATATTATTTTACACAATCACTCGTCTAAATGGCATCCTTGCTTTGGAAAAAATAAGAAACCTAATTATAAACAGTTTAAAAAAAAAACAATAACAACAACAACAACAACAACAACAACAGTATTCACACAGGGCTACTCACGTGAGGTGGATACTGAATGTCAATGTTGACATCAGAATCCTTAAATCCAAACTTAGTGCAAGATGAACCATAAAGCCTGAGCTTGATCTCTACAGACAAGAAAGAGAATTTTGTTATTAACAATAAAACACATCTGTTGGTTCCTTTTATTTTACATAATTTCATTACTCTGCCAGTCTGTCCACTACAAGGCAATATCAGCATCAGGATACATTTTAAAAACATGTCTGAGTCACCAAACAAATCTTTTGTCCTTGGGTGACTTACCTGGCAGGACAGACAGAAGGAGGTCTTGCATGATGGCGACAGCGTGTTGTCTCCTCTCAACATCCTCATCATTCATCCCATGTTCCCGCACTACAGCCTCTAGTGCAGCACTCACGGCGCTGATCTGCTCCGGACCGGGAGGGAGAATCTCAGTCAGCATCACCTGCTCTTGTCTCTCCTATGAACACAAACAAGCAAACTGGTCAATGACAGGGTTGTGGTTTCATTATCATTAGATGTAATCATGAAAATTGTGATTTGCATGACAGGACAACTTCTCACTTTGGCCTTCTTCTTGTGCCGTTTGTCTCTGATATGCCTGTAAGCATCAGACAGAGATTCCAGGAGAACTTCACATAGAGCACAGGTGTAAAGAGCAGCCGGGTTGTTGTGGGACCTCTGAACCAATATCAAAAAAGGAGGAAAGTACAGATATCAGAAAACAGCTGCAATAACAATCCATTTAATTTTTTCGACAAAAAATGACAATTGTCTTAGCGATAAGCCAACAATGTATATTCCTGCGGCTGTACCTATGGACTACCACAGTAAAAGCATGTACCTTCTTCAGGCTGTAGATCTCTTCTTTGTTAAGCCGCCTCTCTGCCTGTTGTAGGCTCTGAAGCTCTTTGGCTGAGAGTGTGGACTCTTCAAGGCCCCTGTTCTCTTCAGCAAAAGCTTTCTTCTTGTTTCTGTTTCTCCGTCTTCTCCCTTAAAAAAAGACGAAATGCGTGTGTCAAAGATGTGTTGCCTATATTTTTGTAAGGCATGATATGAAAATGTCAGAGATGATGGAGTACAGCCAGGTCTTACAGTCAGACTTGAGCTAGATTTCAATATACGGTACATTATGCGATTGCGATCGGAGATGTCGGGGAATAACGAATCACGGTGGACCCCATTTTTAAAAAAGGTGGTCGCTGAGGCTCGCCTTCGGTTTTTCCAAATCCTCACCTTTATGAGCACTGCCATCGGTGGCTTCTCTCCTCCCTTGCTCCCTGTCCTCCCTTGGACCTTCTCCTTGTGAACTCCTCCTCCAGTGCTGCTGCTGCTGTTGTTGCTGCTGCTGCTGTTGTTGCGAGCGCTCTCTCCAGTTATCTTCTCGACTCCCACCACTGTTCTCAGGGCCTGAGTACCACCGGAGGTCATCCTTTTGCGAGGGGCTGTGACCACCTCTGAATCCACCAGGGGAGTAGCTCATGGGCCCCAGTCCTCCCTTCTTGGGACTGGCCCGGTAGGGTCCACCTTGGTTCTTTCCTTGCTGACCTCCCTCTGATCTGAAGTTCTGTCCTCGACCCTGGTCCTGGATCCTCCAGCTCTCTGGCTTGTCTGCGGTTGCTCCCCTCTCCCAGCCACCTTGCCTAGCCCGGTAAGGCCTGCCCGAGTTATCCATTGTTTGCTTGAGCTAGAACTGCAGGATGAAATGTTCAGTTATTGTGGAAAAAGTCATTATACGGTCAAAACATCCAAGGCACGAACTAGGGGTCAACTGACAACCGATGTACATTTGAAGTGAATATGCACAAAAGGACACCATGTCTGTCCTGGAGCCGGTCTACAGATAGACCATGGACAGGATATTGAGTGAGACAACAGACAGAGAGAGGATGCTGCATCAGAGCCAAAGTAGTGCATTTTTTAAATTAATCTATTATATCAGCGATCAGACACAAAAATCACTGATACCGATAATCAGAAAATTAATAATAACAGCCCCCCGATAACTGGTTTACCCCTACCACAAACTGTGAAACAAGACTCTCTGCCAAACTTGTGACTTTAGCCGATGTCCTTTCTTTGTAACAGCATCAGGCAATTTTAGCTGGCATTATAACCTTTTTGTGCAGAAACTTTCAACAACAACTTACCTGTACTTCATACCGGGATTGCTGCAGAACATTGCAGGTGAATAAAAAGATATATCTTGACAACGCGATGGTTTAATAAAGTTTGATCAACAAAACAAAAGTGAGCTGGCTGATTAAAGTGTTATTTTCACTGTTGTGTTTTTTGGCTGTCGGACTTTCGCAAACTTTATGTAACTGACTTTTATTGGCTATGAACGCTGACAGTTCTAAAAAACTAACGTTAACACTGGTGCTTCTCGTGTGACCACATCACTAATATAACAAACCCGTTAGGTCAGTTACGGTGACTGTGTACGCACAGATGTAGCCTCAACATGAGGTTATCCAATGACTCGAGTTACGTTTCAAACTGTAATGTTACCCAACAGTCCCATCTGGCTTTAGGGGCTTGTTGTGCCATGGTGTTAGCGTGAGCTAGCTTAGCAGCTTCTGCAGTCCGATTTGCCTCTTACGTTAACTTACTTCTTCCTCTTCCTCCTCGAGGTAACGGCGTGTAACTAAACCACGCATGCACCTGGCACACCGGCAGCAAATTATGATCAGTCACTAAATTCAACGTCAGCTAAATTGCCACATAATGATACGTTAATAAAAAAAAAACAATGCCCAGCTAACGCTAATGTTAGCTGCTGCTGCGGCTGCTGCTGTTTAGCTCCTAGCTAGGACACCTAACACCTAGCTACCCAGCTAGCAGCAGCTACTGGAGCGTTACTCTTTATTTTTTACAGCGTTTGTTGAGCTGTTCAGCCGGCAGCTGAGGCAAAGGCAGCTGTGAGTAAATGGTCAGCGATCATTATGCTTAAATAATATTAAAGTCATTTAAATACCTTGTGTGCGTGCACAGAGGGCATACTTGTAGGCTTGTTGTTCAGGTCTGACTGGGCATGATCGCTAGTCTCGCACCGGAGTTTGAAAGGTGACGTACAGGCTGTCTGTTTTGTAGCCGTCAGCGTTAAAGTTCCGCCCACCGCAAACAAACAGTACCGCGCTCTGATTTTTAACATGACACTAAATAACCTGATCACTTTAGAATATTGTTAGATTATTATGCGCTGAATTTAGGCAGCATTTTCAAGCGAAGTCATTGTGGATAACATATGAAACAAAAGACTGTGGGGAAAAAAAAAAATCTTATGGATACACAGTGATGTCACTCTGCACCCATCCCCACAGCTGGTGTTTCTTCTTTCATGCTTTAACCTACTTTTACTTTTTAAGACCTTTCTGCGTTATCATCATCATCACCAAGAAGAAGAAGACTGCTACCTTTTGGCCTGATTTACAGAAATAGCTTTCAGAAACGCTTGAAAAAGTTGTCACTCTTATGAAGACTGATATTTTACTCATTTATAATAACGAGTCCAACTTCTCTCTTAAATGTTATCAATTTTATTATTATTTTCGCAAAATATTACATTCATAAAATGAAATGGTGTGAAAGGTTGCCCTACTGTCACACTGAGTTCCGTTAAAAATTTAGATCTGAAAAAACATAAATTGTCAATAACAATCACACTATTTAGACATTTCAAATGTTCTGCTTTTAATTAG
This sequence comes from Sparus aurata, assembly GCF_900880675.1. Taxonomy (NCBI): domain Eukaryota; kingdom Metazoa; phylum Chordata; class Actinopteri; order Spariformes; family Sparidae; genus Sparus; species Sparus aurata. The sequence continues at coordinate 24,217,343 of NC_044191.1, forward strand.
CAGACCTCTAAACTGTGTTTTGTTTGTTGTGCTGAGAGGGAACTGGAATTTAAACTTATATAAATTGTGTGTACGTATTTGAAGTTCTTGAATAAAAAAGGAAAGAAAAGAAAATGATGAGAAGAAGACGAAGAAGATAGATAGATAGATAGATAGATAGATAGATAGATAGATAGATAGATAGATAGATAGATAGATAGGGATGATGACGAGGAGGAGGAGAAAAAGGAAAGAAGAAGAAAAAGAAACAGAAGGAGAAGAGTTTCTCAGATAAAAACACTATTTTAGCATTTTCATCCATCACTTGTGCAACCACACCATTCCACATGGGAGCTTTCAAAAGTGATTTTCAGTTATTTCATGTGAAATGTCAGACATCTTATGAGCAACCACACAGCAGATGTTCACACAGTATCACAAGTTATCAATGAAGTATTTGAATATGCTTTATTTACTTTGATTATTTGAAATCAAAGTCAGTGTTTACTGTGTGTGTACCGACTGCATGTTTATGAGTTATGTGGCTGCTGAAACCTCTGTAAAGAAGGACCTGGACAAATAATTTAAAGTTATGTAATAAATGATAAGTAAAATGAATTCGTGTTTGTCTCCGAATGGAGAATAAAATGTGAAGCGATGATTCAAGGTAGGGCTGAACGACATGGCCTTGGAATAATAGTCACATCTTCATATTTACAAATCTCCATAACGATATTGCAACAATAGGTATGACTTCACACAATGAACATTTTTGATAAATAATAATTAGTAGGCCTAATGTGGACATAAAAACTCAGTTTTACATCCTTTCTGTGAGGACAGATTTATTGAGCCTATTTTCTTTTTTTTCTTTTTCTTTGATGAAATTAGCCTTCAGACGACAGAATGTGCTACAACATATGGCTGAGAGTAATTAGCTCCTGGTTTAGCCTCGGTTGCCTTGGTGATGGGAGAAAGGTGAGCTGCGGGAGCGGGGGAGACCCCGGGAAACTGACGTCACCAGGCGAAAGTCCCCTCCACATCCAGGACACACACTCAGCCTCAGTGATACTCAGCCGGTGGACTGGTGGCCGATCTGTAGACCGGCTCCAGGACAGACATGGTCTCCTTTGTGCACAGCGACACCGTTCACAAGAGGAGACGGACAGACGCGCTCTCTCCGATCCAGCAGCGGCAGACCGCCCGGCACAGGAAACAGACCCTCATGTCCAAACTGAGCGACTCCGGTTTCGAGGAAGACTTCGGGTCCCCTGCGACTTCACCCCCTGCTCGGATAGATGTGTCCCCGCTGCGTTCAGACGAGCCTCCGGCAGGGAAGCTGTCCTCCTGGTACCTGCAGTACGGGGACATCGGCTACAGGATCCAGAGGGAGAAAGAGGCGCAGTTTGATCCCTGCAAAAGTCTGGCGCGCCAACCACACGTAGGCTTACAGGACACCTTACACAGTGATCGCGTCAGAAATGAAATATCGTTACTGAATGGAAGTGTGAAAATGTTACTTTTCTTCAAAGGAATACGTCTTACTTTTCATATTTCCATCAGTAGCAAATCCAAAACAAAAATATGACATTTTAATCATCTAAAAATAACTGTTGACTTGATTACCTTTTGGTGTTTCAAACCAATTACTTGAAAAAAAAAAAAACAACAACAACATTGCATTGTTCAGAATGTATCAAGGCACCACTTCCTCCAGCAGATTGTCTTTTAATGTTGACCATCCACCTCTCAATAGCCTATTTAAAAAAATCCTGCCTTAGTGGAAGAAACAGGAGTGGTGGTGCACCCCAAGAAGACAAACACTTGCCACAAATCTCCCTTTTTTTTCTTTTCTCATGTAACACGCTCTGTTTTGCTCGCAGCTGACAGCAGAGGCGAGGTGTACGCTCATCAGCTGGCTCATCCCCGTGCACAAACATTTCCGTCTGTCCTTCGAGTGCTGCTGTCTGGCGGTGAACATCGTGGACAGGTTCCTGGCATCCACGCCAGTGGCTGCTGACTGCTTCCAGCTGCTGGGTGTCACTGCACTGCTGCTGGCCAGTAAACAGGTCAGTGCTTTAGATAGATAGATAGATAGATAGATAGATAGATAGATAGATAGATAGATAGATAGATAGATAGATAGATAGATAGAAAGAAGTGCATTTGTATAACTCACTCCCTTCCTCCTTGTCCACCCAGGTGGAGGTTGGCTCACCGCGGATCAGCCATCTCTTGTCGTTCTGCTGCGATGCCTTCACAAAGGAGCAGCTCTGCAACCTGGAGTGCCTCGTCCTCGTCCGTCTCAACTTCCGCCTCGACTCACCCACCCTGGCCTTCTTCCTGGACTACTACACCAACTGCATCGAGGCTACCCAGATAGGGTCCGAGAGCACAGGTGGCGAAAGGTGCGAGAGGATGAGTCCGGACAGAAAAACCCCCAGGCGGTGCAGCAACCTCGCCCGAAAGGTGTGCGAGTTGAGTCTGGCAGACTATGCCTTCAACAAATACCCGCCGTCTCTGACTGCCAGCTGTGCACTGAGGCTGGCTTGTGACTTACTGAAAACTGAACAAGGGCATCCAACCACCCAGTCACAGGTGGAGCAGTGGGGCAGATTTGTGGACGAACTTCGCCCCCAACCAGTTTGTGCTCGACCATCTGAGAGCCCTGAGCGTTCACGGCCTGTAAGTTGGGGGGGCCACAACCACAATCTGGTGCAGGAATGCAGAGAGAACCTGAAGCTTTTAGTGTCATTGAACCAGGAGGCGTTGGAAGTGATGTCCGCCATGTGACTACAAGTGTGGCCACAAATCAGAAATGTGTCCCCTCCACTGGTGTTGATGCTCTTGGGGTTTACTTTAAGATGATGCACAGAAGTAAAGCAGACCGATGTTATCCTCATGTTTACCTCATATAGGCAACCTGTTGACTGCAGCCACTGAATGTTTTACAGCGTAGCATAGGTTTATATTTATGAATGTTTATCAATGAAGTATTTTAATATATTCTGTTCAATGAATATGAAGTCAAAGTCTTTTTTTATCAACTCTATGCGCACTGACTGGACGCAGGTTTTTGGCTGTTCCGTCTCTAATGATGAAGGACCTGGAAAAAATGTGTTGTAAGTTATTGATTTTCTATTTGAAGGATGTAATAAATTATTGGTAAAATTAATTTGTGTCGGTTTTCTGAATGGAGAATAAAACATGAAGCAATGATTCATGCCTCAGAATGATGCTTTGATATTTTTTTAGGCATAATATATGTCTTCATATTTCCGAATCTCAATATCAGTACTACAACAACATCTTAGGGATGACTCTGTACATTCACAAAATTAGATTTTTTGATAAATAATCATCAGTAATGTGAATATAGTGACTAGATGGGTGAAGACAGCTATCAGTACAAGTAGAACAGTGTGGTAAGTTCAGAAAATTACATACTTTAACTGTAGCTGCCTTTAAAACCAGGAAAAGAAAACACTTGAGCCATTACACTACAACAATATCCAAAATCTAAGATGATATATACTCTCATATCATGATAACGATATAATATCGATGTATCGCCCAGCCCTTATTCAAACGCAGCTGATGTTTGATGGGAAACCAGAGAGGTGTTACCAGATGTAATGGACACTGGATGACATGAACAATAAATCATGAAATTAAAGATTTGTAGTCTCAGCCAAAATCTTATTTCCATTCCACTTTTTGGACCAAGCTCAATGAAAATAAAAGACAGCTCCACTACAGACTGACTCAAATCTAGAATGTGAGGTTGAAGTCTTCAGGGACAACAAAAGAAGTAACAGGTGGCCTGCAGCCTATTGTAGCCGTTTACCTGGAGGTCAGCTTACCCACATCTCTCTCTGCATCACTATTTGAACTGTGCCAACACAGCCCTGGTCAGTCGAGTGTTTTTCCCCCACTGATAATCCATTACGCGTGGCATCTCGACCTGCTGACACAGTGTCGACCACACAGGTGCATTCAGCGTTAAGGGCCAACAAGGCTTACTCTGTTTGTTTACTAATCGAGGCATTTGTCACCAGTGTTTACTGAGCTGTCTGCTGTAATTGCCCTTTTCCTTTTCCACTTCGCTCTAAATGTGGCAACAGGCCTTGACCTAATTTGGCTATTTTTACGCACATTTGGATATAAATTACGCGATGAACGCCGTAGGCCATATGAAGCAAATAAGCATTGATAGTAATATAAAATGAACTGATTGGCCACCCAAAGAGTGAAAACGCACTGGTCGGTCTGATGAAGGTGTTTGATTTCATAAATCGGGCCCGGTTGGAGCCCACATGCCCCTCTGGCACGGCGCAGGGAATACTTGGCCGCAGGCGGAGGGAGGGCACGCAGGGAGCACCTGCTGTAATGGCGCCGTTACGCGCGGTACCACTTTACACTTCAGAGCAGAAAAACCGTTAGCCTGCACCAGTTTAATCTCTCAGGACGCTGTCGCTCCCTGGAGACCAAACAAGTGCCTTTGATTGGGCCAAAACTCCGAGGCCGCGGCACGGAGAGACACAAACCGGGAGAATCTCGTCTATATCAACTCTGAGTCAAAGCATGGTGCTCCAGTCCTGCAGCCAGAGGCGAGCCGATGAAGATGCAAAGAGACAGAAAGGTGTTTGGTGCCATGTGCCCCAATCAGATGAGCCAACAGGGGAGGAGAGCTGCGGTTAGCAGAAAGGTATGAAATCTTTCTCCTGTCTCTTCTCTTCTGTTCAGCTCTGATGTTCAGTGGTGTTAACAGTCGTTCCCTGCAGGATAAAGTGCTGGTGCCAAGAAGCAGCAGCCCAGTCGCCATGTACGTGGAGCTCCCCTGTATCATCGAACAAGGTATGCGCACCTCTGACAGTCCGACCGAACCTCACGCATAAAGACAGCATGTGACAATAAATACATTGAATCATGCAGACACGCTTCTCTCGCCTCAGCTTTTTCAACAATCGCATGGGATGACCTGGAGGAGTGCGCGTCTGTGGTGAGAAGAGAGAGCGACTCCCTCGGCTCACAGGTGAGGAGAAAAACTCAAAAAAGAACCAGAAGAAACAAACAAACATAGAAATGCTTCACTTTTTCAGGCTTTTTATGACCTGATTTTAATGTAAATCCACGTGTTTAGAGAGATATGACATGGTGGCAGATCTTTATCGCTCCCAGGCTGTTAATGTTTGACACGATGTGCGCTGGAATTCTGCACGACAGAGATGAATGTTTACCCGTGACGCGCAGGCTACCGCTAATTGGCCGGTCCTCACACGTTTTTATCCTCGGGCAGCCTCTTTTGGCACGGCTCACCGTGCGCACAAACACTTTACGCGCCGGCACACTCGCAGACATGACCGCCGAGACGTATTCTGCCGTTAGGCCACATTACCCTGCCTGGTCGTGGTGGGATTATCAGGTGCGGGGCAGGCTACGATTTGTTTTCTCCTCCAGTGAGATTGTGACACATTTGTTCTGTCTTTTAATCGTCAATTTGATTTGGCTGCAGGTGAATGAATCTGATGCAGATGACCAGGATTTTGGAGATTATGCGCTGGACTTCATGGCAGGTGAGCAAAGTAAATTTACATTTTAGCACTGATGTTGTGTGCTGTGTCATCATCATCATCATCATCATCATCACCAACCCCTTGTGTCTGTCTCCTCTGTCAGACTCTCCTGCCACTCTGGAGAGCAGTCTGTCTCCAGATGAACTGGTACCCTTTCAGGGATGTGTCATACCTCCCCTCACCCCTCAGCGGTTCTCCTCCTCAGATGACTGTCTGGTTCTTCACTCCTCCACAGAAGCAGGTAACCCGCCTGCCCAAGATGGAGCTCTGTGGAGGGGCATCACCCAGTGCCAGGGCAGGGCGTTGGGTGAATCCATGGAAGTCAACAATCAGGTAAATCCTCACTGTACGATCGATGACTTGGCGGCTGTGGTGCACATCATGAGGCAGTATTTATAAGTGATTTATGTCATGAACGATCCAATGTGTGCTTTTCTGGATATGTTTGAGATAGACAAATCCAATATTTCTGCCCATTACCTTTGAGAAAACTGACACTTTCAGTCTTTCACTGAATCTATTATAGTTCAAGATGTCTCCAAAAGGATGCTCATCAATTCACCTTGAGCGTCTTTCTTTATATTTAACCTGGTTTGATCAAAAAATGTGCGGAGAGTTTGTATAAATGAGGAAAACATTAAAGGTGAACTGCAGAGTTTTCTTGTAAATAAACTGATTTTTATGTTTACCAATTAGTGGTACTCACCAAACGCACATTTAGTTTTTTATAGGTCTAACAAACGTGTTGAATGCATTTCCTTCCTCACAAAACATTTGCGAAACCAATTCATTCAACATTTAGAAACCTGCACTGTTTGAATTCCTATAGCAGTTTTATTTACCATGCCTTTGTTGATTCATCGCTGCTTTTCTCGATGGCCTTTCCTCAACCACCATCGGTAGACCAGAGAGTTATGTGAAACCACTGGCAAGAAGGAAACCCACTCATAAAAAGACTGGCCCTTAATGCTGTCAAGGGTTAAAAACTGCTGGTGGCATAGAATGAATACATGACAGGTCACTGTGAGTTAAAGCAAAGTGCTGTCAATGGAAGTGAACACATTTGTCTGTGTCTGCAGCTACATGAGACTCTCCACAGAAAGAAGGAAGAGATCGACTCCCTTCAGGGGAGAAATCTTCACCTCCGGCAGCTGGCCAGTCGTGCAAAGCACCTAGCCTCAGTTCTTGAAGTGAGTACATGACTGAACACACACTTTCATCCTGGATTCAATAAAACCTTGTCCCTGAGCCCTTATCTTTATTTCTTGTTCTTCCACTATGTTCCTTCAGAAACTGATGACAGTCAGAGACCCTCATGTGAGAGAGGCAGTGATGCCCTGCAGTGATAAAACTTCACTGAGTCCCTGTAAGAGGCAGCGACTGGACGAAGGATATGAAACAGAGTCCTCTGATTCAGTGGAGGACATGCTGAGGGACATCAGCACACGCTGCAACGCTGTCCTGCATGGTGCCGCTGCTGGAACAAAACTCCAGCAGGAATCAGAGACTATACGCATGTACGGTTCATTCTCAGGCCTACAGACTTCTACCCCCAAAGGCCTCAGCACGGCAGCGGATGGAGCAGAGTCGGAAGATATCGCCTCATCTTTCAAAACTTCCGTTAGAGAACACTGCACTATAAAGACTCAAGTGTTTCCTCACGGACGGGCCTTCACCTCGAGGACTCAGCAGGGAGGATACCGCTTTCGCTGGGTTCCAAACCACAGCTGAAGCCAGGGTTAACAGATGTAAAACTGGATTCGATCCTGCTTTTAATAAGTGGTTTAAAGGTGCCAAATGTCTGTTCAAGACTGGAAGGAAGTGTGGGTGGGCAGGGCCTGTTAATGCTTAACTAATAATCTATAGTGATATCTGTGAATGATTACATGATGTCTTCCTCAGGTAGCTTGTGAGCTCATCAGTCAGATGTGGGGCCTGACAAAGGAAATAATACTGCCTCAGCCTTTGTTTTCTTTGTGTTTCTGTTTACATGCCTCAAAATGTAACGATCTTACCAAACGATGTGGAAATGTCATGTTCATTTTAACCCCTCATCATTTGTATTGCCTCGGGAAAATGGAAATGACTTTAAAAAGTTTGAAAATAAAAGTTATGTTTTATAAAGCTGACTTAAAGGGATTTCTGTTGTGGAAAGTGGTCTTGGGTGATATTTGAACAATGGAAAGAAACCGTTTTCAACATGAACTTTCTTGTTTGAGCAGTGAAACAAATGTGACCCCCTGACCTCCTCTAAGAAGCAGGGACTTCCTTTCCTTTTGTCTCTGTCTGAGTGACTGTGTGGTCTGAGAATGGGCTTCGCTCATGACGCATTACAGCCAACATCCTTGTTTATATCCTTCTTTTTGCAAATTTAAATGGATTTTTCTTTTCCAGATTGATGATTTATGGTCCTCTAAATCACACTGCTAAGACTTCATCTGTATGAACAATATTCGCAGTAACCCTAAACCAGAAAAAAGAATCTAAAGGGGACCTAAAATCTCAGATACAGAAAACATTTTTAAACATCAACATACAAAGTTTAAGGCGATATATTTGGGAGATTGTGTGTGTAAAGAGTACATAATTACAGTATGGGTATGTGATAAATTTAGGCAGATATTACAGTATACTGAATGTTGATAACATCTTTTATCCTCTGAACAACAATTGTTTTCTGGCACATGTCGAAGGCTAAAACAAGGACAAGACAACAATAAGAACAGATGAACTTATCTCAAGAGGATGTGACTGTCTGACCTTTGGGTATCTGTGATGTAATCTTCCTTCACCCTCCCTGCTGAGTGGGTTTGTTTGAGGCAGACCGGTCAACAAATACAATGTCGAACCTCAGGTCAGACACCTGGTTAAACTTCCCAAACCTGGGCCTGTTTACTTTGGAGCAGTGAGGGCAACACGTCAACCCCACAAGCTGAGGATGATTTACAGTGCTGCTGCTGTCATGAACGCTGACTTTAATGACCCATATGAAGATAAGAAGAACCTGATAGTGAGATGGAGGTCTGATTGACACAGGCCTGATTTTTCAGTTAACATCATGGAAAGATGCATCGCTGAGGGAATGTATGCCCATTTGAGTTGACTACTCCACCTGCAGCATCACAATCACAAAACATTTCATTGTTCGTGATTGTACTGAAATAAATAATAACTGAAGTGTCTTATATGACTCCACAAGTTAAATGGTGCGGTGATATTTCACATCAGTGCTGTCTAAAATAAGTATCCACATGCCCGAATCAACTATCTGTTACACAATACATCCACGAATAGAGCTGCTTTTATCCTGATGTTAATCAGGCATTAGCTGGAAGACCAAATCCTGCGTTTACTAGTGCATTAAAAGTCAGGTGTGTGAGTGTGATGAGAGGGAAACAAAACCACACACACGCATCCTTTAAGTGTCCAACACTGGAACGCTTTGGGAAGATGTTGACAAAACTCTAAACTATGTTTTTGACCTAAAAGAACGTCTGAAACCAGAAAGTATGTTGGCCATCAATCCATTGGGAACAATAGAATTGACTGATATAAACCTCTTCAGCGTATTGTGTATGACTGCCATGAAACAGTGACATCATGAGCTCATGGACACAATAAATAAATAAATTTTAGACATGGAGGAGTGAACTTTCACAATCAGAGACCGAACAAAAAAAGTTGAACAACAAAGAAAGACTCTACAAACTGAACTTTCCACGACTAGTGGAAAAACGTATTTTAAAAGAGTGCAATGGACTTAGCAAATGTTATTTTTTTATGGAAGACAATAAAGGAAACATTGCAATAATACATTTTAAAAATAAAGAAAGGTTAATGTGTATTACACGCTGTCAGTCAACACGTCAGAATGACCGATTCTTCCATCATGGAGATTAGCATCTCTGAATCTGTCCTGTGACAACCATGTATCTCTAAAAAAAGTCAACTTTGTCTGAAAAACAGCCCTGTTTTTGAGTTTGTGACCACTAATCCAAGAGGGTTTGTTAAAAAGGCTGGTTTATTTAGTTTTAGAGGTATTTTTTCAACCTATAAAGTAACAATTAACCATTAAGGTTTATCACAAAGATTCACAAACATTCAACTGCTAAATCTGAAGATACATTGTCTTCGCTGGACAGGAAGGGTATGAAAATCTGAGCAACTATGAAGCTGGAGCAGATAAACAGATAAAGTCACATAGATTGGAAAAAGGTAAGTAACCAATAGTACATCACATTTATACTTAAGTACAGTATGCCTATTTACTTATTTACTAAATCAAGTCATCATGTAGGCCTATTTGAATAACATATCAACAAGTCAAATAGAATGTACTGTCTGAGGAATTTTGACACTTATGGCCTTCCATACCTGGAGGTACCTGACTAACCCTGACCTGCTGACATGATCACCGTTAACAATTTAAATTCCTGCTGCCAACATAAATCAAACAGGACGCTTGTTGTCAGACTTCAGCCCCTCATCGTACAAGCGTCCAGACCTTCACGTCAGCTTAGCTCGACACAGAACAAATGGGTTTGTCATTGAGCCGCAGCAGCAGCGGCAGCAGCAGCAGCGGCCACAGAGGGCGACGCTTTGTTTAAGCTGCTTGTGACACATTTGACCGGTTAAGCTACCGCCAAACTGCGGGGGACGATGCGGGAGGGGGAAAGGAAAATACAACACACAATGAGTTTCTAAGGCGACTGAAGCCAAACCCTGGAGGGAGGCTGTAAACCAGACGGAATCCCGCGGGAAAGAGGGTGGCGAAATAAAATGATTTGTGGTCCTGCTGCGGGTGGATGATGATGATGACGATGATGATGATGGACCCTTGATGGGAAGAATTAAGAGGCGCAAATACATATTTAATTCAAGACGTTTTCTAATGCAGTTGAAGAGTTATCAGGGCACGTTGAGGGCACATTTTAAAGCAAGCTGTTGTGGATAACAAAATAAACACGGACACAACAACCTTCATCAGTTTAATTACCTGCTTTTAATAACTGAAACACACAACGAATACAAACTTAATTACAGCAGCATTTATTAATAGTTTGACTGTTATTACTCTGTGCGTGTGACCTATGTTTATCCTTAATTATGGATTTATGGAGCTGAAAGATAATTATCACAAGTCAAATATGTGTATGTCTGTGGCCTGGAGCTGTGGTGGAGCAGTGGTGGAGCTGCTCCGTCAGCATGTGTCGGGCTGCTGCGGCTCATTGAGAGCACGCACCTGTCGCACAGCTCCGCAGGCTCGCGCTCGGGCTGTGAGCGCATATGGAAGTGGCAGGTGGCGAGAACGTGCGCAGCTCGCGCCGTTCGGCCCACTTAGCGCGAGAGCAGCTCATCAGTAAACGGTGTGGCCCGCGGACTCAGCGCGTCTTCCCGCAAAAGCAGGGGGACTGTTAGAAGTTCTGAGTATGAGAGCAGATACGACATCACTCAATATCTATCAGTCTATCAATTTATATTATTTATTGTGTGAGTGTTGGTTAAAAAAGAAGTTTTATTAGGCTATAATATTTTAATTATTTTATATATTTGAGTTGCTAAATAACATTTAACTCTACTTACTACTAAAATGAAATGAAATACAAACATGTATCAACTCTCAAATCTTCAGGCTAATTAGAAGATATTTTACATTAACCAAAAAATGAATAAAACAGAAATAGGCCTATATAACCTATGAATTCGAGAACAATTAGAGCTGGACTGCATTTTGTTTGCATCATGAATTATGTGACAAAAATAAAAATATGCTGTCATCAACAAACTAACTACTTTTTTTTTTTTACTATCATTACTATTATTTTCGTTGCTTCCTGTTATGTTTGGAAGCCCATTTCCAACAGTTAAAGAAAAAAAGAGGTAAAAAAGACAAAATTACAAGATTAAAAAGTCAAAACTATGGGATAAAAAACTCAAAATTACAAGAAAAAGTCATGACTATGAGATAATAAGTCACAGTTGTCACATGAAAGGTCAATTATATCTCATAATTTCAACATTTGACCTCATAATTATGCTCAGCCTACCATGAGATCATAATTTATTTTATTGTATTAATTTTTAATCAAGGATAAGTTATCGTCATTTAATTTCTTTATATGGCGGAAGTGAGCTTCCATAGCCAGGTCTAATATATCTGACTTTTTATCCGTCTGTTATTGAAGAAAAAAAAATATATTCTTATTAAGAGCATCCTATAAATATTCTCTCTTTAACTATTTTATCTGCAATGTTCTAACACATGGATCTTAAATGATCTTCAAAAGGCAAATAATACTATAGCTAATCAACATCACTAATATTGTACTAATTACACTCTTTATTCCCAAGACCATACAACAGACAATAGGCTGATTGTGGAGTTGAAATGATAAACAGTGTAAAGAAATGAAGTGTGTCCTTGTCTGCCGCCTCCACCTTTACAACATTACCGCGCTGCTCTTTTCTTTTCTTTTTTTTTTTTTACTGTGTCTATTTGTTTCCAGTAGAAACCAGGACGCGGGGGGAATCCCTTAACATTAATTGAATAGAAAGAACTCCACCTCCACCTCACCTCCAATGACAGAGCAGAGGACGGTGCTTCCCGCTCCACCGTCCGCCCGGGGAGAGTATTTAGGAGCGGAGCGTCCGTCCAGGAGGCCAGACGAGCAGGTGCACCGGGCATGACCGGTGCTTAGAGACTGAGAGGAAGCTGATGGTGTTTTTTCTGATGGCTGATTTTTTTTTTTTTTTTTTCTTTAGTATCGAGAACTGAAGATGCGTCTGAAAACTGGAGATTCAGGAGACTGGGTGAGTGATTTTTATATAATACATAAATTGCCTTAAAGCTGGACTGTTTCCTCACTACCACTTGCTGACCTGTTGAAACCTGGCAACCACTTCAAACTCTAAACACATGGCGGTGTCTCTTTGGTCAACTGCAACCTGATAAATGTCATAATTAATGTAAATACTGTTGGAAATTATTCACTCCTTACAACTGCATCATCTTGTACATATTAGTGTAAATGTTTCCATTTTTAGTGTTATAATCATATTTTATGTTTAATAACTATTCCCTGTACACTGGAGTCAAATTCCTTGTTTGTGTGCACATACTTACCAATAAAGCTGATTCTGATCTTAATCTACAATCAAGTTGATTCAAATAACACCTGCTTTTACTGCTACTCCTTGTAACTTTCATTGAAGAATCCAAAACTCTCTGAAGATCCCAGTATTTATTGTGCGTCACCTTGACTGACCTCTTTTTGTTTTTTATCACCAGGACAACATGAGGAGAAGGCTGAGAGATCATGTGGGAAAGCGAGCACACTGTCCCTTCAAGGTAAGCAAGCAAATAAAGGGATAATCCGCATGAAAACAATCCAAACTTTCAGGTTAATTTGAGCCAGCTGCATCCACTCCAGCCTCCGTCCTCTGAGCTGGCGGTGACAGTGTGGCAGTGTACTGCTGCTGGCTGTGTTCTCTGAGTGACGGCTGTCAGCTACACTCCTCACTGCTGCTGCCTCAAACATCCAACCGAGGCTCTGAGTCAGCTGCAGATTAAAAAGTCAAACGGTTGAATGAAGTCAGGAGAAGGAACGAAACGGGCGTTGAAGTCTACGTTCAGCTCAGTGTCACATCATATAATAACAGTCAAATTCATTCATTTGCATGATACAGCAGGCCTGTGAGCTGTGACTGGTCGGGAGGCAGTGTAATGTTAGCTGACGCTTGTGTTGCCAGCTCACACTGCTCTGCTACCCGAACAGTTACATTTGACTACTTCTATATCACTCACTCTGATAAGGAGATATGACGTAGATATGATATTGAAGAATTTATTACAGTTTTTCAGCTCTCTTATGGTGGGCGGCTGGGAGGCAGTGTCTTGTTAGCTGGTTGGTTGCGTGTGTGTGCCAGCTTACCTGCTGCTGCCCTCCAACTGTCCATATAAATCCACACCGGCAGCACCAGAGGACGTCTGCAATGAACGTGAACTTCAGTCAGTTTAAAAAGAGCAGGCTAGGTTTGGAGATGGAGAAATTTTTTTAAATAAATATTTAGCCGCAGCCGTGAGCTGTACCACATACACTGACATAACCAGGCAAGTTACTGTTCCTGAGATACACTGTTGACTAATGGCCAGGACATTTTTTTGACATTTGTGCAAAGTTTTGTTGTAACTGTCATTATTTGTTGAGTGTTGGCCAAAAAATGTGTTTTGTGAGGTCACAGCGATGTTCGACCACCAAAATCTAATCAGTTCGTCTTTGAGTCCAAGAGGAATGTTTGTGTCAAATTTTAAGAAATTCTCTAAAAGTGTACCTGCGAGAAACGTGTTAACATTGGGATGGACGGACGACCCACCAACATTATGCTTCCAGCCAGCATACAGCATACAGCATCAGCTACAGGTTGCACAACATCAGCACCAATATGCAATTAATAAGTAGCTCTAAGCTGTAAACCTGAACACAGGATCCTAAACTCATTACCTAAGTTAAATAATTACGAGATAATTTTATTCATGAATGGTTGTTTGGCTGAAATCAGTCAAAACGGGCTGAAAATAATGTGCAAGATTTTAATATAAACATCAGAAATAGATGGTACAAATTAGCCAAACTGAACATTTGCAGAATCAAACACTTGTATGGTTAAACGATCCTTCAGCTGCAGCAGCAGTGGTCATTATCAGGAATGTTCGTCATGACTGTCACTATTAACCACAGGATGGTCCCCACGCACACAGACAAACACTCTCTCGACATTAGTGGATTTCAGTTCAGAGTTCAGTCCCTCCTCTGCTGTCAAAGCACGGGAAACACCGGCGTCACACACACAGACGAGTCCGGCGTCTGTCGACGACCACCATCATAGCTCCACCCGTTTCTTCAGGATGATTTCTCGCACCAGTGATGTGACGGCTTGACGAACGCTCTCCATGGGCTCGTCCGTCCTCCAGAAGCGGACCACCTTCCCCTCCGGATTCACCAGAAACTTCCAGAAGTTCCACTTTGGGATTTTCTGGACGGAATCTGAAACACAACACAAAACCAGACACACTCTTAAATTCAAGATGATCAGTGGTGGAATGTAGCTGAGTACATTAACAGATGGATGTACTGTGCTTCTGTAACAAAATCAAGGTACTTCTACTTTCCTCAAGTATTCCCATTCTATGCAGCCTCATACTTCTAGCCCACGAGGTTTGACTCACAGCTTTAGTCACTTTATGGATTTTCATACCCTTCCTGACCCTGCACGTCCAAATTTGTTGACTTTGAATTTCAATTTTTCTGATAAACTAAAGGAAAAAGATATTGAAGATATAATATAATCCTCCTGAGACCAAATAAACTGTTTCCTAAAATACAACATACACTAAAATTCATCAGTATAATTAAACCATACACATCATGTTCATTAGAGAACAGTGACAGGGAGCATTTTACTGAACGAAGAGTACTTTGACTTTTCATACTTAATACTAACTCGATTTCTGATTGTAAGGAAGTGATTACGATACTTCTTCTAGCACTGGATATAATGAATAGGACAGACAGGCGGATAGATAAACATTTTTTTACCATGATACCTCAGTTATGCTTATCAATCACTTATAACAATCACATCTAAAGGAGGCAGGATATCTAAGAGATTAAAGGTGCTATTTTTAAGAAAGGTTGATTTTAGAGTCTCGATTCCCAACTCGTCCCAACTCACATGACATCAGTGCAGCAAAGTGGTTGTTATGTCAGAATTTAAAATCAGCCCAAGCATCTTTTTTCTGCAGTTTGTTCTGCAAAAACAAAACCTTTCCATATCGAGACATCTACCTGTGACGGGCCATTGCCAATATCGGCAGACAATATCCTCCAAGTGATATTCATCAGTTGGGCTCTGAAGTTATGAATTTTGTCTTCTCTCTCTAGTTCAGTGTGATATAGTCGAAATAATTATCAACGTATATGAGACAAATTAAGACCAAAATTATTACTTTTATGGTGGAGTCTTATGTCTAGAGGGTGGACGTTAATAAAAACTAGAGTACTACTGAGCATCTGTGCTTTGTAAACAAAAAATATTCCGGTCAGCGACTCATCATTATAACTTAAAATAAATACAAATAGACTTGCACCATAGTGATGGTGGACTGAACTAAAACTTCACATACAGTCATATCTTTGACATAAGGCGCAGATGTGTGCAGATGTGGCGCACTGACCTGTGAGGAATCTGAAGGCGGGGTCCGCCTCTGAGCCCATTATTTTGATCCTGCTGAAGAAGGGGAATGTGACCCCGTACGTGGCCTTAGCGAAAGCCTCGATGTCCCGGCTCGTCCCGGTCTCCGTGTCCCCGAACTGTCCGCAGGGGAAGGCCAGGACGTTGAAGTGAGAGGTGCCCAGCTCCCGGTGCAGCTCCTGCAGAGACCTGTAGTTCAACTCCGTCTGCTCGCTGTGACTCGCCACGTTTACAACCAGAGAAGCCTGAGCAGGAGAGGCACACACAGGAGTGACTATCCTGCAGTAATAAACACTTTAGAAAAAAACACATACACATCTCATGAAACAAAAACCTTCAGTCATCTGACTCTGGGTGACAAAAGTCTACGCAGATTTATTTTCTGAACCGAAGCAGCTGGTGATGATGTGGACTCACTTTCCCTCGGTACTTCTCCAGAGACACCGTCCTGCCCTTCGCGTCTTTCACCTCGAAAGCATAAAAGTCGGCAGGTTTTCTGGGCTTCACCAGCTGAGTCTGCAGGAGGAATAAACACCCCACACCGACCGTCATGCTCAGCAGCACCGTCAGCTTCTTCGCTTTCGGGTTGGAGGACTTAGCAGGGTAGCCCCCTAAGGCCTCCATCTTGGAGGGGGAAGAAGGAGCCGCGGCTGGTGAGGGGGGGAGTCCTGCCCAGAGTCTCAGGGCGGATCGATGGAGGAGCCGAGTGAAGCTGGCATCGTTCTAACTACCATACCGGAAGCTAGATGAATGCTCCTACAAAATAAGAAGGAAATTAAAGCATGCAGTTTTTCAATTCAAAAGCCTAAAGCTTGTGTGGCCCTCCTCTTAGGTTTTTGAGAGCTAATGTTTTCAATCAACCAATCAATCAGTCAATCAAAACATTTTTTTAAAAAATTTTGCAGTAGCGAGGCTTCCTTGATTTCAGTAGCTAGCTTAATTCTTAAATTCATGAAAAGGTTAATTACATAAGTGAACCCGTGGCGATGACAGCGAACGATGATGATGATAGTGAACACAGATCTTTTACTTCAGTAAAAGTAGGACTACTACAGTTTAAAATTAACCTCTTCACCTATGTAATAAGTACCTCTGTAGCTTAATCTATAATAATACATCATAATTTATGAGATTAAATATGTTGTGCTTCAAGTAGTATGTTTGGAGCAGAAATTAAAGTCACATGAAAATACTCTAATCCACCTCTGCTCATTAACATTTTAGTAATATCCTATGGCAATCTTAATTACTGATTTTAAACTTCCTACTTCTATCCATCTAGCAAGTTATTGGCAATTATATAGTGGATTTTGTTAGTCAAAAGACATTCACAGTGCTTTTGCTGTGAAACCTTTAACCGGAAGTCAAGTTCTTCCAGTTCCTTGCTTGACACTAGAGAAGTTCTGTGGTCAGAAGTTTGTAGAGTTGTGCAGCTTCTGTTAGTTGTCAGTATGTTGAGACTATGGAGGCTTTAAACGTGTTTAATTTTAAAAACAACGTGTTGTTGTTGTGTTCTCAGGCACAAAGCGAGCAGCAGGTTTCATACAGGCGGTTCAGGAGGCGGATCATCCAGAGGAGCAGCAGAGAGGGTCCAGCTGCCAGCACACCGCTCACCACTGGGCGGCGCTGTGAGCCCAGCTTTGAGTTCGATCCGGTCTGTCAGAGACTGGAGCTGGACTCTCCACCACCGAGGCACCATGAGCCAGAACAGAGAGTCATACAGGGACACCTGCAAGGTACAACACACACACACACACACACACACACACACACAAATCATTAAAACTGTGATCAATAACACCCAGACTGTATGGAGGACCAAACCTGACATAAGTATAAATAAATAAATAAATAAATAAATGCATAAATGCATAAATAAATACAGAAATAAATAAATAAATGCTGAAATAAATGTATAAATAAATAAATGCATAAATAAATACATGCATAAATAAATGAAGAAATAAATAAATGCTGAAATAAATGTATAAATAAATAAAAGTATAAATAAAAGAATAAATGCTTTTTATTTATTTATACATTTATGTTCACCTACATTTATTTATTTATACATTTCTGTTCACCTACATTTATTTATTTCTGTATTTCTGTTCACCTACATTTATTTATTTTTGTATTTCTGTATTTCTGTTCACCTACATATATTTATTTCTGTATTTCTGTGTCCATATGTAAATGAGGAGGTAGGAGGTCCTAACCTCAGTCAAGAGCATGATTGGTCAAATCGGAGAGCCAGACAAAAGCAAACGATTCCTGATCTCAAGCCTCGCTCTCTGTAACGTTGTAAACAGCTCCAGTTAGCTTAATGGCCTCGACCAGTGTGACAGGTTAACTGGCGTTCATTTTAACTTGCGAGGGTCCCAGATGTGCTGCTGGTGTGGTTTGAGAATCCTGTCTGGAGAGCCATGTCCGCTAACCAGGAAAAACATTCTGCTCATCGCTCCAAGTCATGTATACGTGTATTCGTTTTGACGTGGCTTGAACACTTCTATCCACACGGAGAAGCCGGGGCTGCGACCTGCAAACCACTGCTAGACGAGCGCTACAGAGCACAAATCGTCCAAAAGTGCATGTTGTCGGTCTCATATCTTTGTCGTGAATCTCTGTACTCTTAAACAACTCATGTGTGGAACAGTATTAAGCATTTGTTCACGCCGAACGGCTCGAGAGCGGCGTGGACACCGCTGTTAGCAGTTAGCTGCTAGTTAGCTTTTAGCTGCTCGCTGTAGCGCTAAGAGCGTAGCGTCCAGGTTAACTATTGACACATGTTACCACCGAGAGTGAGATACATGTCTGGGCTTTCCTATGAACCATTGTCGCTACTGGTGTTTGTATCACAGGTTGATCTGGACGTCTCACGATTTGCCACAGCTGATTGACCTCACGCTGAGCTCGGGCTGGATGTCAACGTACTCTGCAGACTGTTTGACCAGCAGGCTGTATGACAGTGTACAGTTTTCACACTGACTTAGCTTCAGCTTAATAACGATGTATGCGGCTCGGAACGATGGCTTTAAGCGACCATTTGCACAGTGCGGAATGAAAAATACCCGATGGTAACCGGTGTCACAAGCCTGGACGCTGCGCTACAGCGAGCAGCTAACAGCTAACATAAGAGCTAAGGGGTCTCCACGCCGCTCTCGAGCCGCTTGGCGTGAACAAATGCCTCAGCCTGTTCCACCCATGAGTTATTTGAGAGTACAGACATTCACGACAAAGATATGAGACCGACAACATGCACTTTTGGACGATTTGTGCTCTGTAGCGCTCGTCTAGAATACACATATACATGACTTGGAGCGATGAGCAGAACGTTTTTCCTGGTTAGCGGACATGGCTGAGGATCCCTCTCTCTCCAGACGGGATTCTCAAACCACACCACCAGCACACCTGGGACCCTCGCAAGTTAAAATGAACGCCAGTCAAATTCATAACTAAACCAGAGCTACATGAACAAATGTCAACAACTGCAGCTAACAGTTAGCTGAGTGGGCTTGCTGGTAGCCAGCTATGGAGGACCAAACCTGACATAAGTATAAATAAATAAATAAATGCATAAATAAATAAATACATAAATAAATAAATAAATGCTGAAATAAATGTATAAATAAATAAATGCATAAATAAATGAATAAATAAATAAATGCTGAAATAAATGTATAAATAAATAAATAAAAGAATAAATGCTTTTTATTTATTTATACATTTCTGTTCACCTACATTTATTTATTTCTGTATTTCTGTTCACCTACATTTATTTATTTCTGTATTTCTGTATTTCTGTTCACCTACATATATTTATTTCTGTATTTCTGTGTCCATATGTAAATGAGGAGGTAGGAGGTCCTAACCTCAGTCAAGAGCATGATTGGTTACAGGAGTGTGCTCGATGAGGGTCTACTACTTCTGCCTTACTAGCAGCGCTGAGTCCTGTACACTGTACAGGAATGTTGCTGGCTACCAGCAAGCCCGCTCAGCTAACTGTTAGCTGCAGTTGTTGACATTTGTTCATGTAGCTCTGGTTTAGTTATGAATTTGACTGGCGTTCATTTTAACTTGCGAGGGTCCCAGGTGTGCTGGTGGTGTGGTTTGAGAATCCCGTCTGGAGAGAGAGGGGTCCTCAGCCATGTCCGCTAACCAGGAAAAACGTTCTGCTCATCGCTCCAAGTCATGTATATGTGTATCAAGACGAGCGCTACAGAGCACAAATCGTCCAAAAGTGCATGTTGTTGGTCTCATATCTTTGTCGTGAATGTCTGTACTCTCAAATAACTCATGGGTGGAACAGGCTGAGGCATTTGTTCGCGCCGAGCGGCTCGAGAGCGGAGTGGAGACCCCTTTTAGCCCTTATGTTAGCTGTTAGCTGCTCGCTGTAGCGCAGCGTCCAGGCTACCTTGTGACACCGGTTACCATCGGGTATTTTTCATTCCGCACTGTTCAAATGGTCGCTTAAAGCCATCGTTCCGAGCCGCATACATCGTTATTAAGCTGAAGCTAAGTCAGTGTGAAAACTGTACACTGTCATACAGCCTGCTGGTCAAACAGTCTGCAGAGTACGTTGACATCCAGCCCGAGCTCAGCGTGAGGTCAATCAGCTGTGGCAAATCGTGAGACGTCCAGATCAACCTGTGATACAAACACCAGTAGCGACAATGGTTCATAGGAAAGCCCAGACATGTATCTCACTCTCGGTGGTAACATGTGTCAACAGTTAACCTGGACGCTACGCTCTTAGCGCTACAGCGAGCAGCTAAAAGCTAACTAGCAGCTAACTGCTAACAGCGGTGTCCACGCCGCTCTCGAGCCGCTCGGCGTGAACAAATGCTTGATACTGTTCCACACATGAGTTGTTTAAGAGTACAGAGATTCAAGACAAAGATATGAGACCGACAACATGCACCTTTGGACGATTTGTGCTCTGTAGCGCTCGTCTAGCAGTGGTTTGCAAGTCGCAGCCCCGGCTTCTCCGTGTGGATAGAAGTGTTCAAGCCACGTCAAAACGAATACACGTATACATGACTTGGAGCGATGAGCAGAATGTTTTTCCTGGTTAGCGGACATGGCTCTCCAGACAGGATTCTCAAACCACACCACCAGCACATCTGTGACCCTCGCAAGTTAAAATGAACGCCAGTTAACCTGTCACACTGGTCGAGGCCATTAAGCTAACTGGAGCTGTTTACAACGTTACAGAGAGGGAGGCTTGAGATCAGGAATCGTTTGCTTTTGTCTGGCTCTCCGATTTGACCAATCATGCTCTTGACTGAGGTTAGGACCTCCTACCTCCTCCTCATTTACATATGGACACAGAAATACAGAAATAAATATATGTAGGTGAACAGAAATACAGAAATACAGAAATAAATAAATGTAGGTGAACCGAAATACAGAAATAAATAAATGTAGGTGAACAGAAATGTATAAATAAATAAAAAGCATTTATTCTTTTATTTATACTTTTATTTATTTATTTATACATTTATTTCAGCATTTATTTATTTATTCATTTATTTATGCATGTATTTATTTATGCATTTATTTATTTATACATTTATTTCAGCATTTATTTATTTATTTATGTATTTATTTATGCATTTCTGCATTTATTTATTTATTTATTTATTTATACTTATGTCAGGTTTGGTCCTCCATAGGTTTGGTCCTCCATAGCCAGCAATATTCCTGTACAGTGTACAGGACTCAGCGCTGCTAGTAAGGCAGAAATAGTAGACCCTCATCGAGCACACTCCTGTAACCAATCATGCTCTTGACTGAGGTTAGGACCTCCTACCTCCTCATTTACATATGGACACAGAAATACAGAAATAAATATATGTAGGTGAAGAGAAATACAGAAATACAGAAATAAATAAATGTAGGTGAAAAGAAATACAGAAATAAAAAATGTAGGTGAACAGAAATGTATAAATAAATAAAAAGCATTTATTCTTTTATTTATACTTTTATTTATTTATTTATACATTTATTTCAGCATTTATTTATTTATTCATTTATTTATGCATGTATTTATTTATGCATTTATTTATTTATTTATGCATTTATGGATTTATTTATTTATTTATTTATTTATACTTATGTCAGGTTTGGTCCTCCATAAGACTGATCTGCAGTGGTGAAATCTAAGAAGTTACATTTATTCAAGTACAATTTTGAGTTGCTCACTTTACTTGTTTACTTCCATTTTATACTTATTTAGACTTCTCTTCTACAATGCAGAGTGAATACTTTTTCCTGCATTACATCACAGCTATAGTTAGTTACCTGTAAGACATGTAACATAACCAAATCATGTATGCAACTCTTGTGAATTACAATGCATTGTTAGTGATTATTGATGATACCAGAAATTCTCAAGAAGTCGCCGCTCCTCGTCATGTTGCTGAAGTCTGAGAGGTTGTGACACGTTTCCACCAAAGGTTTTATTTCAATAACATCGGGGCTCAAAAAGATAAAATGATCAGATTATAGATTAATCCAACAAACCAAAGCAGATTATTGTATCAGAGCACTGTTTGCTATTTCCTGAATCATCTCACAACCCCTCAGAATGACCTCACGACTCTTAGAAAGGGCCTGAACGAACTGAACTAAAGAGCCAGTTAAAGTAGCTCCACCTCCAGCAGCAACAACAGTGAAGCATCATCATCAACATACTCTTGTACTACAGTGTCATAGCTAGATTCTGTCAGAAAATGAAGGTGCTAATACTTTTACAAGTGCTTCAGTTTTACCTTTATTAGTAGGATGCCACACGGCACTTACGCACTGAGGCGTGTGGTCACTTTAAATGAAAACACATTTTAATCAATTAAGTAAAATGATAAATAAAGTTCCATCTATATGTGATAAGCCTGATGATGTGGACTATTATGTATCTTGAGCACAACTCTTATATGACCATATGTAAAGGCTGATTGCTAAAATATTTCAATATTTATCAGACCAAATGAACCTA
This sequence comes from Sparus aurata, assembly GCF_900880675.1. Lineage (NCBI taxonomy): Eukaryota > Metazoa > Chordata > Actinopteri > Spariformes > Sparidae > Sparus > Sparus aurata. The sequence goes on from NC_044191.1 coordinate 24,240,146, forward strand.
AATTGATAAATCACCTCCAGAATTAGTTTAATCTCCCGCAATTAGTTTCTGTTGAATACACAGAATAATTAGAAGATTCGTTACAGCACCGCTTTGAGATGAAGATCAGTGTAATGTTTCCTGTGATGTCATCTTGTCCCAATCAGAGACAGCATTAGCAGGAGGTTTGCCAGACAGCACAGCTGTTGCACCGCCCACCGTCACGGCCCGAGGAAGTCTTGCAGCAGAAAATGCACCAGAACAGGTTTGTTTCAGGAACTTGTAGATTTTTGCCAACAAGGAGCCAAAGCAAAGATGTTTATAGTGATAACAACAAAGCAGGTTTTAGACTGGTTTGTACTGTAATAAAGTTGAGTTCTTCATTTCTGATGAAAAATTAATATAATCATCATCTCAAAGGAACCATTTTTTTTGGCAGGGATTTGTGTGGAGAGCTGCGGCTGAAGAACATGCAAGCACTCAACAGGCTGGTGTGGCACGAATGTTCTTTCACTATACAAACACACAAACAGGGAAATGACTGATTATCTGAAGGATGTGTAGAGTTGCGACTGCATGATGTCATACCAGGAAAGAGGAATGAGTAGTAGAAACCTCTAGGGGTCTGTTGGAGGTATCTGTTGTGGGATTACCAGTTTGTCTTTATGTTTCAGCATTCATGTTTACGCAGTACACAATTGTTTCAGCGTGTGTGTGTGTGTGTGTGTGTGTGTCTGTGTGTGTGTCTCCACTGGCCTCAACCAGTGCAGCAGGACACATCTAGCATTCAATAACGATTAATTCATGTCGATAACATGAGAAAGACTGTGTGAAAATTAAGTCAGTCAAACTAGAGATGTGTTTGTTTGGATATGAAACTTTGCGTTTGTATTTTGTGTAACTGTGGTTTTATGTTTCCACTGAAGGTTCTGATGACAGAAGGGAGGATTTGCAGCCATTTGCTCTCCTGGACGAAGGTTCTGTGAGTACACAGGGAAAGCCAGCGATGAAGTTGGCAGCGCCATCACTACTGAACGACTACTGTAAGCAAAGACACAAATCTGAAACCAACAGTTTGTTAGATTGTGTGGAAACACTTAATCACCTCGCCTGTCTGTGACACACTTAGCGCACGGCCTGTTTGTCACTACTGAAAACTTAAATCTTAAAAATGCTCGGTAATTTCCCCAAACTGCAGGACAATGTAGATTTTACTAAATACAATCTAAACACAGGGGAATTAGATATTTGCTGGGGAACTGTTTTCAGCCGTGGATGAATACATATTTGGTTTTACAGCAGCAGAATAATGTGTGTAGTATTGACTCAGAATAAACCACTACTTGTCCCGCTGGTTTAAGCTACTTTAGGAAGGGCTGAATTAAAACAATATACACGGTGGGTATCTTAAGAGCTTACTGAAGTATCTTTGAACTATATTTGTCCTGATTTGACTCCTTTTTTAGTGCAACAGAAAATTATTTGTGTAGAGGCTAGAAGGTGGAAAGATATAGAAACATTTTAGCGATGAGGAGACCTTCTGTGTGTAGGTGTGTTGATGGGACTTCTTACTGTGGCCCTGGTCCTTCTACCTATTGCTTTCAAATTAGTCACACCTCTGTTCTCCATTTCTAATGAACACATCACTGAACATCATATGTGACGTGGCGAGCCAGCTGCAAAATAATCTTCTGACTGTGGTGAATACATGTGTGGTAGCTCTGACTCATCCTGTTTGCCAGGCTCAGTTTAGCGTCTGTCGTCCCCTTCTCTTATCCCTCTCTTCCTCCTCAGACACTAACCTTCTCGACTGCAGTTCTTATGGTCTGATTGCGTTAGCGCTGGGCTCTTCTGTTTTCATTTGGGATTCAGAAACCCGTGCGCTGGTGGGATGTTTGGACCCAGTACCAGGGCGAGCATCGGGCAACCAAAGTCAATCCATCTCCTGTCTGTGCTGGAGCAGAGACGGCAGAGCCCTCTGCATTGGGACCAGGAGAGGGGACATACAGGTAAGAGCTTTGGTAAAGTCAAGAGTAAATGAGTGGAAACTGATACATACAAACTGTGGTGGACATGTAGCACCCAGTTGAATCAGCAGTCTGCAGTGACTCTGTCTCTCTCTTCACTTCTTTAGTTGTGGGATGTTGAGCAGAGGCAGAATGTGAGCCGTCTGTCATCACACTTGTCTGCGGTCAGAGCTCTTTCCTGGAAACAGCAGTTACTCAGCAGGTAAGTGATGAAGGTGGCTGGGGGGGGGGGGCATTGGTTTAAAGGTACAATATGTAAGAATTCTCCACCTAAAAATATAGCAAGTTAGACATGTAGTTAGCAGGTCGGACTGGGAGCTGTGGGACCACAGGAGATCATGATGTCAAAGCTGCTATTTATTTGTATTTATGTATGTATGTATGTATTTGTATTTGTATTTGTCTCAACCAAAATTCTTACATGTTGTAGCTGGAATCAAAAGGCCGTCAGTTTGTATCAGTATCAAGTGTGCAGTATTCTTGCAGGGGAATAACAGTTTCCACAATCTCACAGCAGCTCTGCACTCGGACATATCCATCACCTTGACCCTCGGGCTCCTACGCCTCTGGTAGGTGCAGCCGCCCAGGAGGAGGGGATCTGCAGCCTGCAGTGGTCTCCAGGAGGAGACCGGCTGGCCAGCGGCTCAACAGATGGCCTCCTCTGTATATGGGATGGTGACGTCACAGGGCTCGCAAAGTCACGTCAGCCAATCACAACAATGAAACAGCCCAGTGCTGTTAAGGTCAGTGTGTGCTTTACGACTGGGGCTTTGTTGGAAAATGAAAACACTGCTACATGTGTTTTGCATTCAGACATTTCTAAATGAGTGTAAATAGAGTACCTGTGTTCACGCTGATGTTTTGGCGGTACCAGGATGGGGGTCGATCCTGAGACCACCACTGGTAAGATACTTTAATGGTAGCTTGCACAAGAACACCTGCTTCATTCACCGTGGGTGACATGTTTGGTAGTTTTAGGATCAACACAACCACGATTACAAATAGCAAGCAACTGTGTGTTATGTTGAATGACTTGATGATGACTAATCTTGTCTCACGTGAACTTGAATGGCATGCTGCCAGCGGGGTTGCTTGAGGATTTTAAAAAATGCTGTTAGTTGATCATGCAGCTATTCAGAGAGTGGTTTGTTTAAACAACCAGGCAGCTAGTGACCATTGTCTGTATGTGTTTAGGCAATGGGATGGTGTCCATGGCAGAGAAAGATGATCGCCACCGGTGGGGGATGGAAAGATGGCGTGCTGAGAATCTGGGACACAGATTCAGGGACTTGCGTGACCTCTGCCAACACAAACTCACAGGTGCTTAAGAGTCAGAAGTGCAAGAGAGATATTTCCTCTTTTTGTGTCTGAATATCACACAGATCGTTCCTAATGACTCCCATTGCAGATCTGTTCTCTACGATGGGCTGAGAAGAAGAAGTATCTGGTCACAGGTCACGGCCTTCCTGAGCACCACATCACCTGCTGGACCTGGGAGTTCCCGTCCCTCAGCCCAACCTACCAGCTCACAGGTGAGAGAACCCGAAACATAACTGCAGCCCTCAACAAAGTCTGTTTAACACATTCAGCCTCATAGGAATGTGACAGTTGGACAGTAGTTGCAGCTCTGCCATTGATCACTGAGATACTTAATAGTCTTTTCACACTTATGAGTCATTCATGTAGTGGGCTTGCAGTAAACATGAAACTATAAATTACACACATCAAAAGTCACTACATTCTATGTGAGACGTCACAGTTATCTGATGTATTGTGAATTCTCAGGGGCAAAGAAAAAGTTCTGTCAGACACAGACGCAAAAAATTCCATAGTGATAATTTGAAACGTGTTCATTGCTTTGACTTTGACTCTGGTGGTGATCTTTAGCTTGATTTCCTTTGTTCAACTTCATTATTCACTCTTGGCTGTTTTCTGTTCAGGAAAGGGGGGTCTTTTCTTACTAAGCAGGAGTGAGTGACGTGTCTGGTTTGTGGTTGTGGTTTTAAGTAGAAGTTGACTTTTCACACCAAGCAAAGAAAAATGACCAGAAGATTTGAGACTCGTTTTCATTTGGAATGTCGAAAGTTTGTGTATTTTTTCACGGCTCAATGTTGTGTGAATGTGCACCTTTGCATTGACGTGTGCATGTTCCATTTTGCTGTGGTGCTGTATTTCAATTTGGCGCAACTAATGACATGCAAGTGAAACTAAAACTTGTGAAAGGCGATGACAGCAAGCACTGTGGTAGGGCGTTTAGACCTTTCCATTTGACAAAGTCAGAACCTGCCCATAAGGCCACTGAAATTGTGAAAATAAAAATTTAGTCACCTCCGACTTAAATGGAAAATAACGTATTTGAACATCGTAGTTCAACCATGTTTTTGTTTTTTCAGGTCACTCTCAGCGCGTCCTGCACTTGGCCTTGAACCCTGACGGGACTCAGATTTTCTCTGCTGGAGCGGACCAGCGCTTCCACATCTGGCACATGTAATCATCACCAGCACTGAACGTGGAGAACATGCGTGGTGGATGTTGTTGGCATCCTTTGTAAATGTGTAAAATGTGTAAATATGGAAGAGTCTTAAACCTGCCTTTGCTGGTTACAAAAAGAAGTCAGATTGTATGTATGTAAGCTTATGAGGAAATTGCCCTTCTTCTCACTTGATGTATGAACTCAGTAAACATTCTCCTAATAAATTCTTGGTCTCAATCTCTCTTGTTTTAAGTCTACAATATAGCAAGATGTCAGTTTTGTAAATTATGGTACCATACACATTAGATAAATATAAGCTGGGTATGCTTTACGAACTTATGGCTACTGCAACTATCTCGGGTTCTCAGTCAGATCCACTCAAGAGATCCTCCCCAACTCCAACATCTGGCCCAAATATGGTAAACTCTGTCTCGAACAAACAAAGATAGCAGCAACAGTAATGTTCAACTCCTCAAGTGGGTGTCGTTATGGTGGATTGACACTTGGTCAACATACAAGTGGCTGACTTTCTTGTTAAAACCACTGTGCCGAGGGTGCACATTTCCTGCTCCCTCCTCTGAACGAACCACAACACAAAGCTCCCTTACCACAGTCGAACTAACTATCCTGCAAAGAAAGTCCATGCACCACAACTGAGTGAGAACTGGGCTTTTCTGTCTTTTTCTTGCTAAAATAACATATTCATACTATAAATATATTCCTCGTTCTATTTTAAATCAAAAACATTTGACATTTTGGCAACTCACATATGGATAACAGGGCATTTATGTGAAATGAATAGAGCAAATACCTTAAATAACAGACACCATCCTCTGGTCAGACCCAAAAAAACTGTATTTTGTGAAGCTAGTTGACTCTGGATGATTGTACTAAAGCTAAGATGCCAGTACAGCAAAAGCTTGATCACCTCTCAGAAGCCTTTTTGGACAGTATATGGTTAAAATTCACTGATAAAGTCTGTAAAGTCTTGTGTATAATGAACACCAGCTTACAGGGAAATCAAACACTGTGCACATGGTAGTGAATACCCTTTATTTTTCATTAAAAGGGGATTGATGCAACTTGTAAAATGATGTCAATGTTTGGTATCATGTTATACTATCCTTCATGTCTATACCTTAAAACTAACCAGCTGTGATATGTAACCCAATAAACATGGTTATTAGTGGCTTTATTCATGTCTACAGCGTCTGAGATAGAAGGTGGTTCTGGCTCCCTCTTTATCAGTGTGGGTTTTTGCTTGGCTTGACAATGTATGTCACCTCACAGAGCGCGCTCTTATTGTTAAAGAGAGATTATTTGAATTATTGACAGCTCTTGTGCGATAGTTAGACATGCAGAGTAAAGTCCTCGTTGTGTGAAGCCCTGTGCGTTGAAGGATGTCTCAAGTTTGGCACCAGACTTCACATGAGAGAACACCATGGAAACTTATCTGGGGTGAAGACTTCCTTTAAGAAAATCAAAACAAAAAAAAAAAGCCAGACCCCAGCTAATCTGATATGCCTGATGGGTAACAAGTTGCAGACATGTTGCAGAGAAGGAACATGTGAGGTTTACGCCTTTGCAACCACAGACATCAGTTCCTCAGAGGACACCACAACACTTCACTTCAAGCTGCAGACGGATGATTGAATTCATCAGCGTTCTGTCAAAGAGTTGTCGCAATATCGGTGAAATATTGATTCTGAATATTTGGAGTAGTTTCGGTACTCATTTCCCAACTTTTATCACTACACGGGTACCAGCTGCATATTCTGAACTGATCTGACACTATGGAACCAGAGATCTAACATTTAACAGCCACAACACTACTAAGTTGATATAGTTGCTGAGAGGTGGATATGGACCAGGACTGGCCAATGAGATGAAGCAACAATGTTATCAAGGAGCAGATTATTAGCATTGACGGATCACAGTTGAGGTCATCGGTCTCCAGGGTACCAAAACAGTCGCAATTTCTATAAACTTCACAACTTCAGATGATTTGTAGTGCACATCTCATGTTAACTTCAGTTCAGCATGCCAAATGTGAATTTACCATCACAACTCTTGCAAACCGATGAGAATAAAATGAGAACAGGAAAGAAAAGAGCACCTTGAGAGGCCTTCATCGGCTGCCAGGTTTTCTAATATATAGTTGACATACGCCTGAGCTGCTAATTCATTATAAATCAGAGATGCTCTGAAACACTGTGCATGAGGTCAGGACAGACAAGAACTCCCTAAACATGTGTCACTACTGCCTGATAAAACTTCAGGTGGACACATCTGACCTGTTTTCGAGTATTCATTTTGGGTAACACAGAGCAAAGGCTGAGGTCACACACACACTTCAGTAGCCTCGAATATTCACTTTTCCCTGAAGATGTGGATTGTTCTAGTAACCCATTACCAGAATGAAATTTCCGAAAGGCACAAAAGCTGAATCTTGACGGGTTGTTCTTAAAATAGATTTCAGGGCGGAGCTACTTTCAGTTCTTTTTTTGTCCCCTCCTATATAAGATCGGCACCTTCCTCCTGGTGTTCAGTTACATCGTGCAACCTGTTCAGACACAATCAGCTGGTTCTGTTCACCACAACAATCATGAGGTTAAGCTGAATGATTTCAAATGTAGCACAAGCACTTTAAGTGCTAAAGTTAATCTTTACCAAGTAGATGAGGCATGAATAGTCGAGTAAATTGAGTCGACACCTTTCTAAAACATCTGAAATTCCTGCTTGAAAGTCATTCATGAGATCAGCCTGAAACAGGTGAGCAGTCAGCACAGCCACTCCCATTTCCACCACCCCTTGCATCACCCCACCGTGTGAACCGACTATAAACTTTCCAAGCAGAGGGAGTATCGGTCAGACGAAGGGGAGAGATGAGAAGGAAAAATATACTGCCATGAATTTGGAGAACACCAGACAGCAGATTGTCTGGGTGGGAAGGGAATGAAAAAGCATTTCAGAAACAAAATCACGGATTCTATTGCGTGTTTCCAATGCTGATTCTGCAGAGGCTGGCCGTTCTGGGTAACTGCTGACAATAATGATTTAACTCGAAACTTTAACACTGCACTTTATACAACTGTTGTCATTTGGTTTTACATTTTATTATCAAGACAAACTGGACGTTTCTTCACACTTCCCGTCTCTATGTGTAAAGTGCAACTCATTTATATCAATTATGTGTTATTTTAACACTTTTCATCGCAATCCAACACCTGAGAGAACCACAATCTTACTTGTGGTACGTTATAGGGATCTTGTCTGTACTGGGAATGTTTGTCTGCAACTGCTGTGGAAAAAAATTAACCAAAAATGTAACACAGTAGTGGTGGGTTTGACAGCACTTGTTAACAAAAGACAAAATGAGGACAAATTATGGAACGACAGGATGACCACAGCCGTCTTTTCGTTTATTTTGTGTCACTGTTTGATCAATTAGCATCTCTTTGTAGTTGTTTGGTGTCTCATTGTAGTTGTTTTTCGTCCCCTTCATCTCATTTACATCTCTTTGTTGTCATTTGGTGTCTTTGTAATGGTTGTGGGTCACCTACCTTGTGGTCATTTTGTATTTCCTTGTAGTTGTTTTTTAGTGTCTTTTTGGTTCTATTGTGGTCATTTTGCATCTCTTTGTTGTTGCTTTGTGTCTCATTTTAGTTGTTGTACATCACTGCCTGATCATTTTACAACTCTTTGTATTTGCTATACTTCTTTGTATTCTCTCTGTATTTGTTTTGTGTCATTGTGTGGTCAGTTTGTACTCTTTGTAGTTGCTTGCATCTGTTTTTGGTCATTTTGCGTCACTTTTTTGTTGCTTTGTGTCTTGGTGGTTGTTTTGTGCCTGTAATTGTTTTACATCCCTTCATAAATGTCTTTGTGATATTTTTGTGTCACTTTGTGGTCATTTCAACAGGAAATCAGGCCAGAAATACAGCTGGATTACAGTGTACTGAAGCTGTTAATAACTCATCTGTTTTTCCTTTCATTGATATCTCCTGACTCAGTGGTGTGCCATGACTTAGCGGTGGGCCAGATCCAGCTCCAGAGACCAATGTCCTGGTTCCAAGCCCGGGAGTTTTGTCAGAGGCACTATGTTGACCTTATAGTCCTGAGCACAGAGGAGCAGTACTTCACTCTCCTCAATGCCACGACTGCGAGCAAAGACAGCTTTTGGCTTGGCCTGCAGCGTCAGAGCACCATCAGTGGCTGGAAATGGGTTAATGGGGAAGAGCTGAGCTACAGTCAGTGGCTCACGGAAAATGTGTGTACGTGTCACTGTGCGAGTTTGGAGGCCATGTTGAAGAAAGACAACAAGCTGCTGGCTCGCTACTGTGAGGAACTACACATGTTTGTCTGTCAGGGTGAGTAGTGCTTCTTGGAGGTACAATTTAGAAACTGGTAAATATGGGGCAGAGCTATAGGAAACACTCTTGTGACTTCATCAAGGACCTGTCCAAGTGACCCAGACTGACAACAGGGTGACTTGTTTTCTCTCCCCCTCACAGGTCCAGTTTCCCCGCAGGCAGTGACAGTGGACCCCGTGGGCTCTGATCACTTGATTCTCAGCTGGAACATCTCCACATTTATGCAGACGACACCTCACAGTTACAACGTGACCACATGCATCAACAAGTGTGATACGCTCGTCTACACCTACACCGACGGCTCTGCATCCATGAGCGTCAACGTCTCAAAATTAACCTCAGCCTCAGAGTACTTCATAGAGATTTCTGCTTTTGTTCATCGGCCTGACCGTGTTACTGGCAGAGATATGACGCTCCGAAGTAAACCTACATTTTTACAAGTCAAACCAGGTAGGAAGAACTCAGCTGTGACCTTTGAGTGGAAGTCAGTCTGCTTTGTGATGCCTCTTATGACTTGTGTTAAGTTGCGTCAGGTGTGATGTATATTTGTTGTTCCTCGTCCTTAGCCTCCTTGGCGGTCTCTGGCAGTCAGCAAAAAATCATCATTGTCATTTTGAAGTGGCTCAAGGTCGTGTCTCTGGCTCCTCCACTGTGGATTCTTTATCGTATCCTGAAAAAATGCAAGTCTATTTGCTTGTGTAAGATAATTAATCTACTGAAAATGCTCCTCAGAACATATATATATATATTTATATCCTCCCATGTCCTTAATGTGTTGTTCTTGTTTCCTCTCCAGGTGAACTGAAGTCAGAGTCAGACTCAGATCATGACGTCTCAGAAGTGGGGCTTTCAGCTGAGGAGACAGTTGTTGAGATTGTTCCGCGGAAAACCAGAGGAGTCGGTTAAAACAGGAAAAAATGCACTCTAGATCCAACATAAAAAAAAAAAAATCCTTGAGATTGGGGTCTACATGACAGGAAGAGCCTAATTATTCCTTTGATAACCTTGTTCAGGATGGCATGATTTGTTCACCAATGAAATATCCTGAACAAGATGAATATAGTAATAATAGTAGTAAGCAATGGTAAGATTACTTCCCTGGGGCAGATCTCCACTCACCTGTCAAGTGGGTTATATGCTTCATTCTCCTGTAGTTTTGCATGAACAGTAACAGTATTTGTCACTATCATGGTATAATATGCTTTAACTCTGCGGATGTCTCCAGAGCTGATGTGTGCTGACCCATGTTGTCCTCAGTAGGCGACAGGAAAAGGTGCTGCTTTCATTTTTCTGCCGTTTCGTTGCTGCATCTGTTAAAAGTTGCTGTTGTTTGGATGTTGTTATACTTTTAGTGCCGAGTCCCTATATTGATTTGAAAGATTCAAGCCTCGTTTTAAACCCTTTTTTATTCAATAAAGTACTTCCTGTAGCTGCTTCAAAGTAAAAGCCTGGTGTTGATATAACTCAATCTGGACATTTCTGTTGGTGAATTGCTTTGAAAGGGAATGATCTTTACAGCATGCACGCTACAAGCAGTGACTGACTCACAGCAGTTTAAAGACAGTAGACTGCACTGGAGTAAAACAACTTTTCAAACAACAGCCAAATCTATGTTCTCAAACAGCTCAAGTAAACAGCACTAAAACATTAAGAAAACAATATAGTTAAATGTCTAGATGTAATAAAGGGTAATAATGTGTTCTTGTGGGCTACAAAAACTACAGTTAGCATACAACATATTTCAAGATCAATAGTGATGTGAATGTGGGTGACCCACAATATTCAAAGTAAGAATTGAAACTTAAGTATTAAGTCCAACTTATAAAGTACTTAATGATTAAGAAATACTTAAAATATTAAGTATTAAAACAATCATCATGAGGACTGTAGTGGAAAATTATTACTCCCTTAAAACATTTTATGTGTTGGTTTTGGAGTTGTTTTGGTGAGCATCTATAATGTTTCGTTATGTTTCGCCTGTGGTACACGTCATGTTTATTTCCTAGTAATATTATTTTGTGTCATATTTTATGTCATATTCATCCATTTTCCAACCAAAATGACAGAAAACTGGCTTCAGTTCTCATTTTCTAATTTCTGGCATAATGCGAGTGCCGTACCATCACTCCTTTTTATTATTATCGTCAATTATTGTAGTGTTTTACTTCAAGCTGGATTAACATGGGAAATGATGTGATCGATACTGTGAAGCTCGCCTACTCTCAAGATGAAGATGTATTGTAGGTTCAATGAGTTGAGTGTCCTCTAAATGAAGTTCCACTGTTAAACTGTAGGTCACAGAGTTTATATCAGCCAAGATTATTTTTCATATTTTTTGGCACAAAAAACCTCACACAGTCAGTTAGTTAGTTTACTTCAAAAAGGATAAAAGTCCAGATTGCTGAAGCTAAAACCGAAAAAAAACTGACCTGATCTGAAACCTTGACTAAAATATTATTTCAAATCGAGGCATAAAGCTGTTCATTAATGTGAAAGTGGCAGAAAAGCCATAGTAATGTTATCATTACAACGCAATTATTTAAAAAAAAATTTAGTGTTATTTTTATTTTGCACTTTTTTTGTTGTTGTGTTTTTTGGTTTGTTTTCAGTATTTTTTTTTTTTCATATAGTATTTGAAGTTTGGGCCACAGGTCATTATTAAATATTTTTATAACAGTGCTGACAAATCATACCTCATGTAGTTAGGCCTTTGGTGGTTTTTGCACTGATTTGGACGTTATTTTTTTCGACCAAAATCAGAAAATTTGCATTTCAAAAAAGGAAAAATATCTTTTACAGTATTCTGATTCAAATTGAAATTTTGATCAACTAAGTCTAAAACTCAGTGAGGATTTACATAGACCCTGAACATGTTTTAGTCTATATAAAGAAAGCATTTGTGGCCACAAATCTTGCTGTTTTCCCATCTCAAGCTTTTAAGTTTTGCTTTCCAAGATCTGTGGTACATTCACATTCTGTTAGGGGTGTTGAATTATAACTTGCCTAATATAAATGTAGTGTAAGCAACGTGTTGTTTTCTTTGTTAGCCGGCTATGTAACCAAGAGTCATATGAATAAATAAATACAGTAAGAGGATTGACGTGACGACTATTTTGTGCTCCTTTGAGGGCGATATATGCTTCTTTGCTTTCTGGCACAGAGTTGAGAATATTGATAAAACTCATATCTGTACAGTAATTGTGTTATTTTATGCTCTTGTTTTTGCATAGGTTAAATAAACAAGATGTACTATGTTCATTAGTGGGCTTTAGAGGTGCTTTTCTGGAGACATTCACTGTTGGTGGCATCCAAATAAATCTTTGTGATTAAAAAGCTGAACTGACTGTGGCAATGATCCACAGAGGTGACCAGCACTGTGGGAGTTTAATTAGATTAGATTAGATTAGATTAGATTAGATTAGATGGGCTTTATATATCCCACAACAGGGAAATTCACTAGTTACAACAGCTGAAGGTGCAACAAGTACAGTAAAAAGAATCAGAAAAATAAAATAAATCAAAATTGAATAGAAAAACTAAGAAATTTACAAAAAAACAAAACAAAAAATGAAAGTGAGTGAAAAGTGATTGTACATATAGTGCTTGAGTTAAACAGTCTGATGGCTGTGGGGGTGAATGATCTGCGGTAGCGCTCCTTCTTGCACAGTGGGTGTGAGAGTCTGCTGCCGAAAGAGCTGCTCAAGGCTTCCACAGCCTGGTGCAGGGGGTGAGAGGTGTTGTCCATGACTGACGTCAAGGTGGTTAACATCCTCCTCTCATCGAATCCAGATCGAATTATGTACCGTTAAAGTTGACTGTTGGTCTAGAGGAGAAAGTAACGTTACAGAGAGCAGAGGGGAAAAATAATTGAGAACTGGAGTCTCTGGTGAGTGCGGAGTTTAGTAATTAGTGATTGACCTGAGAGCAGAAGACAGATACACACCGTCTGCGTGTTGTTACTTGTTACTTACAGCCAATGTACAGTAAAGTAATCAGACTGTCGGATAAACACGAATAATCCAGCAGTCAAACTCTGGTTCACTGGTGGAGAATACACCACTGAAAGTGCACTGTTGCAGATGAAAACCTACGTGACTGCAGGCACAAATGTTCATGAGCAAAATAATGTTCACTTTACGTTTAGTCTCGTATACTGACTTCCTTCCTCACTCTCTGACTCTATCCTGGAAGTTATATGGAAGTTGTTAATATGGGTTTTAACATTGTTGGAAAAATTTGGAATAATGTAGTACAGTACACAACTCAACAAACTATTAAAAAAGGGCCGTTTACAGACATTTTCACGCAGAATTCTTCCACACACACATATACACACACACACATATATATAGATATATATATATATATATATAATGCAATTCTTCCAGCAGTTTACCCTTCATCTTTGTACTTTCTTATTTCTTGATCATGCCACCTCAACCAGCCTGGTGTTACATCAGCTTATATGTTTCATTTTCTCACGTATTCCACTGATTCATGACATGACACTATTGGAGACACTCATAAGTGTAGTCGGAGGGAGTGACAACGACCTCCAGTTCAAGCTGTTCCACGCTTGGCCCCCACCCATACTGATGTGTCTGCACCCTGAACTACTTCTAGTAAAAAAAGCCACCACCACACAGCCTGTGAACTAAATGGTTATGATGACTGGTAAATGACAAAAAAAAACTCAGCTTAACCACAGATTCTCATGTCATGCTTGCGTCCATTTTGCTGACTCATGTTTCCACGTTCAGACCACATCCTGTGCTCAACACATAAAGGCGAGTGTTCGTCAAGGTGGGTTTCGTTGCATTCATCACCAGATCAAAGACAGAGATAAGAAGAAAATGTTCTGCCTGAGGGGTTTCGTTGTTTCTGTCTCTTGTGTGGTTCTTATTGTCCAGTCAAGTGAGTATATGTTCTTTACATTGCAATCATTTACCTTGCAAAGTCCTGTTTTGTTCATTATTACAGTTCAGATGGTGCAGAGTGATATGTTTTATTTGACTGAACAGTGATTTACTACCGGTAATTTATTCACTCCTTTGTTAAATTAATGAACTGAGTGTGTTCTGCTTCAGGTCATGGCTCTGAGATTATTAATGGGAAAGAAGTGGACACCAACTCGTTGCCTTTCATGACTCTGCTGATGAATAGACAACTCTGTGGAGGAACGCTGATCAGTCCACAATGGGTTCTGACTGCTGCCCACTGTGCTAATGCTACGTAAGTCATCATTTTATCATTAGGTCATGCGCTCCTAGGATAAAACCTTTAGTCAGTTATTGATCAGCTGAAAAACTATTTTGATAATTAATCATTTCTGTCACTTCTCAAGAAAAAAAATTTAATATTTGCTTGTTTTAGCTTCTTAAAGTTGAGGATTTGCTGCTTTTCTGTAATTTTTGATGGTAAATGAAGATTATTTGGGTTCTGGAGTGTTGGTTGCACAACAAAAGCAATTGGAAGACTTCTCTTTGGGTTCTGGGACATTTTTTGACATTATATAGCAGACAATTGGACTCGAGTCATAGAGACTTAAGGGTAAAAACTTGAGACTCGACTTGACTTGGAAGACAATGACTTCAGACTCGACTCGACTTGAGACAAGCTGACTGGGACGACTTGTAGCATGTTGTTTTTTCATGTAGGCTATGTTTTTTTTCCATGGGATATCATTCTAAAATGACCGGCAGGGCGGTCGTGAGCGTCAACGTAACGCTACTCACAAGAGCAGTCGTGAACGCCACGCTATAGGTTCACACTTTTATTGATTGATTGATTGGAGACAGGCATGTGAAGTGGGAGCACAAGCACACAAGCAGCCAAACACTCTGATCAGTGGGCACACACAACACAGTGCGGTTGTTTCTAGCTAGCTAGCTAATAATGGCGACTGCCCCCGAGCCTGATGTAGCCAGTTCTGCTGCAGTTCCAAAAGTAGCGCAGTTTGCATATAAAAACTTCCACTCTGATGGAAAAAGGAAGAACGCTCAATGCAAGATATGCGACGCTAAAATCAACGACAAAGAGGGAACGACGTCAAACTTTATCTGCCACTTAAAGACAGCGCATGAAGCCAAGTAAGTGAAACCAAGCTAACACTATTCGAAGTGTGTGCGCGTGCATGTGTGTGTGTTGGTGAGTTGTCGGTTGATCGTGTTTTGAACATTGTTGCTAATAAGACAAACAATTTCACTCACCACTTTCGCGAACGTTGATATTGGCTACTGTGACTTGACTTGACTTGACATGACTTGACAACCTTGTGACTCGACTCGATTCGACTTGACATAACCTTGTGACTCGACTTGACTTGACTTGCCCACAACAGAAAAACTTGAGACTTGCTTGAGACTTGGACCAAATGACTTGCTACTCGCTTCAGACTTGGACGGAGGGACTCGTACAGTTGTCTGTTAAGTAGATACTAAACTATGAATCGATTTTATTGTGAAAATAACCAGCAGATAAATCGTAACTAAAGATAATTATTAATTAATTTCAGCCATGTGAACTAATTAGCCGCTGTGTTTCCTGCTCTTGCAGCTTTAAGAATGTGTCCTTGGGGGTGCGCTCCTATAGTGCAAAGGACGATTCCAGGCAGGTCATCCAAACTGAGCGTCAGATTCCTCATCCCTGGTATGAACCGGATGTCCATGTCAATGACCTCATGTTGATCAAGGTAAGGTGACATCACAGTAACCATAGTGAATTAATGCAGAAAATGTAAAAAAAATTTGTTCGAACTCAATATTTGCTTCTTAAGTTTGTTTAGGCAGGAAATAATGGCAAAAACTGCTAATCAAATTTGACCCAAATAAAACAATGCCAATGTAAAGTTAGGCTCATCTCTCTTTTAAGGTACTCAGTGGGCCATGTCCCAAGTGTTCTATGTCCCTGCTGCTCGTAATGTAAATACAGGTTCAAAGGATTGAAAAAGATCACATAAATGATTGACAAAGGCAACATACAGTCAGCAATATGTAATGCTCCTTTTTCAAAATGTTAATTTTTTTCAATTTCAGCTTAAAAAGAAGGCGAAGAAAACCAAAACAGTGAATTGGCTCCCGTTGGGCAAGACCATCAAATATCCAGCAGCTGGCACCAACTGTCTGGTTGCTGGATGGGGGAAAACAAACAACAAAAGAGGCGGAATGTCAGATGCCCTGATGTCTGCCAATGTGACTGTGATCGACAGAAAAAAGTGCAACTCTAATGGTTTTTATAACAAAAGGCCTTTTATCACCACTGGCATGATATGTGCCGGATCAAATGGCAAAAACGTGGCTGATACCTGTCAGGTACGTACACTGTGTAGCAGAAGGTTAACAGCCCGTCATCATCACCACCTAACTGCTGTGTATGTGCCTGAAAATCTGAAAATGACATGTTGTGTACTTGTTCTGTCTCCAGGGGGACTCAGGAGGGCCACTGTTGTGCAACGGAGTGCTGCTCGGAGTCACTTCTTTTGGGGGGAAGGATTGTGGCGTGGCTAACCAACCTGGAGTTTACGCTTTTCTCTCAGAAAAGCAGCTCACCTGGATCCAAAAGACGATGAAGAAGTCTGAAATATAATGAGTTCTTCCTGTTTCTGTATTCTTGACCAAGTTCACCACGCCTGTCTATGTACTGCTTGTATGCTGCATTCCATTTATCCTAATTATATACATTATATTGTTATCGCTGAGATTGGAGGAGTGTGTCTTTTTTGTGCCTTTCCTAATTTAAAGTAAGTAAGACAAAAGGTCTGAAATGTGTCTTTAGTTGCTATAATCTTCACTGCAGTCGTTTGCATGTCCGGAGAACAAGCCTACAGCAATAACCAAGCATTACTTTGAAAGCCAAGGAGAAAAAAAAATAAAATTAAAAACATCAACCACTGTTTTTGTGCTTTTATTTTCCAGCTTAACACAAATATGTAGACGCACATATAAAGTCTAGCCAGAGACTTCCAGTAAGTGCAGGGGTACACGCAAGGCAACGGCCTACTTCTGCAGTAAAATCAATTTTCCAATATGTAAGCCACAGAGATATCTGAGTGAATATGAAAGCAAAAACACTAAAGTGACGTTATTCGCCCCATCAACCAGACTGATTTACCACTTCCTTCTCCAAAGGCTCAAACTGACATTGAGGCTTCAGCTCAAGTCTTGTGGACATATTTTGAGACAATTTTAATTTTTTTTACCTGTTGAAGGGCATGAATATGTGTTTTCTTTCTGCCTCTCACAATGCAATAGCTCCTCACAGGTTGATGTTTCAGTTCTGGTTTCAGGTCGTGTGAGATCGATGTTCATATTAAAAACCTTTGATGTCTCATCATGTAGTCATGTTTCCTTTCTTCACCTTCTTTAGGTCATCTCTAGATGATGCTAGAACTGCCTCCTGCACGATTCAGCGATGTCAACACAACGAACACTTTGTTCTGAACATAAACAAAATCAAAAGCTCTATGTGATCGTCTGGGACCACACAACACAAATTCACACGTCGCAACTTAAAGACCCCAAACAGGAAATGTGCAAAATGTGACAAAGTTGCATAAGTGCATTTAATCAAATACTGGAGGGGAGTTTTTACAGAAAGCCACATCACAACGTATCCACTTCCAGTAAATGCAAATGTTTGCCTTGGAAGGATTATTTATCAGTTTCTTTGTTTTTCTTATCTTTAATACAGTCGTTCACTTCCATTTCTGCGAGCTGAGGGAGCCCTTTTGTCTTTCTGCAATATTTGCCCTCCACTTTACATTCTTGTGGGACTATTGTGTCGCATGGAAGTCGGCTTCTGACTACCTTTATACACCCAGTCTCTGTGAGCTGGCAGTGTAATGTGGTAAAGACACAGTTTTCATGCTACATCACTAGGTGGAGCTCTCTGCTTTGCTTAGTTGTGCAGAAATGTACAAAAAGGAGACCTCACTCCGCTGGTGGGAAAGGGGAAGGCATTAGCTGAAAATAAAAATGCTCTGTTGAAAAAGTTTGGTTTAATATTTTCCTCATGTTGTTCCACATGGCGAATGTGACAACAAAACTTACTGTCGTCCTAGAGTCAACATTTATGATAATTCAGTGAAAATGGTACACCTAATATCTACACGACTTAAAGTCTCATCTTGCGGTATTTCATTTGAATCTCGGGACCCCAGGTTGGGAATGATGAGATGCTGTATTACCTCTTAGAGAAAATTGCAAGGTCTCTATGAAGTAAATTACCGGCAGAGATTTATTTGATAAATTGACTCAACAAGATTTTGGAACATACAGTATTTCTCTTTGCTTCTTGAGTTTGTTGAGTTTGATGAGAAAGATGCCATTCACGCTGTAAAACTGATCCAAACCAAGAGGAAGTGGATGTCAAACTCACATCACTGGCTTCATTTTTTTTAATGACCAGATTAACCAAAGATCCTTTTGTTTTCTTAGTTTTATTGATTGATAAATAGGAGCTACGATCCTCAGATGAGGGCTTGACAGTTGTTCCTAATTCTTCTTTCTGACTATATCGGCGGTTATGTGTCGTGGTTTCTTTCTTGTGACAAATGTACTTATTGTAAGTCGCTTTGGACAAAAGCGTCTGCTAAATGCCCTAAATGTAAATGTAAATTGGAATGTTTTTTTGAGTTTGCGCAGGTAAGGAAAACTGTCCACTTCACTTGCAATTAAGTTTCATGACAAAAACATTTTGGTACTCAGACGTTCATCAGATTATCTCAGTCTAAGTCAGTCTGAGTCTGTGCAGGTAAAATGGTTAAGTAAATAAAAGCAGAAGTTTGTGAAGCACTGATGTGATTTTTATCATTTCCTTCCCACTGAGGTAATCATCTCGTGATGCTTTCTGAGGTCCTGATCACTACAGGTTGGTAAAACACTGCTCTACATTGCCTGATATGATCACGTTTTAGAACGAATGAAGTCATCAGTAAAGCACCTTAATTACTATAATCATAAATAGAATACATCTTATCAAAATAACCCTATAAAGCTCACCATCTCTTGTCAATGTGTTCAGTTACTTTCCCCACAAAGATGAAGACAGGTCTCTTTGTACTTGTCGACAGAACTGGCTGTGATTATAGCTTATTATTTTCATTTATAAGATATTCAATAACAAAAAAAGGACTAACACACACTGCAGGGTGTTGGCATGCTACCGTTTGCAGTGTAGATTGTGCTGAGCACAGCTGAGGATGATGGGAATGCGATTAAAAAAATAATAAGTACCTACCTTAGCAACTGACCTGCTCCCTTGTAAAGGTGGAGGGAAAGAAAACGTTACCACGCCCAGGAAATTCCAGCAGGTCCTTTTATTTGAGCTCGGAGTGAATTATCACTGACCAACCATCTGCCTGTGTGTTGACTCTGTTCCCATGGCCACCCACGAAAGCTCACGGGCCCACCTCAGTGCCACCGAAACTGCCAAAGTTCACCACACCCTTATAAACTGATTTTGTCAAATGGATGATTGCATGAGTGTTTATGAATGTTTTTGGCATGTTTTTTAATAGCCACCTCAACCGTGGAGATCACCGTCACACACACACACACAAGCACAAGCACACACAAGAGTAAATGTTTACCTGGGCTTGCATCACCTCTGTATGTTGGATGAGTTGCCCACCTTTGCCTCGCCTTTTTCCTCCACTCACCGGTGACGCCACTCTGCACAAACACAACGCAGAGTGAAACCTCGTTTTATAACGGTGGCGGGAAATGTTTGTATCCTGGTAGCTGAGTCAGAGCAGTTGTCATAGTTTATAGTATTATTTAATGACTTGTATTCATATGCTAACGTAAGTGCAGACACTGTGTGCCATATTGGCCCAGACTTAGAATTATAAACGTTCCAGTTTTCATAATTTTTTTTGGTATTAAGATCACTGACACGTACGTAGACGAGCCTGTCCTCATCAGAAAAATCAGCCATATAAGTTGAAAATGAAAGCAGCTTATTAAGGCCCATGTTTATGTTTGTTGTCAGGCAGCGACCTCGAGCGGCTGTAGTCATTACTGCGGCTTCAAACGATGAAGCCGCAGTAATGATCCACAGGTTATAAAAGCTCAGGAGGCCATTTTCTGGGACTTATTCAGTCATTTAGGTACGAGAATGCGTTGATAAAGACTAACGAGTGCTGCCATCTCGCGCTATCGATGTTATTTGGAACTGGAGTTTGGAGCCGTGACATCTCATGGTCCCGACTACACACCCTCCTGGACCAATCACGAGCAGGGCTCAGCTGTTGATCATGATATTTCCGCGTATTTTTATAGCATCAAATTCCTAACTAAAACCATAACAGGTCAGAGAATGAGTATGGACACAGTGTTGGGATGATTGATTTGACTGCCTGACAAAATCTCCACAATGTTTGTTGTGTTATTACATCCAGTGACAAATGTTAAAAACCCTTTTGAAATCTCTTGGACAAACAAGATGCCGACATCAAAACACTGAATGGAATGAGGCGGAGGACGGTAGTGCAAACTAAGGAGTTCACAGGACTGCAAATTGTATTCAGTCAGGTATTCTGCTGTTCTTGAACCTCCACACCTTTAACAGCCTCTCAATGGAAATCTCACTGAGCTCCAGCTGACCTCTTCGATACCTTTACATTTTAGTTAACCCTGAATCCAATCAAGTCATATTACCAACACTTTTAGATTTGGCACCTGTCATTGTTCAAATTTACAATTAAACCTTAACCTCAACCTCAATGGGTCCATTTGTAATAATTTGACAGATATTAAAGGAGATCAAGAGGCTCCTAGCCATACCAAATATGTTCGACCAAATTTTGAGTGCAATTAAAAGGAGAGCTGAAACCAGCTGATGAAAATTATCCATACTGTCTGAAATTATCAAACAGTATGGAATAAGGTTATTTTTTTATGAATGTACAGCTACAGTGGCGATGTATGCACTTTATTAGGATTTAACACATTACGCGACCTAAAAATGATTTTATCATTGATTTTATATTTTAAGTTAAGTCCAACTAATAATCATATCTGCAGCGTGCAGTGTCATTAAAAGGGCAGCCAGGTGTTTGTTCGGTGATCGCCACAATTTTTTCAGGTCAACAATAGGCTTGAAATCTAGTTATGTTCTACTTGTAGTAATGGCCGTAAAAGGTGCATTATCTAGTTTCTCTTCATTTTCATGAGTTAATAAACTGAATGAACAAACAAACCTTCAAGAAAAACCCATTTTCATACTGTTACTGTCACTTTGTTTATATGTGGCGGACCCTGCCACCTTTCTAGCTTCAAACAGTGTTCTGGGGGCCTCTGAGAACAGCTTGTTGATTCAGTTATGGTAAGAAATAAGCATTTCTAAGTTTGCACCTCGTTAAAATTGTAAATATTAAAATTACAAAATCACATTTTAAATCTTGTCCTTGCTCCTGAGTTCAGCGTGTGCTACACATCAACAAACCTCACTGTTTATGTGAAACTGCGTTGCCCTCATTGTGAACAGTCTATTCTCGGCTCCTTTTGTCCTGAACCATCTGATTATGTTCAGGTCTCGTATTTGTGTTCGTATTTGTTTTAGGAGTTGACATCCAAGACATTCTCAAAATAGCTCAGACGAGTCACGCCCCGGCTTCTTTTCCCAGTGCACCTGTGCAACAGTACAACATCTACCCGTTCACAAAGCTTTGAGCGTCACTCAACGGGTAAAAAACAATGAAGTGTTATAGCAACGTAGCGATCGGTTCAGTTTGTGTGTGTGTGTGTGTGTGTGTGTGTGTGTGGGTTTGTGTGTGTGTGTGTTTGCAGCAAAAATGCTTGTGTTTCTCTTTGAAGTTGCTTTACCTTCCAATAGTCAAAAGCTGTAAAGAAAAATTAATTAGATGTTTCTGTCGGTAACACACGCACACACACCTTAAGTGAAGAAAAGAAAAAGACTTTCCGTTCTCTCGTGTGTTTGTGTTCCTCAGGGTTATTCTCGTCTCCTCAATCTGTGTTTGGCTAACAGGCCGAGGTGTTTGTGCGAACAGGCTGCTGAGGAATGGGACGCATCCACCGATGGGAATGTAAACACAATGCTCCGGCAGAGATGCACAGACAAGTAAGACTTTCATATAACACTGAGACACTTTATTGGTGATCAAAATTCCATCCCTTTTCCAAAGTGAGATGAAGAGTGTTTCTCTGACCTATTACAACAGCAGTGCAATAAATAAAACCGAACCTACAGAAGAGAAGTGGACTGAATGCTCAGCATTCACACATAAAAGACATCATAACAATAGTCCAACACACAAACAGTCATACACTCATAAGCAATAAATAATCACACTAAATAAATTACATTCTAACAGTTACAGGACAGTGTTGTTATATTTTTACAGCATCTAATGAAGCAGTCTATTCACTCTACTGCTCTCTCAGGTCTTAGACTCCTCTGGTCTGCTTCGCCTTTGATCGGGCAGCTGGATGAGGAAAGACAGAGAGAAATCAGATGTCAGTAAACAAGTTAACATAGAAACAATAAGCACTACATATAAAAGTAAAGAAATCAAGCATGCAACAGTTAATTCAACACTTCTAATGCTGTCATTTTTATGCATATGTTGTGGTTGTGTGCTTTGTTAAAGCCACTATGCGTAGATATTTATATATTGTAATAAAATATGTTTGTTGGTTTGTCACCAGGATTACACAAAAAATGCTGCACAGGTTTTCATGAAACTTGGATGGAGGATTGGTCTCGGCCCAGAATAGAGCCCATTAGCTTTTGGTGTGGATCCAGATAAAGAGAAGGATTCAGGGATTTCCTTTTAACGTTGCAAGATTCTCAACATTTTCATTGATTTCTCAGGAAATGACGTGTGGATCCTGATGGAAAAACATCAGGTGTATTTGGGTGGCTAGTACAGTTGGACGCAGATGCAAATAAAATATCCAGATCTAGCAGATTTAAATATGTTTAGCAACAAGTTGGGTGTGCTCACTTTTGGTTTTACCTTCCAAATAAAGTGGTTTAAATAACATTGTTCAGAACTGTCTGTTTGTATACCCCAGCAATTGCTTTGGTGAGTTTAGTCTTATGATTACTTAGAAATGATGGCTAAACTAATCAAAAATCAATTGTAGAATAGTGAGATTGTAACTTTAGCTTTGGCATTGATCCCATTTGTATGACTCTTTACTGTATGTGTGAGCCGGACAACTTTTTCTCAGGGAGGACACCGAGTGACACAGGTAATGAGGAGAATGCTGCACGGGTGCATTGTTTGTCCTGCAGCTAACGTGTGTTTCTGCATGCATGTGTGTGTGCATGTGATGCTCAGTGAGATCTCACCACATGTAAGCGCACACTAAGCTCTTATGGCAAGGTTATCACGTGTAGAGTTAGTGTGTCAGTACTGTTATTCTTTCGACACACGGGTGAATGTGTACGATCAGGGTTTTTCTTTACGCTGGTATGCAGAGCAGAAGATGGGACATGCCGAAACACCCCAGGCTAATCCAGGTTAACTCCTCTAGTGGGGATTCCTCTTTGTGTGATGCAACCTGCTGTACTCAATAACAACAACAGGCAGACGGTCTCCTCTGTCACTCTTCGGGCCCACTCTTTCCTGTTTGGCTTAAGGCTCACATGAGTGCAGGACGGACACCGCCCTCGGAGGACTTAAGCAAGAGTTCTGCATGAAATACATCACCAGAATATACACCACCGGAAACACAGGAGCGCCTCATCATATTTCTTTTATTACAGCATCATAGTCAAGCCTGTACGAAATGGCATTAACGTTGCATCAGCTTGGGGGAAGCTCTGGGTTTCCATTCTGAGTCCTTAGTAAGTCAGGTCTTTGATTTTAGACAGAGGGAGACAAAAGCTCCTTTCTATCCGTCGAACGCAGATTTTTTTTGCTAACAGTACAACCGTCGCTAGCAGATTTTACCAGCTGTAGCTTGTTCAGTAATGAAGCTAATGTTTGAGTGTTAAAATCTTACATAAATGAAATACTTTGAATTAATTGACTAATTATAATATGCACTTCATGTTTCATCAACATACATGATGTTGTGCTAAGATGCAGACTCTAAACATCCCTGTCAAGAAGTTAGCAGACCAGTTGATGATTATATAGAAGACACGTAAATGAAGGAACATTGATATTCTGTTTTTATAGTGTAGAGCGCAGTGGTGTATCCCAGAATTATGTGTATTATAAGGAAAAATGTAATGTAACAGGGACGACTAACTGACTGCCACAAATCCAACAGAGCAGAATAGAAATGCTAACATTAGCCAAAACGCTAGTAGAGTCCATGAAAGTCTCCAAAACAGCAGGAGAATAGACAGTCCTCGAGGACGTTACAGTAAATCTGGACAAAGTGTTGGAGGCAGAGACCCATTTATTCCTGTGAAAGCTGCTCAATGGTGCTTTGAAACCAAAAAAGCTTGACTCCCCGGGTTTGAAAATACCCAGATCTTCCACATTGGGCGGCCTGTTGAGCATGTGTACTAGAGACCAACCGAGCCAGCTGAAGTTAGCGCCGGCTAACTTGAAGGGGGTTAACATATGAGCGTGCCGCTTTTTAGGTGTTTTCAAAATTATCTGACAAACACTGTTAAATCATTACATCCTTGTTGTTGTGTTTTTAGTTTTGGGGGTGTTCATTAAACAAACAGCACTACCTAAACTATAGTATCACCGCATTTTAACATTCGAATCCCAAATCTTGACTTTGCTCAGCTATAATTGGACAATAGTGGTTCAAGAGGAAAAGAAGGCAAACAATAGAAGTTCTCAAGTTTGGGGATACTGAGATGTTTGTGAATGGCAGGGTGTCAGAATTGAATAGATTTGAATGCAGTTAACTCACTAAGAAGTACAGTGAGAGTGCCCTTGTGGACACACAAGTAGGTCAAAACCTCGACAACACCTACCTCTTCGTAACATGATGCCCTCACACCACGACATCACCGATGGGTTTCTGTAGCTTCTCCTGCTCCGCCCCAGTTCCCAGGTAGGATGCCAGGAAGTTTTTATGTGACCTGTAACTACAAAAAAGATTCAACATGAGTACAAAAGCCGAGCGTAGTGCTCGCGATTATCAGATGACCGCAGAAAAGAGTGCAGAGTCAGTTACATGACTTGATCCTGCCCAGACGAATGAGACTCGAGGTGTGTTTTTATTGTATTTTGGCCATCATTTCCAAGGATTAAAGCCCATAAAGGACATTGTACATTAACCACGTCACAACATTTTTTCACTTTTTATTTCCTCGGGTGGTTTTGCTGTGAGGTGAAACTGGAGGCAGTTCAGTCTCACTGTCACTACTTTCTCTCCGCCTCCACACCGTGGCTGTAAAGCTTTGATTGCCCTGCTGGTGGTTCGTGGACTGTTGACTTTGTCCCACATTCCAGCAGCTGTGATCTAGTTAAATATTGATAAGGAACCGCAATTACACAACAAATGACCTGTCACACAATTACAG
This sequence comes from Sparus aurata, assembly GCF_900880675.1. Lineage (NCBI taxonomy): Eukaryota > Metazoa > Chordata > Actinopteri > Spariformes > Sparidae > Sparus > Sparus aurata. The sequence continues at coordinate 24,265,462 of NC_044191.1, forward strand.
TAAGTCATAGGTTGTCGTTTAAAAGAAATCGTGAGTAATACGCACAGTGTATCAATCGACGTGACACAATGTGTAGTGATATTTCAGATTTCACGGCAAGTTGAGTTTTTTTTCCGTTAAGGTGGTGAGCAATACCTGTACAGTGAGGGTGTGTTTGGGTGTGTTAATGTGCTTTTTGATGTGTCAGTGTGTTTGAATGCCAAGAACTGTTACTGGGCACGATGTGTGGATTGTACATGTGTTTTATATTACAGTGAGATTCACCAGGGTGTGGATGGTTTGTTTAAAGCTTCAGTACTTCACCTATGACAGTTTAAAAGAATAAAGAAAGGTCTTTAGTACCAAACCAATGGTGCTGGTTCTTCCCTTATTATAGCTATCATCATATCCAGAGTATTGTAATTTCCCATAAGATAACGAAATATAATTTTTTGAGAAGTCTTCTTTTTGAGTTTGGCGCATTTTGATTCTTACATGTTTTTTACAAGTTGAACTGAGTTAAATTGTAAAAAAAACAAATCATTAAAAAAAATGTTGAATGATTAAATGGATACAGACATATGATACAATATGTAAAGCATTTATTTTAATCTGAATTATTTAACAAGCAGTAGTTATTATTGATGTCATATTTTTGACTTGTCTGAAAACCTTTTATTTAGTCGGTTTTGGGGCTCCATATATTTTCTTTTTTCGCTTTTTCCTGATGTTTTTTTTTGTAAATCATGGTTAAGACCACCACTGCGGTACACGTAGAGTCGCTGCTGGCATCTTTTCACCTCGTCGCTTTGTCATTTTTCACCAGTTTTGCCTCAAGATCCCTCACTGGCTTCCCACCCGTAAACACTAACACTGAAAGCGTTTAGTGCAGCTTCAAACTCAAAGTATGTGTAATAGTGTGTGCATGCGACTGCGCGACTCTTGCATACTCACTGAGCACAGGTCAGGAGCAGGATGGCGGTGCAGCTGATGACCGACAGGACCACGGCGATGACCACTAAGACTGTCTGCACTAGCTCGGTGTGGTTGATCTGACCGGGCTGGGTGTTTTTCACCGTCAGCGTTTGGGTCCCGCAGCGCCCCCCGTCGTAACCCTTCATACATCTGCAGAGTGAAAAGTGACCAGAGCAAATGAATCAGCCAGTGTCAAGACATGACATCAGACACTGAACTCATAGTGTAAACTGAAAGAGGTTTAAAACCTGGTGCCGAATACAGAATGTACTGAATCTGGTCAATGATTTGGACTGATGCTGTACTCACATGCAGACTGGCTCCGACAGGCCCTCTATGTACTTGCAGTAACCGTGAATGCAGTAGCCCAGGTGGGTGGTGGTGCAGGGATCGTCTGTGGTGCTGTGAGTCGACGTGTATCCGCTGGTGAGGAACGTGTGCTCCGGGTTGAAGGCGGTCGTGCTTTTGCTCTTGCTCTTGTTCCTCCTCTTGCCTTTGCCTCTCTTCCTCTTTCTCTCATCTCTGTTGGGATGTGACTCTGTCGGAGGAGACAAAAAATAACGTGTTTATAACATTTCACCCTTTTAGCCCAGTTTTTTTATGTCCTTTTTTCTTTTGTATTCTGAAAACACTTGGTGATCTCAGATTCACTAAAATATGACCTTAAACCCAAGTTGACCTGCATGTTAATGGGGAATTCAAAATGTCGAGAAGGAAAGAGTTTGTTTGTCCTACCGTGAAGGCTGAAGTTTTCGTTGTCTCCTCCTGAAAGCTCCTCGTCTACCTCCAGCTCGTCATCGTCGCTCAGCTGGAGGCCCTCCCCAGAGGCCGGACCCCCGGTGACCCCAGCTAGTTCACTGGAGAGCGCGGTCCCAGATCCCTGAGTACCAAGAGCACCGCAGACGACTGTAAAGCCAAGAGGACAAAAAAAAAGGAATGAGTTCAGAATAGATCTACATGATGATAAACTGTGAAGCAATGAGGGACCACGTTTTAATCACATGATGCAGTTTCATGTGTTTTTTCCATTACGTTCTGTCCAAGCGTGAAACTGTTGCCTGATACGAAATACAATTCAGCTTAAAAAGTTACAGGGGCGAAGACATTTAATTTGAGATAGATGAAATGGCATTTACTCTTCATCACCAGGAGCCTAAAGGTTGCTTAGTTACTTTCCCTAAACATCAAATTCTGAAATCTTGGCTCTTTTACAACTGACTCATCCATTCATCTTAAAAACATTCGGCACAATCTGAGCTTTCAAATTACACACATATTGTATTAGCACCTAAACCAGTAAGACCAGTCCTCATCCAGATCTGCACTGTACCTGAACACAGCGTTCACAACAGACAAAAACAGTGATTTATATCCCTTGATGAAGTATGTGAAACATGTTGACCTTTGGCAGTGAACAATAATTTGGTCTATAAATAGATTTTGAATCAGAAGTGCCACAAACATCTCTCTAAAAACAGCTGAATATCTTCGTCCTGCCTGACAAGTCCTCACTTGCAGAGACATTTCCTCCTTCTTACGCCCCCCATTCTCTGTCCTCAAACACATTTTTACATTTCTTCCCATTCACCGCCTGCACTTCACACACACCAGCACACACACACACACAATATAGGTACAAGTCCAGACTTACCGAAGCACAGGAGACAGGTGAGGACGAGAGTGTTCATATCCCAGGAAAGAGAGTGTGGTGTGTATGACAGGCCTGCGCTAATCTGTATGTGTGTCAGAGCTGTGTGTGTGTCTGTGTGTGTGTGCTGGTCCCCTGCCGATAGAAGTTGTGCTTTGCTCTCTTTACCTCTGCTGGGTGCAGCTTTTATAGAGCAACGCCTGCCTCTCAACTCCAAGGAGTTAGTAGGGTGTGTGTGTGTGTGTGTGTGTGTGTGTGTGTGTGTGTGTGTGTGTGTGTGTGAGTGAGAGAGAGAGACAGACGCAACTGTGTGCGTGCGTGTGTGTGTGTGTGTGTGTGTGTGTGTGTGTGTGTTTAAGTGTGTTTGTGTATGTATGTGCACGCTTAAACAGTTAGATCGTAGAAGGGAGGTGTAATAAAGGTGTGTGTGTGTGTGTGTGTCTGGTGATTAATCTGCCCGAGGCAACACATTTTGCGCCTAATGACGAGGCTTCTGTCGGGGAATAATTAGTCTGAACGAGACTGAGACACAAAACAGTTTGAGGTATTCTGACTTGCTTCTGGTCACCATTAACACGAACACACAAACACTACTGCACCTGCTTCTTTAAATGTTATTACTTCCGCACGTCTCCATCTATGTTCACAATTACAGCATGTACCCATTAGTAGCACGCACGCACGCACACACACACACACCCACGCACACCCACACCAACACACACAAAGCTACTTCAAAAATAAGAAAAGAAAAAGTGTGTGTGAGAATGATTTTGTTAAGATGCCTTGAAATAAGGCATCTTAACAAAAAACGATACTTGTTTGGTGATTGTGTCTCATGATAAGTGTAATAAGTCTTCTTGATCTTGATCTTGATCATGATCGTGCACATTTTAATTTGGGTGTTTAGGTGCTACAGGAGGGTTTAATAGGAACAAACATCTGAACTTAAAGGACAACACAATTCATACTGTTTTACATATATGTGGTGTACCCTGCCACCTTTCTAGCTTCAAACAGTGTTCTGGGGAGTTTATTTTCTCTTGCGAACAACTTGTTTATTCTCTTCTGGAAAATGATTGATTCTGAGTTTGTATTATTACCTCATTAATAGTGTAAATCTTCTCTAAACTACGCAGTGCCTCTCAGGAGTTGGGAGGCTCTGCAACACACGCTTGTGACTTGTGTTTATTAATAAACTGCATCAGGAGTCACGTCTGCGCATAACTACGAAGGTACGAAGAGGTCAATATAAAAAAGGCCATTGACATCGATACCAATTACAAAAGTCATAAAACTGATTTACGTGATTGATAGATAGTATCATGTACAGATATGCTCTAAACGGTGAGAATGTTTAGATGACATCATGAAACAAAGCAACAGCAAATTCATCTCTGTACTTGTGTTTTTGCTGAATGATGAGTCGTTTTTTTTTTTTTTTTTTTTACTGTGTTTCAATTTGACTTTACACTGATCAAAACACATTTAAAACAAATCTGTTATTTTAACATTACATGTATGTTTTGTGTTTTTCAACAGGGTTGTTCTTTCTGTGTCTGATGTGTTGTGTGTCTGTGGTTTTTATCAAATGCTGTCATTATTTCAGTGCACTGTAACCATGAGGAGACCTTAAGGTATGGGTGGGGATGCTTTTGCAGAAGGGTGTGTTAGAAATGTTGTTGTGTCTGTACACAGAGGCAGCCCCATCATTCGTGCTCCACAGGAATCCCATAGAAACCTGCGAGGAATGCCGGGAACTTTTCCGTGTCTTTCCTCTGGCCTCAGCAGCGACCACAAGCTCCTTACGCGTTTTTTTTTTTTTTGTAACTGCTGTGGAATGAAATTGTTTGGATTATGCGTAATGGCATTGGGGATATGTAATAGGAATATGTGGAAAGTCTGACACAAGGCTGGAGGGAAGCACCTTGTAGCAGCCGCCCATTGTAAACACACCGCAACATAGCTCGCGGCATGAAGGAAGACAACTTTCTGACAAGCAAATACAGCCGTAACTATTTGGATAAAACTTTGAATCATGCTTTTTCACAAAGCAGTTGTCACAATAAAAGGGATTATTGCACACGTGAAGGACAACTTAAGATTTGGATGCAAGCTTTAAGCAGATTCATTGAGACCATATAAGGCTGGTGAATAAGACTTTACTTAATCGCTGTTGTATTTTTCCGGCATGCACCTTGTGTTTGGCCGCTTAAGGTGTTTGCCCTGATTTGTCACACCTGTCCCAGTTGGTGTGATGCCAGTTAGGGTTACGGCCGTAGTTCATCCTGAAGAAGGCAGTTTATTGTCGTGTCAGTGTGATACATGTGCGGCTTTCTTGTTCTTTGAGCTAAACAGTAGTCCAGAAAACAGATCCCGATGTTTGTTTACAAAGGCTTTCAGGTTTTCTGCCCAAGCTGCATTGTGCAACTATATTTCTTTACATTTTTAAGTTAAAGCTGAAAATGAGAGCAGAAATTAATGAGGTGCAAATGCAAATCAAGAACCAGCCGCCAACCTAGATTTGACTGTTGGTAGCAGGACGGCACAGTGACTTCTAAAATGCTAACATGCTAATATTTAGCAGGCTTGCCATCTCAGTTGAGCATCACCTCATGAGGGAGCTGGTATATGACATCACACAACAATGCTGCACCCATGGGATCAGTGCCAACCCAAGCCTTTTAGGGGGCCCTAAGCAGAATTTGATTTGGGGCCCCCCCTTTATTTAATACGTAAAAAAAAAAAAAATTTATTTGTAGTATTTGTGTTCGACCCGTGAATAAAAAGTTGAGGGTTCAAGCAGGTTTTTATGGTCAGTCAAGTTTTTTGTTCGCGTTTAACGTGTTGCACCTGAAAAGCTGGGACTAGGAATTTCCGAAGGTGGAGGCAAGGCACTTTCTCTTAGTAGACAAATGTTTGTGTCCCATGCAACACCAAAAGTTATCGGTGAGAATGTAGCTTGCTTATTTTTTACCAAGAACAATTTCTTTTCTAAACCTAACCAAGTATTTTTTTGATCCTGAACCTACCCAAACTGTGACCCCCACCTTCACAACATTAATAAGGTGATGCCAAAGTTTCAGCCCTTTTAAGAAACATAAACATAATCAGTTTTAACAATCTGCAAAACACAAGACATCCAAATCTGCCGAGAGTTTTTGAAAAATCTGCAGTTAATATGGAGCATTGAACTACAAATGCGATTTATCACTGGATGAATGGAAATTTTGACCTGCTGGTGGCGTAAGAGAATAAGTCACAGAATTACAAAAATCATTAGGATTCATTCACCCTTTAGGGATCATGAATGTCTGTACAAAGTTTCACATTAGTCCATCCAATAAGCCGTGGAAATATTTCAGTGGTGGCGGACCGACCGACAAACCTACATTACCATCCCCCCCGCCGTGCTGCTAGCGTGTCAAACAAATGTAACAGTGAAAATATGACATGAATCACCCTCGAGTTACAAAATTAATGTGTGCATGGTACACGTGGACACTTTGTTTTGTTAATGGACACGCAAGGATGTGCTTAATGGGGCTTCCACCAACCACATTACTCACTGCATGAGCAACCTACTATTACTTATGCAATAATTAGGTCTTAACATTGAATGAGCACAGTTTGGAGATTAGACAAGCATTTCCTGGATTTTGTTGTGAATGTTTACCCAATGGCTTTATATTTAGAACAAAACGGACACCGCTCAGAGGGTGTGTTGTGTTTAAGTGCGTGCTTATGTGTTTTTAAGTATGTCCTCAACAGAGCCGTGTCTGCGGGTGAGTTAATGTTTATGTGTAATCATTGCTGTTCATTAGCATAGAGAACATATAAAGACTCAGTCAGGTGTTAAAAACTGCTCATTGACTCTGGTCGAAGCACTAATGAGGGAGCACAGATTATTGATTAACTCCTCACCGGACGCTGCACTCATTAAATCAGACGTGACCGACCTACGACATGCACGTTTTAATCGCAAAGTCTTTAGAAATCCTTGTTCTTACTTTTCAACCATCTGAAAACGAAGAGTAAAAGCAACACTGGTTTGATAAATCTTAACAATGTTACGAGGCGACAGTTCTGGAGATGCAGTTCTCGGCAGAGTTGAACCTGTTCTTGTTCCTAGAAATTTGTATTAAATAATCCTAAAATATCGCAGTCGATGTAAATTCAAAACTGTTGTTGACCTATTTGAAGTAGTGGCATGGTTTGGGGCATTTAAAATGTTATGAGCTGGTTTTGGGCTGAAAAAATGTATATATACTATACATTGCTGGATTTGAAATCTCATTGGCTACAGGATGCATCAGTCATCTTGTGGCTGGCATGTAAAATGCTCAGGACAGGCATATAAGCTCCAAACAAACAGCTGCTTTTGCCATTTTGTCAACATTTAATAATGGAATACTGTGTTTTGGAATAAATATGTCACTAAAATGGATCAAGTGGACATTTTGGGAATAAGAAAAGTTTTTGATTTGGAAGTAGAACCATAAAATACTGATACTCTTCATGTCATTGTATCCAAGAGTCGGTAAAGAAGATTGATCCATCTGATAAGTAAGATTCTTCTATCCGTCCTGACATCCTGTCAAGGTCTTCACAAGTCAAATGCACCAATTTCGATTTCCAAATAAACTCTTGGTCCCAGTTCTGTCTTACACTCCAACTGCTACCATAGTTTATTGTATTAAAAAACTACAGTAACAGGTTAGGTTGTGAATCAAATACTCTGTTTGAAGGCGTCCTCACATTGTTTTCGAGCCAGTGTTAGACTTTCATGTTTCAAAGCTTTTGGAGATCTTTCTCGCTGTATACATTTTGACCCGTCACAGCAAGATAAGCACAGGCATAGTAAGATTAATAATGACTCACATCCTTCGAGCCAGCATGCAGAACCCTGGAGCTGTGAATCAAGAACAGCTGCTCTTCACTGAAGCTTTACAATTCCTGTTCTAGAACAAACTATATAAGACACAAATAAAAGCTAAATACAATGATTTCAAATCATTTGACATATATTCAATAAAGACAAAGACATTATATTTAATGTTCAACTTAAGTTGAAGTGTCTACTGTGATGAAAGCATTTTAGAAGCTCTGAGGATAAATGAAGATTACATTTGAAAACTTAAACGACATATCAGGTGATTCACTTTGACTCACTGTATAAGTAAGGTCCAGTCAAGAGTAGGGCTGAAATTCAGTATCAAAATAAAGGGAGAACAAGCTGCAAGTTTGAAATGTGTTTGCTTTATTTTTATTTCAATAAACATGCTATTTCTCGCAGTAATACTGCCATTGCAAAAGTTACAGAAATGTGTTGGTAAAGAGCGATGTTTTCATCCAAAAGCAAACTGCTATGCCATGAGAAGAATGCGAAATGTGCAGATTTTCAGTTGTAGCCTTCAGACAACAATGTCGTTTGATGTAAGAAGTCAATAACAAGAAACAGAAAAGGAATTTCATCCAGGAGTAAAAAATTCAAGTTTTTGTAGCAGTAACAGAGCTTCCAAAAAAAAAAAAAGATAATAATAATTCTAGTGTATACAATAATACTTTATAATAAATTATCAAATGAGAATTATATCTGACTACTCAATTAATAAAACACAGAACTGTTACACTCAGTGACCAGTTTAATGACACTAATGGTTATTTTTGATTTTCATTATAGCTTCAGAGGGCTAAAAGTCACAATAAATACAAACTATGTCGGGAAGAAAGGTATGATACTGTATGAAGGCAGCTAAATGTTTAAGATGTCATCACATGGTTTCTAATAACTTTAATTTATTTATCTCTGAGGCTGATTTAAAAGAACCTGTGAAGTTGCTACATCAATACGACTGTCACTGTCAGCCAAATTCAGTCAATTGTGGTGCTAAACTACCGCTTGTTGCCTTTCTTCGTGAACTTTACGCCGTCACAGTGGGTGGGTTTCACCCACAGAAACTGCCTTTGTGTATGTCACAATTCATCTTTTCAAACATGAGGGAAGCAGTCGCTGAAGCAACATTGGGGCCACATCACAAAGCGGCTTCTTTTTGAACATTTTAATCTCTTTGTGTCGATCTGCCCGCTTGATAAAGTGATCCAGAGCCGCGTGACGTAGAGTACCGCAGGAGGTAACAATTCAGTAAACCAGTCGCTGAGTGTAAGATCGTCAGGTTACATCATGATGCTGAAGTTTTCACTTAGAAAATCGTAAAAAAGATCCTGGTATGCTGGAAGTATGTGGCCCTCTAAGCAGTCTGGACTCCTTTGTATCCCTGCTGCTTCTGCTTACGTGGGAATTTGTTTTTCTTATACCTGTAAAAGTAACACAGAACAGCCAAATCATTGACTCATCATCCATCCTTAAAAATCCTTAGGGTGGTGAGCCGGTTTGATCTTTGCCAGTGGCTTGACATGTTTCTGCATGAACCAGGATGTTGGAAGGCCGACTTTACGTCACGAGGGGGCTTCATTTGTCATTAAAGCAAGCTACACCTGCAGGTTTTACACGATGAGAGGAAGTGTCTGAGTCACCCTCGTCATCTATGAGCACACTGTGTTCAGCTGACGTAGCAAAAAACGAAAACGCTTCATCAGAAAAAGGAGGGTTTCAAATACTGACTGAATTATTTGGGTGAACTTATCCTTTAAAGTCACATTAAAAGTCATTGATATTACACACACACACACTGGTTGTCAGTCTAAAAGCCTTACCATTTGCAGCAGAAGTACAGAGCTCCGGACAGCCCTATAATCAGCAGACTCACACAGAAAATGGCCACAATTATCTGCTCCTCTCCCATTGGCTGAATGACGAGCTCCGGGTTGCTACACCTGGGGCCGTAGTAGCCCCTCTCACACCTGCAGCGCAAAGAGATGAGTCATTCGTGACCACACAGGATGATGACAAGCAAGCAGACACACACACACTGACACACACACACACACGGGATCGTACTTGCAGTGGTGTTCATTGATGTCCACCAGCAGCATGCACTGTCCGTTGTTGAGGCAGTACTTGTCAAACGAGCCGTCACAGTTCTGCGTCGACCGCCTCACCACATGAGGGCGCGCTTCTCCCTGACCTGAAGCACCGAAAAGAAGGCAGCTGTTAGAAAACCCTTTTCACAGGAAACCCGGCAGCATTGTTCACTGAGTGGATCTCTGTTGAGCCTCTGGGATCATTTGTTCAACTTACAGACTCGTTAAGCCGGTGAAAAAAAGCAACCTGGTGCTGTGACTGAGCTGTTCCCTTTTCTTGTAGAAATGTACGTCTAATCACTTTGAATCACTGTTTCATTTGGCTTTGAGTTGCAGTCATTACTTGATTACATCTGCAGCTATTTCAGCAATCGCTTAATCATCATTTCCCAGGGAAAACTGACAAACATCTGATGGTTCCTGGTTCATAAATGTAACAGTTTGATGTTAGATGTGAGCTGTAGTTCAAAATCATTAACTTTAATGTTACTCTTTATCTAAATGGGTCGTATTTCTATTAGAATGGGCCTCTACTTGCACTTCGTAAATTTGTTTTGTGAAAATAAAATAAATGGCCGAGCCGAAATTGTTGACTTCCAGCTTCAAGGGTGTCTAACTAACTGTCTTGCTTAACCTTTTTATCTATGAATCGTCAGAAAATTGTGAATTGTGGACAGAAGTTTGGTATTTTTAATTTTTCAGTAGGTCGGCTTATCAAAGAATCACTATCTTGTCATTTCAGCCTCACAGCACTTTACCCTCTCGTATCTCAGATCCACTGTAGGCTTCACACTGAGGTGAAAACGCTCCTTTAAATGTCTCATTTAGGTTTGATTCATTCACTACTTTCACAAACACACAATTCTCTCTTTTCCTTGACATTATCTACAGTTGTCAAGAGTATAATATCCTTTATGAGATTAATTCCACTTCCACAAGACAGCACCTAAAATGACGTGTTTGGGGGAAACCTTTCAGAGACAGATCCCTGCACATTTATCACACCTGACAAATAAAGCGATTTTGCTATCTTGGAAAAATGAATGAAAACAGCTGTCTGGGTGAATACCTGCAGAGAGCGAGGCGCTGGAGGAGACGCTCTTGGTGAGAACGTAGGGCCACAGCAGCATGACACCTGTTGAACAGAGAACATGTGTCTCATTAGTTACAGTGGATTTAAGATTAAGGGCGGTTTTTCAGGGACGTTGACTTTGACCCAAGTCGTGAGTCTCCTTATAATGAAGCTGTGTGCCCCTGTCACAGGTTTAGTTGAGATAACATTATTTATCATTTTCTCAAATTGTTCAAGTTAAATAATTTTAGTGGCCATTTTTACTTTTTTGAACCCCAAATTCATATCTTTCAAGTGTTTTCCCACATGATCACTTTTACCTAGTTTCATTTGTCAAAACAGATAACATGTCATATGATAAGGTACTTTTTTTAAATTTTACAGATTTAAAATGAGGATTTACACGTTTACAAACTGAGCTGATGGGACCGGTCTGTGTTTGATGAGTGTGTTTAGATAAGGCAGAAACACATTAAAGGGATATTCCGGTGTAAGTTTAATCCATGGTCTAACACACCGTGAAACTGTGTTACACTCCCTCTCGAAAGATAAAGTTAGCAGACCGCTAATTTACGGAGTTTTATCAACCTCAGAAACGGCCGCACGACAACAATACACTGCAGTAAATGGGTCCAAATATAAACCGCCACCAAAAAGCCACAAATAATGCTCAGTACAGCACCAAACTTCAGCAACAGTACAAATGGGGTCTCAGCACATAGTCCGGGGCATCTAACCTCCGCTAGCTTAGCTGGATTTCTACTGAAAAGCTGACAAAATTTACCACTCTTCTGCAGCAGCTTCCTGTTGACGGGAAGTCCCGACGAGTCGATTACCGAGTGCAGTAGAGTTCCGCAGTTCATGGATGAAAATGTATGATTATGACTCCATGGAAAAGCAATCAAAGATCATATGTGTCTTACCTGCCAGTTTATAACAGTTATTAGCGAGAGCGGACAGGGAAAAGAACGGAATTGAGCATTTCTTACTGCACTCGGTAATCGTCGTGTCGGGACTTCCCCGACCCGGAAGCTGATGGAGGAGAGTTGAAATCTGTTTTTAGCTTCCCAATAGAAATCCAGCTAAGCTAGCGGAGGTAAGATGCCCCGGACTATGTGCTGGGACCCTATTTGTACTGTTGCTGAAGTTTGGTGCTGTTCTGAGCATTATTTGTGGCTTTTTGGTGGCGGTTTATATTTGGATCCATTTACTGCAGTGTATTGTTGTCGTGCGGTCGTTTCTGAGGTTGATAAAACTCCGTAAATTAGCGGTCTGCTAACTTGATCTCTCGAGAGGGAGTCTAACACAGTTTCACGGTGTGTTAGACCATGGATTAAACTTACACCGGAAGGAAAACGTACAAAACCAAACAAAAAAAAACATTTCTTTGGCACTGAGACGTCAGATTGGCTTCCAGGTTCTTTGTGTAAACTACTCGGAGCAGGACATGATGTGGTGCGGCTCGTGTTGCCCAGCCCAACATGCCTGTACCAGCCTGCACGGCTCCATAATGCAGACGCCCACATTCCTGCAGGCGGGACAGAAAAACACATGAACTCGGATGCAAGATGTGTCTGGTTACGACTGGTTAAGAATCGGGTTATACTCGCTGTAGAACCTTCGTTCTCTCTCTCTCTCTCTCTCTCTCTCTCTGGTGTCTGTCCGTTGTTATGGCTGCAGAGGTATTTTTCCTCAGTGTTTGCTGTGAGAGGACTCAAGCCCGGTTGTTGGGTGTTTCTGACGTAGGCTGATTGGTGTAAAGTGCACTTCAATCAGCTCATTTATATCATTAGTCACTCTCTCCCCGGCTCGTCAAGAACCAGCAGGATCCAGATACTCATCTCACCTCATTAGGGGTAATTTGGATGGGAGTCACACCTGTATTTTTCCAACAGTTTGCAAAATCATACGCAAATTATTGGGACTCTTTGACTTGCAACATGCTGCTGCACCGATGTCTGGTGCCTCAGGTAAAGGCGAGCATGCTGACTTTATATCCCCCACATGATGGAGAGCAGTATCAGAGGTAAGGTCATCAGCAGCTCAACTCCTATAGTGACGGATATCTGGTTATAAAAATAAAATGAACCAAGAGGAGGAATAAATGCAGAAGTTGGATGGGATTGTTAAAAAAGGAGGAGGCATTATGGGATTTCCACTCTGTAAAAATCTGACAATCTGAGTTTACTTTGTAACCGATTACTTCAAGGTTTTTAGCTCGCACAGCTTCCAGCAGTTCAGCAGTCTACTTTACCTGGCAATTCTGAGGTTTCTTTGTCTTTTTTTTTTTTTAAGTAAAGTCAACTTTTAAAATGTACAATGTAAACAATGAGTAAAAAATCCCAAATGAAAAAGCTCAGCCATAGTTTTAGAAAATAAATGAGGAGCTTTCATTTATTCATCTGCTGCACAATTTTAGTATGAATTCACAATAAATCGGAATATTATCAAAATTTCCAAATCGTCGAGGCTGCACTTTTTTGATAAATAGGTAAAATGTGTGAAAACAGCTTCATAATTACATTTGCAAATCTTGTTCTACAGATGTAAAATAACTTGTGCAGACTCTTAACGAATGTTGCATCATCACGATATGAATATTTTTTCAGCGAAAAAACGATAATTGTGTTGCAAAACTGTTTGTTCCGACTAAAAATTTATCACATCTCAATATGCTCGTTGGACCATATCATACATGTTCCTTTTACTCCATTACATTTATCTCACTGTGAGTCACTGTGAGTCCTTACGAATGATTCCCGTCTAGATGTTGCAGATGTCTTCTGATGAGTCATGAGCAGCTGATTTTCTCTCTGAACAGATCTGCTCGATGCCAAAATGTGGCCGGCATTTTCAATATTTCACAAAAAGGCCAAAGATTAGAGAAAAGTCCAACACATGAGGCACATTTTTGAAGGCAGGGACTCATTTCTCATACTGGTTGCGCTGATGTGCCTAACGGTGTGACCAATAATACACTGCATTTTCAATTTCTTAACACAATGTGTAAATGAAACAGGAAAAGGGTGCAAAAACATGTTTTTCTTCACATGCAACAAAAAAACTTTGATAATTTCCCTTGTTTTGGGGTGCATATGTGATCAATTTAGTTGCACCCTGGGGCCCTGGTAGCAGAACTTTCATTTCTTCTTCTCTCCCAATAATAATCTCACGACCCTCAGATTTATGTCATGACCCATTGGAGGGGCCCAACACTGAACTACTACATAAAAGTAGTTTAAACTTGATGCAGCTCAGCCAGTTCCAACAGTAAAACGTTGCTTTAGCATATCTTATATTTCTTCAGAACAAGTGCTTTTTTTTCACTTTTATAAAAAGTGTTTTTTAAATGCAGGACTTTTATTGGTAACGGAGTATTTTGACATGGTGGTATTGGCAGGTAAAGTATCCGAGTAACTCCTCCATCAGTTTATACAAGCTAGAACATATTGTTACCTTCTTATGTTTGTATTTTGGCTTTTTTATTAGTCAAAATTAACCTAAACAAGGTGTAACCGACAGATTTAGTCAGACCACATGTGCGTTCAGATAATCAATCTTCCATTTGTGGTTTAGCTGCCAGCATCCCTCAGGCTCCACACTTAGAATGTGCGTCAACTCATTAAAACAGGCATGAGGGAAGGTCGTTCTCCGAAATCTTCCACTTGGTTTCTGACATAAACTCAGACCTGATGAAACAGGCCTTTCACCTGGGGATAAAGGTCCATTTTACTGACTTAACAAGTACTGACAGAGGAAATCGGATACTTTACAGAGTGAAATTTGCATCTGATCCAAGTGAGTCTGAAACTACCGCTGCAACACTCCTGTCTCCCCAGCTGAGGTACTTTCATGTTTTCAGTCCGGATAAAGAATTTGATGTATAGGTTTAAAAGGTTGGAGATATTTTCACCTGACATTAGCTGAGTTTTACGGTCGTGGGAAGAAATACTGAGATATTGTTTAACATAAAAACATTAATATTAATGTCTTAAAGGTACATGATGTAGTTCTGGGGAAGACATTTGATTTTCATTGACTTAAACAAACTGTCTTTGTTTCCATGATCGAATCAACAAACTGACCTTAAAGAACAACACAATTTCATATTGCTTTACTTTGTTTATATATGGCGGACCCTGCCACATTTCTAGCTTCAAACTGTGTCCTGGGGACCTTATTTTCCTCTGAGAACAGCTTGTTTATTCAGTTATGAAAATTGTTTATATTTCTGAGTTTGTATTATTACCTCATCATTATTGTAAATATTATAATTCTGGGTTTGAATTTCTTCTCCAAAACTACATAATGCCCCTCTAATATTGAGTCCCGCATGCATGACTGTACATACAGAGAAATATTATCTGAACTTTGCACTCAAGATGTCAAAAGTAAAAGTACTCACAACACTGCCTGTTAGAGTTTTATATTACAGAAGTAGATTATTATTTACTGGTATTATTATTGTTAAGAATTTGTATGTGTTGAGGTCATTTCAACCTATAAACTGTTGTTATGTTCAAGTTTTTTCAGCTGATTGTACATCATGTAGGTCTCTTGACCTTCAAAGTAACTTATTACTTCTGTGAATAAAAAGTTCAGCATTTCCCTCTGAAATGTATCGTGTGTGGGCACAAAATGGCATGATGGGAATACTCAAGGAAAGCATATATTGACAGCATCATTCTGCTGCATAATGTTCACTTGTTCCACCACAAGTCAAGCTGCAGAAAAAAAGTAATTATAAGTAGGTGAGTACAATGTGTTCGATTAAAGTATATATATTTAGATAGTTAACTCAAGTAAAGGCAGCAGTGCCATGCCCTGAGAAAAGTAGATCATCACATTCAAAATGTTAGTTAAGTACCAAAAAGTACCAACGGCCATGTGTACTTAAAAGTAAAAGTAAAGTAAAAATAAGAATACTCATTTTGCAGATGAAAAGATGTGTGTTATATTATCATATAATGCTGCTTTAAATAGCGTCAGAATAATCTGAAATGTAACTACAGCTGTCAGACACATGTAGAGGTGTAAAAAAAAAAAAAACAAAACACACAAAATGTCCCTCTGAAATGAAGCATAAAGTAACATAAACTGGAAATACTCGGTAGCAGTACTCAGAACTGCGCTCAGGTGAATGCGTAAATGTCCTCAGTTACTTATCCTGCGCTCTCAGGTGTTCCCTGTGCCTGTGGAGCTGATCTCAGTCCTCAGCAGAACCACGTCAGGACTCATCGACAGGATAAATTACAAAGTGTGAGCCTGTCAAACGTTAGAGAAGATCTACTGACCGATGAGTGAGAGCAGCGCTGAAGGTTTGCAGGTCGGATCCATCTCAGAGCCGCTGGCAGGAGGTGCAGGTACCGTCTGAGGCCAGGAGCTGGTCTGGAGACGCTTCCGACTTACTGTCAAAATAACTATTAGGTGGAGGAAGGCAGGCGATGCGTTTCCTGACGGAGACAAACCTGAAACCAATGGGCTCAAACCTGCGGTCTGGGTGTGGTGACTGCACTCCTGTAATTCAGACAATTTAACACATCAAAGGTCCGAATAAAAAGACGGACCCTGAAGGCACCACTTAAAAAAAAAACAAAAAAAAAAAAAAACGAGGAGGGCGTCTCACGCATCCTCCTGTCAATCATGGACTTCTACAAAGTCAGATGGGAGACTGGCCTTTACTCGAGCTTGTACTATTAAAGAAAGAGTGATGGAGGAAGCGTCCAGGTGTTTTACCTGATGTTTAAAAGTATTTCAAATGTGAAAAATACTCTATTAAGTAAAAGTCTATTATTAAAATCAAACTTCGGTAGAGGCACAGAAGTGTTATCAGCAAAAGTAAAGTCTCAAAACTGAAGGTGGTTCTTCTGGATGAATATCATTCTGTTCTTTATTTAGATTATTACATTTATGTATAATACAAATATTATACTTCTCAAATAATATAAAGATGTGCAATGACTTGAATGAGTCGTTTTTCATGAACATTCACATATTATTTCGTTATTATACAGTCCTTTCTGTCCTCATTGGTGTGACTTTAATTGTTGCCAGTTCATAGATGAGCTCTCTGTGTTTCATCTTCAGCATTAACTGGTAGATCACAGTTTGTCTTTGTCCGGTCTTTAGCCTGTAGCTCTTCTACATGTTGACTCCGTGAAATGCTTTGAAATTGATATGTCATTCGATTTTTAGGAGAGCTCTTGTACAGTTTGTCTGTGGATCATCCAGTCAAACGCCATGCGCCAGTAAAATCTTGTATTTCCATGTGGCTGTAGTGTTTGACAGTAATGGAAGAAGTACAGAGATCTTTCTTTTAATAATACTTTACTTGACTATTTCCATTTTCTAGCTTCTTTGTGCTTTCACTCCACTGCCTTTTGGAGGCAAATATTGTACTTTTACACAACACTACACATTAATTGATGACTTTGGTTACTAGTTGCCTTGCAGACTGTGCGCTGAATCAGAAACAGAGTAGGACATTTCAGAAATTGGATAAAAAAAGAGAGAAACAAATCATCCAGATTCCAATATCATATTTTAAATGATATTATGGTATCTCTTGCAATTACACCGAAAAATCTTCTCCATTATCTCCAAAACGATAATGATTGCGTGTGTGTGTTTGTGTTCATCTTTTACCCACAGAAATACAGCTACACAGCTATATTTTTTTAATACATTTATTACAAAAAATTAAATAAATGGCACACTTTTAATAAGTTAATTGATATATTACAATAAATAGTCACATTTGGTCTGCCTCATTCTTTACAGGACGATGAGGTGGTACGTTTCTGATTCTGTTCAACGTGACACACTGTTTTTCCAGTGAACTGAGAATGTTGGTGATAATGATGAAGAAGATGATGGTGGTGGTGGTGATGATGATGATGATGGAGAGCGAGTTGCAGGGGTCACACTGATGACTCAGACGGTGCCGTCTTAATTAGTGGTGCTGATTTTTTACACCTGAAAGAGAAAAAAAATCATCTGGATTAGACACTGTGGTCTCTTATTCTTGATATTGTTGAGCAAAATGCCAAAAATGTAAACATGTGACTGACTGTAAATATACCAATAGCTCCTTTTTACGATTTAAATGTAAACTTTAACACGTGTAAACCACAAGACTGAGGAGAAAACACCAGAAAAATGAGTCATTTTGCTTGAGATGCTCGGTATGAAGATGTCTCAGATAAATGTGCCACGACTTGATGAGTGACAATGATGTAAGAACGTCCCTAAAAGTTCATAGAAAGGTTTATCTCAAATCTTACGAAGCTTCAATCCTCCCGTATTTACGCGACATGCTCCCATTCCGTCACACAAGTACACCACTGTGTGGAGAAAGCCCGCAGATACTCACCTCTTGTAGGCGCAGCAGTAGATGATGACGGCCAGGACAGAGATGAGCATGGCCACCCCACAACTGATGGCAATCAGCTGCTCCGACTCAGGCAGAGTGCGAGTGAGATCACTGGTGAACATGCAGCGGTGCCCGGTGTACGAGGACGCGCAGCTGCAACGGAAGAAAGGGAAATATGTGAGTGCATTCCGACGGTGAACACGAACCAACATGTGCATGTAGACATGAAGTAGCGTTTGCACAAAAACATAGCAGGCACAGGGAGCCTGGAGGCCAGAGCTTGTGTGTGTGAGAGAGAGATAATGCTTCTTACATGCAAAAAGGTTTGTCAGTATCTTGGGGGAACATGCACGTTCCACCGTTCTCACACCAGTTCACATGCTCGCTTCCGCAGGATTTGTGCGAGTGCAGGACCAGAGGTTCCTCCATGCTGCCTGCAGAGAGAACGAGAGAGAGAGAGAGGAGCTGCAGTGATCACATTTCAACATGGAAGTATGGAGGGTAGGTTGTGCCATTGATTAATCAACTGACCAATTAATAGATGAGGTGATAATCAATAAAGAAATAATTTAACAAGGGTGCAGAAATTATTTATACATGATAAAACAACCAATTACTCCTTGTGAGATGGATTAATTAATAATTGATTTTTGAGTGGCACGTTTGGACCCTCAAAGGTTTCTATGGAGACTCAGATCAATCTTTAATCTCCGGTGAAAAAGTTTATAGTCCATCTAACTCAGCTGTCAGTTAAATCAGCGATGACACACTTCGGTAAAACAGTTCAACGTCTTTGAGCTGAGACAAAACTCTGCACTCACTGTTGTCGGGCTGTGTGGTCAGAGTGGACCCTGACAGAGCCGGGGCCGCTGTGGTCTGCAGCTCGTTGGTCAGCGTCGCAGACTGTCCTGGAGGAGTCAGGAGGAGGAGCAGCACTGCCACTGCTGAGAGGAGGGCTGGAAATGACAACAACAAAAAATTAATGTGCTGTTAAAATTATTTTTGCTGCCTCGCAAGAGTCTCATTGTTTTCATATCTACAAATGCTGTGATTGTGATTTTTTTACTCTAAAACCTGCATTGATTTGGAAAAAAATGACTGCAAGTTGGTGTAACATCACCAGCACAACACATTTAAACTGTTAATATAATCAAAGACAATTAACGCACCTTCAGACTAATCTAACTTTAAAAACTGACAGTACAGAGTAAACTAAACTTACCGTTCTCCAGGTGTGTCTGTCTTTCTGTAAACATCTCGTCTCCTGTTGCTGTGACGTCTGATGTTCTCAGCTCAGCGCTCAGTGCAGTGAGTGTTATCAGCTCTTTGCTCGGCTTATATATACTGTCTCCCGACCGGCGAGAGGATTTTACCAGCCAATCAATCAACCGCAGATTTCTTTTTTTTTTAAGTGAGAAGCATTTCATTCCAAAAAATCCATTTGCATCATTTCCTATTTTTTTTTTCTTTTTGTGCGGACTCTCTCTGCATGCACAGGCAGAGTCATCAGGTTTGATGATGGTGCCGGGTGACCACGTGATTACCCAGGAGCTTTAGAAGTGTGGTTTATACTTTGGAAGCCTCTGAACCCACGTAAGCCCATGGCAGATTGATAGCTTCACTCAAATACCTCCTTTGCGGTTTTAGAGGGTTGCTTCATTGCCGATTACAGATGTTGTGAAAGACTCAATTTTCTTTAGTGGGGTTTTTACAGGAGATTTTTTTTTCTTTGCTGCCTTTAACTTTACATAACAAGTAAGGACAGGATGTATAGACAAGAAAGACAGAGGCATGCGTGACAGGAGCTGTGAGGATGAAAGCAAAGCATTGTTCAATGGACGGCACCCAAAGAAAGGTCGAAGAAATGCTTCCTAGTGTCCAAAGCTGTATCTCAGTACAACATGCCTGAGAAAGAGCTGTGTTATCTTCATTAATGGCTAATAAATCATTCACAAATCCTTTACAAATGAGTTGTAACTCATTAATAATAATAATAATATTAATATTAATAATAATAACTTTTGAATTTCCAGATTGTGGAAAAATCATTGACACTTGTCTTTTTAAGCTACCTGGACTTCGCAGTTCCCTTTAAATGTTCATTATGTTAACAGATAGCCAAAGTCTGTGCTTGAATTGTTAAATAAATTCCCATTCTCCTTTTTCAAGTGATACATGCGATGAATTAGTGCACATCTGTGAAAAATAAATGTGAGTCAAAGTCCCAGGTAACTAATCAGAACAACGGACCCACGTTAGTATTAACTGACCACAGGCTAACTTGCTAAACATATGGGAGACATTCTCTTGTAGGTATGTCAACTTGGATTGACCCCCCCATTTATGTTTTTCATTTAGTGATTTTGACATCCAGTGTCAGTGATGCTTTTTACAGGAAGAATGTGTGACACATGAAATTCTTCTGGCAGCAAAATCATTTTCTCTGGAAGAAGGATGAGATGAAGAAATTGTATTTGTTACCCAGCAGCAGTTTTCCCGGGTGATATTATACAACGCGCTTGGCAGGTCAGGTGGGTGTGAAGCCAGTGTGGGATCATGTTGTGCCTGGAGGTGCTGGTGGTGAGGCATCCATTGGGGTCAGCTGGAAATGGAATGGAAAATCTACTGGAAATATATTGAGATGTATGGTGGCTGAGTTTGCATTTCATGGAAGTTTTTATGTGAAAAACGAGACAACAATACATAAAAATAGCCACAGTCTGTGTTTTGCAATCAGCAGCATGGTGTGTTGTGCTGTGGCAAAGTCTCCTTTGATCCCAGCAGTCTAAGCTGTAAGGCCCGCTCTACTTGACCTACAACGTCTATGGTTAAAAAAAAAAAACGCATCTAGAAAAAAATATCAACTGAGAAAAGGTCGTATCGGCACAGCATTGTTTTGTTTTTTATTTAATACTCATTTTCCAGTGAATCTGGATGTTCAAAAATGAACCAAAACAACTTCAGTAGAAAAAATATTAATCTAAATTCTTAAAAAGTGAACTCTGAAATAAATAACTTAAATAAATAAATGAACAAATTCACAATATAAACAAAGTACATATCAAGTAAGTTTCCCAGCAGGTATGAAGTCTTGAGCTTGTGGATTTTTAAATAAAAGTGTGTGGGATGTTTTGCAAACTGTGTGTGTGTGTGTGTGTGTGTGTGTGTGTGTGTTTGTGTGTGTGTGTGTGTGTGTGGGCGTGCTTGCGCACACGTGTGTGTACGTGTGTGTGTGTGTGAACTGAGGTATGTATGCCTATGATATTTTAACTGTATATCATTCAATAAACTGAGCTGCTTTTATCGTGCTTGTGTTTAATGCATCAGTGCATTTCTGGCAGCAGTCACAGTGTTCTTCATCAGCATGGCGACTGTCATCGGGCCCACGCCTCCGGGAACAGGTGTGATGAAACCTGCCTTCTGCTTCACTCCTGAAACGCAAACAATTGATGCTAAAGTTACCGGAGCTTGACCGAGACCAGTTTTGCAGAAACCTCCCTTTCTGAAAAACACAATAAGAAACATTTTGGATTATTTACCCTCAAAGTCCACGTCACCGATGAGCCGCAGTTTCCCCGTTTTCGGGTCCTGGATGCGGTTTATGCCCACGTCAATGACAGCCGCGCCCTCTTTCACCATATCTGCTGTGATCAGCCCAGGAACACCTACGCACAGATACCAAGGAGAAGTAAATCATCATCGCGGTGAAACTATGGGACTTCATGGCTGGACTCATCTGTTTGGGGGCCCATTCTCTGTGCGATCTGAACATCAGTCCTGAGGAACTACCTGACCTTAGGTTTTGTAGTAATTTGGGAAAGTTTTCCGATGGCATTCCTGGCCATGCCTAGTCAAACCAAGATGTGCAAATTTGCAATACCATTATGTGCTTTACCACGCCGAGTTGAGTCGCATGGACCCGCTCTGGAGTGGGGCCAACACACGCCCGCCACACCGACCAAGCCTCAACTCTTGTCTGTGCAGAACACCTGAGAGAATTGTGTTTTTCTTAAAAGGTTTCTGTGAGTTCAGCTCCCAGTAATCTTGTTGCTTCTTACTGAATCTTTGGGGTTTGACTGCATCGCTGATCATACTTTCAGATATCTGCTGCGTTTTACGGTTTCATCGTGTTCCCTTTAGCTGTTTGAGAGTCAAGTTACTGCTGGTTAAAACACAACATTTCCTGATTCTTCTGATTCATAAAAAAAGATTTTAATAACCAATTTCTTTGATAGCAGCCCTGCTGTTATGGAAACACAAATCCCTGCCTCCAAAAAAGAAAGAAAAGCCCCAAAAAAGTAGTACGTTTGGTTGGTTGCTTGGTTAAAAAGGCATCTGCACCCACCATTACATTCATATCCTAACCACCATGCCAGTGTAAATAACCCGTATCAGGACAGAGTTGAAGTTCTGCAGGTTCCATTAAGCATGCTCTCTTCTCTTCTGCAGCGATGCTTGTCAACACACAGCTTCTAGAGGAAGACCATGACAATTACCACTTCACCTCACACTTGTTATGCATTATGATAGCAGAATAGGATGATACCTCAGCTGACTGTCAACAAGGAACAAAAATAATTAAGCCATCTATGTTTCTGTTGATAACCATTCCATTTGAAGATGTCTATTTGAACTCCTGAAACTACAATTATATCTACTCAATAATGGAAGCAAGTCTGAGTGAAATAACAATTAAGAACCGGATTTAACTTCAGAAAATACAAACGCTTATTTATAGCACACAGACATCAGAGGAGCTCAGTGACACGCTGACCCCAAACAGCACCCCGAGGCAAATGTATGTATGTATTCATGCTGTAATTACAACAATTAAATCTCCAACATACCCCTAATTTCGACTACAGCTACATTACACTCAAATGTGGACTGCTGGGGTTCATTTAATCATACAGCACAGTGCAGACACACTTTCTTTCAGGCAAAACTAACAGTTGGAGGAAAAGAAACTGAGGTGTCCTTCCCAAAGAGCCACTCTTAGTCATCAGAAAGAATCCCATTTATTATCAAGGAAATACTACATGGCACCCCCTGAAGGCATATCCGGTTACTTAAGAGACGCCTAACCGGCATTGATTGATTGTTGCACATTCCAGCTGCCACGGATCACTATTGTTCTTCACAAAATTTCAAATCCGTGAAACAGAAACTTCCGTGTTGACTATTTAGATTTATACGACATCACTTCAAGTAATGGCAGGAAAGGACTTTCACAACCTCTCTTCCTGGTTGCATTACCAGGCCAGATAATTCCCTCTACGGTAGTTCCAACATGGCGAAATCACATCCGACACTGGTTTAAACACCATAAAAAGTGGAATCACTTCCCTTAAAAGTACAAATTTGTTTCATTAAATGGAATAATGCATGAAAATGACACGAGTGTTTGCACACATTATTAATCTTCGTGTTAAACAACAGAGGCTCATTCAGTTATTTGAACAGAGAAAGAAAACAAACAAATGAAAACACAACTACTCAGATTGTTACAAATGACATCCAACATCCATTGGTTTCAGGTTCTCAGTTGTGAGAACTTCCTGCCTTCCTCTCGTGAACTGAGTATCTTTGACTTCTTGACAGTTGGTTGGGCAAAACAAGACATTTGAAGGCATCAGCTTGAATGTAAAGGACATAGTGATGGAAATGTTATACTGTTTTCTGACATTTTATAGGGCAAACAATTAACTAAGAAAAGAATCAGCAGATCAATCAATACTCAGAATGATGAGTAAGCTACTGCTGACTCAATGTGTTGTGAACCGGGGGTGAAATTACCTGCAGCTGCAATAATGATGTCTGCCAGGCTGGTGAGCTCCTTCAGCTGCTCCTTCGGTGTACATCGGTGGGCAATAGTCACCGTGGCATCGCCTGAGAGGAAACAGTGAATTCACCTAAATCATTAAAAACACGTCTTTAATAAAAACTCAACACAAATGTGTTGTTACTCAGGACAATTAACAGACAAAGCTTTGAAAGCTCTCTTTTGAAACTTAAGTGGTCATGATCCTTTTAGAAAATGTACAACTATCCTGACTGACAAAGACATTTCCTTCAGGGTTTCTTGAGGCGTTCCTTGTCTCCTTAAATAAGTATGGATTATCACCTATGTACCGGAAATAACATATATACATAACATAACATATATATCATCATATATACAACATATATACATCTACATCTATACAGCCCTTTAAATAAGAAAAATACTGAAATTAAAGAGGCTTTGTGGAATTTGCTGGTTCATGTTTGCTGTCATTTCTAAGTTACCATATGCTACTGTTGCTCTCTGTTAGCCGTGAGGCTATAAGACGAGGCAATCAAGAATGTGTATAAAGTCACATACTTTGGACTGTCATGGAAAACACTACCTGCGTCCTTCACAGAGGAATCCACAGTCCAGCAGCATTTTTCAGCATATTCCGGTGTAAGTTTAATCCATGGTCTAACACACCATGAAACTGTGTTAGACTCCCTCTCGAGAGATAAAGTTTGCAGACTGCTAGCTAACGTAGTTTTAGCATCATCAGAAACGACTGCACGACAACAATACATTGCAGTAAATGGGTCCAAATATAAAACCGCCATCAAAAAGCCACAAATAATGCTCAGAACAGCACCAAACTTCAGCAACAGTAGAAATAGGGTTCCAGCACATATTTCGAGGCATCAAACATTTGATATAGTTGCCGTATTTGTCGGAAAATATAAACGAAACTCACCACCCGAGAAGCCTTCCTTGTGAAGATTGTGAAGATGTAGATATTCCTCAACAGGTCCTCGGCTGCCTACACAAGCCTATGGATATTTGAGTTAGTTAAAGGGATACTCCGGTGTAAATTTAATCCATGGTCTAACACACCGTGAAACTTTGTTAGACTCCCTCTCGAGAGATAAAGTTTGCATCAAACATTTGATATAGTTGCCGTATTTGTCGGAAAATATAAACGAAACTCACCACCCGAGAAGCCTTCCTTGTTGTGGGGAAGCCCTGTGAGTCGATTACCGAGTGCAGTAGAGTTCCGCAGCTCAATGATGATCATTACTGCGGGACTCTACTGCACTCGGTAATCGACTCACAGGGCTTCCCCACAACAAGGAAGGCTTCTCGGGTGGTGAGTTTCGTTTATATTTTCCGACAAATACGGCAACTATATCAAATGTTTGATGCAAACTTTATCTCTCGAGAGGGAGTCTAACAAAGTTTCACGGTGTGTTAGACCATGGATTAAATTTACACCGGAATATCCCTTTAACTAACTCAAATATCCATAGGCTTGTGTAGGCAGCCGAGGACCTGTTGAGGAATATCTACATCTTCACAATTTTGCATCTCAATGATTTACTAAACTGCATAATTTGATCTGTTAATTTTCACAAGAGTGGGCGAGAAAGTTGATCCGATCTTATATTGACCCTGCTACTACTACCTTTAACTGCGTGTTTGGTTTATTTGATTTATCTGTCTGACACAGATCAGGATGTGACAGTGATTTATGTACATTCACTCTGCAGGAAATAGCATCAAAAAGAAAAGTGTAGGAGCTTTTACAAGCCTGTAAAAAACTGCTCGGGGTATCTAATTTCTCGGTGCTGCAAGCAGTACAAACAAAATTCCTTTCACGTCCACTGGATTGAGTAGGCAGCACAAAGTTCAGAGGAAAATATCTCAAATATCTCTGCATGCCCCAGTAGCAATATGGTTAAACAGGAATTAAACAAAAAAATGTGTGCGTTTGTGTAATGTGTGTGTCTAATATATAACTTATTAAACAACAGTGATACATCCTCCATTGCACTACGTGGCAGGTGCCGGTGGGTTAACGAGACTTTACGTAGTGAGTAAGTACACAATTAGGGAAAGCACAATTATGAAAGTTATCCTTATCTTATCTAAGATGAGTAAGGATATCCTGCATAGTCATAACCGTGAGCAGGAGGACCGGGGTAGGAAGAAAAGAGAGGATCACACAACGAGGGCTTCAAGGAAGATAAGAATGAAAGGGAAGGAGAGGCAAGTTATGGCACGTCACACCTCCAGGTCACATACCTAATGGGGAGTGTGTGTGTGTGTGTGTGTGTGTGTGTGTGTGTGTGTGTGTGTGTGTGCGTGCGTGCGTGCTTGTGTGGGATGGTGAGGGGGGAGAGGACCGACCTCAAAATGAAACATAAAAATCTCACAAAATTGGATACAAACATCTTTTTCTTTTAAATATTTTGGAAGTTGGCCAAGTGTGTTTGCTATATTGTTGTATTTGTTATTATATGTTAACACTTATAAGAGGTGGCTTGTTTTCAGCTTAATCATCTTTGTAACCTTGTCACTCTGTGTAGGTTCGTGCAAAATCAGTTTCTATCCCACACAGTTTTGTCTTCAGAGAATAGAGTCTTAATAGCATGAAGATTGAAATCTCGATGTGGGGCTTTGTTAAAAACCCAAGTTCAACAAGTTTTAAGACTTTGACATGAATTCACTTGTTGGGTTACCAGTTTAAATAAAGAGTGAGTAAGACATGACTGTCAGATATTATCAGGTTAAACTGGTTTTGTAAATAGTAAATAGTTCAAATCTAGTAGTAGCTTCAAAGGGACCCTGTGTACACTGGTGTGCACAAGCTTATAAGATTTAACACTGCCAGTTGGAGGTTTTGAAAATTAAATGGAACAGTTTTTTTTCTTTTCTTTTTTTTACCTATGACAAGTTTCTTTAAAGCAACAATAAGTAACTTTTAAAGCAATTCTGAAAAGACATATAGCAGAAAAAGTAAGGAAATTTGTATTTGGTAGATTATTTCTTTGTTCTAACAATGCTTCTTGGCAATAAATCTTATAACGTTAGAAAGCCTGTTTATTTCCCTTGTAAATGGTGCAACATTTGTAAGGACAATGCATTTGTCGGATGAGCAGCAGAGTATGCGGGTTGCGCCCATGAAAAATTTGCCAAATCTGCCAGTGCCAAACAGCTTATTCTACAGTTGCTATTGACTCTTGTTTTGAGGTTCTGGTACCCCCAGGTGCTGTCAACCAGGTGCCTGATGCAATCTCAAAACAGACAGATATTGAGATGAGATTCTGCAACCATTAAAAAGGGAAATAAACAGGCTTTCCAACAGTATGAGATTTATTGCCATGACACATTGTGACAACAAAGAAATATCTATCAAAAATCTACCAAACACAAATTCCCTTACTTGTTGTGCTATGTTTATTTAACACACAAAATAAGAGTATTTTCCAATATGTCACCAATATGAGCAGTCCTCTTAGTTAGGACAACTTCATACAGCCGACAGTTACAAACCTTTAGTAGCTTCTATAGAGCCTTTAATACAGTGGTGGTTATTGAACATAAATGTATCTTGAGTGAAACTGTGTCGCATACAACTGCTGCTGAGTTGTTAACACCATTGTGCTGATCTGACCTGTCGTACAGCCATACCTCTTTGACAGGTACAACATATTGTGTTGCTTCATATTTCCAAATTCCATTCTATGCCTTTCCAAATCCCCTCCCTTCTTCCTACACCCTTATAAGGACAGTCGATCCGTCTGCCAACAGTGCACAATGCCAAAAGTCTTGCCCAGTTCGGCCCTTTCCTTCACACTCCCTGTTTTTTTTGTCTTCAATCTCTTCCAGCAGGACGTGCATCAGCATTTATTGTTTCATTAAATAAGGTGGGAGTCAATGAAGCATTCATTTGTGGGTCACATCCTGACCAAAGCTGTGAGTATCAAATATCTTCCAGGGAGAGTCAAGGTGGTGCAACATCATTGACATACAAAGAGCAGCACTCCGATCATTTTGATGCTGACTCGCCTGCGCGCGCACACACACACACACACACACACACACACACACACACACACACACACACACACACACACACACACACACACACACACACACACACACACACACACACACACGTGCTTACCACCAGGGCGTTCATGGTTGCGATCGGTGTGCAGCAGCATTGCGATGGGCATTCCAACATTTTTGGAGCGACCGGCGACCAGCACATTCTTTCCCACAGTCTCAATACCTGCACAAACACATTTTTCAGAGGAAAAATACTTGTGATATATTTTGCTTGTTTGACTGTGCTGATCAACTGAGAAAAGGGAGAACTTGAGCCTCCAAGGATAAAATTGTTTGTTAACCACAAAATACCGAAAATTAACATAAATGTCCCAGCGAGCCTGGGGCTGTGTTTCCTCCTCGACTGATCACAAAGGCATGTCGAGGGAGGTGATTCTGCCAGCTGCACCACAGCCTGGCACCGCTGTGTCGGGCCAGTGACATTTACCACATCTATTATCAGCCGACACATCAGTCATTACAGCGTATTATAGTGGGAGGACAGGTATGTACACAGTAGGGCCATATCTCAGTTCACTGATGAAGTCTGCATTAAATATATTAATTCTATTGAGCCCAGTAGTCAGTTAGCAATCAGTCAATGTAACCTGAACTGAAATAGTGATCATATATGTGGATTTTATTCATTTATATAAACCTCTGGTGAGTTCTTCACGTTTTGAATTCACTGTGTCACAATAGTGTTATATCTTAGGTTTCACAACCAACATGCTCATTCAATTTAAAATTCAGAAATTCAGGAGTAATCTTAAGGAGAAGGAAAGTTCTTCAACAACATTCTCCAGGCAATATTAGGTAGAGCAAGGAGAAAAGGTGTATTATATGTACT
This sequence comes from Sparus aurata, assembly GCF_900880675.1. Lineage (NCBI taxonomy): Eukaryota > Metazoa > Chordata > Actinopteri > Spariformes > Sparidae > Sparus > Sparus aurata. The sequence continues at coordinate 24,294,219 of NC_044191.1, forward strand.
ATAATCCCCCAGAATGCATCCAAAGCCACTTCAACACAAAATTCCCTGATAGCAGCTGATGGAGAATGTACTCATCAGGAACCGTATCACAATCATTATTAACACTGCATCCAGTAAATCCTTCAACATTTTCATAGAGCCTTCCCACACTGAATGACTCTTTATCTCCAAATCCTGGAAGTCGTGACAAAGTCATCTAAACTTGAACTGACAGACTGTGTAAGAACTTTTTCCCTCTGCAGTCAAGACTCTCAGCGACATCGACTGCTTGTACCAAATCATCAGTTTGATTGAAAGTTTAGCTCTGTTCGTACATGACCGACAGCGCCCTCTGCCTGGTTTGTAAAGCAACAAATGAGTTAGGTCCCAAAGCAGCCAGTTTTCTTATGAATTTTGGTTTGTTTTGGGGGTTTTTAACCATTGCCTGGTCATTAAAGAATGGTCTGCCTTATTTTCGAGTTACGGTCACATCATTTTGGAAGATTTCTTTAGGTGTGTTCCCCACATTCAGTATATAAAATCTAAGTGGATCAGATATTCTATCATTGAAATGTGTATACGCTGTGATTTTGTTGGTCTGCTCTGTACACACAGCATCTACTGCATGCCTAGTTAAATGGAATCCCTCCACTGTAGCTTTAGGTTTATAGGTTTCTTCCATATTTTTCCTCATGTTAAAAAGGGGAGGAGTTTTTCCTTACTCAAATCGAGGGTCTAAAGGACGGAGAATGCCATTCACTGAACAGATTGTAAAGCCCATTGAGGCCAGCCGATTGAGATTTTGGACTATCCAACTAAACCTGACTTGACTTTGTTGGTGTGTTAATGATTGTTAGGCGCCATCTACTGGGTCGGACATGACAGAAAGCCCAAGTTATAGGTTACACTAATGACGACGTTGCATCTAATTCAATTCAAGAGATCTCCAGTGTCCCCTTCAGGATAAGACAAAGAGCTGAAGAGGTTTTTTTTATGGTTTACCTGCTCTTTTGATGATCTCCCACACAGCTGCAGGAGTTGCAGGCACCATGGATCTCTGGTCCAGACACAGCTTTCCGATGTTCACAATATGGAAGCCGTCCACATCCTTCTCTGGAGCGATGGCGTTACATACGGCTCGCTCGTTGATGTGCTCTACAGAGGTGCGAGAGAATGGCAGATACTCAATATAAAAATGTTTACATAATATCTATCATATAACACAAACCAGCCTATTGTTGACCACCACTTCATAATGTATGTGGATGTTCTGAATATTGCCAGTCATGTAAGGAACAAAAACTATAGAAAGAGTGACACAAATGTGTTCAGTGTATACTGAACTGTACAGACCAGCTCATTTGTTTAACTTTCATGTCAGTGATGGAAACTCGCGTGCAGCTGTGTGACGCCTGTGTTTACCAGGAAGTGGCAGCTGCACCAACAGGCCGCTGACCCTCCAGTCACGGTTCATTTTGTCAATCAGCTCCAGCAGCTCCTCTTGGGAGACCGAGCTCGGCCGTACCACTGTGTCACTGGAGATACCTGGAGAGCACATACACATCCCACACACCCCATGTTCAAACTGCTGCCATGTGCACGTTTGATTACATCTTTAACATTACATCAAACGTGTTTATCCCTGTGTATGCATGCGTAAAATGTGAAATGCATTAGGGAGAATTATAGTCATTGATCTGCATGATACACATTATGCATACAGTGTTAGGAATGCACGCAAAGCTCATGTCTGACCCAGGATGCTGGCTGCCCGGGTCTTGTTCTTCACGTAGGTGCGACTGGCTGGGTCGTCCCCCACTAAGACTACTCCCAGGTGGGGTCTCATGTTGCCCTGAGCGACCAGCTCCTCCACATCACGCTGGATTTCTCTATGGAGCTGACGAGCCAACTCTGTCCCCGATATCACCACAGCTGCGTGTCTGGAGGGGGTAATCATAATGGCGTGAATAAGTGCACATGCACAGCTCACACATCACAGATTACAAAAACCAACAACACATCTGACATATTATTTCAAATAAAGCTTGGACAGTTAGGCGACAAGTTAGTTGCTTGATAGAAACGTAATCAGCAACAATTTTATTAAATAATAAAGTTCAGTCCTGATAAAGTCCAGACGCCATTTGGACAATATCACAGACATGATGCGCGACGGGTCTCAAAGGGGTTTTACTGTCATTTTTGGTAACTCTACACATTTCTCATACTTTTCTCAGTAGATATCACAGTACGGTAACAAGTTCCTTTTAAAAGTAATGTTACTATGCCTTGAGTCACATGTCTGCCATGATTCAAACAGTGGTTTTGTGAGCGGACCAGTGGACTGCTTCTGAAAACCTGATGCACACATTACCCACAATGCATCTTGAGTGACATCACTGGAGGCAGTTTATCAGATTACAAGCTTTCAGAGCCACAAAAGGGCTTCATACTACTTTTTCTCACATATGCAGCAGTACTCCACAAGACATGTAACCTTTAACACGCCTGGTTGAGTAAAATTGGTGTAGTTACCCTTTAAAAAGCTTAAACGACCGCGGGATGAGCGCTAGCTAACCGTCCGGCACTGTGCTCTGGAACGTTGAGCTAACGTTATAACCGGCGAAACTGCGGCTCGTTATGCAACACAGAGCCGTTTATCGACAGCATGGTCGGGCTAACCGGACCTGTGCTTGACCTCCCAGCTACAGGGACGTCCAGTAACGCGTCCCCTCTCCACCATGTACGGTGAGCCCTGCTGTCAATCACCATCCTCCGACACGTGACGGCACACACGCCCTCACCGGCGGATGGAGCGTCGCTCGTCCCCTCCGCAAAAGTAACACCGGACATTAACAGAGGAGAGCGGCGGTGTCTCCCAACATGGAGCCGTTTACCTCGTCGCCGTCTGGTGCAGGTGTCTCCTCTGGCTCTCGCATTTTCTGCTGTGCGTCCGCAGTTTGGCCCGGCAGCAGTGATGGTGTAACGTTAGCGGGCTACAAATCCTGAAGGAGGAGCGTAGCGGTGAAACAGAGGCCGCCATGTTTGTATGCGTGTGTGTGTGCGTCGTGCGTGTGTGCGTGCGTGCGCGAGAGGGAGGGAGGGAGGGGGGGGGGGGGGGGTCCAGAGACGCCACAGCTGATGGATGACAGGCTGTGCTGCACATACTGAACATACCCTGGCTCGTTGTGACGGAGAGGGGGGCATGCATCATTGTCTGACTGAAACAAGAATGAGTTGGTGAGTCAGAGGGCTGCAGGGAGCTCACAACAAGAAGCAAACAGAATCACAATCACAATTGCTTTTATTGCTAAGTAAGTTTACACATACGATGGATTTTCTGTGGTCTGTAAAAACCAAACCATAGTAAAACAGACATAATGAACATGGATATAAACAGTGTGACCAATTTTAAAGTAGGTGAAGACCATCTAGATCCACTCACAGTTAAAGGTATTATTCAGGTGATGTGGCACACTGAAGCTGCATTAACCTTCATGCAACATTTTATGTTTTCAAACTTTTAGTGTTGGATCATTTTGGACTGGATGAATGCATACTGCATACATTTTGGCAAAGGTGTTTTTTTTTTTAATTCTTTCTCTTGAATTTCAACCTCAGTTCATATAATATCAATAAATCAGCCAAACTTTATATATATACAGCACCTTTCAAACTGCAATTCCAAGTGCTTCACAAGTGATTGGTTTAGAGACTAATGTAAATGTATGTATATAGCACCTTTAAAAACAGAGTGCTTTGACAATCAGGCGAAAGCAGGAAACCCAGGAAACATTATTGCAGAAAAAAACAAAACAAGAACACAAAATGTAATAACACAAATGAAACTGTGAGTCTTTTACAAGTAAAAGGAATAAATTGTAAAATTGTAAAGTACAAAACTTGAATAAATGTACATTATTTTACATTCCATCACTAATAATAAGGGACATTCAGACAATGAATTATTTCATATTTGTGTTTCTATTTCACAGCAGCAGATTGAAGAATAAATCAAAGTTTTGCCCACATAAATATTTCACTTCACAATACATCAGATGAGAAGCAGTGAGTGTGGCTGCTATATCCTGATATGCCACAAGGTGGCAGCAAATATTTGTTGCAACAAGATCTGTTTAGAAATGCTTGTATTTAATGAGGAAAATGAGCATCAGGTGCCCACTCAGAATATCATGTACAAATCATGTTAAGAACATCTAGAGTGAATTATTCAACAGACCAAACAGGAGGTAAAATAACCTGGATTTATGGTCCAAAGTGTGCTGGTTTGACCGATTAAAAGAATAGTGAGCAACATGTTGAGCCATTTAATGCCTGTCTCCTACAAATTACATTCATATGCCACAAACAGAGAGGAGCCTTTTAGATGGTTAGGCAGGTGCATAGAAAGAACATGACCTTGACACTTGGCCATTTCATATCCTGTCTGGTCCTTTAACACCTTTTCAATATTTTATCAAGACCACAATCTTTTCTCCATCCTGAGATAAGTTTTAGTTCTCTCAACAGAGGCATAAAAAGAAAGAAACGTCGACAATATATCAGCACGTATAATGTTCAGTGTGAAACTGTTCCCGTTGTATTGCTAAAAATGAAACACGATGGGTAAAAAATGCGGGCAGAAGATCAGAGGTTTCATGTGAAATGTATGTTTTCAAAGTCAACTTTCACAATGTGTTCACCTGTGGGACTACATGGTCTCGCGACTTAATACATCAAAGGGTAAAGCTTCACATGTAAAATACTGATGTTGCTCCGTGTCTCTCCGGCAATGACATGTCAGTGTTGTGTGTTCGTTTCGTTGTGCTGCAGTTCACACAGCTCGTGAGCCAGCGAAACCTAACGTCGAGCCGGCTATCTTCACGATCACCTTTGTAAGCAACATACATGCACGGCAACTGACGCCATGGTAACGGTACTAGTGAGGACGAGACGGTCTTAGTGCGGGTTATGTAATTGGATTCCAGCGTATGGGTGTTAAAAAACAGTCAGAGAGGAGGAAAGTTAGGACAATTTGTACAAGAGGATAAGAGAGAGTGAAGAAGACTACTTTGCTGGCAAAAACAAAAATACAGTCTTCGCGTGTGTAACTTGGAATGTGAAACACCACTAGATTCATATCATTGGATTCTGAATCATAAAGTCTATGACACATTTAGGGTAAAGGTTTGTTTGAGGGGTGGGAGTGTATTCAGAAAATGTGGTAAACACCCCTCCCAACCAGGCCTGCCTTGACACGAGGCTCATAGAGAATGTACGCTTTATCCTGTGTGACAAAAGCAAAGCTGCAGTTTACCCTAATTAATGGCTTTTCCATACGACGTCTGTTTGCCAATGTATAGGCTCTTTTCCTAACTCCGAAAGCATGTCTTTGAGAAACATAACAATTCAGTTGAAGATGATACATGCCAGGAAAAGATAGAATAACGTACGTCTGACTGTCACTGAGAACATTGAAACATCAGCAACAAGCATATTTCAAACTGTCTGATCCAGTGATTGTTTATTGTAACAGCACAGACCGTAAAACACATTGTGCAGCTGCCAAACAAAGCTCAACTCAGTATGAGAACACTCCTGGAAAGCGAGAACAAAGAGGATCCATTTCCTGTAACTGTGATGAAGCTGTGATATTTGTGGCGTGACTGTTAAAGAGCAGACAGAACATCTGAGGCGCCGCAAAGCATTCGGTTCTGATCAGGGTCGCTACACGTGAGAGATGAAAATGAACTCTTGCTCTTTTATTATAACCTTGGATCATCTTCAGGAAAAAAGAAGGGACAACTATAGGGAGAAGGTCACAGATGAGACCTGGGAATCATCATCGGCTGAGATGATCCACACAACCTCCACATGAGTCAGACGCAGTGAGATCCAGCGTCTCGCCATCCTCATCCGGAATTCGATCCAGCCTGTCATCGCCGTATACCAATCCCCCTAAAATCCTTATTCAATCATTCTGGTCTTGGGGCAAGTTTAAACCAGTTCCTGGATCAGGTTTATGAACATGTGGTCTTATATAGTTGCGTCATACAACTTTGTGCTCATGCGCCAGGCGTATGATATTGTGGCCGTCTCGTTGTTTTGAAGAAGACGTCTCATTCTTTACAATTTTCCAACATGTCCGCTAGGTCGTCAAGGTGTTCCACCTGAAGCTGAGTGAGCTTTTAGAGACAACTCAGGGCTCGATTAATGAATGAAAGAATGGAAGCAATTCCTGGTCTTCCACAATAAATGTCCATACTAATGGAAGTCTAGCCTCTAATTGATAACCATACAAAATAATACAGATTAATATACATATGAGCTACAAGAGATGCGATGGAAAAGGTGCAAAAAGCCCTCAGGTTGGGCCTGACAATGGCAATGACTACATTAGTCTGTCATAAAAGAGAAACATTTTAAAAATTTAACAAATCTGTGTGATTAGAAATCGTGTATTGATGATTGTAATGGTGTAATCGATAGGGCTGCCTATGGGACAGGATTTTGTACAAAACTGTATTTCAGATTATATTTTTGTACAACCTGAAAAAATAATAAAGACACTTTGAGCAAAAAGAAATAAGATTCCAGATGACAAGAACACTAATGAAATTAGGATTAGTGGGTTGTTGACGAAGATAATCCATGAGGTTAACATTGCAGAGATAACAAAACAAACCTTTAACAGATTTCTTAAATTGTCCTGGTGCTAACTGATAAATGGCAAATCATCCCACATCACTGAACCTCTGTAAATCAAACCACACTATAGTTGAGATGTTCGACAGATCGTAGGCTTCACTCTCATTGTAGGGTCCATTTATTAATGTCAGGATTATTATTGCTCTTTGACATTGTGTTTTTCTGCTTGTGTGTGTTGGCCACTCCTGCGGGGGGGATGGATTGGGCTTTGAATATACATATAAACGCTTGAAAACCTTTTAACGACATCTACTTTATCCTCAGAGGGGTGAGCATTAAAAAGAGCTCTTTCACTTTTTGCAAATCTGCTCTCAGCCCCTTACAAGATAGTCACAGGATTATAATGACAGGAAAAGCCCCATCAGAGGGAGCGTAAGCAGAGTTGGTCAGCGAGGTTGAATGCTGATCATTTTGGTGCCGTCTGGTGAAATGTGTCGTGGATTTTAAAACATTTTTACGCTGGCTGTTGAGTCCGGAGTGGAATAAAATAATAAGGTGCCTGGGCAATGCGTGGGTGAAAGTAGGCGAGGAGTCAGTTGTTCCACCCTAACCACCGGCTGAGAAGTCATGTCTCGACAAGAGGCAGCACTTATAAGTTCAAAAGGGGAATTATTTTTCAGATCACACACACAACAAGGGACTCCAACATGGTCATAAATATTTTATTTTGAAGGGGCTGTTTCAATCTGTGGAGTGTGTTTCCCTCGATTAAGGAAATTCAGGTGAAAACCGGAAACATTTGATTTTTCTTTTAATTATTCACACATTTTAATGTGCTGCTCGCCATAGGCTGTATGTATACCCCACAGTTGAAGCAGGTTTGACTACCCCCCTCCTCCTTTCCCAGTCTCCACCCACCCACTGTTGTTGACTGGCTGCGCCGGTTACGTAACCCATTTATGCCTCGCGCACGTGGCCACAGCCATAATAGACGGGCAACATTTTGACGGATTAAACGTTACCACCGACCCAGTAATCACAAACCTTCACACAGCAAAGCCACGTCTCTACCTTCTTCTGGTAGGGGGGTTGGGGGGGTCAAGGAACCCCATTATTGTGGGGTCGCTATAAAAGATAATAATCGACAATGGGGGCTGGCTGTTGTATGGGGAGGGGGACTGTGTGTTTGCTTCTGATTAGATCTGAAGGTGCACACAGGTTGCCTGTATTCTTTATTTTATCACTAAAATATATTTAAAGCAAAGTTACGCACTGGAAAATAAATATCCAAGCGTAACATATGGAAACCAGTTGGATATATTTTTACGCACAAATAATGCTCTTAAATCCCCCCTCCTCCCCCCTATATGGTCTCAGCATGACCTCAGCAGACTGACCACTACTCCTCTCTCTCTCTCTCTTTCTCTCTCCCTCCTTCCCTGTCTCACGCTACCCTCCTCCTCCTCCTCCTCCTTCATCCCCTAGCTGTCATCCCGAGCAGCGTTGAGACTACGGCTCAATCCCTAAACGCCCGGATGAGAGCAGCAGCGGCGGCAGCAGCAGCAGTAGGCGACATTCAGGGCAACATGGTCGCATAGAGTCCGAGGAGGCGCACAGAACACCCCCCCCTCCTCAGCCATTGACGGGACGACGCACGGGGCCTCTGCTGGAATCCGTGACATTTTCGACGCAGCCCACGGAGCCGAGCCGCTTCTGGGAAACGTACAGGCAGAGATATAGAGGCGCGGAGGCGGAGAGCAGCGGCACGTTTCCCCCCTTGTGGTGTCCTATTTCGTTGGTGAGTACATTTTGTCTGGCTGCCCCTGTCTTCTCCCGACACCAACACCCCCCTCTTCCCTTTCCTTTACCACTGGGGATTTTTTTTTCCACAAATCTTCTTCAGTCACTTTTTCCTCACGCATTTCCTTTGCGGTGAGCTGTCTGTGCGGGGCTGCATTTTGGAGGAGGAACGGGCCTGGTAAGTGTGCGCGTAAAAATAAGACATGTCCGTGCGTTTCTCCTCTTTCTTTCTTCCTAAATGAGCCGCTGCAGCTCCCCGGACACGCAGTCTGCTGACTCGCATTAACGCTATTTTGTTGTGTGACAGGAATCACCGGAACATGTTGCGTTTCGCGTTGTGTGCTCGCGATTCTGTTGCCACCGCACGCTCGCACGCACGCACACTGACTGAGTGTGTGAATGGAGCTGCTACACGTGTGTGTATGTGTGTGTGTGTGTGTGTGTGTGACTCCACATCCGATAGAGAACCACAATAGCAGTGATTCAGTCGGGCTGTCTGCTGGCGTGTTCACTGGTCTGAGCCAGTGTGGGAAACTGGGAAAAGCCAAGAAAACGGCGAGCACTTGGCCCGCAGCGGCGCGTCCAGCGAGGCTTTAATTACTCTGCTGTTAATCACGCGAGTTCATTTCACTCTGTTGAGCTTTACTGTTTGACGACAAGGCGGGTCGACAACTGAGCATGCGCACTGTGCGCTGCCGCTGCCGCTCCATTGCCCAATAACAATAAGACAAGCCTGTCCCAAACATCTCAGAAGTGGCCCAATGTCACTTCCCTGCTCTCCTTCACCAGCTTCAGGCTTTTTGTTAGTCTATCCTCATGTTTGACTGGATGGTTTAGTTGTGTCAGACGGTCAGGCAGCGCAGGGGAATGATAATGTATAATAATATTAATAATGATATGATCTGCTCACCTGCAGATATCTGTCTGCACCAGCAAACCAGGGAGTTACTGTGCTACACAATATGTTCCAGGCTCCACCAGCTTCCTCTGCCCTGCCGCGAGATAACTACTTCCCAAAAACAAAAATCACAAACACTGGAACATACACACAGTCAACACGGAGGGGTGGAAAGACAAAACAGGAACTCCTTTCAAATTCAGCTTTGTACTGGAGTGGAAGGAGAAATACACCACTGTAAAGTCCTCAATTAGACGGATTTATGTTTATTAGAGAAAAAATGTTCTTAATAATAATGATAAAAAAAACCTTGTTTATTACAATACAGAAGTTACAAGGTGCTTCACAGAATGTAATACCATACAGTACAAGAAAGGCAAATGAAACAATTAAAATGCGATAAAGTCAGATGCTTCTCAAGATACAATACCGGTGTGAAGAGCAGTAAACAAGAACTTTTCCTTTAAATAATATGCTACGAAAAACGCTGGAAATCTAATAAATAAATCACATGCAAAAAGAAACTAGGACCAATACAGACAAATTATCGTAATAACTGATGCTTTATTGTGGGAGCAACATGTTACTGTGGTAGTAACAACTGATTGTAGCAACTTACTAGCACTATTAATTGAGTGATTTAATGTTGAATCATGTGTTGTGTGAGCTCGTTGTGTTTCTTTATGTAAAATCTTAATTTGTCTAATAATTTAGCTATAGGCAAATACATGCATTTTGTAAAAGCACAATATGTCCCTCTAAAATGGGGTGGAGTACGAGTATTGAGTATGGAAAAGGTAAATAGTTAAGTAAAGTACAAGTACCTCAAAATTGTTCTTACGTAAGGTATAGCAAGAAACATACTTAGTTACCTTTCACTATTGTAATGCCGACCCGACACACTTTCATAAAGTTAATTCACTGACAACAATGAAATTAAAGTTCATCCTGTGTTCTTTATGCTCCACCTGCCCTACACCCGTGACTCCTCTCATCCTATGGCTCACATAGGCAGGGGAAGCTCCCAGCGCTCACAGCAGCCAGTATGTGGCCTGCGAGTTAATGATTAATCTGCATATTACGATAAGAAAGAAGGAAAAAAATGCCGGGGTCTGCTGCCACGACCTGTCATGTTTTTTCTTTTTTTTTCATTCTCTTGAAAAAATGTAACGTAGGTGCTTTTTACACAGCAGGGGCTCGTAAACTAGAAACGCGCTGATTGCTCTATCTTGTCTCGCCATAAAGGTTGTCAGACAGATATGAAGGCGTATTATGATAAGATGCACAGATTAATGACTTCCCCAGTTTATCACACACCTTTTCTACTTTATCCTAACGTTTTGAGGGCACAGTCTGGGGCCCTCTGTTGACCACCGCCTCTGATAAGGAGCATGTCGCCAGCCTCTCCCTCTCGTGCATTGTTAAAGAACATACCCACCTGTCTGTGAGGTGTGCTTAAGTGATAATTAAATGGCACAGGAATTTACTGGCCGCTCCTCACGCCCATGTTCATACTGTAGGTACAGTATTTGTAGAGCTCCTGAAAAGCGATTAATACAAATTTAAAGCTCCTGCAACCACACAGTTAAATTTTTAATTCCCTAAAGCGCTAGCCGAAGAAACACGCTTACCAAGAAAACACTGGTGTTAAACTCGTCTCTCCAGTGGTGCTGCCTCGTCCGACAGCTCTGTCGGGGAGGGAAAAAACGAATATCACCGTCTTTTTTTTTTTAACTGGGGCTTAATTAGGTTTTTTCTGCAGCTATCTTGTAGAATCAAGGTGGGTTCGAAGGGACATTAGGGACAGATTCAATTCATATTTCCTCTGTACTTTGACCCTCCCTTTGTCAGCGTAATCCTTTCGGAGAAAAAAAAAGAAAAACAAACCGAGGCAGAGTGATTCACACTAAATTGCCAGGGTGCAGCTGCGGCTTCGGCCACATCGTCAATAGAGCTGCTCTCTTGTACGCTCAGCCGTAAATCCAAAAGGCTTCAGGTCAGACACACAGCAGCGGCGTGTGTGTGTTTAAACAGTGGTCGAGTCGGCGGCAGCTCATGTTTTCGAAAGTTTTGTGCGTTGTCGAAAGCTGGCCCGGGGGGGAGGAGGAGGGGGAGGGAAGAGCAGTTCACATGCACAGAAGAAGTACGTTGTGCAATGTTTTCATGTTCAACAAGATGCTGAAAGAGTAGAGTCAGACCAGTTTTCATGGAGGTGATCTTGCTCGGCGCACGTGTGCTGACTGTTGACGGTTTCTAAGAACTGTCTGCCCTCCGTGACTCCACCTTTTGTTCCAGGTCGATGTCGGATTCGCTTCAGGCCTCTTGCTCTGTCACAAAAATGTCTTCCATGAGCAGGCAGGTCACACCATGTTACTTGACAATCTCCCCCTACGCACATTGTCGCTTCGTGGACTAAGACTTTTTTTGCTGTGTTTAACCAATATTTGCTTGTACTGGATTTTCAAGTATGAGGATTTGCTGCCTCACTTTCACCATTTGCACACCAGAATTAATGTCGACTCTTTTCATCAGGCTACATCCAGAAGACATTACACTTGTTCTGATGAGTCTCAATCAACAACACCCTGAATTATACTTGTTTTTGTTTTCTTCGGGAGCCAGTAATGTGTAAGGAGTGACACATCTCTCTTCATTCATATCTCTGTTGTCACAAATCTGTTACTGAGAAGGAAGCAACTGCAACCGTGACATGGAAGGATGGAGAAGTGCTAACAGGCCAACATCCTGAATTTAGACCCAAGTCGTAGCATCGGGCCTGAAAAGGGGAGAAAATGTACGTGTTTACGTGGCTGTTGTGACCTGTGACTACTGCAGAATCATTTGTTGGCGAGTAAAGGCAAATTGTATACGTTCACATTTAAGACAAAAGCCAGATGTTAGCAGGTGTTAGTGGGGTTTTCTGTCCAGTGTGAAAGGGGTATTTGTTTTATATCTTGGCGATAGCTCGACAAATCCTGGATCTTTGACAACTCGCCTATTTTAACACGTGTACTGGTGTTTCAAAAACCTGCATTTACGCACTTGTTTTGGTGTAAAGTTGGCCGGTATTGAAAGATTGATTTGTTATTATTCAACAAAAGGTTGCATAATGAAACTCCACTATGCCACACACACGAAATAAACAAAAAATAAAACTTCACTTCACATATAGTTGACATTCCTTCACTGGAATCAGCTGACATATACACTAATATAGGCATCTGCAGTATGTTCATATCTGCTGAGATATCGGTATATCTTCTTGCGTCTGACTTTTTTTCAAAACAAGCAATCTGAGTTCCTCACCTCGGCCGCTCAGATGGGAATCTTCACTGTTTTGTTGACATTTTCAGTGATGCTTAGTGACATGGCCCCTACGGATGACGGTGACAGCCAGTCCACCTCTTTGGTCCAGACTGAAATACACCATCAATTATCAGATGGATTAAGATGCCATTTTGTACATACTTTCATGATCCCCAGAGGATGAGTCCTAATAACTTTGATGATCCCCTGACCTTTTTCCTACACCGGACTTGCGTGTTGGTCTCAGGTCTCTCTTGGATCGGCAGATGAAATTGATAGCTCTGATTTGTAGCACCTGTCTCAGCTGGCGTAAATGCCTGTCAGGTGACTGCAGTATTTTATCCTGCAGGAGGAAGAGTGCCGAAAGGTTGAACGTCATCAGTTGAAAGTGGTGCTTTTGAGCAATTTCCCCAATACATGACCAAATAATTTTCCAATCATCAGATGGAGTTTGTTTTTATTGCTTATCAGTAAATGTTGGCATGCTAATATGGTGGACTCTTTAGCATTTAGCCTGAAGCAAACCACAACATAAAAGCTGCAAGCATGATGACTGATGGATGCCTTTTTTACGATATATTCCATATTGAGGTTTTGCAAGTATAGTCAGCTGCCTGATGCAAAAGACGTTTAGATTTCCGAAGTGAATTCACATTTTCTAACACAAATGACCTTGACGTTGTGCATCTACGCGAGCAGGAACAAAGGAGAAAGAAAAGTGTGGAAAATGCATAGGAGTCTTTTCTGGTTTCCATGACGGTGGGGCACCGTGCAGGCTGGCCCTTCTGCCGGTGGGTGTGTCTGCATCTCTGTGGGCGGAAGGGCAGTTGGCATCGGGGCCGACAGAGTCACAGTCAGAGAACAGTCTGTCTCTCTGATCGGCCCACCTCGCCCTCGGAGCACAATCATCACACTGTTATGTCTGAGTCACATGATAGCACAGAAAGAGTGGGAATCGCCATGCTGTGTATGTGTGCGTGTGTGTGTGCTTGTGCTAGCTTGGCTTAATCCATGTTATTGTTGAAAATCTCGTTAAGCATGTCACTGATCATGTGGAGCCGATAACGTGTGTTTTCATTTTGCATTAAGGAAAGGTCAAAACAAGCGCACTGGACAGGAGGGAGGGCAGGAAAAGGTCCGGAGCGAGGGTTGTTGCACGCACTTAATTAAGTTGCGAGCCAACAGCGATGGGTGAACACGCCAAAAACAAAATGGTACAAGCGTTCAGGATCGCAGTGTTTAAGACATCGCAGTTCCGTGAGTCGCTTGACGATTTGAGATTCCAGCATTGCTTTGGGCTCAGGGCACTGTTAAAAGCTTGGGAAAATAATCAAAAACCCTTGTAGGTCTTAATTAGACTACTTTACAACCACTGGTTTTGTGTCTGTTTTTGAACCAGATCTAAGTTTTCTGGACACAAAAATACTTTAGGGCCACATTTACGCACTGAAATACTTGTGGTTTGTGCACATATATGTGCGCAGCTGGTTTCGGGGAACTCCTGCCCGGTGGCAACCTTGCAAACCCATTTTTGAAAAATGTCGGCACCCCATAATGCTCGTAATGCCCTGTCCTCCTGTCAGCTCCTGTCACGAAGTCCTGCATTCTTCTTTCACCCAAAAGTGAGCCTTAATAGCTCATAATGCCTCGAAGTCTTTGTCCTTCATTATTGTCTTCACAGCACGATTGTGGTATTTTCTTCTGTCTACTTGACAAATATCAGCGTTTACAGCGTCGACTTAGTCATTTAATCCCCGCTGGCGGCCATAGGCTTCCTGGTAGTCATCCCCATCTGGGTTGCTTTGAAGTGAACGGCCCTCGCTTAAAATCGTGGTGGGTGATGCACAGAAGAAAACCTCTATTCTTTAAGTTATGGCCTCCTTAAAGACTAAACCTCTAGATTCTTCCTTGTAAAAAAACAAACTCCATATTGACATGCAAACAATTAGCCATTTATAACCCCAGTTAGCGTGTGACTGCTTGTGCTAGTTGCATCGTTTACTCTGACCCATTGTGTGTTTTTTGGCCCGTGTTTGTCCTCTCCACTCAGGCCATGAGAGCCATTTTGTAGTGTTTCTGGTGGCCTTCTGTAAGCGGCGGGGTCCGTATCAAAGCGTTGTCACACAGAGCGTCTCTTGTTTGGGTGCTGGCCTGGTGTTAACTATGCTAATGACGAGCTTACTGCCCGAACTGTGAGCCATTGTGGTTTTCTTCATGGGAGGTAGGATCGACATTATTTTCCTGTTCTTCTCACTCGAGTACGTTTGTTCAGCAGCACCTATGTCGTGCTTGACTTTAATGAGTCACCATTTACCGCAAAGGCTTGGGGTCAGGTTGAGGTCTTGGAAAAAACTTCTGATGGCAAAACACTTGGGGAAATACGGAGAGAAGCCTGGGAAAAGTTATTCTTGGGAGGATCTGTCATGTCATGTAAACATCATGTTATTTTTGTCCTCTGTGGATACAAACCTATGCCTCTGTTACCTATAAATTAAAAGTAAATACCTATAAATTGGCTCCAGGTTTCCATAGAGTGGTTCTTTTTTCTGATGGGAAAGTTGTGTGGGTGACTTGCACATGTTAGACATTGTTGTCTACATCATTTTTTTAAATAGCTAAATTTTGCAGTACGGACTGCTTCTCTCCTTCGTTGTTGCTTATATATATGAGTGGGAGGATTAAAGAGGATGATATAATGTAGGGGTGCTCGATGATGGCAAGAATCATACAGATGACAATTACCTGATTGTCTTTAGAAACATCATGCATTGATGAACTAACAGAGGATTTCTTTGAACTGTAAATATAATTTTGCTGTGGAACACATTCTTAAAAATGAATAAAGAAGCTGCTATTTTATCTGATCAAAATAAAATCTGTGACTAAGTAGCATTATACTTAACTACTCTGCTGTCGGCTCCTGTGCTTTTATAGTGAAATTTAAATTGTAATACACAAATTTTCATTCCCACAAATCCTATTTCTGCATCATATTTTGACCCTAGTGTTTAGAATGGAGTGGAATGCTTACATGTGACTCTCATCCTGAGCTAACATAACGGCAGCAATAGACGTGCCCTCAAAATCTGTGCGGCAGCTAGCTTCTCCAGGTTTATACCAACGGTGACTTATTGGAAAGTGCTGAACTCAACTAACTGAATTTGGTTTTTTAGTGAAGGGAGAAAGTGCAACGACCGCTAAGATTATTTTGTAACAGTTGGAAGCCAAAATCGTAAAAACTCAAATGTGATCCATTTGCGAAATAACTTCGTTTAAAATGATTAGACCGGAATATTCTGCACGGCACGCAGCCCTTGCGCAGGAGTTCCAGGAGAATGTTTTTTCACCGCTCTCGGGCTTTCATATGGTTTGACTGAGACAATTTATTTGATTTCCGTGTGAACGTCTTTGTAATGAATTCTCACAAATATAATTGTATAGTCATAACCTTTTCAGGAAAGCATGTGTTTTTCAGTTTCTCCCGTGGGAAATGGGGCTCAGTAGTTTATTTTGTCTCCTGCTGTTTGAACAGGTGTGAGCTCACATGTCCATTTTCAACTTGTGAGAGGTGTGACCGGCCCTCAGAGATGAACGATCGACCTGTCTGCTGCAACGCTCCTCGCCGCTGTGCTGGCAGTATTGCCTACCGCCTGCGTGCGTTTGATTGTACGGATGGGGCAGGGCTCCATGTAAGGATGAGCAGCTGGCTGACTGGTCACTGCTCACACTCATGTGACACTGCTATTTCTAGCCAAATCATTCCTCCTCCCTTCTGCCTTTAGCAACACGAGCAAGTGGTGGATATGTGACACCTCAGAAAATCAGCGAGGCCGGAGGGTGGGGGCAGTTTGTCAGGTGGAGTCCAGCGGTAGCTGTTCAGAGGCCACCCTCGTGAGCTAGGTAGAACAATGGCACATGTGAACATGAATTATTCTATTTCGGAGGACAGTGAAATGAAGGTATGTGCTGTAAGTTCATTGTTACTACTACATTGTTTGTCAAGCAATGTTTGCATGTTTTTCAGATGGCACACTCAAAATAAGCACATGTTCTGTTGGCTGAGGCACATCTGTTCAGCCAGTTGACAGGATGTCAAGAGACCAGGGGATAGTGATACTGTAGTATGGAGCTTTTCTTAGTCCGGGCTCGGTTGCTTATTGTCATTTAGTTTCGAAATTTTTTGACAGTTCAGTTGGCTGTCCAATCAAAGAGTCAAAGGTAGAACCCTTACTGCACCCTCTGCTCTCCTGAGGCTCTCCTCGATAGCCCCATTTGTTTCTCAAGGTGCTGATCAACGACATTACCTAATGTGATTGATGAGGTAGAGGTTACGTGCTCACACATTCTCGCCGTCTCATGGTGCATGGTTTCGGGGATGTCAAGACATCTGTGTCAACACATTATGTGATAGAATCTACTTACAGGATCACAGAAGTTTCCCTGTGGAATAGTCAGGTTGACATGTCATGTTTAATATAACATCTTTGGCGCTGATCGGACTGGTTCATAACATATTCTTAATTGAATTGATATTCTTACTGCATGGTTTGTCCAATGGAGTGACTGTGATGCAAGCTGAAGGTATTTTAAACAAGTTATGTCTTTTCATTTTTACCAACGCGACATTTAATTGCACAGTGTTGAGAAAATACTATTGTGACGACTGCGCTTAAATCCTGTCGCTACGCCTTAACAAGCTGCAACATCCTTAAGATGAATTAATCATGGTGTTCAAAGTGAGCGGAGGATATGATTAGTGGTCTAATACAGGCCCTCCTTTCTAATAATGATAAATTGTATAATCGGTCCTCCTTAGATCTACAATAATCCAAACATAGAAATGAGAACCTTTCGGGAGCTGAGCCTGGAAAAATGCACTGGCACCAAAAATACTGCTGTACTACAAGAAACCCTGGGGAAAACACTGAAAGTGGAGCGTGCACGCAGGTCCTATCCTTCAGCAAAAAAAAATTGCTTTTCCAGGGTAATGTCAGGCCAGTAAACGATGGCAGACAAGGATTAAATATCATACAGAATCTCCTGGGTTCCCGGCACTGAACGGGCGATGACATCTTCTTAATGTTTCACGCATTCCAGGCTGGCTGCAGTTCTACAGTCAGGGACCCCCCACCACCACCCAGTGCCCCGGTAATGCTGAGAAGGCTTTACCCAGCTTCAGTCTGAACAGTAGTCAACAAACCTGTCAACATAATCTTTGCACATAAACACTCCTGTTTCTGGCTTGATAAGGCAGTTTTGCATGTTGCCTTCTTGCTAAACTATGAATTGTTGTTCTACTGAAACTGTGATTTACAGGTGCTGGTATCTTATTATTAACACGGCCTGATAATCTTCAAAGTGAAATGTTATTCAGGCGAGTATGTTTAAGGCTGACGATCGTGTTTTTTGCTTTTCCATAAAAGACTGACAGAGTGGCCTCTCTGTACACAAAGCTAGCAGGCAGCAGGGCAGGCGGAGTGACAGTAGCCAGCTGATGTCTGAATCTCCCCGTTAAACTTTCAAGCACGTTGTGTCATTGCTGTTAAGCTCGATGCCTAAAGGATCTCTGAATTGAGACTTCCAGGATTTTGGGCTGAGACGCCGTCTGTCAAGGCGCGTCAAGCTAACGTTAGCTCAAGCAGCTAAAGCGCTGTCAGACAGCGGAGCTCGTCAGTTGTCAAGATAATTTTCAAATGCGACTCATTGGCAGTTTGTCATTATTACTATGTGGCCAAATATGGAAATGATCATCTGATATAGAGCCACTTTTAGATATTATTAAAGACGCACTGTGTAGTTTTGGGTAAGAAATGTAAAGAGAGCAGAGCAAGAGAAAATTGTGAGAAAATTGTAAGAAAAACATCAGTTGTGATGGATTTTCATGTCTGAATAAGCAAAATAAATACAATGTCATACTGTTTCATAACGTCCTAGCTTCAAACGGACCTCATTTTCCTCTGAGGCTGGCTTGTTTATTATGGGAACATATCGATTACATATTTGAGCTTGTATAACAATTTTATTAATATTGTAAATATCAACTTTCTGAGTTTGAATTCATTTTCCAAAAATATATAGTGCACCTTTAAAGCGAAACTCTTGCCAAAAAGCAACCGAGGCTTTATTTGGGATTGAATATGAGTCAAACCTTCGTGTAAAGCATAATTACGACGAGGCACTTTTTAAGATTTACCGTAGTTTCGGTTTTGGGCACGTTAATTTTGAATGGGAGAGCTAGGGGCATGACACGCTAGCATCAAAATCGCTATTTTTAGAACAATAAGAAGGCTCGACACAACATGAAACTTTGCTCGTAGCATCACCAGGGTCTCTAATCATGAGTAGTTCAGAAACCTTCTTTTTCATAAACTCTGTGTCCACAAACAATGCTCTCAATGCTCCTGTTCATGTGTAGAGACCCTAGTGATGCTACGAGCAAAGTTTCATGTTGTTTCGATACTTCTTAGTGTATTAAAAATAGCGATTTTGATGCTAGCGTGTCATGCCCCTAGCTCTCCTGTTCAAAATTAACGTGCCCAAAACCGAAACTACGGTAAATCTTAAAAGTGCCTCTTTTGTTGTAATTATGCTTTTACACGAAGGTTTGACTCATATTCAATCCCAAATAAAGCCTCGGTTGCTTTTTGGCGAGAGTTTCGCTTTAAGTAACGCCCTGCAGGGATGTGCTCAATTACAACTTGTCAATTTCAAGATCCTCGCTAGTCAGGAGCATAAATGCTAATCAGTTTAACACATAATTTTATTAATGTCTACGTTTTAACTGCTTGACATAATTTGAACTGAATATCATGTCTACCTTGGTGCGAGCATCGGTGCTAATGTTACTAATGTGCCAGATTTATTATAGGCAATACTTTATCCGACAATATCTAACCTTGTAGATCAAATTGTGCTGAAGTTTGAATATTTTCTGAATGTTTTCTCTCTTTTAGACCAGCAGACTGACCCACGTTTAAAATTTAAGTTTGAGGAAAGTTTGGGAGGTCCTCAACAGCAAACAGCCGCATTCTTTTATTCAATTCTAGTAGACAGGTTTGTCTGTGGTCACACTTGGTACAGTCTTCTCGCAGGCATCTCACGAAATCAATTCAAATAACGATATCGGTTGGACAGATTGGAGTTATAAATTGCCACCAAAGAGGCCGAACCCGCTGATGTGTTTGCCAGTAGAAAGCGCTCACTGTTTGTTCTGCTACGGCTTCATCTTTACCTCATTACGTTCATGTGTGTGGCAATAAAGAGGCAAATTGAAACCCGTAGCGGAGAAGATGCATCTCATCGGAGACACAAAGCGATCCCCGCGCACTCAGTTCTGCTATAATAGAGCTATGTTTCAAACGACTGGGCTGTTATAAAGTCATCTGGAGGGACAAATTAGATATGCGATTGTGTTTTTAAAATGGTGGAGGCAGCAGTATCTCAGCAAGTTTTCAATGAACACCACTGCAGCCTACAGCTTGCAGGAGGCACAGTAAGACTAACTGGAAGAGACAGCGGTAACCTCTCGCTGTGGCAGACGCACGACATGAACAGTTACTCCACGCTTGTAAATTCTAGGTATACACGTGGAAAAACGCAGGGATTTGAGCCTGGTTGTGCCCCCTCCTGGTGGGGCAAGATGATGTTCTGATTTGAGGCGATGGGTTGAAAAGTCTCAAGGAAGTCTTGGTATTAGAGGTGACCCTCCTCCCCGTTCACCCTCCATCACCGGAACACCAGCAGACCACTTGTCACAATGAGTTTCCTTCAGTGTCGAGCATGCTGCGACGGCACTCGGACACAAATGAAGTAGCACATGTCAGACACAGCCTCAAACGATGCTGTTCCCGAAAATACCTCCGCCCGGAGTCAACAGCTGTATTGAAACATTTTTGCAATGGGTCTAAAATTGTCCTTTTTTCTTTTTTTTTTTTTTTTTTTTCAGTTATAAAACAGGCACTTTGTCTGTGAGGAGAGTCTGTTTTGAAGTCCTCCTTTCAGATTGTATTTGTTCAGTATTGGAGTAGAAAAACCTGCCAGGGTGCGACCTGATTTGCAAACTCGCCACACAAATGCAAAAATGAACACCGCTCCTTTTTTTGAGTTGGAGAGTACAATCTGTGTTTGTGCACCATGTGCTGTAAGTGTGCAACACAACTGGCAAACATGTGATAGATAACGCCGGTCACACAGTGTGTACTGTGTGATTTTAAGATTAACTCATTCATGCTCCAGAGGTAGTGGCAGCCGTCGTAGCAGCATGGGGATCCAGCTCTCCTGCCAAGTGATATTTTTTACTCTGCGCTCAAGATTTAGATTTTTGTTGGTGCACAAATGTGTTCGCTGTCAGGAAAACTGCCCGTGGACTCCTCAGCGTCTGTCACTGTGAGTCTTCAAAGACTTTTTGTCATTTATAAATCTCTCGAATGGATCCTGCTGTTGCACAACAAAATACCCTTGACGGTTTCAAACATCAGCTTCATGTTAAAAGTCGTGACTCTCACTCAAATCTATTTTATTAGCAGTACAAACATCGTAGGGACGTAGCAGAAATATGTTCCCCAGAGGGAATACGACATACAGTTCACCCCCCGCGGTGAAGACACGCTGTGCTGAATTCCGCAGCAGTTTCCTCTCAACAGTATTGTTTTCAAAAATGACCAGCTTTATTTTCCTCCCTTTATCAGGATGTCGTAAGAGCACGGCATGAGGTTTTTGTTAATTCAACATATTGAGTGATGAAGGTGCATCAACCAGTACCAGTCAGAACTTGGTGTCACTAAAACATTAGCTGTATTTTAGTGAGGATAGTCTTTGCATTAATATAGTATAAATTAGATCGAAGGAGAACTATTATGTTTTAATGTTTTTTTCTTTCCTTCAGCATTTTATATAGGTTCTCTTACAAAGGTCAAAGGTCACACCATCAGAAACTTTCTCCCACAGAAAATGCTGCTCCTTAAATGCCTCATCAGTAGCCTTGCCTTTAATTCTTTGATTTTCTGACATCACACTACTATTTGTGTTGCTACTAAAATATGTTTACACGCTTTAATGTTAAATTAGTTTTCTCATAAAGTAACATACCTGGAAGTGAGCATAATAAGTCCCCTGTGACCACAAATCAATGGCAGTTTTTGATAGTTTGTGATAATCACAATTGATTTTTAATCACCGGGCCCAAGTCCAATTCTATGGTTGTTGTTTTTTCCCCCCTATAAATTCAAAAATTCTAAAAGTTCTTTAAACAAACTCGCTTGCTCGAGACCCCTTGACGTGATTAAGGCCAAACTGCTGAAGTCGTCATGTGAACTCCCCCCCCCCCCCCCCACCCCCCCCCCCCCCCCCCACCCCCACTGTTGCGACCGACCCAAGTGCCATTCTCGCAGCTCATTCTGCGGCCTGCGGCCCGCGGCTAATACTAGCAGCACGGTATTGAGCATTACTCTTAGTTTTCACCTAGAATAACTAGCGGGGGTAATCCGCTGACTCACTGACTCGCAGGCCTAATCTGGCAAGGCTCGTGTCGTTTTTTTTTCTTTTTCTTCAGCCTTGTGTAGGATGTGTACACTGAGGTTAAGCGTATGGTTAAATACTGTGTGTGTGTGAGTGAGGGGAGGGGGCAGTATGCGTAAGTGTCTGTGCAGAGGCCTGGCATTCCTGCAAAGTGGTGGCAGAGCGAAGGACCCCATGTTCCCCCCGCTGCCGCCACGTCTCCCAGTACGTGCGCTCAGCAGCAGGTCTAATCAAAGCGCTCCATAATACTGTTAGCTGGGTCATGTGCTGGAAGCCAGGATTAAGAGCAGGAGGGCACAGGCCACTAGATCCAGCTTAGGGAGGGGGTGTTCTCCCTTTCTCTCTCCCTCCCTCTTTCTTTTCTCTCTCTACCTCGCTCTCCATACTCATCTGTTCACATGTGGGGACAAAGCCATCCAAGGTCACAACAGTCCGTAATACAGTAGTTACACGGAGACATAATGAGTGTATTAGATTGTTTATTTCCTACTTTGCCTCAAATCTGTGACAGCACCAATGTAGCACCAATGTAGTCACTTTGAGCTGCGGCAACTGCGAGTACAATAAAAAAACTACACATATATGAGTAATATCTCAATGCAACATTATGTATCAGTCAATCTTTTCAATCATTGTGGTCGTTTTCAAAAAGAAAGTAAGTAAAAGTGTGAAAATAAATGTGTAATGCGCATCAGAGTACCTGGAAGTGTATTTTATATTTGCACTTTATGAGGTAGTTTTGTGTTAAAGGATCAATTCACACAATACTGAACATTAAGTTATTATCTGTTCCCCCTGTGTACATTTGAAGTTTTAGTCCTCAAAACATTTCTGAAGATGGGGACCAAATAAAAACATGAAATCTCTTCATAAAGCTCTTCAGGTAAAATCCAATCAAAATCCAAGTCTTTGGAAACCCAGAGATCCTGCATTGGCTTGAAAACAGCATCTTTAGAAAGGGTGTGAATGTCTTCTCAGCTCAATTTGGGATCTTGGAGCTTCCTGAGACTTTGATCACGCTGGACTTGCTGTATGGAGCGTTGTTATGTGTTTTGTTTGTCTGTTTTTTAAGCTTTCTAAAGAATTCCCCATCTACTTAAGTTGTTTATGAGAATGCTGCAACGCTATTTTTGCTGTGAGGCTCCAAAAATGTTTTGTGGACTATGACTCGTGACTTCCCATTAGCATGGGGATGACAAAATAATGACTGAATTTACATGTTTGGTGGAACTTATCCACGAATCACTATCAAATGCCACATTGACTCTTCTTCGATTCAATTTTGTAAGACAATAGAAAATGTAAAAAATGTACCGGAGGATTCATTGGTTTAACAAGCTCTTTATAAGATCTCCACCTTGGAGGACACTTTTATTAAGATTTCATTGTCAAAGCGATGTGGACAGAAGGCCAGAACAGAGTCGACAGTGTGCATTTATCTACATTAGTTTGGAGGTAGCCTAAAACATAATTCATCATGTTGCTACCTGTCCTTTCTCACCAAGTCTCTCTCATTATCGGTGCTGCGTTTATCGGCATTCACTAATACCGGCACCCACTTTGCCCTAGTAACACATTTTAATACCGCTGAGCATGCCAGCAGTAGATTACCAGCCTCAGCAGTCGAGAAAAGAGGTAGGTAGGTTGGAGGTCCTGGCAGTGGTCTGTGTGCGCCGGGCCAGATCAACATTTCTCAGTTTCCACACCTCAGATGAGGAGAGATAGCGAGGGGTAAGCAGAGGGGAGAAAGGGCAGGAAGGACAGGGGGTGAAGGGGACACACTCCTGCTATTTGGTGCCGATGCTAATTCGCGGAAGAGAACTGGAACTGTCCGGATAAAGCCTAGCACGGGGAGGGTGTGAGGGAGGAGGAGGAAAACAGAGAAAGGGTCAAGGGTAAGATGACTCCCATGCTCAGGAACACGAGGACAGGTGGGAGAAAGAGAAGAAAGACGGACTGCGACCTCAGAAAGCCCACAACTGTCGGTAGGTACTGAGCGTAATTGTGTCGGTGGACCTGTGATGCAACGGGCCGGCCAACAAAACAAGCCCCCTTACTGTTGGTAATAAAATTGTTGGCTCTCCACATAAATCTTTGAGGCACATTTTGATTGGTCAATTAGAATCCCTGCTGTGAGCGTGGTTTATTCTCAGAGATGACTAATAGTTTCTGCTGGCCTAATAGCTTAATATTGCGTTGGGCACCGTGTCCTTTGTGTCGCTGCTATTTTAGTGGTTTTTATGAGTGTGTGTGCGCGCTCGCTCGCTCAGCTGGACATCTCCAGAGAATGGTGTCAAATCCCAGATGTATTAACTTACAAGAAAAAAAAAAAACACGACTGTTTGTTGTAGCGATATGAACTTCCTCGTCATCATTCTGTTTTATGCCCGGTGTTGTATGGCTGTTGATTAGTGTCCTTTTATGGGCCCTTTTTATGAAGCGCCATATACATAAACAGTGTAAGGACAGTGGAGTGAGTCTGTCTCAGTCACTTGAAACAGTTGTACAGACACTCAGAACAGGGAGGAGGCGCTTCAGTCACTTTGCCATTTCAGGGTGAGGGAGTCAATCTTGCGCACAGTCTCCTCTGAAACCAGAGAGAGCTGACCTTAAAAGAGTATTTAAACATAAGGCTAACTCAACACTGACAGCCGGAGGGGGGACTCGATTGTTTGCTGTTGTAACGCAATCTGCTTTTGCGTTGCTAAAGGCTCGTCCGGGGAGTGTGAGTCTGACGTGTCTCTGATTCTGTCATCCCTTGAAACTGGAATCGAAGAGCTCACTAAACTGCCATATTAATCCACAGAGGACACTGAAAACCACGAAGTGGCTTTGACATCACGGACTAATGTGTCAGAGTTCTCATTTGAAATAGTGATAAAGTATTGGGTGTGTTTAGTGGGCGGTAAACTGGACTGCAAGGAATGTAAGGTAACACTAAAAGATGCAATATGCAAGTATTGGACAGCTGTATGATTTAGCCATCTGCTACTAACTGTAGTTGCCATTAGCTAGTTAGCTTAGTTAGCTGTGCAGTTAGCAGTTCAGAGCCTGAGATATACTGTCTATTGGCTCTTGAATGAGGTGTAAAGTTGTATTATGAGACAGACAGGACTGTCCTAGGTAATTTGCACGCTATCTTCAGAACATGTATAATTGCAACAATTGTTTTTCACATCACGTCAAAACTGTCATTGTATCACATTCTGTTGATACTTGGAGTTATCATTTCTTCGTATTAAACCTTTTTTAAAGGGAAGTGCCAAAAATTTCTAACTGAAAAGGGGTGTTCATACTGCACAGTGTGTTTACAGTATAAGCAGATGTTCTAGAAGTAATCTTCAACAAACACAAGAGTTTAATGTGTCCAAACATAAATGCGCAAGTACACCGATGACACCTTCATTTACATTTCAAACTGACTTAGGCGCCACATGTTGTCAGCTTTTGTGTCAAACCTAAATAAACTATGAAGGGAAAATAAATATTCATGAAGCTTAAGGAGGCGATTTTGTCTCAGAGGAGGGATTGTGCTTGGAGATGATTTACTGCAGCCCTGGGACTTTAACCATGGTGAGAAGTCAGCAGGATGATGATCGCTCATCTCTACCAGGGCCAAAAAAAGTCTTCTGAGAACTAATGATTTAGCCGCAGGCCCGCATGAATTTTTGACGGATCGCCTGTGTGCTTGTAATGGTCGTCAAAAACAATCCGAAGGATTACCAGAGTTACTCGCCTCTTGACAGCCTGACTTAGTGCTGCAATGCAGGCCCGTGGCATCAGAGGGAAAAAAGGAACGGGTTAGAGGATTTATGGAAATGTGTTGAACCTTTTGGGGAACCTTTTGAAGATGGTGTTGAGAGCGACATGCTCTTTGCAGTTATGCGCGCCCTTGTTGTCATTCTTAAGCGACCCCCCTCCTGTCTGTGCAGGCTGACTGATCTCAACACTGTGTGCGTCTGTGTGTGTGTGTGTGTGTGTGTATGTGTGTGTTTTGGTTCTAGGAGACAGCGCCTCCCCGCTGCGAAGCACAGAGTCAGAGGCAGCAGGTGCAGCTGACGCAGATAGGCTTTTTAGCAGGCAGGGCCAGTTGGGGGACAGAGAGGGAGAGACTGAGTGAGAGACGATAGAGGAGAAACCACGGGAACTCAAACAAACACAGGATCAGACCACCGAACGGCACCGGACAAATGAATTTATCGCCCCTACTCTGGCGCTTGTACAGGCTTTGAGAGCAACTGGAAACCGGACCTGGACTGCCCAGTGGCACCGGGCGTTCAGAGGTGTATGTGAGTAATTACTGTTTCTGGTTTAAACCGTGCAAAGATATGTGTTGAGGTCAAGATGGAAAACGTGCATGACAGGATCCGTGTGGTTGAAAAATCTCTGGTGAATTTTTCCAAAGTTTGACAAACATTTATAAAGATGCCGTAACCATTTAAAGAGCTGCAAGTCTTGCGCTGCCTTCCAGAAAGCTCCAACTTATCTGCTCTTCTCAGCCTTATCTTTCGTATACTTGTTCTTCATGCCTCTTGTCGTATTATCAGCGAGGGTTGATGAAATACTGTATAAGACTCTGGCTCTGCTTTTTGTATTTTGTCAGCAGTGAACCCGCAGCGACTCTGCTCCATCATTGTGTCGACGAAAAAGCCCCCCGTCCCTGCCATCTGAAACCAAGTCACATAAAGACATACTGTTCAGCATGTCTGTGAAAGGGGCAATTGTGGCAGAGACAGTGATGGGTGGACCGGAGCCAAATGACAGTTTTGAGATGGTGTGTCTTCTTGTTTCATTGTGCTGAATACTCGCAGTTAACACGCATCATCAATGATTGTGTAACCTGGAGCTCATTCCCTCAGTCTTCAGACTGTTGCTCTCATTTTAAACATGTGTATTAACATTTGTGCTGGCGTATCGTGTTGGTCTATCTGCGACCAGAGTGACCAAGGGAATGCTGGCGCTCTGAATGCCCTTGATCTGTCGGCATGCTTTTTCTCCGGCTCTCGAAACACACATCCACACACATGCTCACCTCCTCTCCCTCTCATCTGCCCCTGGTTGGTTATCCTCCTCCGCTGTCATTGGCTGCCTCCCCTCCATCTGTCCGTCCTCTCCGCGTTCTGACAGCCAGTCAGAGCGGCACCCTCTCCTCTCCGACATTTGTCATTGGCTGGCGTGCGCTGTGAATGCGGATACTTTCTTTTGAGAGGCAGTCTAGACTCAGCTGGCTGCGCCGCTCGCTCGCTCTCTCTCCCTCTCTCTCCTCCTCTCTCGTGTTATCTCGCTCTCTCCTCCTCTCTCCTGCAACACCACCACAACCTGCTGATTTCTCACTAAGCCTCTCCTGCTCCTTCCTCTCACTCCTCCTCTCCTCCTGTCATCAGCTGTTCTCTTCCACTCTCTCCTCATAATTTCATTTTTTTCCCTCATCAATCACATGCTCACACGCCCTCCCCCCTTTTTTTTTTTATTCCCGGTCCATTTTTTATTCTCTGTCCGTGTTTCTCCCCAACACTGTCATTTTGTCTTTGACATTCATTCATCTCCACCACTTTCTCACCGTCCACTGACGTGAGGGAGACATGAAGGTGAGTGGAGCTGATTTCCAGGCCGATCTCCTGTCAGTTCTTTGTCTTCACGGTACCTCTCTGTTTTGTTAACTTTGTTATACCATCCGGTTGATGCGAGTGTGTGGTGTCCTTGGAGGAGCCGGCCGCAGTTGCGTATGCTTCAGGTGTAACAATTAGGCAGCGGAGGTAGGATGCTGCTGTGACTCATCATCTGACGCTGCATGTATGTTCTAGCACTGGTCCTCTCAGCATGTGCCTGGAGAGGAAGGGTTAGTTGATGAGGGAGGCAGGCAGGCAGGGAGGGGAGGGGGTGTTGAATCAGTGCGTGGATAGCAGCCGCGTGTCAATGCAGACTGTAGCTCGTGACACAGTGTTTTGCACCAGCTGTGGCTGTGGTGCAGTGGCATCTCGGGCAGATTAATGAGCATTGTACGCCGACGACGGCAAACAATTAGAGAAGTGATCGCAGCAAGTAGTTTGTCTTCACAGTCATGGCACACGGCGTCTGCTTCCAGAGGTCAGTGCTGTAACAGGTTAAAAAACGCTCCGCTGGGGATGTGATGCAGCCAGACGGTAAGCTGTCAGAAGAAGTGTTAATATTCCCGACATGTATCGAACGATGTCCCTCAAATGTGTCCTCCGGGAAGACGCGAAGACCTAATTTAGTATGTAGCTTTTTCCCCTTGTTGTGTTGTCTACTTTTGTGTGTCAGTGTCCTCATTATCTGTGCTGTTTGCCACCTGACACCCACAGGAAGAAAATGTGTCTGCCAGAAATAATCCTCAAGAGCATGTTGTCTCACAGAGTGTGGCGCTTTCAAGTGTTTTTTATTTAGGTTAGCTTTTTTAGATGGGACAGTTTATTTCAAGCCGAGTGCAAGATGGTGAATGTTGGACTGACTGCACTCGACGGAGGGCTTTTCTCATAAACACACACGGCTGCCATGGAAGCCTGACCCCCAGGCATGGAAACACTGACCCACAGACTGCTCCCAGTGGGCAGGCTGTGCTGGCCTGCCCACTGGGAGCAGTCTGTGGGTCAGTGTTTTCAGTGTGTGGACAGGTGGAGCCGGGCATTAAACCGCCAACAAAAAGTGGCGCAACCTGCTCCACCTCCAGACTTCCAGATAGTAAAGTTTGTTGTAAACACCAAGGAGTTAGAAAACCTCTACAAGCTCACTGCAGTGAGAAATTGTGAACACACTGGGATGTGGAGTAGCAGAAAGACATCTGCCTCCTTTGGGCTTTTTGACGTCTCAGTTAGAAAATCGAACCCTCCTCTTGACCCTGGTCCGCACTGAACAGCTGAACCTTGGTCTGACCCAAAGAGGTGGGATCATACTGAACCATGGTTCAGTTCGTTTCTAGTGTGAAGACATTATTTTGAAAGGTCTGGACTTTCAGACTTATCAGAGGAAGTTACGAGAGGCTAAGGTAAGAACTGGAAACCAGACATATCGGTAGATACACCTGAAGTTGAAGCTGGGAAAGACTCAACCATGTCAATATGTGAGATTGTTGGGCGAGTGCTATCCAGGTCATCATAAAAAGACCTATTTTTGTAGCCTATGAAGTGCTGCCAAAGTTTGTTGATCTTCAGGTGGTATTGTTGTCCCGTCCTCACTTGGCTTTCTCTTTCATCGCCTCAGAAAACAATTGAAACGCTTTTTTTTCCCCTCCCAATTGACTCTCTACCATTTTCAACCAAGTTTGAATATCATGATAAAGTATCAATTAAAATCAGGTTATAAATGTTTGGAATTACTCGGGCAGCATAATCAAAGGTTTCCTTTTCCACACTAAGATATTGTTGGATCAGTTCTAACATGAAAAAAAAACATTGCGGGTATCTCCTTGTGTCGCAGTGTAATTACCAGCAATCACTCCAGACAGCTCCCGCATCCCTGGTGGTCTCAGGTTCAGCACCTTGGACAGCAGTCGTGACACACTTGTTGTAAATGATGCACCTGAGCTCAACAGGGAAGCGGGATGTTGCACACTGTCGGCGTTTTCCACGGATCGTCTCACAACCTTTAAGTCTGGTTACGTTCTCAAGTCACAGTGGTCCCGTTGTGTTCCAGAAGCCTCCGGGCCAGATGAAGTCGAGTTAACCCGCTGCCCTCTCAGAAAACAAGAATTGAATAAATATGCACAGCATTCTGCAACAAACGGCTTGAAACTGACTCATCACCAGTATTTTAATTCCATAGTGGTCCTTTTAAACAAACTCTGAAATGATAATTAACAGCAACATTGATTCTAAAGCAGCTGACATCAAGTATGTCTTGGTAATAACTGGACATTAACCTCCTCATGGATTAAAGAAATGTTTTTTTCTCCCTCCTGTTGGTGCAGAACAGGAACATAATCATGGAGTGTGTTCTCACAAAGCCATTATAATCACTGCTGGTGAGTCTGCAGCGTGGCACTGCAGACTCTGCTTGTTTTCTGGGGTTTTTGGGGGTTTAATACTCCTTGAAGGTGAACTGAGATGTAGATCCAGTGGATGTCATGTTTTAATATCTTCTTTATTATTGGGATGGAGGAATAAAGAGGAACGATAACCTTCGCAGAGGTTGTATAACAGTTTATGCAACTCATTTTTTTTTTATTTTGCTCTATTAATTTGTGAAGGTTTTATAAGTTTTTTGCTTTCAAAAGTCTCAAGGTCCCGATGAATCATTCGCTCCAGCGGTGTGAAGAAGCCACTGTGCAGCCCCGAGACGGTTCCTCTAACATATTGAAGATTGTGAAATGTCAGCCTGTTTGCAAGAAAACGCATTTCACACCAACTTGAACACACATGAACCTGACACTGGATCTCTGGCTCACGCCGTACTCTCTGAATGGTTGCTGCATGTACAAATCGATGTATGCAGCAAGTCGTGGCCGGGGTTGTTGACTCACTCACTATTCAAGGACATTAGGTCATCTTCATCTGTGACGGTGTATAAACATTCCCAGGCTGTGTTTTCCACATTGAAACTGGGCACCAGACATTTTGATATGTTTTTCAAATCTGCCAGCTAAGGCTCCAGATGTTTAGAGCAGCAGACAGGTTTTTTGTTTTTTGTTTTTAGAAGTCTGGTGTTCTTTTGACCGCAGTTTGGACGTTTTCCTCACTCAGTTCAACAGCTTGGGTCAACTGCAGTGTGTGTGTGTGTGTGTGTGTGTGTGTGTGTGTGTGTGTGTGTGTGTGTGTGTGTGTGTGTGTGTGTGTGTGTGTGTGTGTGTGTGTGCGTGCGTGCGTGCGTGCGTGCGTGCGTGCGTGCGTGCGTGCGTGCGTGCGTGCGTGCGTGCGTGCGTGCGTGCGTGCGTGCGTCAGTCTACAGGTTGATGATGAGCGGTCTGCACAAGGACAAGGATGTCCAAGGACAAGCTAAAGTAGTTCCTCTGTCTCTGCAGCCACCATATTCCGAGGGAGGTGACGAGGAATAACAAGAGCTGGAGTTTTTAAAATTATTTCTGTTTTGCATGCATCTTAAAGGAATAGTTTGACATCTGGGGAAATCAAGCTTAATGCTGGGCCACGGGCCAAACGCAACCAACTATTGTACTGTGGTGTATTTTGATGCATTCTTAAGATGGCAGGATCCCAAGTTCCACTTTATTGACTGACTTCCTGCAAGTATAACTTGGCCCACTGTGCTCAGCTTATGTAAAATAATTAATAATGAACAACCCTACATATCTAAACAACACTAGAAACACACAGACAGACAGCCCTGTAGGGAAACATTGCTCCATAGCCCAGAGTCAGATAAATACATATGGATAACACTCTTGTGTCTGTACACGTGAACATGACACTAAACCCAGTGGATGGTTATCATAGCTTAAGTTTGGACAGAGCCAGGCAAGCTGTTTCCCTCTGTTACTAGTCTTTGCTAAGCTAACTGGCTGCTTGCTGTAGTTTTACGTTCAGATATATTTGCTTCAGAACCAGACGTTTGCGTAGACACGCATGATTGGAGGATACCACCAGGTGGGACATGCTGTTGTGACGTGTTTACTGACCTGCTGGAAAGAACAACCCTACAAACAGACGCAGGGTACGTTAGCCGTGCTGTATGTGTGCCCAGACGGTTAAAAGCAAGTATATCTTAACCCTGCGTTAACCCTTAACCCTAACCCTCAGCAACAGAGCAAGCAAGACATTTCCCAAAATGTTTACATATTGTAAGAATACTCCTGCTTGCCGCTGTTGAGGCACTGGAGTTGCCCCAAGGCGTCAAAGGCATTAAATGAAGTTTAGCTTATTATCATTTTTGAAAATTAGGAGCTTCTTGAGGCACTTAAGCTAAAGTAGAAGCTTATTAAAATGCCAGTTGATGTTCTCGAGAAATGGGAATCTATTAAAATCAAACTTTCACAGATTATCAGGATGAAGGTCAAACTGAGCTTTCAGGCATTTTCATTTTGGGCTTCACAGCATAAACTGATGACATCCTGCAGCCATTTACGAAGGCTACTGAAGCTGGAGCATATTGTTCCTCTTTAGAATTCCCTTTAGACTAGTTGAGTGTTTTATTTCCTTCGAGGAGGGAGCTGTTTGAGTCAATTAGATGACTCCACAGGTCTCTTACCAGACTCCTCTTACTGTACTGGAGAAAATAGTTTTTATGTGCAGGACAGGGTGTGTCGGTATGTGAGCTGGTCTTCGTGGATTCCAGCAGGAGCAGCGCTTCAGCTTCAGCGTCGGCGTCGGCATCAGCGTTGGCTTCAGCGTCAGAGTCAGCTGCAGCTGTCATGTTGACTCTACCCGTTTAGAAAACTGCAGACCTGATTAAACTGGGTTGGTGCTTGTGTGCACACCCACTCTCGAGTCACTCATACTCATCTTCCTCCCTCTCACACTCGATCGATGACGTGTTTGACCGTTTCCTCTGTGGAGTCAGTCTGCGGCTCTGTATCGCGGCCGGCCATGTTTGACTGCGTGGTCGTCCTGTGGCGGAGGTGTTCCCCCGGATCAAACATTTACACAGCACGCGGCGCGTTAGTCCTTTCGGAGTCTGCTACTCCCAACACACTGACTGTCAGATGTAATATTTGTACAGCAAAAAGAAATGTCTCAAAAGCCTTGATATACTTGTTTTTGGTTCAGGTTTAAAGGAATGTAATTTCTCTGCTATGCGTGACATGACGCACTGAAGAAATCATCTCAATCTTCGAGCTTCAGATGAAGATAGCACTCCCACTTAGGTTTGTTTTTCTCACAAATTATTAACCTAGCAAACCTTTTTAATCACATCACATTGATGAACAATATAAAGTTGATGACATGAATTCACTCCCGGCCCGACAGCCTCAGACTGAATCTTCATGTCCAGGGTTGCTGATCCCTCGCTCTGATCCTTCGCTTTGATCTCTTTCTGGAGGGGAGGTTAGCGAAAAGAGAATTTCCCTGCAGGCATCGGTGAAGTATCACATCATTTTTTACCCAGTCTGTTTGACATGTGGCACCCCCTGAGCCCTCTGTATAGAAGAGAACTGGCTGGGGATGTGAAGGAAACGATAAACGTGTCAGATACATTTTTGGATTATTTAACCGTTAACCACATAATGATGTTCAGTGCCACTTAAGGTATCACGAGTCAGGGAGGTCTGGCATGAACCTGATCAAGAGACAAATCATTATCGTCTTTTAATGCGTGTGTTGTGGTTCAACAAAGGCAAAAGGATAGAAGTTAGTGACCTCAACTGTTCCAGATGGAGCACTCGGTCGGGAGGAGGGAGCCGTAACCGGCCGCAGGCTATTTAGAAAAGAGCTGCCTGCCCCCACGCGATGAGGAGCACACAGTCGCTTCATGCTGAGAGAATGTCCTCGTCTGGCCTTCAAGCTGTTTACATTTAATGCTCCCCATTAACAATTGGCTAAACCATAGAAGGAAATGTGCTGCCATTAACCCCTATGAAATGACTTTGATTATGTGGCACAGACAGGAGAAAAAAAAAGAGGAGAAAGAAGCCAGACCGAGTCGTTTGTGGTAAAGAGGTTTCTCCAGGACCACCAGAGGCTTTCAGTGTTGGGTGGCCTCATCATCTGCCTCCAGAGCTTGTTGTCCTTGTTGCGATGTAAATAAGCCTTGTGGGACTTTACAGGGACGTGGGAAGCTGTTTTACCTCAACAAGTGCAGAGTCCAGCACGCCTCTTACAACAGAGTCACGGGAACGTTTCATCATTGATGTGTTCATTAGTTCTTGATTAATCGATTCATCGCTCCCTGTCTCTTCGTCTTCTATAAGGACAAACTTGACATTTCTTTTTTTTTTTCAATTCAATTAACAAATCGGTATGTTGATGACTCATCATTAATCAATTCATCGTTGTTGAGAATTGAACCGATTAAAAGTCTATTAACGAAAATGGAGTCATCATTTTGTGTTATATAGTTCATAATTTAGTCAATAATTAAGGGTTTGCTTAATCTGTTCTTTTAACTTAATGTGAAAACATGAAACATATTTAACAGTTTATTAACGATTAACCAATGATCGATCGTTTGCAGCTGACTATCAGTTAAAGAAGCTGCTTAAAATTTGCATCCTTTTTTATTAAAATATGTTTAAAAGATCATTTGATTCTTTCTAACATAGCTGGCAACAATTTTCTATTGATTTAGAAAATAAAGCTCTGTGATAAAGTATTCTCAAATCTTGATCTTCCACACCACTGACCCATGCCCAAGACATTTGTGCGCATTATCTTAATAGCTATAGTTATATACTTATTTCTTGAGCTTCTTAGCTAATGTCCATGAGGTTTGGGGTGTACACAAGCACAGAAACATGTGATTCACGTTTGCTGCTTGAATATTTGTATGAACGCAAACATTTGTTCAGGAGATTTCGAGTGTCACCTCCAGATTTTGAAGGGTTCCATCCGTTGTCGTTATGACTGCAGAGTAAAATGCTGAAGTCTTTATATTTTTTTTTTTACAAAAGACACGAGAAGTTTCATATTGTCTGCTACACTATCAGTTGACTTCCCTGACCCTGAGCGGTGCAGCTTTGCGAACTGTTCCCACCCCCAGCAGCAGTAAAGCATCACTGCTGATGTTCTTACTGCATTGCAGTCTTAGCATAAATCCAACCACTGAGATTTTTTTTTCTCCTTATCTTGTACTGCAGCAAAGCCTCAGATGTAGTTCAAACCTGTACTCCAAATCTTGTTACAAAACTGGTCTGAACCTTTTGACTGTCGCCCGGTGAGCAGCGAAGCAGCCATGGTGAGGCTGAAAGAGCAAAGATCAGAAGGCTAATGTGATGTGGCACCAGTGAAACGGTCTCTTGGTTCACACTGGAGACGCTGCAGGTGAGAACAAGCACTGGTAGTTTTTTTTTTTTTTTTAGATTTTGGGCCATTTTGCCTCCATAAACTACCTTCTTTCAGAAAACATCTAAAATACACACTGAGGAGTTTATTTTAATTCAGATTTCTGTTCTGGAAATGTACAAAAAGAAGCACATATTTAATTAACTGATGCCTTATTTGCATATTTAAAGCTACTATAAGGAATTTTGTACTGGTAGCAAAACACTCTCCGGCTAATACTGACGCCGCTTTATGACCTACACAAGCAAACAACACCATCAGCATGAAGATGAAGTATGTCTATTTAGTCCACCGGGTCCGTCTTTACATTTCCTTAAACCGAGTTACAGTGAGTCAGATGTAGTAGGAGATTTCTCTTCAGGTGATTCTATTTTGGACGTAATATTTTGAGGTTTTGACGGTGGAAACACGACCACTAGGGCCGACCAAATCAACAGAATATTAAAAGTTCCGTCAAAAAAATCAATGTATCAAACTCGTAATCCAAAAAAAGAATTGTCGTAATGTCAGCAATCAAGTGGAGAAGTTTCATGGGGACGTCTCCGTTTGAGCTCCAGCTTCTCAAATGTGGGTATCTCTGGGTTGTGGACTAAACAAGGACATAATCTCCGGCTATGGGGAAACACTGAAACATTTGTAGACCAAACAACTAATCGAGAAAATAGCAGATTAATTAACAATGAAAATAGTCATTAGTTGCAGAACCTACAGTGTAGCTTTTATTTACATTGTGGCCCTATTCACCTTAATTGCTCCCTTGATGTAAAACATTTGGTCGTCGTGCCCATCATCAGTTTTGGCATCGCTGCGTCAGACGTGAAAGTGATGAAAGTGGTTGAAACAGTGTGGTGGTCTGCGAGGGGAACTCAGTGAATTTTATATTCCTGTCAGAGGCCGCCTGGGTGTGTGGAGAAGAGGTAAACCTGTGGAACAAAAGCAGGTTTGGCAGAGACGCCGGCCGGCCTGTGGTGAGGGGATAAGGTGTTAATAGTCCACCTTGATGCTCGCTCTGGATACTCTGGGCTTTTTATAGTCTGGCCGCTGTCAGCAGGCCCTCTAGAAGCGTCTGATTTGATTCCCATGAAGTGCAGACTGTGATTTCTTATTGTGGTTATCTGAGACGTCCACAGTTTTCCGTCCGGTTCTGCGTCGTCATCCCGACTCCTTCAGGTTTGGGTGTGTTTTTTTATCTCCTCCTCCTCCTCCTTCTCTTCCTCCTCTCTCTCTCTGCTGGTCCCTCCCCTCCTTTGT
This sequence comes from Sparus aurata, assembly GCF_900880675.1. NCBI lineage: Eukaryota > Metazoa > Chordata > Actinopteri > Spariformes > Sparidae > Sparus > Sparus aurata. Next base: position 24,330,522 of record NC_044191.1, read on the forward strand.
TTTTAGGTTTTGTGAGGAAGTCACAGGGAGGTGTTGCCAGATGGTAACTGCTGCTGAAAAAGAGTAATCATGGCTCGTGATACTAATCTGTTTCTGTCTCTTGTGTCTCTTGCAGGTGAAGGACCGGGCAGACAGGCTGTCTCACACTAAGCTATGGAATGCTCCCTGCACCCACCATCACTAGTCTCCAATCTTTGGACTGAGCTCCAAACGCTTAGTTAGCGGCTGTGCTTCTCCCCTCGAACTCTTTATAACCAGGGGACGAAGAAAAAAAAGGAGCGGACTTACCAAGTCCTCCTCTACAAACGCACGGAGCACTTCTTTCTTCTTTTAAAAAAAAAAAAAAAAAAGAATATTTAAGCTAGTTTTTTTTTTTCTCCGCTTGGATTTTTGTCTGGTCAAATCCTATCAAGATGGATCTGGAACCGTTCCTGTGGATGGTCATTATTGGCTTCATCATTGCCTTCATTCTGGCCTTCTCCGTGGGCGCCAATGATGTGGCCAATTCGTTCGGCACAGCAGTGGGCTCTGGCGTGGTCACACTGAAACAGGCCTGCATCCTGGCATCCATCTTCGAGACTCTGGGCTCGATGCTGCTGGGGGCCAAAGTCGGCGAGACGATTCGAAAGGGCATCATCGACGTCAGCCTGTACAATGAAACGGTGCCCGTACTCATGGCAGGGGAGGTCAGCGCCATGGTCGGTAAGTCGGACTATTGATTCATCATTTTAGCCTGAAAAAAGGCCAGAACCTCTCTGATTACAGCTTGTAACTGGGAAGATTTGCTGCTCTTCTTCATCATAACTGGTAGTGAACTGAATATCTTTTGGTTTTTGGCTGTTAGTTGTTACTAAACGAGGAATTCAAAGACACCACCTTGGACTCTAGGAAGTCATAGTGGACACTTTAACACTTATGGTTTTGTTTCACAAAATGTTGTATAAGTCAGTGAATAAAAATAAATGAAAAATCACTCAATTATGTAAATAAACAGTAGTTGCAGCGGTGAGTAATGAGTTACTGCCGTTCCTCGGCTCCATAATGAAGTGAACCGGGCTGGTGACAGCTGCTGAGACGAGGTTTGAGAGGTAATAATTACAGCTGCACTTTGTTTTATGACATTCAAGAAAAAATTGTTGTTTCAGAAACGAATTTATTGTTCAGTGGTTTAAGTCATTTTTTCAAAAGGGGAAAAAAATGCTGGTTATAAGTTGCTAAACGGGAGAATTGCATAGTTTATAAGTCACTGTAAGCTTAATGTCTTTGGTCGGACACAGTGATTCATTTGAATTTGTCACATCGGGCTCTTAGTAAGAATAATCAACAGTTGGATCTGCAAATGAAAACAATCATCCCTCGCAGCGCTGAAACGAATCAACGGAAACCTCAGGGATTAACACTAATGATGAAGAACAGTCCAGAACCCAAAGATATTCAAGTTACAATGATATAAATCCGAGGAAACAAGAAAATCCTGACACTTGTTCACATCACCTGTGAACGTTCTGCTCCATAAACAACTCAAACAAACGATGAATTATTCAAACTGTTGCAGATCAATTTCCCGTTGAGCTACTCATGGATCAATCAGTGAATTATTTCAGCTCTGTCGTGTATCACTATTAATAATTTATTGTAGTTCAGTTATCGTGGAGCAGACTCTGCTGTTCACTCTGCCCTTCACAGTCAAGCAGCATTTTGTTTATGAAAAACACCGGGCACATTTCTTTCATATCCTGACCTGAGGGCCAACACAATAGTGACTAGTTGATACGAGGAGCGTTCCCACCGCTCTGCCTCTCACACACACACACACACACACACACACACACACACACACGCACACACATCTTCATCGCAGGTTATCTGAACCTCATACTCGCAGCTCTGTTCTCCTGAAATCTGAACTGCCAAGTTGCATAACAACTCTTGGCGAGTTGTTTTTGTAGAAGTTCACAATTGTTCGCTTGAATAACATCTGTGCTCGTTTTACGACCCATTTGGCTTTACGAGAGATGTTATAAAATTTGTTTCGTCCTTGAGAAGTTTTTAAAGGCAGCTCCGACGCAGCGTGAAACAAAAATATTTAATCTGTTTTAAGGTGGACCTCTTCGTGTGATGTTTCCGTGTTGTCATTCTCAACATCTCACGAGTTGCTCGACGGGGGAAAAAAAACGCTCTTGCATTGAATTTACAGTGAGTTTGTTGAGTATCTGCGGTAGCTTGAGATGACCTCAGTGAATGAATTTGTGCAGAGCGGAAAACAATGGGGCTCCCGTCGAGACAATGGCATCTTAATGAAAGAGTGACTGCTGGGAAACGGTGATAAATAAGGGCGATATTACGCACAGGGGGATTACCTGTGTCGCTGGAAATTCAGATGTGGCAGAAAGTGAATGTTGGTGGAACAGGAAGCGTTTGTCGCTGGTGTGTTGTTTCTACAGAATTAGAAGGAATAAAACTTCTCGATTTCATTAGATAAAAAGCAGAATAATGCTTTTGTATCCAGCAGGAGTTCACAAAACGGCACAATGCAGATTATAGTGGTCGGTGTCTAAGTAAGGACTTTGAATCAAACCTGTAAGCCTTACAAAGAGACGCCGATTGTGTTGAGACTGCTGGATTCGAAACATTATTCTGTATGTTACATCTTGCAGCTCGTCGTCAACGAAGATGTTTCGGCTGAATCTCATTCAGCAAATCTAGCTCTAGAGTTTCAATCTGATGATGTTTTGCGTACGAGTTTTTTGGATGGAGGATAATGTGTTTGTACAGAAGCTCTAAAGGCAGGTCAGTGCCAACATTTCCACGCAGCACAGGCCCAAAGTGAGACAGAGTGCAGAGGCCCATGCCGTCATTTAACTGTTTTTTTGATGGGAAACACTGGCGACTAAAGGATGAAAAATGACTGAGATTTGTGTTGGGTTTTTTTTTTCTGTCCACAGGGTCAGCAGTCTGGCAGCTAATCGCCTCCTTCCTCAAACTGCCCGTCTCTGGGACTCACTGCATTGTTGGCGCCACCATCGGCTTCTCCATGGTGGCCATTGGCACCAAGGGAGTACAGTGGATGCAGCTTGTCAAGATCGGTAATGTCTTTGAGCTCTTTCAGGCCCGTATGTGTGTATGTGATGTTAATGTAGATGTTCAAGGTCTTCAAAGTGTGGAAAAGGCTTATGTTCTTGAATTAGAACATCCATGTAGTCCTTGATCTGGTGTTTCATCAACTCAATCACTTGCATAGGCCAAAATATATTTTGATATTTTAAGTAAAACGATCTGGTTTTCAAATTTTTTTTTATTGTCTCCTGGCATCAATTTGCAGGCATTAAGTAATCTTGAGCCAAACCAACAATCAAAGTTAATATATAAGCAGCTGGTGAAGTCCACAAAGTGTCAACATACATGTACTGCTGTGGGTATAACGGAATGTTGTAAACCTTATTATTCGCAATTGCTTTTATCGTAGCAGTTTAGATGTGACGATAAAGAGAACAATGTTGGTTTAGAAACCTTGAAAGTGCTTTAAGGTCACTCTGACAGAGCTGCACAAACTCTGCACAATTACTCAGTTCCACGCGAGTTCAAGCTGCTTTCCCATTAAAAACCGACAAAATGAACTTAATGCCACCACAGTGAGGTATCTACAGCACAGCTACAGTCGAGTTTAGCTCTCTCTAAATCGGACAGTAATCATCAGGTTATGTTGCCAGCAAGGACGACCATTTTACACAGCGAGCGATAGAAGAGTTACTGTTTCCTCCAGGGTTAGGAGCCTCGATAGAGCAGCGGGAAATGCAGCCACCAGACAGACAGACAGACAGACAGACAGACAGACAGACAGAAGGTACCCTGAAGTAAAATAAACTCAAAAGCTAAAAGATAGAGAAGGATGCAAACACCATGACTTTATTTGAAAAGTTAATTCCTGTTCCTTTCAGGATTCAAAGTGATTCTGGGTCAGTGGTGGAAAGATCCGATCACCAGTTACCAGTGAACCTGTTCGGAGCTTGTCCGCAACTTTCCCAGTCTTGTGTTGTGATGTAATATCATCGAATGAGATAAAGCTTTAGTCATCCTCAGAGGGGAAATTTACAATCCGCCCAGTGGATATGGAAGCACATAAAGTGATTAAAAAGAGCTCCATGTTTTCACAAGCTTCAGCGTTAAAAAGATAAACACATTAACACATCAGTTATTATAATCCAGTGATATGACATACATCATTTTGCATAATTAGTGTTCTTTTCGTACTTTTTAATGCACAACAGTATTTCTACACTGTGGTGTTGCTACTGTTCTGTAAGCAGAAGATCTACTGGAGCTTCTTCAACCACTTTTCCGAAAGTTACAAATGAAGTGCAGATGATCGTGTTTGGAAAAAACAAACAAAATACAAGAACAAAAGGACAGTTGTCGGACTCACTCAGGGCTGCCTGGTGCATCGGTGTGTGAGATGTTGGTCTGTTAAGAGGTGTGTTGCTGTTGTTTTCTGATCACATGTTCTCCTCCTCTTCCAGTTTCGTCGTGGTTCATCTCCCCTCTGCTCTCCGGACTCATGTCTGGACTCCTCTTCATGCTTATCAGGCACTTTATCCTCAACAAGGTGGGCTCACGTCGCTACGCGGACAAACACAAACAACACTACTCCTTCCCCACCACATGTTCAGGTTCTTCGTTGTGTTTTCTGGGTCAGAACCATATTAACATTTAGTTTGTAAGGCAATGGTGTACTGACCGTGGAAAATAGTGTTTCACGACTTCCCATGCGGTGGATTATTGCCCGTGATGTCCGTGAATAATTTAATGATTTTATGATGTAATTTGAACTTCTCCTCACATTCACATCGTCGGCGTGTGCAGCGAGCTGTCGGTCCAGGAGGTTTAAAACACCAGAATTCAGACACAGACGTGTCGAGAGAGACCTGTCCGAAGAACTCCAGCACAGATAAAAATCCATTTGATTTGGCAACACCCGCGGATCTGTTGTTACGTAACAGGCAATCTCTGGCAGACTGGGAAGAGGGAAGTGTTGTAGCTCATCCTAAGGTCACAACCGCAGGATTATGTATGAATGACTCATAGGACGATGTGTCATTCCGAGTGGAGTTGGTGTGCAGCTGGGTCAGATCCAGGATGAGTTCATCTCCGTCTCTCCGGGCTATTTGCATCACCTAAATCGGAATGTAATACTTTCTACTGTATGTATGGCGTGTTTTTTCCAAAAAGCACAGTCAGGACAGGTTAGTGTTGTTGACGTGACGACGGGTCACGCTGCATGTCAAACTCCTCATAAACCGCGCGTTGTGCAAGAGTGAATTGTTGGATGTTTCATTTCACTCATCACCTGTTTTCATAATTTCCGCACCTTTGACCTGAGCCGAGCTTTTACTCGACGTCAGCAGATGTAGCACACTGTAGCCTTTGCAGCCTCATCACAACACTAAACACTTGCTGTTCATACTTTACTTTGAACACCGGTTTTGACTGTGGTGACAGATCTAACTGAAGTGCATCCTATTGTACATGTTGCTCTTTAAAGACGGTAGCTGTCCTTGTGCAAAGTGAGGTATAGGGAGAAGTTGACTGCTCGTTTTCTTCCTCAGCGACACTTTTACGCGATTAAAGAGGGAAGAGGAAAGGGCAAGTTTGATAGAAAGTTTAAAAGTAATATCACGCACGTAGGAGTTGGCGATACATTTAGCGTCAGAATGCAGGTTTTCATTATTTTTATCATCCATTTAAAGGTACATAAGTGATTTTGGTGGTCATTGTAGCCTCAGACAAAACTTCATACACGTGAACCCAAGCAGCTGATTGATTACAGATTTGCCTGGAATCATTAATTGGCAGCATTTTTTTTTGTTCGAACCAGAAACTCTGCCTGATTACATCACCATGAAATGAAACTAAAAGTCGATAAACATGCATGAATGCGAGCTCTTATCATGTCAGAAACTGTAACAACAATCTGTGTGTGCTTCCTACACAGGATGACTGCGTCCCTAATGGGCTGCGAGCTCTGCCTCTGTTCTATGCCTCCACGATTGGGATCAACACATTCTCCATCCTGTACACCGGAGCACCATGTAAGTGCTTTTTTTTTTTTCTTTTTCTATTTTTTTAAATCTGACACCAACGTATGATCATATTATCATCTCCGTCTAAACGGGTGGGTGATGCGCCAATGTGGTTTGCTTGCTCGAAATTCCTTTTGAAGGTGAGAAAAGAGTATAACTTTGAAACCACTTGCGAGGTGTTATTTTTACTATGCGTGTGTGTTTGTGTTTTATTAATTGCAGTGCTCGGGCTGGAGATGCTGCCGGTGTGGGCCATCTTTCTCATCACGTTAGCGGAGTCGATAATCTGCGCAGGTCTTGTCTGGATATTCGTATGTCCCTGGATGAGGAGGAAAATAGCAAGTAGGTATCTGTGTGTGTGTGTGTGTGTGTGTGTGTGTGTGTGTGTGTGTGTGTCTGAGAGAGTGTCCAGTCTTTCCCACGCCATCTGACACCCCACCGCTCTGACCCGGGCCTAACACAACAGCGCTGCAGCCTCTGCTTGCACACTCTGTGCTCTGACACCAAACAAGAGATGCCAGCGGATGTGTTTACTCATTGGCCTCTGCCAGAGCCACTAAAGCCACCAAAAAAAACCCTGTGAACTCTGTGTAGTAACCCAGTCTGCCTGTTTAGAACCACTTTATCATCTCAACTCAACTCTATTTATTCATTTATTGATTGATTTATTGATTTATTTACTGCTGCTCGGCCAGAAGCGAAGGGTTAAGATCATAGCCTGCAGTGGAGGGAGCTCTCAGATCAGGGTGGAAGATGTTTTCCTAATGGGAAAATCAGCCTGCAGCAAAGCACATGACACATGAAATAAAACAGTGGAAAGAGCAGGAGGTGGAATATCTGAGGGAGCGGTGGACATAACCAAGGCAGCCAGTCTGTTAAATTCAACTTAATGTCAGCGCGGATAAATAAGAGCTCCTGTTAATGGCAGCAGTCCAGAGACTAAACTTCAAACTCTTGAGCCCCGAGCCGAAGGTGCCGGTAATATTTCCAAATTGCTAAGTTGGTGATATGCAACAGAATAAAGATGTGCTGGTATCGAGGCTTAAAACAGATTTATTTTCTCGAAACTTTCCCTCAAATCCCCCCCCATCCCCCCCCCCCCCCCCCCGCACCCCGCACCCCGCACCCCGACTTCACCTGTTGCTTAAACTGTGTCATGATCTCTGAATGCCTGCGAGGATTCTAACCGATAATTTCGGTCCTAATCTGGATGTCACTACAGCGGTCAAAATGAGACAGGTGGCGGGCAGAGTTTATGTGTTTGCACTGAGGGTTGTTTTGAGGAGCGCGGGGGCATCAAGTGTATCAGCACCGGGATTAGTCTGGATCAGCTGATGGCTTTCCTTGTGTTTGCGGAATGTTGCTGCCTGGTTTGCTCCTTCTCTTGACAGGATACCAGGCTTTTTCTCAAGATTATTAATAATTGGTATTGTTAGTAACAATACAGCAAAAAACACGCCTGAAATTATTTGTATTTCAAGAAAAGAAAATAGGATGTGTGTGCCAGAATTAGTGATTTACTTGCGGAACTCGTGTCCTGATTTCATCAGCTCGCCCTCATTGGAAATCTTTCAGATTACTTTCTATAAACCCCAAGTGTTTTTTGCCAGCGCTCGAAATTTTGATTCTTCTGTAAATGATCACTCAGATTTCATAGAATATAAACCTTGTCATGTAAAAAAAAAGTTGTGGCATTCTCCCCATAACTAATTAAACCCTTCATCACAAATGTCTCTGTTTGCAGGACTGATAAAGGAATTCTGATTCTGATTTCCTCCAGGTCGTCTAAAGAAGGAGCAGGCTCTGTCCCGGATCTCTGACGAGAGCCTGGACAAGATACCTGAAGAGGAGGAGGAGAGCCCCGTCTTTAAGGAGCTACCAGGGGCCAAGGGCACAGATGAGGCCGTGCTGCCGCTCACGGGGGGCAGCAGTGAACGGAGCACTCGCGAGTCCACCGGAGAGCTCACCAACCTGGCTAACGGAGGCACCATCCTGCCGAATGGCAGGGTGTACGGTAAAACTGGGATTTTATTTTTGATTTGAGATGTGGCTGTAGATCACTGTATCTGTTCTTGACCGGAGGCTGAGCTGCTGTAGCGCTGTCGCTTCTTTTCATAATGCTAACTTATACTGCCACGCATCCTCTCACCCCCATGACCTGGAAATCATTCCTCCCCTGCCATCTTGGAGGAATTTCTTTTCTTTCTACAAGGAAGAGACACTTTGAGAGGGAAGCAAAAATATGAAAGGCACCATATTTTCTAAAATGTTTACAGTCATCGTGTCTACATTAAACTGCTTTTTGTTATTTTATTTGCAATTAATCAATTAGTGTAGTGAGTTTACAAGAAAAATATAGTCAATTATAATTAATATAAAACATGCAAAACATTCTTTCAATAGAAATCAATATTGTGTATATATATTCGATATTTACTCAGAGCACAGTAAGTGATGATTCTATTAAAGCAGAATTATGTGGAAATCTGCATTTTGTGAGATTTGGCGCCCCCCAGGGTTTCTGAGTGTAACAGCGCTGTCGTAAATACAGATCCCAGGTCTGTAACAATTTGTCAGGCCAACTACAAAAAAAACTCATCACGTCATAAGAATGTTATGTGTTGAAAACTTTAGGAAAGCATGACAACGCTGTGATCCAACACACTCTCACTGAAATGACATAAAGCAGAAACAAGAGTTTATGGGGCCGAGACAGAGACACCTGTTACAAGACACTGTGCCACAAACATGATTTTGAAACTGTCATTTTAAGGTTTAAAAAAAGTTACATGTTGTAGCTTTTAATGATTGACTACTGATTTTTCAGTAAAATACAGGATACTTCATACTTTCATCGCCTCATTTTAAGAATGTGACATTCAAAAATTGTAATTGTGTGAAATGACTTCCCGTTTGCTTTGAGGTGCTCCTCTAGACTCTCCTCCTCCCTTCTCTTTGTATATGTAGAGGAGTACAACTATAAATATGCTACTACTGTATATTGATTTGCAGCTGTTCGGTTTGATGAACGTCATTCATTCACACACTCACACACACTTTCGTCATCGTCTCTCCTTCAGGCCGGACCCACTCGATGACCAACGGCTGCCTCAAGTCACCCGTCTCCAACGGCAGCTTCAGCTTCGACGGCCACATGCGCAGCGATGGCCAGGTGTACCACACTGTGCACAAGGACTCCGGTCTCTACAAAGACCTGCTCCACAAAATCCACCTGGGCCGCATGGATGACAGCGACCGCTCAGGCTCCAACGCAGGCCCGGCTGACAACAATTACCGCCTGCTGCGCCGCAACAACAGCTACACCTGCTACACGGCGGCCATATGCGGCATGCCCGTCCAGCCGCTCCTGCGCACGGAGTCGCGTGAGGACAGCGAGAAGCTGGTGGGAGAGGGAGGCGGCAGGAGCAACAGCGTGTCCTACTCCAAGAAGAGGGTGCGCTACGACAGCTACTCATCGTACTGCAACGCCGTGGCGGAGGCTGAGATCGAGGCAGAGGAGGGCGGGGTGGAGATGAAGCTGGCGACGGAGCTGGAGGGGGTGGAGGAAGAAGGGGCTCCGGCTCCGGTGCCCCTGGACGACATGGCCGAGGAGGACCACGAGGAGAAGGATAAGTCAGAGGTGTTCCTGCTGTTCCACTTCCTGCAGATCCTCACCGCCTGCTTCGGCTCCTTCGCCCACGGAGGAAACGACGTCAGGTGCTGCCTCCAGCTTCACAGAGGACACACAGCATGCCATACAGCCAGTGCACCTGCCAAATCACATTCCCCTGAAGCTTTACGCTTTATTAGATTTATCAGATAATCAAATCAAAAAGAACAAATGTGTTATTAGCAACAAATACAGAAATCAGCTTTTCTCTGCTGCTTATACGTCATTTTGTCCTTCATGTTCAGTCCAGCATGAATACTATAATCTTTTTTTTCTCCACTTAATTCTGTCAGTAATGCCATCGGGCCCCTGGTGGCACTGTGGATGATCTATGACCAGGGCGGTGTCATGCAGGACGCAGCTACTCCCGTCTGGCTGCTGTTCTATGGCGGCATAGGCATCTGCGCCGGCCTGTGGGTGTGGGGCCGCCGCGTCATCCAGACCATGGGCAAAGACCTGACTCCCATCACCCCCTCAAGGTGAGAAAGCCACCACACGGGGGGAGCGGGGGGAGAGGGTGTGTGTGCGTGTGTGTGAGTGTGTGTGTGTGTGTGCGCGCGCGTGTTTGTGTGTGTGGAGTGGACGAGAGGAAGAACGACTGTTTGTGACGGAGGTGAACTTTTTCCAACATGCTTGGTTTGACCTGCTTCCCAAAAAGCCCGGACATGCTAACACACAGGTCCGTCGGGTGCAGCAGCTTCCCTGGTGAGTGTTCACGTGCACGCAGCTGTATGAATGCACAACACTTTGTCTTTTAAGTGTTCAGGCGATTCCACTGACAGTACAATGCATAAACTAGAGGCAGTACGATCAGGGTTAGATTTCTCTGTCGCCTCAAGTGCTCCCCGCAGGTACAGTAAACTTGTCTGACTAATCAAGGCTGTTTGTGTCGAGCGTGCGCTGATTGACCGCGCTCTACTCCCCAAACAGAGCTGCCGCTGCAGGCAAGAAGCACATTGTTACTAAACGGGCAACCTGCAAGTACAGTGTTGCATTTGGATCTTCCATGTTGGTTGCATCTTTAAAGTGATGTATATAACTGGAGACGATTTTTCACAATTTCATTACTTCAATTTGAAGATTTGCATATTTCAAGTCTTAAGTCTTACTTAAACTTTGCTGGAACGGATTCTTTCCCTGCTTTTGATGAGAATGAGAAAGGGATGATGCACTCTCTGTTTCTCTTCTGCCCTCTGACCTATTACATAATAAATTATGAATAAATAAGGAGTCTCGTGGACCGTGGCACACATAAAGCTCCAGGGCTGTCCTCGGCCCACAACCTTAGCAGCAGACATCACGCATCCTGAACCGCTGACTGCTGCTCCTCTGTCCTCCAGATCAGTCTCTCTCTCTCGCTGTCCTCCCATCTTCCCACGCATGAGCTGAAGTGTGTGTGTGTGTGTGTGTGTGTGTGTGTGTGTGTGTGTGTGTGTGTGTGTGTGTGTGTGTGTGTGGGGGGGGGGGGTGTGTGTGGGTGTGTTGTGTGTGTGTGCGTGTGTGTGTGCGCATACCTCAAGGATGTTTGTGCGTTTCGTGTCAGCTTAAAGAAGGCAGGCTCCATGCCTGCCGGTTGTCGTACATGTTAAGGTCTAATTGTTCCAGCTATTTATTGTGTGTGTGTGTGTGTGTGTGTGTTATGTGTGTGCTCTGTTGCCTGGCAGGAACATCACACAGGGTTTCAGGAAGTTGTTTGGCATTCTGGATGAAGAGAAGTAGAGCAGGGGGGTTGAGGGAGGGGTTGAAGCCACAGTGGGAAACCCTGGCCTCTCTCCTCCAACCGCAGGGAGGGACGCCAGCCTGACTCCGTCTCTTTGCACTTTTTCTTCTCCTCCCCCCCTGTCCTCCTCCTGTTTTCATATTCCTTCCTCACCCTCTGCTTTAAATCCCTGTTTTTGTGGTTAACCCACTTCTTCCTTTTTTTTTTCCTTCATTCCGTCTCCTCACCACATCTTTTTGTCTTGTTTTTCTTGTTTTGTTTGTTTTTTTTTTTTATCACCGTCTCACCTCTAAATCTTTCTCCTCTTCCCTTAAGTCCCGCGATTGTTCTCACGCTCGTACCATCTCATTATTTTTCTCCTCTCTCGTCATTCTCCTCCTGTTTTCTTTTTTTTTTTTTGGCCCCTCTTTCTCTCTCTGTGGGCCGTCTTTCTCTCTTAATCTTCCTCTTTCCATCACCAGCTTAGTCTTTTCACTGCAGGACTCAAAGACACATTTGCTTTGGTTCACTGTTCTAAAGGCTTCTCTTTCCTCCCAGTGTCTGTTTCCAAAGAGGTTTGTTTGGGGGCAAGGACAGGAAAGGACAGGAAAACTGTGTGTGTGTGTGTGTGTCTGTGTGTCTGTGTGTGTGTGTCTATAGTTTGTGGCTGAGCGTATGTTTGAGCAGGCACAGTGAACACTTAACGAGTGTTGTGTATCAAAGCAGTAAAAGCAGGTTTTTCTATCTGGTTTAGGATCTCGTACTTTGCACGCTGGCTCACGTACCTTCGTTGAACTGAGTGATGCTAATATTATGACCACCTGCAGGATAAAGAATCCCACTATGAAGAGCTGCAACTAATGTCTATTACCATTATTGATAAATCGATCTCTCTCTTTGTTTCCCCAAGCTTAAAATGACGTCCTCAGATGTCTTTTTTTGTCGCAAAGACATTCAGCTTACTGTTCTGGAGTAAAGAAACCAGAAAGTATTCACATTTAAGCGGCTACAATCAGATTTTGGACATATATTCTGAAAAAAACATGACTCAAAGTGATCTTTTAATTACTGAAATAGTTGACTATAACACCTGCTTTCTTGCTATCGATGCTGATACGTAATGCCATCACCCAGATCAATCTGATGGCTATCAATTAATCAAATAATCGAGTTGAAGCTACCTACTATGACTAGTCAAGATGTCTAGAGAACTAAACTCAAAACACATAGTAATTATCACAGAAAGTACATTATATAAGAATCTTCTGGGCGTTTTTCTCCCTCAGCTTTCAGTGTAGCGCTGACAGTAAATGAGTAGAGTAGAGAGATGCACCGGAGGTCCTTGACCATCGCAACAGATGGGACTGAAAATGTTGCAGACACGACCAATTAAAATTCAGCAGTGTCTCTGTCCCCCCAGAGCTTTAGTGAGTTTTATTGGTTGCTGTTTTAATGTAGTTTTTAACTGCAATAAAGAAAAAGTACCAGCTACTGATTCAAATTCAGGTCGCCTTCTCACTCAACCTGTCTCTCTTTGACTCTAGATTTAACACCTTATAGAAATATTGTCTTTACTCTGTGTGTGTGTGTGTGTGTGTGTGTGCGTGTGTGTGTGTGTGTGTGTGTGTGTGTTTCTGTGTGTGATCACCATGTTTGTTTCTTTCTGTGTGTGTTGAGTGTACTTTTAACTGTGGATGCTGGATTATGGTGCCCTGAGCACTACGGCCCAGACAAAACAATGAAGGATGTCTCTTTGCTCCCCTCCTCCTCCTCTTCCTCCCCTCCCCTCCCCTCCTCCTCCTCCACAGTGGATTCACTATTGAACTGGCTTCTGCACTCACAGTGGTGTTGGCTTCCAATGTCGGAATCCCTGTCAGTACCACACACTGCAAGGTATGACTGATGACTGAACGGCCCCCTCCAGCTCCAGCCCCCCCCCCCCCTCACAGGAACCCCCCCCTCACAGGAACATCCAGGGGACGGGGAGCTCACGCTGCCTCCCAGGGCCCCCCGGGCTGGAAATACACTCTAGTTAACTCAGTCTTGCAATCAGATCCATGTTTTTATGAATGTAGGAAAGCTATTTATAATTGTGATTTAATTCACTTTTAATTCCCACTAAACTTTCAGTACATTAAAAGACAATCAAACATTGTGTCCAGGCGGCCCCGGGCAGCAGCGTGCGGCCCCTCTCCCCTGTTCTTTTCAGGAACATCGAATCCAGACTGGAAGGCATATCGGACCCCTCCTGCCTGCTCCCCATCACAGTGTCTCATCCTGTTTCATTACCCACCAACTCTCTTCCATTTTGCCCCTTTCAGCATTGGCATGGTTTGACGTGTGGGTCCCTACGCCCACCCCCCGCCCTCCGACAGCATCCTCCTCCTCCTCCTCCTCCTCCCGACCCCCCGACCCCACCTGTCACACTTGTTTTCCACTTTTTTACCCCCGTCTCCATCTTTCTCTCTGTCTCTCCACTCATCTGTCTTCACAGCGGATTTTGCATTGAAGTAATGAGTGCGCTAACAGTGCTTGTTGCATCAAATGTGGGCATCCCAATAAGCTCCACCCACTGCAAGGTACTGGAGTCACTGGTAGTGAAGCCGTGTTAGAGAGCCCTCTCAGAGCTCCACTTCATCGCTTCACCTTGTAGCTTTCAATCGCCAAAGCCAATCACAACTCCTGAAGTTGCTCTTTTGACCTCTCGTGCAGTTTCCCTCTGGCAGCGACCCCTCCAAGTTTGTCTTCAAAGGGATCTCTGGATGGAACATTTTGTGAAATTCAAAGCGAGCGTATTTGATGTGTAGCGACTGAACTGCACTTTTCGAAAGACTTTAGGGTGCTTTATTCTGAGATGAAATATCTTGGGTGCTGTTCTCGTGAACGCAGTATCTCAGAAATAGTGAGGGAATTTCTTCAAAATTTGGCCCAAGCATCCACATGGACTCGAGGATAACCTGATTAGAATTTGGGGGTCAAAGGTTAAAGGACACTGCGACCTCATAACGCACTTTAACACATTTCCACTCAACTATTGTCAGCATCACTCAACAATAAGACCAAATTTGACACACACGTCTAAAAGGATTAAATGAAGGCGTTATAACTTTAGAGGTTCTGGTTAGTAGATTTTGTTGGACAGTAGCCAGGCTAGCTTTTTCTCCCTGTTCAGTCATTATTCAAAGCCAAGCTAACTGGCTGCTGGCTGTAGCTTTTGAATTTAACCAACCTGAGACTATACAGATCTTGTCTTTTGATTGTCTGCCAGAACGGAAATAAGTTTGTTTTACCTGTTTTGGGGGAGACAGTTAAGGGTAACACAGGCGTCTTATTGTCGATCAATCATGACACAAGTCAGAATCTGTGAAAACATAAAAGCATCACAAGACTTGATAGGTCTATACTTCAAAAATGTCTGCTGAAGGGAAACTGCACGAGACTCAAAACTGGTATTTAATTGCTGATTTATCAATTTGTCTAAACATCAACATCGCCATCCATTCCTTATTTACACTCCTCACCTCCAAACACCCTCGTCTCTTCCCTAAAACCTCAGATAACATACTGCTATCTTAAAATCTACTGATGGTTAGAGGTATACAATTGTGGTGGTGATTTGATCGATCGAGTGGTTGTGTGCGGGGGATCCACAGACGTTGTTGGGCATGATCAGTATTTTAAAGTTTTAATGAGCTCGTTTTTGTTTTTTTTCAATGGTAAGCATCGTTAAAAGTGACGCTGAAAGTTTTCGAAAAAACAACCAACAACATCTGTAAACATCCCCGAGGCGGCTGTGAGAGAGAATGCAAAATGTGTGCGAGCAGCGGCGGGCATCCATTTGGTTTCGTCAGACTCTTTTTTTTTTTTTGGCTTTCTTCACTCAACGTGTGGATGAAACTAAATCGATGCCCGGCCGTGGTGTGCGGGGCGCTGCCCCAGTGCGTTTATGTGCAATGACTCGTCGTTTCAAAAAGCTCTACGGGCAGTCGGCAGCACAAACACCAAGGTTGTGCTGAGTTCAAGGCTTTGCAGTTTGCATGCCTGAAATACTACAATTGGCTGTAAACAGATATCAAGACCACAAAAGTTTTAGAACAATGCTAATTATCCAAATGAGGGAGAAGCTGAGACATTTTTTAACACAAAGCTAAGAAGCCATCCAGAAGATGTTTTTGTGTGGTCTGGCACCAGCGTGACTTTGACCTCTGACCCACAAACAGGACAGCTCTGTGTTGAGCCGACCTTCCACATTTAGTCACGAGTGTGACAGAGGCCGTCTCATGTTTCTCTGGCCGTATAAGAGCAGGCACAGTGTCGACTCCCGCCCACCTGCTTCGTCACAAACAGAGCTGAAACGGGTCACTGCACATACCGCTCCGACGCACCGAGGTGTCGTCTCAAATGTGTCCTCTTACTCAACAGAGGGCTGATTTTGATTCCTTGAATAAAAGGTGAGAGAAGAGGTTCGTTGGTGGACGTCTGACATGAGCAGAAAAATCACATGACCCGAGAAAAAAACCTTCAAAATGTATTTCAAAGAATTAAATTAAAGCTCAGAGGAAAACCATCAGATTTTTCTTTAGACCTTAAACTGCTGATTTCCGACGTCCACCCCCCTTAAAAATAAAAATGAAGTAGTGTTTAACTTTTTGCAATCGGCTTGCTCTAATTAACATTTTGGACCGAGCTGGTCTTGAGGAGCTGAAGGTCGAGTTCAGGCTTTTCTGTTCAGATGTTACCTGTGTGCTTTCTTTTGGTCTACTCAATGAAAATATAACTAAGTCCATTATATAAATCCACTGGTTACAATTTTGAGGTGCTTGAATATATGAATTTTCTCAATTATAAGAAAAGCCTGAACATCCTGCAGCTCCTCACATTGTCTTTGCCTCTTCAGAACTTCAGTTCTGTGCTGCTTCTGATTGTGTCCTCTCTCCCCTTCCCGGCCTGCGGCCCTCCAGGTCGGCTCAGTCGTGGCCGTCGGTTGGATCCGCTCCCAGAAAGCAGTGGACTGGCGCCTCTTCAGGAACATCTTCCTGGCGTGGTTTGTCACGGTGCCCGTGGCCGGCCTGTTCAGCGCTGCCGTCATGGCCCTGTTCGTCTACGGCATCCTGCCCTTCGTCTGAGGGCGCACGGCCGGGAGGGACGAAGAAGAAGAGAAAGAGAGTAAAAGAGAGAGGGAAACTTGGGTAAAAATCACAGCTCGAGTGTCGGGGTTTGCAGAGAAAAGAGATTGAAGTGAAGAGAGGGAAAAGGGCAGGGGGTGACGGGGAGTTGAGAGGTTTACAGATGGACTTGGTTTGTCCTGTGGATGTGAGGAGGGTTGGTTCATACGCTGCCTGGCTCCGTAGTCCAGAGATCTTTTTTTTTGGCTCATTTTGAGTTTCTGATCGTTTTTTTATTTATTCTCGTTAAGGGGTGTGCATAAGAAAGCGTGCAACCACCGCGTTCACCGAAAACCATTAAACCTGCTGTACATAACGACAATAAGGTGGGCGATGTAACAAGAACGGCGCTTGTTGGAGACGCGGCAACGTTCACCTTCTGTCTCAAAATCGTGAGTTTTAAACAGAAAAACAAAACCAGACAGCACACGACGACAAATAAATCAAACGGTTAATCCTGCACACCTGATCCGACGAACATGCCCTGCAGTGTATCATTCTGCCCGGTAGCATAGTTGGTCAAGTGCTTATTATTATTATTATTATTGTAATTATTATTATTATTACTCTTGTTCCAAAATGCCAGGAAAAAAAAACAACAACCTGTACATATTGTTATACTGGATTGAGTGTGATTTGTTGTATTGCGGCTTGCTTTAAAGTATAAAAAAAAAAGACGAAAAAAAAGAAGCAAAGATGTGCGTGTGGTCAACCAACCCCCATCCATCACGTTATTTAAAAACATGCTCTACAGGTACAACCATGGCCAAACCTGACGGACGCCTCAGAGAAGAAGAGGGTGGTGGGACTGTCACTCTGCTTTTCTTTTCTTTTTTTTCTTTTTTTTCACATGATACCATAGAAACCTGATTTGCTAAAGAGTTGATTTTTTTTTTTTTCCTGTAAGTTTTTAGAAGATGGATCTCATATTTTTTAATGATGTATTATAATGTAATTTGTACTGTAAATACTTGTCCTGAAAGAGTTTTGGGGGGGGGGGGGATCATGGTTTTGATTTCGGACGGAGGGGTGCGTCGCCTCTTCACAATGTCATATTAAGTATGAGTATATTTAATCCCAGAGTACACGCAGACGCTCGGTGAACGCGCACACTCGACATGGCTGCTGAGGGAAAAAGCGGTGTCTTCGTTCAAAGCAACGAACCGAACACGTAGATACTGTTCCCTCCTTTTTCTTCGGGTCGAGGCAGAAAGTTTTTTGGTCGCTCTTTTTGAGGTTTCAGTTGCGGCAGAAAGCCACAACGCAAAGAAAAAAATAATAAATCTGAGACAAAAACACGCTGACGACATCTCAAAACAGTGTTCACATATCTCCATCCGTATGCCTTTTTAGTTTTTTCTAAAGCTGAGTTACCGGAGTCATTTTCCTCATATCGTAAAGGCTCCCTGCCAATGATCGACCTCTACACTGTCACAGGTTTGGATCTGTTCGGATCAGTTCAGATCTCTCACCCTGAGTTCTGTCTTGTTTTTTTTTTTTTTTATCTGTCTCATTACTGCTCCTTGCGACAAACCTGAGGCATGGCTCTCGGGATGCCTCCGAAAAAAGCCTTGTCGTGTCAGACAGCTATTATGTGTCATATCAAAACCGTAGTATTGTCAACTCAGCTGGTTATGCAGAGGTGGAGAGAAAAGGGGGGGGATTGAACCCCACCGGCCACACTTGTAGCTCCTGAAAAAAAATGGGCTGGTTGTTGTTTGTAGAAGCATTTAGCATATTGATCACCTGTGTTTCAATCTAAGTGCTAAAGGTTAGGTAGGTATCGTGGAGTCGGGTTCAGGGCTGAGCAGACTTCGGTCTTGGGATCTTTTATGTTTTGAATGAGATGGTATCGGGGGCGGGGGGGGGGGTTAGTACTGATCATCACCAGCTTTTTAACAGGGTCACCTGACCTGTAGATGAACAAAGTCTAAAGCTTTTTTTATTTGAACAAATTCGATGCCAGGTGTTGCAACTTTTCTCTTTTTTTTTTTTTTCGTTCTTGTGGTGTATTTCCTATTTTTTTTGTTTTGTTTTTTTTCTTTCTCATGAACAAATCTATGCTTAAGTAGCCACTTGCCTTGTAACATTGTGTTTTTATTTCGTGCAGATACGGTAAAATTATTAAGTACTGTGGTGTTTACATCGTAACCATATTGTAGAGTATCTGGAAAAAAAAAAAACTGTTGCCTAATGATGCCAATGAAAAGACAAACTATTAACCATGAACTTTAAAAGTGCAAGTAAAACAAAAAAATAACCTGAAGTGTCTAGAGAGAGAGAGAGAACGAGAGCGAGCGCGATGTGACTCATTTTTATTTTCTTTGTCGTAGTAGTCGTGCTAATCATGATCCCCGTCACTTTACACTGCTACTACTTAACATTACATGTATGGGTGCAATTCAGTAATGAAGAGAATGACTTAGAGAAATTTCATCAAGACTATATATTTTTCTACCATATCTGAGTTTTAACCTGGGCGAGCTTCCAGACACGTTTGGAGGACACACTGCTGGCGGGGAGGGGGGGCGGCACTAGAACTGGACAACAGGGACTGGTTGTTATGAGATCACAGTGACACTGAGAAAAGCGTCTCATTACTAGGTGTCTCACCTCGCTGGTGCCACGTGTCACACACTCCCTCTGAGGCCCCGGTGTGTTCCTCTAACATGTAGATTGACGTGTCGGTTGCCGATAGATCAGATTTTTAAATTACCATTTTTATTTTTGAATTTTAGATGAAAACACTTTGTAATTTTGTTTCCCTACCGCTTCGATCATGAGCTGTGAGAGCAGGACAGCATCTCGCTAAGACCTGGACGACTGCTCGCCGGAGGCAAATTATTTGAAATCTAGTTGACAAAACAATCTTACACTTGGTGTCTGATAAACTGGACTGTGAGGACATTTGTTTCCTTGTTTTGGCAGGTAACCACTCTTGAGGCTCACACCCTTTTTTACTCTTTCACAGGCCGTGTGTTACATGGGGGGGGGGGGGGCGCGCTGAGCTGGGCCGCTGAGTTCAGATGCTCTTTGTACTCTTGTACAGGAGCCGGGAGGAAGTCGGTTTTTGAAAGAAATCTTTGATGCACAAGACGTCTGGCCTTGTTTCCTAAAACATCAGAGACGTTTCTCCGCATTGTCCCATTGTGAGCCGGTGTAACATCAGCCGCCATAGCCACAAGAGCAAACAGTACATGTTCAAGCAGACTGTAACAGACGTACATGAGAATACAGTAATAATATGATCTAATAGAAAGGTTTAGAGTCATTTCTCGCTTCAGAGATGAGCTAGTCTTACTTTAAGATGCAATATGATACGAGTTTTAGCTTAAAACACTCAAAATAAATGAACTAAAATGATCAACTTAAGGTGAAGAAATGACTGTTCAGGCTTCTACAGTATCTGCTGAAGCTAGCATGCTAACTAGCTAGCCCCAAGCTTGGGAAAAGAAAAAAAAAAAAACCTTTCTCCCAACGGTCCAAAGCTCTAGCACGAGCAAGTGTAAATGCCACCACTCTCTAGGCAGTCAGCCTAGCTGCACAGCTAAAAGAGCTTACAAGCTAACAATAGTTACAGAGTACATGTTGCATTTTCCACCAACTTGACAGAAACTGTCGTCCAGACATCGTCAGATTTTACACTTCCAGAGCTTCCAGATTAGCTTCAGTTCGCTAGCTTCCAATTCTCAGTGTATCTTCATTTCTCTTTAGAAATGCTTTAAAACAACTAACTGATGCTTAGTTGATGGTCACATTTGAGGACCATGTCAACTGATCATTTTGTTAGCATGCAACAGAAGTTAAAATGAGTGTGCAGTAACAACCTCGTGACAGCTGCTACTGTTGAACGCTAACAAAATATTTATCTATTCATCTTCACAAATATGTTTTATACGTTTCTCTAGAAGCCAAATTAAATTAAATACGCTATGTATTGTCTGGTTGGAGTTGGCTGAACATGTGTTGCTCTTGTGTGAAAACCGCATAATGACTCCGAATCCTCTCGTTGGAATCGTGAGGTTTATTTGTAAATGGACGGAGGTACACTCCAGATATCTGGTGTGTGTGCCGGATCACCGTGCTCTGCAGAGCCCCCCTCTGTGTGACTCGCGCTGTGGTTTCTTTTGTGTTTTGTTTTTTTCCATGCATTCTCAGTCCTGATAGGCCAAAAGGGATGCACTGCTCAAGATGGGGAGGGAAAGTGAAAACCGCCCTCTGATGGCAGCGTTA
The DNA here is from genome assembly GCF_900880675.1 of Sparus aurata. Lineage (NCBI taxonomy): Eukaryota > Metazoa > Chordata > Actinopteri > Spariformes > Sparidae > Sparus > Sparus aurata. The sequence goes on from NC_044191.1 coordinate 24,351,366, forward strand.
AACCACGTCTGACAACAACGGCTATAGCAAAGTGGATCAAGCAGCTAATCGGACAAATAGCCCCTGAAAACCTGGTTTCAAATCTTGCGTATTTCTGTTTAACATTTGGTATTTATTGCTAAAAAGCCACAATTAAAATAGAAGTTTGGAAAATAAGACATGTATAGGTACGATTTAATAAAACTCAAACTCAGCTAATCTGCTTCATCAGATCTGTGTGGGTTTGTTTTGATCATTGTAAGAAGCTGACTGACGTAAAGGTTTTCGGGGCCTTTAGATGATTCAAACCTTATTGAGGCTTTTCATCTTACCAATTACAGCTGATATTTTTTTCATTGACACATTTTTAGATCAAATTATAGCCTGAAAGCCAATAATTCCACCACAGGTTCAAAAAAAGTAAATAAATAAATAAAAAATTGCGCTGATCTTTTGCAGAGAAAGTTTGTTAGCTTTTAACGCGTTACCAGACGGCGGAGCCCGCCACTTCTCCTCCCCGCAGAGAGGGACAGCATTGTAGATCAGTCTGTTTCAACTGATCGGTGTGAATCGACGAATGGTGCGATTGCCATTGAGGGAGTTTCTGTGCTTCTACTGCAGTTCTGACTGTTTTGTAACGTTTTTATCGAGGAAAAACTAGAGAAAAACAGGACGCGCCATTTCTCCCTCCCTGAATGTGCAATACAAACGGTTTTCTTCTTGAAGGTGCTGTCACTCTGTGGTCGTGTAGCTCCACCTGCCCTGGTGTAATAGCGCCCTCTCCTGTTTGTTATGGAACTAGCACCACCTCTCGGAGGTGGAGGGGCATCAGTTCAGACCTTCATCTGGATGTGGCGTGCTGTCTCTAGTTTTCTGGTCTGTTTTGTAATAGAATGTGCTCCTTGGCTGGCCTGCAGGCTTTACAGCTCTGTGTTGTCTTTTTACTGTTTACTGCTATCTAACTGTCCGGTCCTTCAAACAGTTTTAAAAAATAAACGAATAAAAAAAAAAAAAAATCTAAAGAAAACTGTAGCCTGCTTCTACCAAAATCTTAAAAGCTCTTCTGACTTGCATATATCGTACTGTAATGTTTTATTTAAGATTTTAGTGGAAAAAAAATGTCTGCATTTAAACTAAATTATGGGAATTAAAATTACAAAGAATACCTAAATGCTACCGAGTTGTGTCTTTATTGTGTAAGGATGTGCACGAGTGGAAGAGTTTCTAACCTTTTCTCTTTTTTCACTTGCGTGATAAAATCTTTGTGTTGTCATAACACACACACCACACACAGTACAGGTGCAGCAAGATTAGAAAGTGTAGTCCCGACATATACGTTGTACATCACTGTGTCTGATCAGATATATGAGATAGAGAGGATAATCATGCTCAGGCTGCGTGGCAGTGTTACCTCATCAGGCAGCTTGGTTTCAAATTTTCAGTATTTCGTTATTTAATTTTTATAGCTTAATAACCATTGAAGTGGATGGATGCCCTGGCGAAGAGTTGAAACACACTGACACATCCATGAAGATGGTAAAGGATTTTTTAACATTATCCAAAAGCCTCGGATTCTCAATCAAACTGCCTGCACACCATAGGACTGTCTTGGCTCTTGTCTTTTTTTTATGTAATCGACATACAAACCAACACCATGTAACTTTCTTTTATTAACCTTAAAATAACAGCTTGTAAATCATTTTGATGGTTCAGTGATGATTTCGAGCTGGTCTTTCGTCGTGACCTCTTTCTTCCTGCCAAGGAGGCACATGTGAGTTTTAAACAAATTCAGAGTTGTTAATCAAAAACACAAAAAAACTGAACAGTCCAAAAGGACAAAAAAGGCCAAAAACAAGTAATGTAAATGTCAACATATTTTTGATTAGATATATTTTCACCCACATGTTTGGTAACTTGTCATATAAAAGATTGAATGTAATAAAGAAGTGTTAAATGTCACTCGTGGCCCTCTGGACCTCACTCCTCTCAGGGAGAGGTTTATATAATATAAAAAACATTGTTGACCCAGATTATTAATGACTGGTGATTCTTCCCGGGCATTATCCCCTTTTGATCTTGTGTGACTGCTGTGTAAAAGCTCTTGGATGTCTGCTGTAACCCCACATTCTCGTGACCATATTAAAGGGGCGATACATAAGAAAACATTAAAAAATGATCAACAGAATGTGAATAAACAGCAGCATTGACATTGTGATGCAGTCATATTAACTTAAGTTAGCATGCTAACCTGGCAGCACTTGGTGCACCTTAAATGGTGATATTTTCTTTCCTGTTATTTTCATCATGATAATATGAAAAACTCATGATTTTTATTTTTGTTGATTAAAAAAAACAACCTGTATGGTTGTCCAAACATTTACATTAACTTTATTGTTGGATTTGTAACTTAATTAACAGTAATATAATGTTGTGCCCTTAAAACATTTATCGTCGTGGTTAGATCTGCTCATTTCCGCCCACCTCGCATGCATTTGGTTTCCTATAGCAACCGCCCTCTACACACTCAACGCCTCTGCCAGATCTTTGCAGGCTGCTGTTATTTAGGGGATTTGAGCTCAGATAATAATTCAGTGACTTGGCACGGATTGCACTTTAAGTTCCCAGCACTGTGCGCTGTGGCCTGTCTGCACTGGCTTTAATCTAAGACGTCTCTACGGCAACGCCGAAAAAAATGCTGGTTTGATTCTGGCACACAGAGAGTGACACCATTTACATTCGACGGGATAATGGTTTCCATTTCATGTCGGTTAAATCAGTAACCAACGAGAGATGGAAACCATTCAGGAACCTCCCTTCAGTCAGGGAGTGTGTAGTGTCTCAGGAGCAGTGACATTGTTCAGAGAGTTACGTGTTCGTCTTGATTTCCTCATTTGTGGCTCTTGTGGTTCATCTTAATCGACGACAGAAAAGCCCTTCAGCTGTGATGGAGTGATTGTGGCTCCTGCACACTATGAACAGACTCATCAGGGATTTGGATTTGGAAGTCCACTTAACCCCCGCCTGAAGTTTGTAGTGACCTTTAAATCAGCCTCACTTCAAGATGGTAATGAATGAAAAACTTTGAACAGCGAGAAGCTTGTGTTTTGTCCTTCAAATTAATTAATACAGCAGGGATGTTTTTTTTTTTCTGGTTTACATTTTAATTCTTAATGTTTTATACTAATCAACCGTGACTATATCCCTTCTGTTTCAGAGTGACATTCACAACCACTTAAAGGTGCAATATGTGAGCATTCTAGTTTGTATCTTGAGTAAGTCAAATATCAACTGAATGTGACAGTAACAGGTAACAGTTCTGATGCTGTGTAAAAGACATCTAAATATTATGTTGCTAACCAGCTAACCCTGACCCATCCTGTCCACTCGTTTGGCTCCCATTCTGGCACTGCTCCCCGCCGCTTCGAGCTCCCAGTCCGGACTGCTAGCTGCGCAGCTAAAGGTGCTAACTGGCTAACGGCAGCGAGAGCTGAATTTAAACTGTGCCTTTTTTCTCCTGCGACAGCACCCAAAAGGATGAAATTAATGTGTTTTGGTTTCCTGGTTGCACCTCAGGCTGAACAACGCGCAAACAAATCATCATTTTCCCAGGAAAATATGAAGACAGTGATGTGATTTTTGCTTTGCATCTGGACTAACAACACATGTTCCCTTACAATTTTTATAATATTTGGATTTCTTGTTGAGCCCCTGGTTGCACCTCTTATCTTTGCATAAACATTTTCTGAATATTATTAGGTCTCCCTCTACATGACTGTAGTTTGTTTTCATATCGTCAATAAAACATTGAGAGAGCTGAATAAGAGATGAAATGAGACCAGAGATGAGGGGAAAACACCATCAAAGGAAGACGACTGGAGTTTTTAAGCTCTAAAAAAGCAAGTAAGAGGACCTTCTGATCTTCTTTTTTTTTTTTACACTGTTCCCAAACATCAAGAATAAACTTCCGTGCTCAGAAACCAGAGGAGGTTTTGTTATTCCAGACATGTCATGGATGTTTTTACTTTGATGTCTGAGATTTGTTGGGCCCTACATGGTCTGTTTCCAGATATAACAGACAGAATTCAGTTTGGATGAGAAGGACACAGCCATTTTTGCTCTATTTTAGGCATTTTGTGAATGTGACTGAATATCTGATTTGCATGAATGACTGGACTGGACTGGATTTCCTGGACAGCAACAATTTTCCACAGCACATTACCCTTCACTTAAACATCAAAGTTGGAAGTTAGTCCAGCTGTTAATTTGCCGCTGTTGAACGAGGACATGGATCAGGAGATGACAAGACTAATTGAGATTGAACTTGACCTGTAAGATAGGTGTTTATTTTATTTTTTTTAACCATATCTGTACATGCTCACCAAGAAGTTAGCAACTGAGAAAAAAACAAAAAAAACAAACAACAAAAGTAAAAACAACAAACCAGAGAGCAGGATTGGGTTAGTTCATTTCCATCCAAAACATTTTTATTGTCCTCCAAACTTAAATGATTACCCTGTGATTTGGCTTGTTCGCCGAGCCAAAGACATACATTGCATTTCTTCAGGTAGCAGTGGAGGCATACAAAGATCTTTTTTTGACTGAGAGAAAATTAATGGAAAGAGCAATACAGGATTCTCTCCTTCAAGTCACATTATAAATAATCTTTGCATTCATGAGTAATGGAGAGAAGATTAATTTCGGATCACGGGAAGCTTTAGAAAGAAGCATCTGGTCTTCTGTAAAAGAGAGAGAGAGAAATAAAACAAACAAACAAAAAAAAAATGAAACAACCGTATGTGTGTTGTGTTTCTTCCGTGTTAGAAAAGGCCTGAAAATGGTCACATTTGAAGAGATGGTGTCATCTCTGTTTGCCTCCGAAGTCGTGGATGTAGAGCATCTGTAGTGTACACAAATGGACACTGGATATGCAATTCAAAACCAAAGTGCCCACAGTCGATATAAAGCAAGGTCACATGACCCAAAACAGGTGATGTCACACAAGGGGGAGGGGGTTGAGACTGGACATGAATGTAACCAAATGCAGCCATCAGTCTGTTTCTCTGCGTTTGTGTGTGTGTGTGGTGCAGAAATGCCCGTGAAGTGGCACTCAGCACCATTAATTTACAGTTACTCAGGTGTCTGAACGAAAAGAGAAAGACCTCCCCGTCTAGTGACTGTGCAGTTAAAAATGGGCACATGGTGATTTAAGCTCATGCTTAAGTTGTGGTAAACCATCCAAGCACTTTAATTAATAACTATAAATACACAGCAGCGTTTTATCGGAGAGGTTTCTGTCTGCTTCCTCTCCCTGGGTGAGTGTGTGACGTGTTTGTCTCTTAAAAATGGCTAACTACGCTTTGCTCATCTGCTAGAGGAAACACGGGTTATGTGGATTTGATTATCAACTTTCATATAGATTTTTCTATAATATATTTATATAGTTATTTTTCTTTCTCTCACGCACCCACCACGCTTGCTTGCTTTCACATTCTCTCGTCTCACTACTTTTATTCAATGTACACAACGTAATAAACATGGGGTCGAGTGGGGAGCGACAGAGCTGAAATGACAATCACTGAGAAAAAAAAAATAAAACAAAGCCAAAAAGAACTGCAGTCTTTTTTGTCATCCATTGGCAGTTGGACCGACTCAGCAGTCAGCCAGTTACAATGGTGGTTTGAGGGGAGGGAGTGGCCATGTCATCAAAGGGGCGGCGCTGGGGGCTCTTTCTTCGTTGGCGCCGTTTTAGTCGTCGTTTTCGTCGTCTTGGTAGCCGGGGTCATCTCCTTGAGGTTGAGGTTCTCCAGTGCCACGTCCAAGGTCATGACCTCAACACAGCCCATGGCCTCGAAGTCAGCGAAATTCCGCAATGAGCCATGACAGTCGTCCTCGTCCTCGGAGGAGGAGGCCGAGGCGTCCTCGTCGGGAAGCAGCGTTGACAGCAGCAGCTCCGTCACAAACAGGCTCCTGTCGGCCCACTGGGCCTCACACGCTTGCCGCTCCGCCTCGGACAGCCGCGGTTCGCTCAGCCTGTGGGGGACATAAGAGGATCATGTAAGAGCTCATACGGAGATAAAGCCAGGCGGATAGAGATAAAACAGGACAGTTTAAGTTGATCCAAAAAGTAACCACCCCAGTAATAGCCCCACCTGCTGAGTAGAAACTGGGAGCTATGTGCATTATGCTGTGTGTTGGACTCAGGAGGACCCGGGTTGGGACTGGGGTTGGTATTGTGGTTGGCGCTGGGGTTGGGGTTTGCAGCGGCTGAATTGGTATTTAGGATTGCATTGGTTCGGCCACCGCCCCGGGTGGCGTTTCGGGCTGTCTCCAACTGCTGACGCGCCGCCTGGGCCTGCTGACGCTCCAGTTGAAGTTGCATCTGAAGCTGTTGGAGCTGCGAGGCTGAGGGGCCCGAGCTGAGCTGACCACCCGCTGAACGCCGCACCCCCGACAACTGGGACAGCAGCTCTGGAGGATGAGAATGTAACAGAAAAAGGCTTAAGATCAACAACAAGGAGCACAGAGATGGTTAATGTACATTACATTAGATGAGCCTGACAGACAATATACGACAATAAATGTGGGCTATAAGTTTATTATTTACATTGTTGATTAATCTATTGATTATTTTCCTGATTCAGTCAATGAAAAAGCAAAAAAAAAAAGATGGAAAATGTCCATCATTGTTTCCTATCAGCCCAGATGATATTGTTTTTGGGTTGTGGACAAAACAATCAATTTACGTGTAAGAAGAAGTAACGACACCAGAAAATATTCACATTTAAGAAGCTGGAATCACTGCCTTCTTTTTTTCTTTAGATACTCAAACATTATTCCATTATCAAAACGAATTGGCCATTAATTCAAGAGTTGACAACTAATTGATCAATTGCCGAAGCTCACAATAAATAACAAGGAAAATAAGTTTGCTCAAATAGTTCACTCCAAAAACTAGCACTCATTAGCTTCTCTGTCTCAGAGCTGCAACCACAACAGCAATCTCGTAGACCCCTGTGCAGCCTCGGATCCACAATCACAAGTATGACATTGTATCTCAAAAAGACACACTAGCCACTTGGCAGTGAGGTTTTTTAGGCTACAACTCGACCAGTCGGGTCATTAGAGAGGAGACTGGTGCCCTGTTTGTGAGGCAGTCAGAACAGGGACCCTCATTATGGCACAGCTGGAGCTGACATGGCGAATGCCAAGCACTGAACCGGATTAAAATTGGGAACAGGATAAACAAGGAATTGCCACAGCAACAACTCTGCCCACACATTACTCCATGTGATAGACCATCTTTAAATGTAGACAAACAAAGACTAGGATGAGATCTCTGCTACTGCATGTAGTGCGTGTGTGTGTGTGTCAGAGAGAGAAAGGATTTGTTCATGACTCCTATTAAATGCATCTGTTTATGCCTGATTTGGTTCAGAACACAGTGTGTCAGACCTCCTGCAGGTGCAGCTGAGTGATACCGAGTTTAACTACAACAAGAAGGTAATTGTTTTCAGCCTGACAGTGCTAATGACAAGAATGGAGTTGTTTTTTGTCTGTCCTACATCAGCTTCTTGTTCTGTGCCCCTGAGAGAGTCTGTACTATTTCTATCATACATGTCAGCACTGGTTCACCATGTAACCACAAATCCCCCTCCATGTTGGTGTCTGTGGTGTGACTGACCTGCTATGGGGTCCATGGCCTCTCTGCTGTAGTTGGAACTCTGTGAAGAGCTCTGACTGGTGGAGAGCCCCCCTGTGGTGCTGCTGGTGAAGTGCATGTTAGACCTGCGGGCTCGAGGACCTCCGAGCCCACGCCCAGGGTGGAACATCCTCCTCACGTGCCGCACCCCACTGGACTCATCGTGAAGCTCATCATTAAGGAACAACGGTGCAACAAACCATTTTCATTGTAAAAATCATCTCTGGATTACACTCGATAGCTTCTAGAGCTAAAGCTATTCTTCAATCTGACTGTTTTGTCCAACCAACAGTCTAAAACCCAAGATGGTTTGTATTTGGTTTCCTGTAAACTCTCTACAAGATGAGCCAAAATCAAAAATGAATTCTCTGCTGATCACCAAATTCTACTGTCATTACCATTTCCTGGTGCTCGCTGCACTCAGGCCTCTATAGTAGCTGCAATCTGAAACATATTTGCATAGTGCTCTCATGTACTATGTTGCAGGCTCTGCTCACAAAAAAAGCTAAAGGCCTATTTTCTGGCACTTAGGATGCACTTGTTCAGTCTGTTTCATTAAAACACATTTTTGCATCTTTTGTTAACTCCGCCACACTTATTCAAGTATCCTATAAATAGACAGAATGCTGTCTTCAGTGCTCTGAGTCGATCCCAGAGTGCAGCGTATTGCAGCTGATTCCCGACAGGTAGAAGCAGATTCTACCATTCAAACCCTGCACATCATTGGATAAATAACTGAGTTTAATGTTCCCTACCTTAGGAAATTCATGTGCTCCTTTGCTGAACAATTTGTATTTATGTGGGAAGATTCCTACATGAACTGCATTTTGAACCTCAAAAGGACTGAAGAGGACAAGTACAGATTTCTGGAACATAATCAAACTGACAAATATAGTTCAACAAGGCCGCAAGATTGATTGAGATTTCATCGTAATTAGGCAACACAAAAGCCATCATCAGATGGCATATGTGTTCAAACAAGACACGTTTCTGTCTTGCAATCAGGAGTATTGCAGTTGTTATGGTTTTCATACTACATTACTGATCAGCAGGTCACACATAAGATCACACTGGCGAGATGTGAAACAGGAATGATGCTGTTCAAGTTCTTTGTGCACTGATCTGAGGCAGAGAAACAATTAAGAGAAACGAACATGAGTGAGAGAATAGATTAGGATTATTTTTGTACTGAAAAAATGTAACTGTCGGCTTCTTTTGTTCAACAAGGAAGTCAGGGTGACAAATACAGAACCGCTTGTGTGTATGTATTCTGATACATACATTTTCTGATCAAGAGAATATAGGTCATTATTGCGCCTGCTACGTACACATAGATGCATGATAAGACTGGGTTCAGAGAGCTACTGCAGTTGAAGGCAGAAGAGAGAGGGAGAAAGGAAAGCTCTCATTGGCTGTATCTTGTTCATGGCTCATTGACCCCTCGGCGGATCAACCACCCTGCTAGATATCCAGCGGGTGTCTGCGAGCTCCTGGATTGCATCTTTGAACAGTTCACACATGTGAGCGAGCACCAATTTGCCTCCGATTCAGAGCTTTTTGTTGGAAAATAAGGGTTGAAATCCTTTAGAGAGAACTTAATAAGAGCTTAACTGATAAGAGAAGACCATAACTCACTAAGAAAACTGTTTACTTGAGTTACCATTTTCCCCAATTAGTCTGAATAAAACTGAATCTTGTGTGAATTTGTTTCTTTCTCTAACAAAACACTGTCTAATGACTTTTTCCCTGCGTTGTTTGCAACGTTCGCCGTCTTCACTTCTTTTCTATAACTATTTTTTGTGCCACAAATAGTTACTGCCTTCTGCAGTTGGCAGAAATTTGGGTCAGCGCACTGCACGTGACATGCCAGTAGAACAGCTAATAAAAACAATGCAAATCATTAGGGATGCACCAATTCAGCTTTTCTCTCCAGATACCGACTGAAATACCGAGTACAAATCTGATACCAGTGCTCTCTTTCTTCTTAAATCAAAAATCTTTAGACATCCCAAATTAACAATCATTGGGAATATTTCAGTGTAAGATAACCCAGGGCCAGGGGTTGTTTAGGCACTTAAAACTAGAGGCTAACCAATATAATCAGCCGATATTGGCCTATCACTGATATATCGTATTGGTGTATATGTTATCTGATGTGCACTGATATGAAAGTCTATTATTTACAGAACATACTGCTAAAAAAAAGATGCTTAGGATAATTTAATCCTAGCAAAGTTCATTGTTTTAGTAGACTGCTGTCATTTGTGATAATAATTTGTATTACAGCATTGGCATCATTATTGCACATATTTTGATGATTTCCATCATTTATATTCACCCACCATGATGATTTAGAAAACTACCACAGGAGGCTTAAATGCGATTAGCAAAATGTCAACAAATGTCAGTTTCAGTAAACAGACGCCTCTCTGGTGAACTAATCTTGAAAATGACAAAACAATCTGGACAACACAGACAGCATTGCTTTTTCCCCACGTCCATGAGCTAGAATGTTTAAATGTCTGAATAATTTGGACATAGAAACCTTGAAATATCTTCTTCTGTTTGTTTAACAGACTGAAGCACAAATTCATGTTTTTTTTGCAGTCAATATTGCAGCCAAGTTGTGGTCATGACAGCAGAGTAAACTACTACTTGAGAAGGATATCAAGTCTCTGGGTGCTCTGTGTTCAAGTGTGAGATGAGCAGCAAAGTCATCTGTCACATGATTGGGGTCGCCACCTGGCAGCGCTGCACATATGGGGCAGATCTAGAGGACAGGAAGAGAGAGTGGACATGTTAATATCAGCACACTTCACTGCTAAACATTCATCGGTTGGTGCTGGGTTCTCCTGAACAAATACTGAGATTGGAACATATCTACTGTACAAATGCCAAGTTTGATCACGAAGAGATGCAATCTCAGAAAAGCTCCAGCTCTGTGTTGAGTATGTCAAAACTCTGGACTAATTTTGAATGTTTGATGAGTTAGTCAACAATTGGATAGTCTGCTGGCAAACAGCATCACATATGAGCTGTAAGGATCCTGTGATTTTGTTCAGTTCATGTATTTAAAAGGGATGACCATCAAAATTAACCCAGCTAACTTCCAGCGTTGACTTGGTGCTGTTAGTAAAGGACTTCCCAAACATACATTTTTTCCATCAAAGCACATGACTCAATGTCATACTCTGAGGACTAGCATAACGTGACAAATGGAAACAACCTTATGATCATGAACTTCATAATGTTTTTCACATCACGCTTGCTGCCTGCCCACGACTACAAACTAGATTCAGCATCTGTCCACAGAAGTGCACCTGGGAGGCCGCTTGTTTACAGAGCTGATAGGCTGAACAAACTGACAGCACTGGTAGAAATGTGAATTGTTTGCTAGTATTAATTAATTAATTGATTTTCCTTCTCAGCTCACTGTAATGAGTGGAGGCAATCTGCAGCTCACAGAGAGATGATCAAAGTAGACATGGTTATAAAATAATTTTTTAAAAAAGCACTACTGCATATATGAGAAAAGTAGTATAAGCCTTGGCTCATGGAGGAAACTGCATGTTAGAGATGTCACTCAGTGGCTTAGTTGCATTGTTTGTAATGTAGGCGCCAGATTTTGACCAGCTGTCTACTGAATGAGCATCGCACTACAAAACTGTTGGACTGTTATGGACAGTTCAACAACAAATGATAAAAATCGTCCTATTCAGAACCTGGCTCATAATTAGCCACAATATAACTTAGTCATTGTAACCACAGACCGTTCATGCTGACTTAAAAACCTTTGCGTTAATTTCTGTTAAGCGACACACTTCATTATAATGGTTTGGACCTCAAGCAAGTTGGAAGAAGTAAGAATGACACCCAAAACAATCCAAATTAAATATATGTCTTGCAGTAAAATGTAGAGTACATGGGCTGAGCTTCTTAACGTATTTCTCAGTAGCTCAAACAAGTGATTTCTTGCTGCCAGAAGTAAAACAGTGAGCATCTATACATAGAGCTGCACAGTGTACCTGACATCACTTGCAGCTAAGATGACATCGGAACAAGACTTCGACTGTGACACTGTGAAGCAAGACACTGAAAAATGCCTAAAGATAGGACTGCACATTTTCAAAACCTACAGGAATCTCGAATGTGAGAGACTGAGAACAAATTCTGAGGCACACGAGGAAAAATCAACACAAATGTTAATGTTTCCAGGTCTGTGCAAACATCTACTCAAGGTTTCATAGGTGACTGTGTGTGACACTTCAGCGCCAAACTTACCACTTCTGTGGAGGTCTCTGTGTGCTCTGCAGCCACGTGCTCCTGCAGGGAAATCTCCGTGTAGCCCATCCTGCCACAGTAGGGACATGTGAAGGCCTGGGGCTGCTCCACTGAGAATGCTTCTCCACCATAGTACAGGTCTGCAGGGAGATCGAGACGGACATTCAGCGTCACCATTTTGACTTGTTTTAACTGCAAGTCCATTACAAGTGATGGGATTACAGTTATTTCTCCAAAACTGCTGTATATAATCTCTAAGTCAAGAGTGGTGGATACTGGTGAAGGAAGTTTGACAATGATAAAGCTTAATAAGGTGTATTTCATCAGAATAAAACTGCACAAAGTCAGGTTGAAGCCCATTTTGACCAGATTCATTTTGACAGGTTAATATTCAGACAGGTTTAGATGACAGGAGACACCCGCTAGTGAACTTCTTTTTCTTTTGCCACATTACAGGAATGGGTTGACAATAAAACCTTCACAAGCTGACTGACACCATCTATTAAAGCTAACCTGTGTCTGACATGACATATCTTTTAACGACAGTGTAGCATTTAGCTTTCGACAGCTTTACTTAAACCTGCATTAAGTGATATTTTTGCCAAAGCTGACATTGTGAACATGTTAGCGAACATTTAGCTATACAGACAGTCGGTAGATAAAGAGCACCATCAGATTTTATTTGAAGTAGTGTTTGTGTGCACCTGATGAAGCTCTGTTTTGGCTTTCACAAACATCTGATGGAAATATAAGGTCACTTATCTTGTAACTGTTATATTATGTTCACCAGCAAGTCGCTACCTTTGTCCAGCTAGCATTTTAGGGCTGGGTATTTCCTACAATCTCAAGATACGATACGTATCCCGATACGTGGGCTACGATACGATACGTATCGTGATACACATACATTTTGAAAAATGACAACATCCTTTACACAATTAACAACAGTAATAATAATAATTATTACATTTTTTTGAAAATGATTGTTACTGCTGCCGTTAATATAAATTATATGAATATCTGTGAAATCCATATTAACAGGTATGACAGAGTCAGTCAGGACTTTTCGTAGCTTTTTAGACAGAAATTTGACAACAGAGGCCCCATAGATTGATATACATAAGCTTATTCCCAGGACAGAGGTGGACAGCTCCCTCCACCAGTAACAACATATCATCATACAAGAATGTCTTTGACTCTTTCTTTCATATCTTTGTACAACTTCGGCGACGCTGTTTCTGTGATGAACCGATGAGTGGGAATTACATAGTGTGGCTCACACTCGTTGAGCAGCTGCCTGAATCCTTCACTGTCCACTACGCTGTACGGGCGCAAGTCCTTACAAATAAATCATAAAAGTGCCTCTGTAATTTTCTGTGCCGTGCAGAAGTAGATGGGTATTTAGACTTGAAAGCGTCACTCATTTTTGGTTGAGAAGGCACAAAATTCCCAAGTGTAGCCTCCTTAGCACCTGCTGCTCTGGATGGTGTCTCGCTATGTGGAGATAGAGGTTGGTCGTATTAGTGCAGTATTTCACCTTGCATTTACTAAGCCTGAATACTGCATAGCTCATGTCCAAATCCCGACCTCCGGCTGTTCTCCAAAATCCAAAATGCACCCATATCTTGGCTTTTAGCTTGGACGGCGGTGGGTAAACTTTCTCATCCATACTTGTTTGTCTGTTTTGGCGAAAAACGTGCACTGCATTGTGTAGATGGCCCTCTACCGCCACCTCTGGCCAATATGTGTACTGCACCTTGGAAAACGTGTCTTGAAACGTCAGTCTAGGCATTTATGGAAATATCGATTCTTTAAAGTGTTCATCGATGCAAGTATCGGCAAAAATACGCGACGATATCTGGCCGTATCGATTTTTTGAACACAGGCCTATAGCATTTGGTGCTGGGAACGTAAAGAACTGGTTGATGACAGCAGTGAGACCTAACCAAAAGCCCAACGTTTGCAACCCAAAACAGTGCGCTGAAACATGCAACGGTGCTGTGAAGACTCAAGAAAAAATGACTTGGGTGTTAATTGAGAAATGGACGAAATGACTTGAGTCATAAGACTGGTAAATATTGAAGAGTATTAGGGCCAGGGGTGAGGAAAAAATTAGAGATGGAAGCTTTTTTTCATTATGCACTTCTAGAGAATGGTCAAATTATCTAGAATAAAGTTGAAATAAAATTTTGGAAATAAAGTCAAAATGTTGACAATGAGGTCAACCCTTCTGGTCCGTCAAATCCAGATAGGCAAGCGACTGACAGCTGTGCGAGCTGCCCGAGCAGCTGGTCTCCGCCATGAAATGATTATTCTCGACATTTGGACTTTACTCACAAAACTATATTTTTAGCTTTATTTCGATTTTTTTTTTTTTCTTGAAGTGCATAACAGTTTCTTAAAAAAAATGTTCCTATAATTTTTTTTCTCACCACTGGCCCCAATTCTATACACGTAATTATCCCCTTTGCTTTCATCATTTAAGTGAGCTTTTTTACATCATGCAGTCATTACAATTAAAACACTGATTGGCACAGTTTCATGGAAAGCAGTTTGTAATGCATGTTTCCTTGCCTACTGGCTGCATATGAAATCACCTCTAGGAAGTCTCTCAACAGCCCAGCTCTAGCTACTAATACAGTCATTTTAAAAGAAAGATTAGCATGTGGGTCTCTTAACAGCTCTTCTTTCCATCCAAAAAATACCAATGTTCCAATTCAAACTTAAACTACTACCGGTAAGTACATACTGAGATTCACCATAAAATCTCAGGTTGGTCTGCTTCAGGCACACTGAAAATGTAAAAACAACAGAAAAGCGGCCTTCTTTGTGAGCTTGCACCTTCTGCTGTGTTTACAACAACAGTTTGTCAGTTGTCTTTTTTTCACACGTCGTAAAACAACAGTATGTTGAATGCAACATATTTCAAAGCATCAATTAGTTATAAAAGCATTCACACAAAATCCAGTGAAATTATCCATTAAATCAAAACCATAATTTTACTAGGAGATGAGATTACACCCAGCTACTGAAACAACTTTAAAAACAATTATTTTTAACTGAATTTAGAGTACATATTGTATGATTAAGACTGGAATATCTCTCCCCATTACTGCCACTACAAAATTATTTATTTTTGGTTTGTAAAATCAAATTCTCAATAACACAATCCCAAAAAACTCATCAGGCTGTCTGGATAAAATCAGGCATCATTACACCATTAGTAGCCTTCCTATCTGCAAACAAAGGCCAGTGCCGGGAAAAGATTCCGACACTACTGGAGATTTATTCTTAATATGATGTGCCATAGTGTTGTTAGTTCTTGATTAAATGTGACTGGTGGCTGTGAGCAATGGTTCATATTCTAAAATTCAAATAAATCCCTGCACCAAGTTTGGAAAATAAAACCTCTCAAATTTCCACATGAAGCTATTCATTCTCTTTGTTTAACTGTCTGTCACCCATCACAACATATGCACAAAGACACACACACCATTTAATCTGCATCTAATGAGGGTGTCATAGATGCAGATTAAATTGTACGGTTAATGTACTGACATTCAGGCGATAAACCACCATGAGAAACACTTTATAGATACTGTGATTGTAATCTTACAACCAACTGTGGTAAATGTTCATATGTTGTGTTAAACATCTATAATTTGGTGTAAAATGTTACTAAACACCAATAATGACAGCAACAAATATAACACTGACTGACAGACAGCACTTGTGGTTCAAGTTCACACAGTCTATATGTTCACAAGCCAGACAGGCGCTCCACTCACAATTTGCCAGATGTGAATACTGATCACTTATATCGTACTTACCGAAGTCGACTCGGGTTAATATACACTGCATTGGATGCTCTGTGGTGTGTCTGGTTGTGGTTGCACCGCTCTCATAGCATGATGCGCACAGGTCGTAGTCGTAGCAAATTAAACATTTGTATCGTCGACCTCTGAAGTTGCCTTTTAAACACGCATCACAGCTGACGCCTGAGGGGAGAAAGATAAGGCATTATGAGAGAATGTAAAAAACAAAATATTAAAAGATAAATGGTGATGAAAGGTGGAACTTTGATTGGAATAATATGGAGTCTGGTTGGAGGTCATGCTAATGGGGGAACAAATTGTGCAAATGCCTGACATTATTCTATTTTGAGCAGGAAGCTCCACATACAACATTATTACTGAATGAAAAGTCCTAAAATGTGTTGTAGACATGGTCGACAGAAAACAAACCACTTAAAACATCTAGAATGCAAGAATCTGGTAAGATGAATAACTACTGTATTCATGTACAGTTATCTAAAGTTTTAACTGTGACAGAGGTTGATTTAACCGTTTTGTGGTGATGTGACAGTGTACTGCATGCTATGGGCTGTAAATCATCAGTCTCATCGCCATACAATATTATATCAACTCTTTGGTCAACAATTTGATAACTGCAGATATCACAAAGTCTGTCACGACACAGTTTAATTCGATTTTATCAGGGGCCTGCAACTGATATACGATGATGTCATGATGATATCAAGATGGTCTCAAGATGCTGTGATCCCTTTCTTTTCTGATTTTGGCTATTAAAGAAAAAACAACACATAAATATTAGTAACCAGAAAAATGCCGAAAGGTTTACTTTAAATTGACTCCAGTGACACACATAAAACATGGCCTAACAACAAGAACCTCTGAAAATATCACATTTGTTTTTTGCTAATCACCATTCCAGCTTCAGTTTATGGCAGTTTACATTGCATAAAACAGCCTCACAGTTTTCCTCTCACTTTGAATGTTAAAGAGGGAGGTAACGTTTGGACAGAAAAGGTGACACGTATGTGCCAGGAGAATTTCAAAATGGAGGTGTATCTTAACAATGATGATATGGATGGAGGTTTTCACCCCACAGCGATATTGATTTATCATTAAATCGATTGCGATAGGCTGTTACAACCCTACTGGATTGCTGTATGTTTTGTATTTTGTTGGTTTAGTTGTATATTTGCCTTTGTCATGGCGGTGAAGGGACATGGGTCAGATGTCTGCGTTGTTGTGTCATTAATGTTGTTTGATTGTAACACAATAAGACTGCTTTATTAAAAATACATTTGAAGAAACAACACTTAGTTGATGCAGTCCAGCCAAAACTGAACATTAAAAGTGCCGCATGTTTCTTCTGCTTGGCATCATATATTACAGGTTTGCTTGCTGTATCCATCCATTGTAGCAATCCTTTTAACTAGGGGTAAGCAACAGATTTACATAGAGTCCCTACTCCATACATCATTTAATAAAACTACACTCACAACACCCCACTCAATCATTAAAGACCCCTCATGACTTAATTCATTCCAACACTAATTATATATATATATATATATATATATATATATATATATATATATATATATATATATATATATATATATATAGATATAGATATAGATATAGATAGATAGATAGATAGATAGATAGTTTAACCTGATGTGTCACATAGGGTTCACATGTGTTCATGTCAGGCCAATTCTTGATTGACTTGGACAGTCGTGCAGTCTCGGTGTATTGTATGACACCAGGCTGTTTAAACTCCCTCTTATCTCCATTGATAGCTAGCACACTGGAAAAGCTCAGTGCCAAGCAGATCCTGCTGTGCAGAGGCTGACGACTAGCTGTTACAGAGGCGTTTATGGCGTAACAACGATAACAAGTTACATCTCAGACATAAATAACTTGATGACTTACTGACAGTAAAGTTGACAACAACAACAACACAGGCAAGGGAAATATATAAGGCCGCTCAGGCCTGACTAACCTTCGCTGCTGCCTAATCATTTAACGAACAACCCGGCTAACGTTAGCTTAACTCTTAGCTGACAAGCTAGACAGCTGTTGTATACTTCACCCAACTTCACTTTTTAATGGCTGGTGGGCTGAAACATGTATTGACAGTGTTAACAGACGTCTGCTCGACACGAACAACGAACTTCAAGCCTAACAAGGTTGAGCACAAGGACGAGGTGAATGTTGGTTCGCTACACGTTAGCTTGCGAAACTGGAATATACAGGCCAGCTCGTTACCAGGAAGGGGAGCTAAAAACTAGCTAACATTCACAATTTGACAAGACTCGACCCGGCAACGCCATCTGGGGTCCGCTGCTCTCCCGTGTTTCCTATTCTCGGCACTCCCCCCTTTGCCCCACGGCTCGCCAACGTTAACCTACATAACCTATTACCAGTTAGCTTGTGAGCTAGCTGGCACACTTGGCTATCATAAATTAGCGTCTTCCGTTTATATGTCAGCGTTGTTTTGGTGTACTGACGCTGACCGTTGCACATTTTCGGACACGCAAACGTCAACCGCAAGGTCCGTCGGGTGAGATGAACGTTTTTGCGGCCGCCATAATGCGTCCCCACGAAATTACACTGCAACCTTGCTGCACTAGCCAGCGTTAGCGAGGATGGGCTGCAAAACAAGAAATTCTCGGCTAGCTCACGTTAGCTAGCGGTGCTCTGTCAACGCTTTTGTCGCAAAATCCCGACTTGCTGGCGCCTCTGTGCCGGGGTGTACTCTTACCTTCATGACGGGACATCCTATAAACACTAACGCAAGCCCCTGCTCGGGCTCCCTGGCGTGCAATACAGAATAATATCAGTGAAGAGAGGAGAAGCCGGGGTTGGCTGGCTGTCCCTGGCCTCTTCCCTCATGAAGGATCCGGTCTGGCTCACTGCCTCCCTCCGCCTCCTGCTGTGTCACTGTCCGGTGCGCCGCTCCTCCGTCCACACGGTGGCGCTGTTGTCTCAGTTCTGATTTGAGGACTGCTGAGGTATACTGATGCTCCAGGGACTTAAAGCCATCAAGAGACCCCTCACAAACATTTCTTCTTTTATTATTATTAATATTTGTTTTTATTAATATTTTTTTGTCTTTCCGAACAGGCACATAATCCCCTCTTAGATGTGTTTCCCCTCACCTGATAGGGCTCAAGTATCCTTCTCGTATTAAAGGATACATTCAAGTAAAACAATGACATTTCAGTCATTATTCACTCTGCCTCATGATGATGGAGAGCCAGGTGACGTTTTGTAGTCCACATAACATTTCTTCAAGCTTCAGAGCAAAGCAGCAAAGCAGCAAAGCAGCGAACAGCAGCTTCACTCCTGAACAAGTGAAGTAAATGTGGACTCGTTCTAAACTGTAAAGAGAAGTAACTGAAATGAAACACAACACGCCCCGAGACCCCAAATTGATCTGAAAATCTATAGGTGAGCTGAGCCTAAATTCTTGACTGTACATGCTGAGCAAACAGTGTTGGGGCCCACTCCATCTTCAAGGGCGGCACAAGCTCACCTGAGGGTGAAAATGACGTCTTTCCACATTCATTTGGGATCTCTTATCTTTTTAGAAAGCCATTTTTATTCCTTTTAAAACAAGTCCCCTACTACTTCAGTTGTCTAGGAGAATGCTGCAACGCCGATTTGCTCTGAAACTCCAGAAAAGTTTATTGGACTATAAAAACTTCTCCATCAGCGGCATTGAGTAGATAAGGACTTAATTTTTCTTTTTTTCGGGAACTTATCCTTTAAACAGACTCACTGTTTATTCTTATTTATATACACAGGACGGATCGGAAGACAGTAGTGATTGAAACAACATAGACTGAAGTGAGACAGGCCATAAAAACATAATTTATTGATCTTTAATAAGATTTAATAAGCTGCGCGTCGGACGGTTCTTAGGCCTCCGCGTCGTCCATTAACTCCTGTTTATGGACACCTCGTCGGGCGTTATCCCTTACTTATAGGACAATCACGCCTGAATGTGGGTCATGTGATACTCTGAGTAGACGAGGACACATACATGAATTAGACCTACATACTATGAGTTCAATGGCCACACCTGTTGACCTTAGCAAACTTCTTAATTCTTCTCACCTACATTAAAAACAATATTAAACAAATCAATATAGCAGTAAAGGTGAGACAGATAGCATTAAGAGACGTTTACGTGCAAGGAGCCTCCTTGTTATGACACAATTACAGGTGCTGCTTGACCCATGGAGTAGATGAGGGAGAAACGTGATGAAGGGTGTACACAAACAAGTCAAATAATCCAAAAGTTGTTGGATTTTAAGGGATCGGCACAAAGGAAACTTAAGGATTGCAGCTTTTGTTTAGTCTTCATGGCGCAATCCTGAGGGTTTTTTTCTGAAAATAACTGCAGGAATGAGTCAAGTTACACAAGATAAAGATGTTTAAATGTAACTCCTTCTGCAGCCGAGTAGGTCTACATGATTATTTTTAGGATTTCACATTGCCTCATTGTTGGCCAGACCTCGGAGGGCTAAACCAGGGCAGGCCAGCATTATTGCAGAATCAAACCCGGCGCTCAGACCGAGCAGCTGGCTGTGGTGTGCGAATGGAAATAACATCAACACCCCTGCGTGAAAAGCGGCTGTGACTTTGAAGCAAATATAACTGCTAATGTCTGACATCAGGGCCGTCCAACAGGCTGATTCTTATCCTATTTCTAAAGAACTGCTGACTTTTTTGTCACAGGGGAGTTCAGGTAAAGAACAGAAATATAAAAAAAAAAAAAAAAGCTGGATTGAATTCCCATAAAACACAACATTTAGATTTTCAGTGGTAGGGAGGTAGTGGTGCCGGCAGCGTCATCACCTGGAAGATCTTTATCGTCCAGCCTTTTCAAAATACACACACCACTTCCTGTGATGCAGTGATGACTGCCTCCCCCCAGAGATCACTCATGTCCACGAAAAAAAAAAGGAGCAGCAGGAGGGTGAGTGAGCAGGACGAATCATACACTCCACGCGTCACTGCATCACCTCATCACTTGAACTGTAGTGCCCTCTCGAGATGGAGCATCTCACGCACCTTCTGCTACGTTCCCACATCCGTGCAGACCGGCTATTAATATATGTGGGTAAAAATAGGACGAGTTATTTTGGATTCTCCTCCATCAGGCACACCATCACTATCCTCCTTTTGAAGAAATACATGTTTCTTTTAATGTTAGTGCGTTCGGTTGTGAGAAAAATGCATAAATGTTAGTCGAGTCCATCCAGGTCATATGGAAAATGAGATTGGATCTGTTTGCATCAGGACTCATTTGTCAGATAGATAGATAGATAGATAGATAGATAGATAGATAGATAGATAGATAGATAGATAGATAGATAGATAGCAGAATGTGCAATACAATAATAGGCCTACAATAAAATGCTGATGTAGAAAATATAATAAAGTGGAAAATAAGCTCGTTTTAAGGGAATACCTCATGTACAGACCAAGATAAGCAGACCTACAATCAGCCAAAAGTTAAATATCTTCATGGCTTATTGACCTCTTGAGCCGCTGAACCCACTGACCCACTGCACATTGTACCCAGCAGCCTGACTTTGTTTCCACAGATGCTTAAAAAAAAAAAGAGAAAAAAAAAGCTGTGGCTGGATGCAGGTGCCCAGGGGCTGCTGGGTGGGTGTGGGCAGGTGACACTTCCTACCGGGCGTATAGTGAGGGCTGCCGGTTTGTATGTACACAAAACAGTGGTGTTATTGTAGCGGGGATCCTTGCGTGAGTGCGCCCTTTCTTCAGCCTCATCAATTGAAAACCGGTCGTGAGCTAAGCTGATAGTTTGGCAGCGAGCCAGCTGAGAGGGGACGGTGCTTTCAGTGGGTGAGCCTCGCCATCCTCCTCCCCCCTCACACACACACACACACACGCGGGTCGGAGCCTTTTAAATGTTCCCATAGACGCGCAGGGGGGGCTGAGGCTTTCCCACGTATAATAAAAGGCACTGGGAATTTCATTTTTTACAGTTTAAAAGAAAATGTTTTTGAATCATTCCCTGTAAGCGCCTCCTCATTCCAGTGCGCTTCACAGGCTCACGATCTGCTTATTTATTAATCTATTCAATTATTTATTTATATATTTAAAAAAAAAAAAATTGCGGCATTGTTTGAATCCGGTTAGGCAACAAAGGTGTGAGCCGGATGACCTTCATACCAACTACTGAGCCACTGAATACGTTGCACTGCTTGCGTCAGTCGCGCGCGCGCGCGCACACACACACACACACACACACGCCCCAACAAGGGTTGAAACACGCGCAACGTGAGAAGCCTACTACGACTTCATTCACCGCTCGCCACGCCCTCAACGTAAAGAAAAACGGGGGCTTGACCAATGAGATCCGCGATAGATCAGCCGATGATCAGATGACTCAAAAGGGGAAACTATTTAAATCTCTAATCACACGCTCGATGCTAGTTTATACATCTGCTTTGAGCGGTGCGTCCAAAAAAGACGCGCACACCCCAAAAAAAACAACGCACTACCGGCTCTGTTGCTCTTTTGTCACCACTGGATCTAAACTCTGCCGCACCACCAGCAGTCACAGATTAAAACAAAAAAAAGAAGATATTTTTCATATACTCCAGGAAAGCTTTTAATTCCAACCACACTCGTCTGTGACTGAGAAATGAATCATAAAGCCCTTTTACTGTGGATTTTCCTACAGTGTGCCGCTGCGCTCTTCTCGTCCGCTCTCGGGGAAAACGCCGTTCTTAAAGGTAAGAAATCGGCTTTGTGTCTATTGTTCATTCATTTCTATCATTTCTGTCTCTGCCAGCCTCACGGGGAAGTGTCAGACTCTTCACACCGCGGCTGTAAAGTAAAGGGGCAAACGTGAGCTGGTGGGAAGATGTTGAATGAAGAATCCCAGTAAAGCGGCTTTTACCTCAAACTTTCCTCACATCGATCTGCTTAATTAATCCGCATTTTTTTTAAAAATATTTTTTTTAGGTTAAGTCACAAATGCGAGCAAGTGTGGCGGGCAGGGTGAGCCAGAAAAACGGGAATGGATTTTTTTTTTTATTTTTTTTTTTAACAAGACTGCGACGTGTCCTTTTCTGGGAGCCTGGAGACGCGCAGCGCCACGTCTGTGACAACTCTTTGGAAAGATGTTCCGCTGAATCCGCGTTTTACCGCAGACCGGCTCACCCAGAGGTTTTTTTTTTTTTACTACCCAGCTGAAGTCATTTTGGTCTGTGTGGCCCATTACCAAAGGGTGTTGGGTTCATGATTTAAATTCAGATCTGACGTCTCTGCCCTTCTGCGGAGGCATTAACCAAGTCTGGTATTAAGCTCGTGCAAACCCCTTCATCAGGAATCAAAGAGAGAGAGCGGATAAATGTCTAAAAGAAAAAAAAAAAATCTGCTGTGCAGTCTTAAAATAACCAAACATTTCCATACGGTGTTCTTCTTTTTCTCCTTTAATCTGTGGATAAACTGTCAGCATCCTCTTCCTTTTATTGCCTGATTCGAGGTGTGTGTGACCGTTTTAGCCTCCAGGCTGAGAGCACAGTGTGTTAAAGTCAGATATAATTATACGAGCACTGGCTGCAACCGTGTGAAAGAGAGGTTGAAATGGAAGAAGAAGGAGAAGAAGAAGAAGAAGGGTGGTGTTGGTGTTGGTGGTTGTGACATTTTGGCTCTGCGCCTGCGTGTATGGGCAACTTGCAGCCGGCCGGCTTTATTGTAGCAGCAGATGTTGGCTGCAAAAGCGTGTTGATTGGCTGGCTCACTCAGCCGCTCCCTGCCAGTGTGAGGGCTGATTGGCTGGTTGGTGTGTTTTGAAATTGAATCATTGTTAGTGAGATCCTTATTTAGTTTCCTTTCATTCTAAAAATGTATTTTGTATTTATTTTCTTTCCTTCAGGTGAGGACAGCGGACTGGATGAGTTGTCAACGGACGGCAGGGCTCTCGATGGCGCCGTCAAGTACAACATGAGGAAGAGTTTAGACCTGGAGCATGAGGGTTGCTACCTGCAGGCCGGCAAGAAGGACTGTCTCCAGGAGTGTGGCTTCAACGCTACAGCCAAGACCATCTTCATCATCCACGGCTGGACGGTACATGACTTGAAATACTGTAACCTTCATATCCAGTGGCAGGCCTGCTCTTTCCCTGTCTCGGTCACCCTTGGCAACTCTCACCTCTCACTGAGTGAAGGGGGCATCTGTGTTGCAGTCTGCTTTTTGATTGATGGAATTTATCATGTGAATGTGAGAGATTGTGCAAAGAGAGGTCACCAGGTTAGAGGAGTCCGTATGAATGATTCCTGTTGTCTTTTTTCTCGCAGATGAGTGGGATGTTCGAGAGCTGGATGCACAAGCTGGTCGCTGCGGTGATGCGGCGTGAATCGGAGGCCAATGTGGTGGTCGTCGACTGGATAGCGATGGCCCAGCAGCTGTACCCAGATGCGGTCAACCACACCCAAAACGTCGGCCTGGATATTGCCGCCATGATCAACTGGCTTCAGGTAAAAAAAACAACAAAAAAACTTGTGTATTTGTGGTCCAATAATACAAATGCACCTTTGGGTTTCTATTTCCTGCAATGAAACTCAACCGCAATACTCCTCGTGCACATATTGCCACTCAGCCGTGACGTAGTTTGGTCTAATAAATCCGAGGTGTCTTTGGCATGTACATGTAGGGCAATTGTCTCATTAAATATCATGTGTTTTTTTTCTGAATGATTTATGGCGAGTGTGTATGTTATCTGAGCCATCTTGGCAGAGCAGCTGAGAACCTGCTAATCCATAAAACCCGCCACCCCTCTGTCTTTCCATTAGAGTGATTTAAGAGGTCGTAGCCTTTTGTGAGCATGACAGAACTGTCGAGAACGTGTTAGACGAAGTGAGATGGTATGCTTAATATCCATTTTGTTGGATGTTTTTTTTTTTCTCTTTTGGAACTCCCATGCCACCCTGAGGCAGTCGCTCAATTTCTCTCTGCTATGTTGTCATCCCAGCTCAGATTCTACTTTAGATCAAAGCTCTTCAGAGAATTTGATAAGGAGCATGGTCGGTTTCGTACTGAGGCAAAGGCAACAATCGCCATTCAGCAGGACTGTCACAAAATTGGACCAGTGCACAAATGGCAAGTGTGGAGGGCTCCAGGCAGCCTGCCATGTAGTTGTAAACGTAGACAAAGACTATTTCATGGAGACAAACTGAGACAGATGGTGGAGGCGCTGTTGCATGGATCTGTAGATCCTGTCCCGGTTAACTGAGCTCGGCTCAGCTGCGGATACTACGGATCATCTGGCTGGAATCCAGAATTTGTTCAGTGTGTGTTAGCGTTCCTGGTCGCAGCTGTTGATGCTAGTGTTGCAACTGTCTTCTCTTAACAGGACGAGCAGCAGCTACCTCTGGAGAAAGTGCACCTGATTGGCTACAGCTTAGGCGCTCACGTCGCCGGCTACGCAGGAATGTATGTGCGCGGGACCATCGGCAGAATCACCGGTAAGTTATGGCTACTTGAATCGGCAATAGCCCTCCTTTTTAAAGATGGTGCCGCTTCATTTGACTGACACTGTCTCATCTATAATATCTGATAGGTCTGGACCCTGCAGGGCCGATGTTTGAGGGTGTGGAGGAGCAGAGGCGCCTCTCCCCAGATGACGCCGACTTTGTGGATGTTCTGCACACGTACACTCGAGAGGCTTTGGGTGTCAGCATTGGCATCCAGCAGCCAATTGGGGACATTGACATCTACCCCAACGGTGGTGACGTGCAGCCCGGCTGTGCACTTGGTGACGTGCTGGCAGTGGCTGGAAGTAAGTTCTTCAGCACTGACTGTAGCTCCAACAACAACATACCTAGCCTTTTGTGCGATGTCTGACTGTATACCCAACCTTTTTTCCTTTTCTATTTTTTTTTTTCTCCAGATTTTATGGAGGTGATGAAGTGCGAGCATGAGCGTGCCGTGCACTTGTTTGTGGACTCCCTGATGAACAAGGACCACATGAGCTTTGCCTTCCAGTGCACCGGCCCCGATCGCTTCAAGAAGGGCATCTGCCTCAGCTGCCGCAAAAATCGCTGCAACAACATCGGCTACAACACCAGGAAGATGCGCAAGAGACGCAACAGTAAAATGTATCTGAAGACACGTGCTGACACTCCCTTCGGAGGTGAGTTATGAGGACATTGCCTGGAAATGCATTGCAGTCAGTTATCTTTTGCTACCATGTTCACTTGCTAGAGTGAAACCAATTAGTTTCTTATCTTAAAACTCCATATCTACATCTTTTATGATCCAGCAGTTGCCAGAGTAAACTACTACTGTACACAATCCAGCGGGGGATCAAACATTAACTCTGTATGTTTTCTTTTGAAGGCTACCACTATCAGATGAAGATGCACGTGTTCAACAGGAAAGAGGCAGACCATGCAGATCCCACCTTCCACGTCAAGCTGTACGGAGCCCATAACGACACGGCAAACATATTTGTTGATGTGTAAGTACAAACTTTAAATGCTTCCTACAAAACTGTGTGCACAGACTGCTGTGATATACATTTGGAAACTGAACCTTGTTTGTACTGGACTTTTTAAAATGCCAGACACATACGTTTGTGATGTAGTCAGACTGAAGGAGGAACTAAAGTAACTTTCAGTTCAACTGCTAATTAGCTAAAGCTGATATAATGTCTTTGCCAGAACTACAAAGCTGCTAGAACTGTGATTTATTTCTGGGCAGCTAAATTAACACTGTTTATCGTTCTTTGTCCAGCCATGATGGAGCTGTCGGTCTGAACCTGACCAACACCTTCTTGGTGTTTACCGAGGATGAAATCGGTGACCTGCTGAAGATCCAACTGAGCTGGGAAGGAGATTCTGAATCCTGGAACTCGGTCTGGAAGAACATCAAGAAGACGTTCTGGTCCTGGAACACCAAGCCTCCCAAACCTGTGCTGGAAGTCCGGAGGATTCGTGTGAAAGCTGGAGAAACGCAGAAGAAGTAAGTAGGAGCAGCAGCAACTAGACGCCGCACCATCTAGGATCTGTTTCACATGACAAAGATTAACAGAGATTTCTCCTTTTTGCTTTGTCGCAGGTTTACGTTCTGTGCCCAAGACCCTGGAAAGACCGAGATTTCACCAGGGGAATCGGTAACTTTCGTGAAATGTCGTGATGGTTGGGAAGTGAAACCAAGAAAAAGGTAGGAACCATTACAATGTTGGATGTTTTCCGTGAAATGAGATTTTAATTCCACTGAAAACAGAAGAAGCTGGTTGTGATTCTTATTAAATGAAACTTGTTTTGGATTGGCAGGCTGCCCATGTAACGACAACTCGGCACTTCCACCAACCAATGCACCATCACCATGGGGGACCCAACATGGATCAGCGAGAAGCATCGCCTTCTCTTTATTTGAGCACTTTTCGTAGGAGGATTGATCAGCGCACGGTGCGAGGGGCTTGACTGGACTCTTAACTGCTCCAGCAAGGTTTCCATCTGTTTCTGGAAACGAGGACTCTGGGGTTCAGACTACAAGACAGCTGGAAGACGACGCGCGGGCTTGAGGCACGGGGCAGTCCTTACTGTGTCGAGATCGCCCGAGGAGTTACAGAACGTTCCTTTGTGTGGACTAGTGATGTAGAACACAGATCTGTGCCAGTGGACATACACCAGCAATTGTAGTCGCTGTACTGTACATTTTTAAATATTTTTTTATTTATGAAAAAAAGAATGGAAGCACTGCAAGACCAACGTTATTTATCAGATCACATCCCGTGATGAAACATATGTTGAATGCATTTCTCCTAGATGCAGTATTTGTGTTTGTGTGTGTGTGTGTGTGAATGTTGTGCGTGCGTGTGTTGTGTGTGTTTGGTGTGTGTGTGTTTGGTCATGTGTGGGTGTTTGTGAACAAGTGTGCCTTTCTGCTGAGAGATTACTGATACACTGAACCAGTGAAGGAAAAACGCCTGATCTCATTGCACACGATCTTTTCTGAGGTTTTTGTGCAGAGTGTTACTGTTACTGTATGTGGCTTATTATTATTTTTTTTTTGGGGGGGGGGGGGGAAGGGTGTTTATGTACATAATGTAAATAACTTTTTGGAAAAATAAATTCACCTGATATTTGTAGAAACTGTTGCCTGTCATTTTAAGTGTCTGAACTCTGAAAGACTTCTCGGCTTCTAGGTGGTAATTTGCCTCAGTCATTAGAGGAACTTAAGGTTCTTCGATGTCGGTAAATTTACTGGTGATAGTAGGGTGCTAGCTTCCTTAAATGGGTGACATGCAAGCTGCTCATTTAACAAATGCCCATAGATGAGCATGCGAGGGCCCCGTAGAGACTCACTTATGACCTGCGTGTAAGCATTGAATACAAATAGCCTTTGTTAGCTGATACCTGGGCATCAATCAAGCTTACTAGCCCCCTCTGAAGGAGGTCTGTACAATACCAAAGAAACAAGGAAGCCTTTATAACATGCTAAGCTCTTTAAAGAGGCTCTTTTATAACAATTTGTAGCATTTAACATGTATTAACCACTTTTTTTAATTGGCCTTCCCCGGCTCCCTGTTGCCTAATCAAGCCTCTGGATGATTTTAAGTTGATTAATGCTACTGGATTTCTTTGGACATGGGCTGTATTTTTCGTGTCAGTCCAAACGTTATGACTTGATGCAGATTTTCGAGCGCCTCGTCTCTGTAAGCTACCGATTAGAAGATGGAGTCCGCGAACATAAACTAATGACCGGCTTCTGGAAGTTGCACAGAGCCCCTTCAGAGATTTACAATAATAAAAAAATGTAAAATGGCTGCTTTTTTCCGGATGGCTTTTTTAGGACGGTAACTTGTAAATATCCGACAATGTTTGTGCCAACTTGAAAAATATCAAACATATGTCAGCTCTCACTGAACAGAAGCTCATTCATCCAACCTCAGTATTCGTCCCTCTAGACTGGAGAGCTTATGGATAAACACACCGAGTTACAACACTTTTTGGCTTAACTAGAAATCTACTAAGCAAGCACTGAGTTTTCACATTGTTCATCAGTAATCCAATCTTTCAACATGAAGTTCAAACCCTGTGCCACACTGGTTGGATTACTGTGAGTTGTAATAAATCAGGAATTCCACCGGCATTCCTGAGCTGTAATGACTCATTTGCATTTGTTGGTGCACGGGGCAGTGAAGTGGCAGCATCCTGCTGAGCTTTTTTGTCCCATTCATGTTCCACTTAAACGTCATGCCAAAAAAATCTGGATCCGAGCAAGTCGAGACAAATATTTTGTTACAAGAGAAATACCTGGATGGTTCGTGATGTGACAACTGTCGTAAAAGAATTCTACACACAAAATCAGGTGGTCGTTGTTGACTGCAGCTGGAGGATCCCGTTGGCTTAAACCACTCGTGCCTTTTACATTTCGTCTTCATCCGTGGGTTTCCTGGTTGTAATAAACTTCTAAATTCTGTTTTGCTCTCAGTGCAGCAGTGACCCATTTTTTTCCCAAAGACAGAAAAACCTGCAGTAACCCCGACAAGCCTGTCTGTTGCGGAGAACACGGAGCTCTCGTGCAACATACCACCCAGTGTTGGTTTGGTGACTCACTTCAATTTTCACAGTCATGGAGTCATCATAACTCTCTTGATGCCATCCGCCTCCCACATATAATAAAACCACGACCTATTTAGTCACTCTCTGGTCAAGCCTGTTAAGCCTCTTTTAAGTCTATAAGTGGAACTATAAAATAAATTATAACTGTGTGTCTTGCATCAGCCACAACACACATTAATGGTTAAACCAAGCAAGGATGCCAAATGTGTTAACACTGCGATGCTTTGCAAGAAAATCTTAATTCAATTTGCTACTACCCCTCAACTGCATCTCAAGGTTTACATTAGGGGATTGGGTTTGCTTATTGCGCTCTTCAATGTGTAACGTTAATGGGGGATTATCTGTGTTGCTATTTAAGTGCAGTCTTTGCCGTTTGTGACTTTGATCCCTCCCATAGTGTGACTCACTTTTGTTTGTTGTCTGCTGATTTCCCCCATTCTATATATAAGTTGCTTCCGCCACTATTGATAATGATTGATAAAAATTGTGGGGCGGGGTGTGTCACGTTTCACAGCTTCACGCAGGACAAAGTTTGAGAGCCACTACTTCAGGAGCAATTTCCAATATGTGGCCAGAATTTTAGTTTAAAACATTAGAAAAAACATCAACAGAGAAATTAAGTACTCGTTTTTCTGTTTACCTTGCAAACGAAATGAAAAATACAACCATACACCTTCTGAGGTCAAATAAATCTCTTTTAACGCACTTCATTCAAACTTGACATAAATTAAATAAAACGCAACAAAAGAGTCTTGGTTTGTCCTCCCACAATCTCCTCTGGTTTATTTTGAAATAAATCCCCACTTCACAGAGTAAGATGTGGGATATTCTGACTCTACAAGCCATTTTCACCTGCTGCTGTTGTCCGACTCTGTCGCTTCTTGCCGACTGCCATGCCTGTTCAGACCCTGGTTTGATGTCCATCTGTGTTCACTCTCAGGCCACTAAATCCAGTTGAACTAACAACCCCCTGCGAGCTGTGTGGCTTAGGCAAACTTTAGGGCTACTGGCTCCACAGCTAACAGAGCCATGAGCAACCTAGCTAACGGTAGCTAGGTACAGCTACCGTAAATAGTCTACATTTTTGTAACTAAATCTATTTGCTTTCCTGCTGAGAGTGGCTAGCTTAGCTTAGCATAAAGACTGGATATAGGGGGAAACAGCTAGCCTGGCTCTCTCAATCTGCTGTCTCAGGGGGTATTAATGTGATCAAAACACAATGTACTCTAGAACAGAGGCCTGCTCGAAGAGGTGGGAGTGCTTTCTGGTTCTAGGAAGCTCTGCTGAATAAAACCCAGCACAGGTCTTTGTACATCAATCCACATTCCACATTTTAGAGGGTCCCGGGCTTTAATGGGCAGTTGTCCAGCACATTCAGGGAACCTGCTTCTCAGAAGTGGCCCTGCAATGGAAAGAATGCAACAATGAATGACTTACTGATCATTAAAAAATAAAATCAAAGGAAAAATAATCAAGTCCCATTTATCCCACTGATATGCATCTTTCTAGCAGATTGTGTTATACCTAGAGCAATTATGTGGTTTTTTTTTACCATGAATTCCCCCAAATAACATATTTACTTAAATTTTACATATATATATATATATATATATATATATATATATATATATATATATATATATATATATATATATATATATACATATTTATTTATTTTTTATTTAAAGGCACACTCCAAGAACAAAATGTTAACAAAAGGTCTAAAACCCACTATTGCTCCCAATTTAAATTATTTTATTACAAAGACTACCATCAGATGACAACTAAATCCATGTTTCTTGATGTTTCTTTACATTTCTAAAACAAATTACAATTTAAATATTTTCAAATGCCTTGCTGATCTCCTGTGTAAACACACACTATTACCTGTATGTCTAAGACTAATGTCCAACAGTTGCAACCGTTGCTACATGACTCATTCTGATAAAAAGCTAAATTGAAGGGAAACCCCGCTCACACATAAAAAAGTGTAAACTGAAACCCACAAGCTTATCTGACTATAGGTTCATTTTCACAGAATGGGGAAGGAGAAGGGAACGGTTGCATGACAAGTGTCATCACCTTGATAACCTCTGTTAACACGAAGCCTCTGAAGTCGATTCACATGATCGAACGAGCTCGTGAAAGACAGACTTCACTAACATTTGCGTGGCAAATTAAATTGTGCAGGTCTTGTGGAGACGGAAAAATACACTTGAATAAGTTTGCAAATCTAAATGTTTTGGTTTCAAGGTCCTTCATGCTGTGTCTCTGTCATTGCTAACAGATCGTTTTGGCGCCACGAGCAGTTCTGTGTTTCTGGTTACCACGGGTGCCACGTGCCTCGCAGATTAAAGGGTGTTGGTGCGCACATCACCACATGTTGGGATGTTGGCTCAAGCACCACATCAGCCCATGCGCTGAGGGGCAGCAAGCAAAGAGCGGGTGGGGGAGGCCATCTCACGTGATCCTGGCAGTCTATGCACGCACTGATGTATGTTGGAGGGGAAACACCTGAGGGATGTTCGCGCAACGTTTCATGACAGTGGCCACAGTGGAAACAACAGCAGAGCCGGCTGTTGACCTCCAAACACCCGCTGCATGTACTGTACTCGGCGTGATGCCATCTGAGCGACTGTGGCATGCCAGTCAGAGTCTGGCCGGAGTTGAAAGTGTTGAGGTCACATGGACTCTCTCTGTTTCCAAGTAAGATGTCCTCCAAATGTTCTAGGAATGGGAGAGGCGAGAGAGAGAGAGAGATGTAGTGGACCCGACTTTTGTTTTCAGGGAATATGTTCTTACATAGGATTATTTGAACAAATAATCCACTGGATATTTGATCTGAGAATCGTGTTTTTGTTGAAGACATGTTGTGATACTAAAAGGTTGGAGCAGTTGGAGAGGTTGAACTGGATAAACCAGGCATTTAAGAAGCTTTGCTTTTCCTCTGACAGCACACTGTTTTGATTCTCTTGTGGCAGCAAGGAGGCCAAACTCACTGCATCATCTGTTTGGTTTGATGTCAGTCTGTGCTTTGGATGCCAATCAATTATTTCTGTCTTGATAAGATTAGCAATGAAGCAGGCTGATAGATAAAGATGTGAATGGTATTGTTCCCACCACTGCAAACTGGAATAAACAGACTCCATACAGCCACGTCTCTGTGAGGATGTTAGCTCACCATTGGCATCTTCAGAAGATCAGCGTTATGATAAAGTCTTGTAGTTTATGACTGTTTTGCTGAAATTGGTATTCCCTGTGACAGAGATAAATTCACCAGCATTGGAGAGGAAAGTTCAGGTTTTGACTTGATAGCAGCAGACTTTGAACCAACCACTGCCGACATCCAATCTTTCAACCATCCAACCTGACCACCCGGACGACCCCAAGAGAAGGAGGATGGCCAGGGTACAGACTATGCTAATCCATCTTGGATTTAAGGCTGCAACTGGTTACTGTTCAATCGCAAGAAAGTGAAATCAACAAATGACACAGCAGCAGCAAAATCAGAGACTTTTTTTACTGAGATCTTTCTGAGCCACAACAACTCAGATCACTGCAGTCAGAGCGCAGGACGAGAAGAGGTGGACTCTGTTCACTGATGCTTGGTGCTCCAACGCGGTCAACATTGATGGAGAGTGTTTACCTGACTTCAAATGTTTAATATGAAGCTGTCAACCATATTATCATCACCAACTTGTTCCAGGACGCAAATTTAAAAAATACACTACAGAGTTAATTTGAACATCTTAGTGTGTTAGCATTTCAATGCGAAACAAGATGATCTGCAGATGATCCACAAACAACAGCTATTGTTAGCTATGAAGTTGAAGCAACCTGTTCTACATAGTTTCCAATACCTCCCTGTCTTCTTTACTGGCATGCCCTTGGACACGGCCCCTTGTTACATACGTCGGGGATGTTGTGACGTAAGAGGAATGTAAAGAACAGCGCTCGCATGCAAGGGAGCAGTGTTGCTGCCGAGGAGAAGGTGCACAGTCACATTGAGTTTCATAGCGAGACGATCATAAATCAGCCAGCCAGGATGAACGTCCAATCAGGGATCTCATGCTTTGAAGTCTATGTTTATGTTTTGACAGGACTCACCATGTTTGTATACAAGCGGTTATAATTACACTGTCACCTGGTCTCTGTACTGTAAATGTGAGTGTTGTTTGGCGTGTAAGGGCAGGCAATTTTTCCACTGGCCCCCTTAGCTCCTATTGGTGCACACGTCAACACTTGACACGACGTCTTCTGGTGTCACATTTGTTTCCTTGTGCTTTCCTAACGGTACACAGTGTGTGGGATCAGTGTTGTGATACACAATGTTGTGACTGGGCGGTGCGTCAGCTGTTGTTGAAGTCATGAAGTCATCTTTTATGACTTCCAAGGAGGAATTCCTGAGGTCAAGTTCACAATGAGAGGTCCAAGGTGAAATGTGTTTCACCTTTTGGTACAATCAAGGTGACGGAGGTCATAAAAACAAATTGATATCATTGTTCTGTTCTGTTATTTATAGTTGTGTGTCTGCTGCCTGTGTTTGGATTATAAGGTTTTAATTAGAGATGCATTTATCAGAATGAAAGATAATCTTATCTTCAAGATACGATTTCTGGGGGCCAGATGTGTGATATTGCTGTTATGACTAGCCCAGATGTGCTTTGGCGCTGTGTTTAAAGTTCAATTTATTACTCTTTAATTTGTTTATTGAATTTTTCACCACAGTAACATATCTTATAATGTTGTGCTTTTTCTTTTTTTTAACCCAAATATTTAATTTATCACTAATTGAAATACAGTCATTTCTACCGGCCCTCTCAAAAACACAAGCAGAAATGTTGACCTGTGGTTTTCGCACAGTGTATCTCATTATGTCTGCAGACCAAGCAAGAGCGTAGATGTCATGGACTTTCATATAACATTTTAACATCTTGCTATTTTTGTCTATAATTTTGTGATTTCTGGTAAATCAACCAGCAGTTGCTCGGCAAAAGAGGGCCAAAAAAAAAACAAAACTGCCATAGCCTGACTCACAGGATGTAGACTGTCAGTATAAGCTTGCCTTTGGCCAGCTATTTCAGTCACCAATCCCCTCAGCTACTTGCATGTTACTGGTTTTAAAATACCCATCGCTACGGGAAACACGATTAACAGTGTAAGCAACCTGCAAGCTAAAAACAGGAAGTTACCCGAATCCAGTCTGCTTGGCGAGGGTATGAACCAAAACAAGCTGGCAGTTGACACGTTTTCTTTTGGAAGATTTTCCTCTCTATGTGCAAAACTAGTTCCACCCAATGCTATGTAGTTGCTAGCATGGAGGTTGTAGTTGTTTCCATAGTAACAGGGATTTTGAAAACGGTAAGACATAGAAAGACTTCCACTCCATTTTGGAGGCAAATAATCACTTTTCACTCCACTAAATTTATAGTTTTAATTTTAGTTACTCGGTACTTTGCAGTTACATTCTGCATCAGAGGAAGAAGTGCATCGTTCAGTTAGAGCAACACTACGTAACTGTCCGCAGGAAAATAGTTAATTGCTGAGATCCATCATCTGCAACACCTACTGATGGCTGAAGTCGATCCAAGCTTCTTGATGGTATAGCCCACTGCTGGTATGTGACGATCTGGGAATGAGACTCAACTATTACATTTCTTTCTCCAGAATTTCTTTAAAAGTTACAAAGTGTTGCCTCTGATAATCAGACGAATGCTGAATAGCTCATAATCAGTCGACCCATATTATACAGTATAAACATACATGTAAATATGTGTTTAATTTACATTTACTTGCACTGTACTTTTGAAGTACATTCAATATAACATACTTTGATACTTTACTCAAGTACTATTTGTATGGGTGACTTTCACGTTTACCAAAGTTATATTTAAAAACATTATCTTTACTTTTACTGAGAATGACTTTTGGGCACTTTTTACAACAGAATGGAATATTTAAGACTACGACTGACATATGAAATTAATAAAAATGTAATAAATAACAAGAAGGAACTTGCAAACCAACATAGTCAAGAAGTCCTTGCTCTTTATGTTTCATCAACAATTGGGTGTAGATTAAATTTTAGTTAAATTTCATATCACAGTCTTTCACTCATTTGGCGGTTTGAAGAGATCTCTGACTACATTTGTTGCTGACTCATTTCTAACCTTCTAACAAAATGAACAATGAGTAATACAGGCAAGATTAAAGGGAATTGTTAATTGAATCCATACGGTTGAGAATGACTTTCTCAAGAAATGAGTATGTTTTTGTAAGGCTCATTTGCTGCCTCTGATTGGCCGTGAATAACGTAGGGGGAGAACAACCCGGTCAGGCCACAGGTTGTGTTTCCCGACATACAGCTCCTACGCAGCTGGACCTCTGCCTGGCTGATCTGCCCACTCACTGCTGTACTGAGGGTCTCTTCAACCCAACCCACCCCCACCAGGATTTGCAGTATCATACCATATCCAATCATGACCACACCCCCTATCACGCAGCGCAGACAGAAGCAAAACTGGAGAGACCGGTGAGCCAATGGCGGAGAATCTGGCCATCTGGTAAACCCAGTTGACCCAGTCAGCTGTGAGCTGGAATCAGCACCATTTCTCTCTCATGGAATTTCCTCAATTAGAGTTGAGAGTTATCGGCCGTATCTGAATGTCACATATTTGCCACGACTTCTGCCTAGAAATGTCAAATGGCAATGATGGAATGATCCTTCAAATGGGAACTCAGGAAGTGTTCACACGTAGGATGATGGGAAAAATCTGACAAGAAGCGGAAACCACAGTACATCAAATTGGTTAACTGAGTGAGTTATATGAGGTCAGTTCCACTCTCTTGCTAGGCCCAGGACACTAAAGACTGAAAGCAAGGGCAAGACACTGGCAAAATTCAAATTCCTTCTTGGATGGACCTATGGTAGATGAAACATGATGAAGTGCACTCTAGGGGTCCTTTCCACTGTCGAAAACTTGGTGCCCTCTCATGACATTTTCAGCGCTGGTACCCCAGCACTTATAGCTGGTGCCCCTTTTATTTATTTGTTGCCCCTGCCACTCAAACATCCTGAAACTGCCACTGCAACAGTCCGTCCAGACCATCAGCATCAAGGGTAAGTCTCGATGAAGAACATGTTTTCATTCTTCTCACGAACGGCTTCAGGAAGAGTTTGATTTACCAAGCCTCATCTAGCCTACTAGCCAATGATAGCTGGCGACAGATAGAGGTATTCTATCAATATATAGAAGTATTCTTCGAAAGTGCCCGCCTTTTCCAAACAGTTTCTTGGTGACTTCCTGGATGGGTCTGTCTAACAAAACATGAAACTCCCCATAAGACTAGTGTTACGATCACATTTGTGCACAGATTAAAGCAATTTCTTTTTACTTTTATGAGAGCAAGGCTAGCTGTTCCCCCCCAGCTTCCAATCTTTAAGCAGTTTCAGCTTACTTTGGGGCTACCAGATCCCAACAAACCACATGCGGGACAAATAGTATGTTTGTGTGCATCTGCAGTACAGTACAACTATCTTTTTTTTCTCCGTCTTCCTCGGCATCATTTCAAGAATATTTCTATACGGATCCACTGAAAATGACTGAAAACGCTGTAGTTCATATTCCAGCCTCTAGGTGGCGCTTGACATTCACCAAAAACGGAGAAGAAGACACGGAGCTTGCGCAGTAAGCTTGCGCGCTGTAAACAAACAGACAGAAGACGGAGAAACCAAACACAACAAGAAGAAGATGAAAATGGCTAGTGCAAAATCGTTTGTGTGGACCGGTAATGAGGTCGAACTGCTGCTGCGACTCACACTCAACTACAAAGCGAGTAAGTTGCAAGAAAGGCTCAATATCTTCTGCGGCACAAACACGAGCATGTAGTCCGCCATTGTTGTTGTTGTTGTTATGAGACGTCGCAGGGTTCAGAGGTCAGAGGCAAGACGTCGAGGGGTGGTGCGATGGCGTCATCGTTTTGGAAAGTATGCGGATTCGCTGTCCACATGAAAACGGAGGGCTGCGTTTTCGGATTTCTCCACCCAAAGACCCATTTTCAAAAAAGTGCGTTTTCAGGCGCTGCGTTTTCAGGATCCATATGGATTATCAGCCAAAACGATGCAATACGTGTGCGTTTTCGCAAAAGAGCGTTGTCGTCTGGACGGGGCCTAAAACTGTTATATAATGTCCACTTAGTTTAAAAAATAAACATTTATATTCGTGGTCACCTCATAACATCTGCTAGTTATCTCAGCTGTTAGCAGTCTTTAGTGTTTATCATACACCATCTACATCCTGTTGGGCGTAGCGTAGGCAGCAAAGACAGAGACAGGTTTACACATACTTTTACCCACGATTGTGTATTCTGATTGGCATAAAGCAAACACACACACCCTCTTGCTCCTCACAGCCATTGGATATAAGTCAGATTTTAGGGAAGCATGCCAAAAGCATCTGTCCTGCAGTGATTTGACTTTTGAAAACTACATCCAATCAAAATATGGGACACAGGTACAAGGGATAAAAATGCTGTGCTTAATGCACAGACAGGAGATCTATTTTCTTCAAACAGCATATTTTTTTACAGTTTCAAGAGGTGTGTTTAGTAGTTTGCTCAGTGTCAGCAGTGAGCATAAAGTACACATAGGTTGTTTGAAGTCACCTGCAAATACCTGACATTGAGCTGATTCACTGTTGAGTGTCAACAGTGGGAGATAATGTAAACTCTGACTCAACGGGAGCAAAGTGCTGCTGGAAAAAACTGATTTACAGTTTGGAAGCTTTTTTCAATCCGCCAGTCTCAGAGGTCCAGGATGAGCAGGTGTAACAGAGTTCCTGCTCTCATTCAGGTTACTCAGTACAACAAAACTTCAGCGTAGTTTCAGTGTTGAGTCATAGCACGTCCAACCCGAAATAAAAAGGTAAATATGCAGCATGGCAACATGTTCTTTGACGCCACTGTTTCCAGAACAATGAGTTCCCTATGGTGTAACTGTAGATGCTACATGACTCAAACATGCTGAACAACCACTGCAGTTAATGGCAAGACACATTTCATCTGCCTGAGCGGAAGCTGATCAATAGTCAGACGCTCCTCTTTTGTAAAAAAGAGACATATGTTTTTTACGTGTTCCCTTTTGTTTAAACCTTTTTCTGATGCAATATATCAAAACGTTAAAAAATAACACATCGAGGTAAACACGGCTATTGCCATGCATCCATTCTTCTCACTCAGCATTACACATCCTGGATTTGTCCCACAGCACCACAGAGAACGTCACTGTTAACAGGACAATACGAAGTCTCAGATGGCGATCGGAGCTTTGCCGCTTCTTTTCAGGCTGTCAGACGTGTAGGCTGAGACTTTCTCGTGAGAACGAGCCGGACGATTGTGAGGAATGCAAAGAAATGCCCTTCTCGCTGAAAAAAAAACCAAACTATAATCTGCTGAGAATGGGATTTATGTAATTCTCACATGTTACAAAAGGATACATACAGGGTGAGTTTTTCTGAGCTGGCACGTTGATTTGGCTTTATTTCTCCAGTTCAATCAGCTTATGCATTAATAGTCTGGGCAGGAGAAAGCAGATCAGCAGATAGTTAGGGTGTGATTGTGTTTATGGTGAAGGTAAATGAATTCACTATATTTTGACTGTGTTTTTTAATTATGTTTGTTGGTGTTTTTTTAGGATCATTTTAGCACAATTTTTTTTATTTCAACATTTATTTGGATTTAGCAAGAGCTGAGGCAGCTTTGACCCAGTTTGCTCCTGTCTGCTGTGTAGCTGTACATATCAGCACAATCAGCCCACTAACTGTTGGCGCTCCCACTCGAATCACAATAATACTGATACCATGGGTTTATGCACGTACATCCTGGGTAACTTGAGGCCAGGCACCTTTTTAAAACGCTCTTTTGTACCTGAAAAAAATGCTGCTGTCATGATTACGCCACCTATGTTGTCTGCATAATGCAATAATCAGCTTTATGACGAAGGCAGCAACCCAAACACTTACCATTGCTTCTAATTTTGTCTAATCTGCGTGTGGTTCTTGGCCTGCTCGGTAAACAAGGACACGTTCACGTTTAAATACTCACTAAAGCCTTATGAGACCGTAACCCGCAGGCTGACATTGGTGTTTTCTGGCAGCGATTCAGGTCAAAGACACTTGCGCTCAAATCCGTGAAGCGTATATGGAGGTATTTAGCTTTGAAGTCACATGGTTTGATTCATACGATTTGAAGATTGTACAGCAGATCAAAACTCACTGCAGCTGCAGACAGATCCCACCTCAAAGGGAACTTCACTTTTCATCATTGCTACACTAGTCTGGAATGAGGATTTACTGTTAATCCTTTAATACCAACTTTATGTTCCAGAGACACATTCATTTCTGTGGGTAGACAGCAGGGAGGAGACAGTCGTAGGTGCAGGGAGGGCATCCACACGCTTCAGCCGCTTGAAAGTGGCAATTTGGAAGAATCACTTAACAGCTCATTTCACAAACCTACAACTTCCTAATAATTTCCCTGGAAAGTTTGCTGGGAAGTGCAGTTGTTAGGTTGAACAGTTTGCTCTTCAGTAATCATTTTGTTACTTCCTCATCTGGTTTGGCTGGCTGGTGCTTGATGAGGCTTTTGAATTAACATAGTAGGTCACGTGTGATAAGGCTTGTGGGTGGCAGCATCCAGTGTGGATCTTTGGTTCTGAACTGTTGTGAACCACTGTGAGAAACTCACTGCACACTGGAGCTACTGTTGTCCTGGTCGCGATAATGGAAAAACCCACAGCATCCAGCTTTGTTTCACCAGACTCCAGAGAGCGGTCTCAGTCGGAGGGTTGGACACCAAACTTGGTACTTTTAAGGTTACCGACCAAATGAGCTTGGTACTACAACTTAATCAATCAGTGCCATATTTAGGCTGACTGCACATCTTTAGGGTTACATTACAGAGCGAAAGAGAGAGGGAGAGACGTCACAGTGAGTCGGGGCAACACTTACTGCAATATCTTTAATGCAAAATGCAAATCTGATCAGAGCAACATGTCTTATCTGAGGAAAAACCTGCTTACCCAAAGTCTGAAAGCCAAGTTTCCCTGAAGGGCCTATAGCTAATGTTAGCATGCTGGCAGCCAGCCAGTGACTAGCTAATGTTAAAAACGTATTGTTATCACACAGGAATTGATATAAGGCTGTTTATTTTGCTGGATCAGCTGGAACAGTTTTGTGTTTAAGCTTAATAAGAAATCTTATTAGATTAATTAATGGCAATGGTAGAACTGCCAAAAAAGTGACTGTCCAGAAAAGGACACCGTCTTCCATAGCAATTCAAACAAAATAGTTAATCATTGATCATTTCGAGGTCAGCAGTGACGTAAGAAAGGACAGTGATTTTCTTTGATCAAAAAAGTGCATCTGTATTGAATTTCTAAGATTAAAAGCACATCACAAAGTTAAAAAGTTGAGAAGAAAAGCAGATGTGTCTGTGTCCTTTGGACGGGTCGGTCCAATAGTTTGAATCAGAAACAGGAGAAGAAATGAGGCTGGAGCCACTATTGAGTTGCAGGCTGGAGACCAATGCCTAATTCTAACTTGCTCTAACTTATTAATAGCCTGTAGGCCATATTACAGTGTACAGTTATGAAGTAATATATTTATCACGTCATTTAAATGTAATTTAATTTAGGGTAGAGGTCCCTGTCTCTAAAATAATCACCATATAGCAACCAACTTTAAACCTCTTATTGCGGAGTTTTCTGTCTGTCAGTTCAGAGCCTTCTGTTAATCTGCCATCGATATGCAAAGATGTCCCACCCTATGTTGAGTCTTTATTTGCTTATGTTAGCTATGAATCATCCTTTCAAACCAGAGGCACACCCCTCCGGAAGAAAAGACAAACCAGGTCATAAGTACTGGCGATGTAAGCGTGAGAAGTCAATATTTTCAAACTGGTGCGTTCCCTCAGATTTAGAGAGGATTTTAGTGTCTTTCAGCTCATTGTTTTGGTCTCATTACGCTCATCAATCTAATTTCCAACCCCAGCAGGAAACAAAGCTCTTAGCTAATGCTAATGTTAGCATGCTGACAGTCAGCCAGTGACTAGTTGATGTTAAAAACGTCTTGTTATATCACACAGGAATTGATATAAGGCTGTTTATTTTGCTGGATCAGCTGGAACAGTTTTCGGTCTAAGCTTAAAAAGAAATCTTATTAGATTGATTAATGGCAATTGTAGAACTGCCAAAAAAGGACTGCCAAAAAAGGACTGCCAGAAAAAGACGCCGTCTTCCATAGCAGTTCAAACAAAATAGTTGATCATTTATAATTTCGAGGTCAGTAGTGACGTAAGAAAGGACAGTGATTTTCTTTGATCCAAAAAGTGCATCTGCATTGAATTTCTAAGATTAAAAGCACATCACAAAGTGAAAACGTTGAGAAGAAAGCATTTTAGCATCATCTGTTTTGGTCTCATTACTCTCATCAATCTCATTTCCAACCCCAGCAGGAAACGAAGCTCTTATAAATCTGCTCTACCTGCTCAGCACCAAGCAGGAGACAAAGTCAGACACTAGCTGGCAAACACAGTGGAGGTATGTACTTATGAAACTGGTGGAGACACGTTAAATTAAGCTAATGCTATTGTTGCGTCGTTTCTCCTCCAGATTAGATTTAAGGATGTATCGAGGAGAAATTGATTCCAGGTTCCAAGAGGGTACTCCAATGGAAGGTGCTTACTGCTGAACACGTCTTTGCTTGGTTCATGGGGGCTTGCATTAGCCATAGCGTTACATGTACTAAAGCTGACTATTAACAACTTTTTTTCTTCTACTAAGTAAATGTAAATGTTGATTGCACAGTGTCATGACTGTAGAAGTAGGACATCATCCCCACACAGATCAGTTCCCTCCAGCCCTACTTTCACTAAGCTGTTCCGTCTTCCACCAGGCCATGAAAAGGCCAAAAGAATGAAGGTCACGAAGTCTGCATTACGAGGCATTGTCTTCCCAGGTCACTATCACCACGTAACAGTGAAACAACTGGAAAAAGGTGGAAAATGCACTGCAAAAAAAGGAAATGAACCCCTCTGATGGAGGAGGCAAAGAGGGAGAGGGAGAGAAACCGAGGTAACAGACGGACACTAACTCGAGTGCCAGTGTTGTGTCAAAGTCCATTCTCCCACTGATATGTGTTCCCCGTTACCAGCAGGACTTCATCCGACCAGATCAGTAAGTAACACTTATTGAAACAACTGGGTTTTCATACCGTCTAATTTTTCATACCACTAGGAGTGGAGTTTATACAGTTGGTCAAATTGGGATTCTTACAGTTTTTGTTTCTTTGCTTTGGACAGAAGTCTGGCTGCTGGCGACAGCGACACCAACATCAATACCACAGGGAAACGCTAGGAGGGGGGAAAGGTTTGATATGAGCTTGAATATCATATGACCAAAATGTGTCAGTGTCCACAGTGTCAGTTACCTGACAGATTAAAGTCTCTCACTCTTTTTTTTTTTTGCACTCAAGGGAATCATGCAATCCTACCCCTGTAGTATAATGGCACAAATAAGAGTGACTTAGTCAATTTTATAAGCTTTTCAAGACAGATCTTTACCCCAAAGGACTATGTACATATCTAATCATCTATTTTCATAACCTTTTTGTGTGAAATGATTAATAAATACCATATTTGGCCTTTATTTTAAAACAAACTACAACAAATCAGAGAGCAGTTTTAGTAATAAAGCTTGTATTATTTTGTCATTCTTGCGGTGAACTCGCTCTGGCCATTACAGTTTCGCTTGTATGTCGTGTTGTCATTGTGTTTCTTAATCTTTTCATTTTGTTTGCCCATACTGTGGTTCTGCTATTATCTCTGTCTGCTCTGTATTCACAACATGTCGTTAATCCTGGAGGACGGATCCCTCCCCCTTTCTCTCCCCATTAAAGAGTTTTCTCTGGAGTTCGTCCACCTGAATTGGAGGTCTACGGATGTAAGATGTTGTAAAGGAGAATGGGCTTGACTTGTAGTGCCGTCACCGTTTTTTCTTTCCCATCGCCGATTTCTCACCCTCGTGTCGGATTAAAAACAGATCCTCTGAAAGCAGGTTTATGTTTCTCTCCTCCAAAGCTTCGCTCCAAATAAAACAAGGACTTGTTATCGAGACGAGCTCGCCTCTCCACCTTCCCATCCACCTGATGTATGGGAACGGACCACATGAGCTTTGCTGTATGTTATGGTATTCTGTGGGAATCTGAGTTGACTAAGAAACAGAAACAGCTGTGTCTTGGCTTGACATATATTATGCAACTCCTGAGGGCATATGACAGTTTCTCCCACCTCGAATTACACTGTACTGACATCTGTGCACATACTTGAGTACACGCTCACGCTGACACAAGGTTCCTGACATGAGTACAGCCTCTCCAAAGAGCAAAGGATCAATACGCGGGAGACACTGTCCAGTGCAAACACAGACATAGTCATGCCCGAAATGGCCTCGGAGGTTGAGGGATTTCCCCCCGGTATTGTGTATTTTGTGAATGAATGAGTTGCACACAATGGCGTGGCAGACAAGCTGAAGAGATACAAGGACAAGAGCTTTAGGAGAAACAAAAAGTGACTGACTGGCACACACCAACAAATGGTAAACCATTTCCGCCTCTGGGGGTGGGCTGTTGCTCATGAAATAGTATTTCAGAAAGGATGAAAAGGAGACGGGAAAGAGAGAGAAAAAGAGAGAGCGGGGGGGAGAAAAACCACAAACGTGTTGATTGGTTCAGGG
This sequence comes from Sparus aurata, assembly GCF_900880675.1. Lineage (NCBI taxonomy): Eukaryota > Metazoa > Chordata > Actinopteri > Spariformes > Sparidae > Sparus > Sparus aurata. The sequence continues at coordinate 24,395,547 of NC_044191.1, forward strand.
AAGGGTGCCTGATTCTAGTTCCTATTGTGATTGGCTGAGAGGTATGGCCTCACCTTAAAACAGGGTTACTCCAGTTCAATGACATTGAGATTTCCCTGTGTGTCTGCATGTGTTGGCGTGGCTGACACTCTATATTCACAACAAGAACATGCCTTTCAAATAAGCAGCATGTGGAAACATCAATCTGTGCATTCCTGTTCCTTCAGTCACTGTGTTACGACAGCTGTGTTACGTCCTCACTTATGATTGAACAATCCCATATTTGTTTTATTAACTGTCAGAGAATCCATGAAGGGTTTTGATTAATAATGAAAGATCTGGGCTCCTATGTATGACACAAACCATATTTATTTAAAATATTTTTTAATCAAAGCTCAAAGACCTTATTCAAAAATCTTGAAAGTTTGCTGCATCACAGTAGCGAGGTTTAACAAATAACTTCCTACTCAGTCCCACCATTCAGGCATTCAAATGTGACAGGCGGTGTGTCAGCCTAATCAGCTATGGCATGGAAAGTAATCCCTTGGAAAACATCACTAGGGACCATAAAATCAGTATTCACACCAAATTCATTTGTAGGCATGTACACATTTCTTCCCTGTGCGATGGGGCCATCCCCCCACGCCAGTTCAAACCTTAACCCTGACCCCTTCCTCGCTCTCCTCCATCAAACCTTTAAACTGACCCTAATCCCTGAACCGTGACCCTGCGCTCGCTTTGAATGTTAGCCATTGAATGTGCGGCACTTGGCCAAACAAAGAGACTTTGTGTCAAATCCAGCGCCAGCGCTCGGTGGGAAAGTGGCTGTGATGAGTTATTTCCCCACAAAATCTACTTTTGATCCCAAAATGGCTGATACTCTTGGTATTTTTCAGAGGAAAACTCATAATATGTCTCTGTCGCCCCAAGAATCACTGCAGTCATTTCTTGTAATTCTAGTTTTATATTTTGCTCCCTTGATTTCCGGTCCAGGTGGCTGATCAAAATGAACTGGGTCGGTTGTTGGGTAATTACATATATGCAGAGATGATAGTCAGTGGGTGAGTGTGTTAAGCCTTTTTGGGGCAGAGCCATGTTCACGGCTAAAGACTGTAACCAGCACACACCTCAGCCTCAGGATTAATAAGTCAGGCAGACATCTTTGCTCATTTTGCTAACAAGACTGATCCCCATCATCCCCCCTCAAATCATTTACTGATGATAGCAACCTATATATTCATTTGGTAATGTTGCTAACGGAGCAACATTGGCAACATATTTGCATTCCTGCAAAGTTGTATTTCCTCGAAAGCACATATTCGTCCTCCTTTTAGCTCTGTTTTGGTGTCCATCAGAGCTGCCTCCTAAATATCCGAAGTCGAAACCCTATTTTAACAGTCAAAACAGGCAATGCAGCTAGTTTCTTTCCTCCCTCAGTAACCCCCTGAAGCACTCCAGGGCTAAATGCCAACAAAGTCGTGCTAACTCTCATTCCATCCAGTGTGACTTCAACTTATCTGCAGCTACACTGTAGAAAAGAACTATAGCCAGTGAGCAAACTATTTTGCATGGAAATGTTTAGTTTTTCTCGTTACAAATGATGTTCAAAGACACTAAGACATACTAAGCATTGAAGTAGAATGACTGTGACGCTCACAACATAAAAAAATGTATTCAGCATGTTGTCAAAAAAAGAGTTCCCATGCACAGTCTTGTCTTTATAACAATTTTCTACCAAATAAATAGTCCCAATCAAAACTCTGATTCACTTAGCATGCTCCGCGGGATAGTGAACTTTTTTCAAATTATCAATGAATATTATTTTTGTTGGTGTAATTTAGGTGAATCAACCCTAAACATCGAAGTAAAATAAAAATATATCAGAGTGAGAAACTCGACATGTATGCCATGTAAAATCTATACTTGTCAACATTGACAATGCAAAAACTTTTGGAAGCAACTGTGTGTTTAAAAAAAAGGAGGCCAGCCAGTCCAGATCCTCCTGTCTCTTCACTGCATGAAGACAGGATGGTTGTAAACTGAGTCTGAAACGACACGCTTGGCACAGAGTTCTTAGTGCAGTTTGGACGTTGCCAAGACGCACAAAGAAGAAGGTTGATCTGCTCGCCTGAAGCCATGATCTCATCCATTGTTGTTTCACTTCACAACCGAAAGAGTTTACAAAAGTGTTTTTTTCTGTTGACTCGTAAACAGGATTTCATCGGAAGAGGCTGACTCCACAATTTGGGATATTTAGAGGAACTCACCAAACCAGATGATTTGGTTTTCTTTGTAATTTTTAGCTGATGACTTCAGTCTGTGATGTACATTGTGATGTGCAAAATATCTGCTTTTGGAAACGACTTCTTATGTTCTAGATGAAACCAACAACACAGAGTCATGTTGTTTAAAGGGATGGACCTTCACACAGAGTGTTGCAGGTTAATACTGTCCTGCAGCGGAACACCTTTGCATACCTACAGTACTGACTCACGCACCAAACACACCCATGTGGAGGATGTGGAGACAAGAGGAGGGTGAGGAGCGTTTGATGTCGGTTAACTGAGGACTGTGCTGCAGGGCTGTGACAGGACAGCTGGAGAACACATGAGCCCACAGATGTCCACCTCTGTGTATGAATGATGCCTGCACACAGCTTCATACCATTCACAGCACAAACATAACAGAGCACGAACTGTTTGTGTGTTCAGTTCATTCTGTGAGTGTTATGGGCCACGGCACTGACATGCAGAGTCGATGTACAGAATATGAGGAAGCTTTCGAGGTAGATCTCACAGTTTGGTGAAGCTCATGTTAAGTAAGAAATAAGACAGTTAAGAAATGCCATCATTTATATTTCCTACTTCAAGTGTATATTTTGGGATAATTGATTATGAACTCTCCCCAAAGTCAGCTTTTAAGCAAATCTGTGAGATCTGATCCCAGTCAAGGACAGAAAACCTCCACACAGAAAAAGTTCTTCAAATTTCAAAGAAATTGGGATCATTAGGTAATTAAGGTTTACTGCGTTTTCAGCAATTAAACATGTCCATCTCAGACCATAGTTGCAGTTTTCAATTTTAGGTTGTGACAACGCTGTGCTTATGGACTGGTTCCACAAACACCACTTGGTTAGGGTTAGGATAAGATCATGTTTTGGCTTTTACCTGGCTCTGTCGCCATGGCTAGAAAATGTCCCGACGTCCCATTAATACTGATAAATGTTGAAACTGCGCCGTGAACAGTCGTCTCAAGCTTGGCAGCTGTCTCACTCCGCTGTTACCCTGCAGCCATCGCCTCCTTAAAGTCATCCCAAGTCAGTGGTATGACTCATGAATGTTGATATGACACGAAAGAAACATGGTTTGCAGAAATGTACAATACCAGATATTTTTATTTGTATTTTTTTTCTGTTGTTGGTTATAAGTTTCTTCCTCAACAGTGAAAGTAATTAAGTGAACAACAATAAACTGGGTGACATTTGCAGGTGCAAAATGTTGAACTGAGTAGTTCTGGTGCAGACTTCAACTCCAGCGCCCTTGTGATCCAACACTGGAGCAGAAGGTAGTGTGCACTGCAAGAGAGCGTCTCAGCCTGTCAAAGCATAAAATCAAATACATATTAATTCAGTGTATGTCTTTTCCTGTTGCCCCAAGTCGGTGTGCTTCATTTCAATGTTGCATCTGATGACTGGACTCCAGTATACCTCTGTGTAAGACAAGTCTGGTATTCTTATTTCTCATCTTTTATTTTGAGAATAAAACAAAAAGTAAATAAGTAAACAGCATAATGACTTCTGGATAGCATTTAGAAAGTCAAAAACACATTTTAAATGATACCAGGAAGCTACTGACATCAAAATGAAATCCATCAACCTGAGGGTCACTTGTATAGTAAAGTGACAGTTTATGAAACCTTAAAGTTCCTTTTGATATAAAGCTACATATGACTCTAGAGTGCAGAGAAAAGAAAATCACCAGGATAAATGTGGATATGTTGAAACTTCACATCTCCTTATCTTGCAATTTTACATTTGTGACACGTTGTCCTTGTGGTCTGGTTGGTTTTAGGAACAAAAACTTTGGTAACCACTTGGTTGGAAATCGTTTTGGTTTGCCTGGTTGTGTCGTCACAGAACTGCTGGTAATCCCCAATGTCTTGTTAAAAACACACGTTGTTGTTGCCACAAGCACGGATGGAAAATACCCCCACAGCATGTTATAAACATCCAGAGGTTTCACACATACAAATGTTGAAACACCTTCTTGAACAGTGGTCTCTCGCTTGGTAATCATCTCTCCTCGCCGTAACAAGGCTGGAAATCATAACCGATCATCTGAATAGAGATTATCAATACGCTTTTCACCATTGCTTTTTATGAAATCACAGAAAAACACGAAGGTGATGGAAATTACCCAAAGCTTAACTAAAACAACAGATGGTGTGTAGGAAGTGGCAGATATTTGCACGTTTGGTGACTTCAGTTTTTATCTTTATCAACAGAATTTTACTTTCCACATTTTAAAATCAGGCATTTAGAGGCATGGATTTTTTATTTTTTATTTTTTTTGAAAAACAGCAAGTTAAGTTTTCAAAACCTTTAGAAATATTCCAGCCTATCCTCAGTAGACACAACAAGTCATTTGGAAAATTATATATGTCTATATAAAGTTCCCTGAGTTCATTTAAATGTAATTAGAGTGCATAGCAGTGTTAAATAAGGTCTGGTATTGCTTCCTGTTGCTTCATGCACAATTATGTGCAACCAGGTCAACAGTAGGATGCAAACATGCAGAGAACAGACCTAATTCACACTCTCTGCACTTTGAGCCACTCGCCTCAGTGCTATAATGAGCAGGAGAGGCATTTCACAATAATTACATGACAAACAAAACCTGTCTGTGACTGCCTGAAGGAATGACTTGTCGTTTTGAATGCTGCTGGATTGTTCAGAAAGACCAAAGGACACTTCCTTTTTTAAGGTATTTCTATCCAGTCAGGTCAGAGCGGCTCAGACGTCCTTTTCCTGCACGACTTCCTATGCACTCTCTGGGGAGACGTAATATAAACAACACACGAGAGAGACAAAAATGATGGGAAATCCAGGATCAAAGGGAATGTCAGCGACAAGCCTGAAGACTGTGGTAAAAAAGAGCCTGCCAGATGATTGTGTGTTGTTTTTCATATAGCGACTGCCCCGAGCTTATGGGTGAAATAATTAAAATCTTTGGCTGTTTCGTCACATTATAAAATCCCACATAAACTCATGGTCAGCGAGGCTTTCCTCTTTTGAATACCCTTGGAGACATCGGCCAGAAACTAGTCCTCCCAACAGAGATTGCGTCCACCAACCTCAGGCCAGACTTTTTACTCTGGTCCCCTTTACTAATGGCTGCTTACCTCATAGAGCTCACAGTTTCGTGGGAGGACTCGGTTGAAGAGGCCTATGAGCGTAAGAAGCTGTGCTATGCAGAACTAGCAGCAGAAGTGAAGGAGTGTGGCTGGAACACCAAAGTCCATCCAGTTGAAGTTGGATGCAGAGGATTTGTGGCATCCTCTACCATCAGACTGCTGAAAGATCTAGGAAGCCATGGTCAGGCCTTGTGAAGGACCATCAGAGCAGCCTCAGAGGCGGATAAAAGAAGCAGCCAGTGGATTTGGCTCAAGCGGAACAACCCTTGCTGGGTGCCAAGTACCACATGAGGGTGAATTTCGGAGGCGGCTGAGCGCAGGACACAAGCCTAAGGATGATCATCCTGCAGTGGTCCACCCTTACGGATGGTGTATAGTGATAAAAGGCTGGATAAAAACACCCAGTGACTCAAGGGCACACTACTGACGATGTGTCCTTTGCCTAACTGTCCAGGAGTTTTACCCTGGCCAAGATTCACCTCCCACACAACTCGAAGAAAAGGTTGACTGGTTGAGCCTCACGTGTCCTTCATCTTGGCCAGAAAGCTGCACCTGAACACGCCACAAAGACTACAGCTGATGGCCAACTAGCTCGTATGTTCTGGACCTGCAACAAAGGAAATGCATCTCTTCCGATATACAAACCGATTAAGCAGCCTTTTTTGACACCACTGTCGCTAATAAAGCCACACCTAATAGAGAATGCCTGATGAAAAGTTGTAAATGTCACTGGCGAAGAGGCAGAAGAGAAAAATATGGAGAAACCACGCTAAATGGGTGAAATCATGGATACTACAGCTCACAGGGATTTCCCTTTCTTTTCCCAATTCCCCCACTGATGTGCTAACCTGAACAGCCAATGAGAGTGATTTCTCTCACCAACAAGCTGCAACCGATTCTGCATGCTGAATTGACCAAGAAGCCTTTGAAAAAGGCCGTCCAGGGTTGAAGAGGTCACTGATTCTCATTGGTTGACAGGGACGAGTTAAAATCCCAGGGTAAGACACCTCAAACAAAGTTGCGGCCAACCCTTTTTCACTGAACCACATTTATAGATCTGTTAAGTATACATAGCCCATACTTATGTGCAGGTAACCATGGTAACAACACTTATGAAGCATGGCACATTCATTGCCTAATTTAACTGTGGCTGGTTCCTCCAGCCACCTGTGTGACTGTCCCAGTTGGTGTCACCTGTTCCTCGTCCTGATTGGATTTGCGTGATTCCCTGTGTGCTGAACCCTCTTTTGGCAAGTACAGGCTGCGTTTTCTAAAATGAATTCTAATATCAAGGTGATTTTCATTCAACTACATTGGCATAAGTGTGAACATGGCCAAAAGCTTGTGTGATAACTTTGGCATGATAGCAGCACCCTGAACAGAAGGTCACATTATGCAGTATGCAGATATATTCATTTTGCTTAAGGTGAATTCCACTGTATTAAAAAAACAAACAAAACAGAAACGTTTTTTAAGTGCCCTTAACTGTTAAATCAACTGCTGTAGCTGCTTGTGAAGTTCACACACTTGCCATTCAACGGTGACACTTCTAGATTGGAAGTCGGACATACTGACTCGGAAATTCCGACTTCTGACTTGCAATGGAACGTACCATTATATGCAGAATAGTTACAGAGCTGTGCTGTTATTTTTCATTTTATCAGTTTATCAGAGATTCAAACTGGTAAAAATGAATGGTTTTCACATCCAGCAGCCCTCGTCCAACACATCCAAACTTATTTCTGATTTGGTGCCCTAGTGGTCTCGAGGTTGAGGCCATGACTTTAAGATTCATCATCCCTGGATTGGGTCCTATTAGAGATCTCTGTGTCATTTCTCTCCTCTAGTTTTCAGTCTGTCCACAGTGGGCTTGTTGATAAAGACATAAAATGCCTAGTATAACATTACAAACTGCATTTGCTGACTCAACAGCTGTTAACAAAAAGTATCTGAGGATGAGATGTGCTGTACTACCGACAGCTACATGCACATGTAGCCTTTCTCTGCTTGATGATATAATGAAGGAGCTATCGGCAGCGGAAAGGAATGTGCTCATCAGATCAGATCATTCGGAAAGAAAATTGGCGTGCTTAACACCTTTGTTCTCTGTGACAAAAAGTTTGGCTGCAGACGAGGGTTCCCAGCCGACTGGGGGTTATCACAACGAGTGTGTGTGTGTGTGTGTGCGTGAGTGTGTGTGTGTGTGCAGCCGTCTAAGAGATAGACTTGATATCACACCACTCTGTCTGTCTGACACCACCCGCCAAACACGCAACTGCACCTACACACACACACACTCTCCTGCTTTTTCTGTTACACGCACGCACACACACACTGAAACTAACACCGCAGTCACCTCATACACATCACACCACTTCTCACCAATTGGAAGTGAGGGAGTCTCCAGCTGGTTTGTGTGTGTGTGTGTGTGTGTGTGTGTGTGTGTGTGTTGGCGTCCACATGTGTTTCATTTACGACACGAAAGAATACAACATGTTTTGAATAAAGTTAAACAATACAATTGACATCTTGAGAGACTTTTTTCTCTTTCTTTTTCAAACATCTCCGCTCAGATCTGAGCTGGTTTATTGAAATGTCCTGCTTTTATTTGTTTATTTCAGGGTTTCTTTTCTCCTGCTGCCATCAGTTGTTGCATTGTTCATGATCCCTTTTGAAGTTTTCCAGCACTAAATAACATCTCTTTTCGTGCAGCACGCAGCCTCCAGCTCTTTGTTCTTGAGCTGGATGATAAACATAAAGTTACGTTTGTTGACGCAAACATTAAAGGTAATTCCAAATCCTGTACAACCTCTTTCTATCTTGACCGTTTTGGGGTTTTTGAGGGGGGCAGGAAAGACACTTTTGGTGTTGACCTCTGTGAACTGAACTGAAATTGCTGCCATGAAATCCTGACTGTTTGGTTATTATTGTCCCCAGTCTTCGTCATGTGGTTTTATGCCTGTAAACCACATTCACAGACAAGAATGCTATCACGGCCGGCAAGGACTCGCAGACAATGCCGACAGTCCGGATGGACAGAACACATTTTAAATTGATCAGAAACAGTTGTTGTCTGGTGGTGGAGTTCTTTGATTTTAGTTGAAATCGTTCGTGTCACATGCCTGATCAGCTTTTTACAATAGTAGTGCGTAGCCTGTTTTTTTTCTTTTTGCGAACTTTCAAAAGTTTGCTTACAATTTGCTTGATGTTTTATGGCTCATGTTGTTCTGATATTTAAGACTCCCACCCATCACTACAGAGTCAAGCGTTTTTAATTTCCCCATAGGTGTTTTGTGTAAAGGCCTCATCTTGATCATTGACACAGCCAGGAGACCTCTGTAGAGAATAGTTTAGCCTCACAGAGACTTAAATAAAAAATGTATATATATATAAAAAAGTTTTAATTGAACGCTTTCACCCCCTTAAAGTCCATCTCTGAAAAACGGAAAGCTACTGAGATTAAAATATGAAACTTACGAGCATGCATCATGAAACAACTGCTGGAAAGACATTACAGACTGACTCACAGTCTGCAGTGTTTATTGCAGGCAACATACTGTATAGTTGACAGGTGCAATGGTAGAGATACCATAACATTTTAAGTGTGGCCTGAGGCAAAGTATGCATAAAGGCTGGTAAACTGTATGATTTATGCTCAACAAGTGAACGTCACATGGAGCACATGTTTTTCTCACGCAATTTCAGTCCTACTACTGCAACAAAAAAAACCTCTCCCTAAAAGTTACATTTTGCAGTGATGTGTACATTTTTGGTTCAGCAGCCAGTATAATTTAATGTCCTTTACTGTTTTAATAAAAGGTAAGACTATTGCAACATTGGAACTTTTGTCTCCAGAGTTGTCACATTATCTTCTGCAATTATTTAACTTTTTTCTACCGTCTGCATTGCATCGTGGGACAGCGGCGACCAACAGCACGGCTCAAAAATCAAGCAATCCGTGTGAGTGTCCAGGTATTTCTTAATGTGTAGCCGACTTCATTTGTGTACGACTGCCCGAAGAAGACTACAGCTTCCAGGGTTGAACAATAGGGAGGAGTGAGTGTCGTGGGGCTGACAGTTGAGCCGCTGAGCAAACTGGAGCGAGAAGGCTGGTATATACACATTACAGCTTAATGAGCGACAGGTGTGCAGGGAGAAGCAGGATCGGGTGATGTGCTGCTGAGGTGTGAACACACTGAGGGAGCCCTCACACCGATGAGGTGTACTCTACTGTTTGGACGAACAGGAAATGATGCAATACGTGACTCTGTTTGTTTGTTTGTTTTCCAAGATCTGAACATTACCAAAGATTTATCTCGAAGGCGGTGCCCACAGGCGTTTTCAACTCTGACCACTGCAAACGTGTGCTCATAAAATATGTATTTCAGGCCTCCAGATATTTCTCTAAATGTATATTTTTCTGCTCCGTTAAAAAAGAAAATCATTACTCATGACACTGGTCTTCCACCTTCGCTTGAACAGTCCCGAGATAAAGTCTAATCACGCAGAATAATTCAAATCACTTCAGGAATCACGGAACAAGCATATATTGACGTATGATTCAAAATATATGGTAATATATTAAATCTACATATTATTATATGGAAGGAGTCCAGATATATTTCGTGAGACATAACAATGTATCGTCATCTCGTCATTAAAAGGTAACATCACTGTTTAATTTACACTAATATGATGAATAAAAAAACACTTTGAATGTGAACATGTCAGATTCACATGGATAATATATAACAGTTGCGTGACAGGCTCTTCATTTTTCAGCTCCTTCATTGTGCACTGTGTTGTTGGATTTGGATTATCTGGCACTGGCATCTTCTTCCTGTCATGTGTAATCCTGCGGGGGGGTTTTCACTAAAGGGAATAAGTCCCTTCTCCTACGACCTTTGAAAAAGAGAGGAAACTCTTGCAGTTTCAATTCTTTGTTTACTGAAAATGTCAAGAGGACATCGTCATTATTGTCTTGTCCAATCCTTTGCTTCTCGAGGAGCCCTCCCGATATACCTTTTTTCTTAACTGTGCTGACATTTGACACCAGTGCCACCCACCACTGTGTCTGCTCTCAGTTTCCATCTCTCATCTGACAGGCTTTGGTCTTAAAATATACATTCGCTGTCTGTGAAGGGGGGGCGCTTTCTAGTTCTTTTAAAATGGACACTCGCTTATTAGCTGGAGAAGGCTTCATTGAATTCATTAAGTTAATCGCAGCTCTTCGTGGTGGATTTCCGAGAGCAGCTTGTCTGCGATGATACACTCAAGCCACATTTTAGGAAACACAGTCGGCCACATCAGCAGTGGAGGGCATCACGTCGGTGTTCACAGGCTCATACTCATTATTCTATTAACAGAGTCAAACAGCAGATCGTTTTACATTTACTTTTAGGCCTTTAGCTGACTCACATCCAGAGCAATTTAAAATGACTGAGCAAGCAAGTGTGTTGCACAGGGGCACTTCAGCAGAACAACTCTCACTTTTGTACATAAATGAGACTCAGCTTGTCAGGCTCAGCTCTACCTGGTCAGACCAAGGTTAATATAGTTACTAGGTGTGAAAAAAAACAAACATTTTGCTTAAAGGTCCAATTTGTAAGAACCTTGATTTTCTTTTCATTCTCATCACAACTCGTCAAATACTGACACTTTGGGATCGCAGGCCAGGCCGTCTGCCATGCAAAAGCATCTCTGACAAGTTGGCAATGAGATACAGAAATCTCATTTCTAACAAATTCGACCTTTAAAAAAAATTGACCTAAGTGAGTACTTACAACATGACTAGCATATACAGGAAATGTCTTTTTTGATCTTGTCAGTTTGGTGACACTTATGAATACAACTAGCCGTAGGGGGGAAAGGTTTACTGAAACTGGGATTTTTACATGACTGGGAGTCAGTTGCCTTCCCAAAGCGTTGTTTTGTTGTCTGTATATCTCCCCCTTGACTCATTTCCACCATATTATGATTTTAAACGATTAAAACTCAGACTGAAACTAAAATTGAAACTCAACACTAAATATTCAATCCTAAACAGAACACAATGAGCAAACTTATTGAAAGAAAACCGAATTGAAAACAAATGCTATGAAAAGCAATAGAAATAAATAAAAGCTAATGAAAAACACAGAACTATAAAAGTCTGGGCCAGACTTAGCTGTCTGTGTTTTTTTTATGGGGGGGATTCTGATGATTCAGTGCAGGAGGAAGGCAGAAAAACATGCCGCACAGTCTTTCCTCCAATTGTTGCCCTTTCTTGTAAATGAGTGATAAGTTTAACTTTTTCTGAACTTGATATCTTAATAAAATGAATCAAAGGAAAATGTGACTGTGATTGAAATGGCCAGAAGTGGTAAACTTATGACCAGTCAGTGATAAGAAATTGCAAGCAGTAACTGCACCATTGTTTTAATGGGTCACAAGCCAAAAAATGTTGGGAAGTCCAAGCAGGGCTTCATCAGCTAGGTACTTTTATATTTTAGCCGAACGTTTCCTTCTAAACTCCGATTCAATGGAATTCAGGACAGAGGGTGAGGTAGTTCAAGAGAGACAAAGTGAGAGATCTCATACTTTGGGTCAGTGGTCAGCCGGACCAGCCAGCCCAAAGCGTCAGTATTTGACGAGTTGGGAACGATACTCAGTATTCTACTATCTTACAAACTGGACCCATGTAGAGGCAAGGCGGTCATAAGAATATAGCACATTTTAGTCATCGGGAACGAAGGTGTTGTACCGGACTAATGTGGTGAAGAGAGAGGTTTCGGGTATGGTCATAATGAGACTGAATGAGACAAAAGCTGCCAAAAAGAATTTCCTCCTTAGGCTGGCTGGGCTCATCTGTAGGAATAATGTTCGGAGTTGGGATATCTGGAAGAAAGATCCTTCATATCGAAGCTGATTAAGATAAGTATGCCTCCACATGCAACTAGAAGGAGACCCAGAGCACACTAGAGAGAAATTACAGTGGGTTCCAAAATAAGAGTAAGTAAAAAAAGTATCAAATAACTAAACATATGTGCATTAAACTATAATATGTATTATATATTATCATATAAAACACAAGAACATACTTACTTACAACCACGAACACCCTCCTAAAGACATCAACAAATCACACAAACATTCAAACTGAGCCTGAGAAAGCCAGGAAAAACTGTTTATTTTTTAAGTCTGGCCACAGTTGCGACAAATCTGAAGTAACCAGGGAACAGGACAAATGTAGACACTTTAATTCTCTGGAAAATAGGCGGTCACTTCTTTTTGGCCTTTTCGTAACCTTTCTCAACATGCGATGAAACACTGCAGCGACCCCCGCGTCTCTAATAATAAACCACGCAGTGTTTCTTTATCAGTATCTGCTCATGGGGCAGTTTTATGTTGCGATATCAGTGGCCTTGACATGCTCGCTGAGGTAATGGGAAAAAATTCACTCTTCTGAACGATTGGTATCATTTCAGCTCAGTGCTGATACTTCAGCGGGGGAAAGTAGATTGAGTTCTACGAAGGTGAAACTTCCTCAACTCAGCAGACTCTGACATTTTCAGCAAAGGGCTTTTTGTGAAGTTTATGCTCTCACTTTGTTCCTGCTCGTACTGTACTTAGAGTCCACATCCCTCATATCACTAACAGGACAAACATTTTGAACAACTGTGATTGGATAATAAAAAAAATCCCATGCGTGGATACACGTGAATGGTCTTTATCATACGGTGTTATATCTCAGTACGTGCTCATATCATTCTCCTAACTGCCCGAACAGAACAGTGAGCCAGCTGAAACGCTGTTCGTAACAGTTTGAAAAACAATCTCCCTGCAAAAGACCCAAATATTTAAGGCAGCAGAGGAGGAACACTGTGTTCAGTGTTAGGTGTGACGTGGCTAAAAGATTATGAAAATGCACAATGATTCTCAGTGCTAGGCCTTGTGCGAGTGTGTTCCTATCCCGGGATAAAAAAAATTCCAAAGCGGTGAGAAAACGTTCAGAACATGTGCTGCAATGAGTTTACATGCTGGATTAAATAGTTACCTGTGTTTTAAAGGTTTTGCAATGTTCTTATGCAGGATCGGGTTGGACGTTAAGCTCCATCCTCAAGTGTAAAATCCAGTATTTAATTTCTTTAAACACATGTATGTTTTGTGAAGGAGCCTTTGTGATCCCCGGATGAGGTAAGAGTGTTGAGTCACCACTCGTGCATTCAACATACACATAATAATGGACTGTACAAACATTTAGTGAGGCACTCACGCACGTGAGATGGAGTCAGTTTTTGCTGTCTCTCCAATTGTCCAAACTTCAGATCAGATCTCCGCACCCACCTTCCCACCTGCACCTCATTCACACACTAAGTCACACCTTTCTCTCTCAACGACGGCACTCAAACACTAATCCTGCGCTGGATCGTGTATTGTGCGGCCATATTGTTCTCGTTCGGCTTCGACTTATTTATGACCTCTGCCTATTTTCGAATGTTGCCTGTTGAACAACAAGTAAATCTTGTTTTAACCTGACCCGGGACCTGTATGAGTCCAACACACATCTGTTCGTCCAACCTGACAACTGCAATCACACAAAGGGGTCACAAAGGTGGTTATCAACCTGAAGAATCAATCCAGATTTTTCCCAGTGTAGCCTTGTGACAATGCTTAAATGCTTAACGTTCAAGCGACTGTCTTATGTGCTTCCTTGAACCAACACTGTGAGGTCTCTCTACCAGAGGACCTTATAATTCGATATTGAGTGGAAAAAAACGTTTATTCTGAAAAGTGAAACCTGAGTTGGACAAACTGGAGTATAAAAAGAAGGTCATTCAGTGACAGTATTTACTTCCAGGCCCGGGAAACTATTTACTTCCTGGGAGTGGGAGAACATACAATAATGGAAGAATTCAGACTTTTAAATGAAGAGACAAAAAGCATTGTTCTTGGTGCGTTATGTGGTCAAAATATTGTTGTGTGATCGACAGTGGGGTTAAGGCATCAGGGGGTTGTTGGTCGCCAGGATGAGCCTCCCTCCTTCCATTAAGAGCTGGGAGTCTGACCTAACTGTAATCGCCACAAGTCATGTGCAAAAGTGTGTGTGGTCAACAATACTTCACAAGATAACTGCATTAAAGCCAGTGTGGCATCAAAGGGTCCGCCTGTGCTGTATGATTATTTCTACATGAGCTCCTCAGGAGTGACCTTTAATTATCCAGGCCACTGCGAACTGTGCAGCTTAACTTTGTGCCCATGCAGGTAATGGCCAAACAATGAGCACCCTCTTTTGTCAGCCTACTTTGTCTTGTGACAAAGGGTAAAGTTTGGTGTTACAGCGGCTATCGCAAACGTGACATAACCAACAAAAGGAGAAGGCCGTAACACTTCTGTGAACACTCCAGCCTCCCGATACATCTCCCGATCAGTGCTCGATGGGATCGTCTACGCAACCCAGTGTCAATAATCTGTTTATAGATAATGACTTGACATTTTTAAAATCAGGTGCAGCGTACACCAAAGCCTAATTATGCACAGGGACGATATGTCAATACTTCCCATTAACTCATGTCGAGAAGGGCTATATGTGGATGCACATGTTTTCCACACAAGGGTTACACGTGTTACCTGCATGCTAAACTGGCCTTTGACGTACGAACTGCACAGACTCTAAAGTCAGGTTTATTTTTACACAGATTGACTGGTCTGATCGACGTGTTGTATCTGTATAACCTGGGTTACCTGAGGTTAGGTGTGCAACCACAGTTACCGTGATCTTGTGCCCCAGTTACAAATGAACCTCTGTCATACGGTCCACCGCTTTGGACCAGAACACCTCAACAACTAAACGGACTGTCATAAGATGTGCGATGGACATTTAAATTTCCGCATGGATGAACCCTTCTGATTTGACTCAGTTTGTTGAGAAAGACTGAGAGGTGGTTAAAAGCCTCAGAGATAGCTGCGGCGTGGACCTTGAGTCAAGAAGTTTACTGTATGTTGAACTTCTGCTCACCTGTTCAGTGAAGCCGTGAGTCAATTTGAACCTGGTGAAACCAGAGAGGCTGCTAAATTTAAATTAGTGTTAAATTTGGGTTTTAGAGAAAGAGACAGGGTGTACAGTCTTATAAGGGCCTCTAATGTGACGAAGGGTAAGGGGGACACTAACTAATTCTGAGCTGAAAGCAAGTATTCAAATGTTGTTGTTTTTCAATTTCTCCAGTGCAAAGATCCAAAGTAGAAATACGTGTGACAAGTAACTTTCAAGTTTTGTTTAGTCGTACTACAGTATTTTAGTTCTTACTAGGGGGGTCTGTTGAATGTTGAGTCCGGCTGAGGCCCTCTCTCTCTCTCTCTCTCTCTCTCTCCAGTGGGCGACTCTCATGCACCTAAATGTCAGCATGCCTGAGGCAGAGCTCAGCGTCTGACGGGTCGGTGCTGTCTCTCATTGTTAGCCTTTTACAGATATCGCTCCGTGACGATGTAGATCAAAGAGAACAGTGCTGGAGTCATTAACTTGCTGACCCTGTACACTTTCACTGAGGCTTTAGTTCCCATGGGGTTTTGTAAGGAATCTCTGGTCCGCTGGACAAATGAAGAGTCCAGTTTGAAATACTCCTGTGCGAGGCAGTTTGAAGGCCAAGCCGGAATAGTTTGGTGAAACTAACACCAGTATTTATGCTGGAATTATACACTGACGTTTTTGTGTAAAAAAAACAAAAAAAGAAAGAAAAATCTATAAAATACATTAGCGTACCTCAACTCCAAAAGAATGTTTATCCACAGTATTTGATACTAGTACAAGCTGTGGAAAGAATCTAAGCCGTGGACGCTGCACGCAAGGAGCTGAAAAGCAAACAAAAGGTGCCGAATTAAAACATACCAGGCTGCTGCTATCCAGCAAAAGTGTTAAAGCTTTTGTGTGAGAGCGTCAGCTTGGAATCATTATTATACTATTTTTTTGCCTTTTAAACAAGAAAAATTCAGCTGGAAAGATTGGTAAAGGGTTTCTGGGAATCAAGGACTTAAAGTAGGAGGCCGGAGCCAATCGCAGCAGGCGCCGAGGGAGGGGGCGGGGACACACCGGACAGATCACCAATCTTTAATTTGGGAAGAATACGTCTCTCCGTCTCCAGAACGTCTGTTGCAGCTGGAGGACATGTCAACGTCAAAGCCAAAGCCAAAGCCAAAGCCTTCTTGCTATGAGTATGACTGGATTAACCTGCCAAGAGGAGCCTGGGGCAGAAATGAGCTGCTGGGTCCCTGTCTACTCCTTTGTTCTCAAACATTTAGAATACTGTGTGAATGCTGTCATGCTACCTTACTTCTGATTTTGCTGTGATGTCATCTGAGCACACATAGCTTCTACATTGGAATATGTAACATGAGCTAGATTTTGATATTGAGATTCTATCGCGAAACTGTTCCTCAAGATAATAAAGGTTTCCCACCTTAAAGCCCTGAACATGTCAGATGAGATTTGACAGATGCAGTTCACAGCTGCATGAGTTACCCCTCAGCGGCTTTGGTGCTAAGCTTCTTTGATTTCACATAATAACTGTGAATTACAGGTTAAATGCAAACATAACCCTAACACACATGAATTGTGCGTTTGTGCGGTGTGGGAATAATGTGAAGGATAATTCAGATGATCAGAGGAAATTCATGCAAACGCCACTTTTATGCCGGAACAACCAAAGTGACCCTCTAGTTCTGGCGATTGAGTTTCATGACTGAATAAACTGAATCAACAAGTGACAGCTCAGTGTCATACATACTTACTGTGTTTATATTTGCAGGACCCTCTAGGTCGCATTTTTCTGGGGACCTTTTCTCCCTCTGAGGGCAGCTGGTTTCTTCAGTTGTGGAAAAATACTCATCAAATTAAAATGAGTGTGTATTCTTACCAAATCATTAGTACTGTAAATATGACCTTTCTGAGTTTGAATTCATTTTCCAAAACCACACAGAGCCCCTTTAATGTTTGGTTGTAAATTAAAAACATGTAATATTAAATATGTCATATTGTTTTAGGTTGCAACATTTAGTTTCCATCCATGTGGAGTGACCTAGATGAGTTAGAGACAGAAATGTATTAGCGTTGACACTGAAAATGGGATGTACCAGTGCAGCAACAAGTCAGGGACAACATGGTTTTGCAATATAAAGCTCTAAATGTCAAAAAGCATCAACATGTTCATAACCAGAGGCAATCCAGAAGGGCTCTAAAGCGTGCTGGTTTTTAAATGATTGCCCTGACTAATGATTTAGCCACCACAGTAAGACTTTTAATTACTTCTTTCCACATTTGGGATTTTCCCTACATTACGATAGAGTAACCAGTTTTGCTATCGGCATGTTGTTTAAATGCTCAGAGCAATAAAACACAACACATCTTTTTTTAGGAAAGCGTTCACGTCGTTCCCACATTACTACTTAAAAGCTCCTGAACAGGTTTGAAGTCGGGACTATCTTCCCAACACGTGAAATGAGGCCGTCCGAGGAGCACGTGCATGCAGGTTGAGATGGCTCGCGTGCAGCTACGGTAAAGTTTGATGTAGGCCAGTGTGGTCTAAAACATCAGCGGTGTCCTGCGTAAGACTCGATAGAACACAATGTTATGCAGCTGCGAGGCATGTTACAGTTTGAGACAGGAGCACAGCCGCGATCTTCGACACGTAACACACACAGCTGATCCGTCAGGGTGTCAGTCTATTTATATGCAGTCACAGTGGATTCGATCCTCCTGAGACCCAGAAGAGAAAAGGTTTTGATATTCAGAATTTTTATTGCTGTTGAAAGATAAACAAAATGACAAAAAATGTCTTGTAGCGGTGATTCGGGTCTTGTTTGATCGCAAAATTGAACGATAAAAATTGAATGATAGGGCTATTTATTTGCATGTGGACATCAGGACAGAGCTGATCATGCGGTCGCACAAATCGACTCCACCCATGTTTCCGCTGTACTCAGTCACGTCAGCAGGTCTAGGCGCAGTAACATGGCGCTTCTCTTTTAATCGCCATCTCGTGCAGCTGTCCTGGGGCGCTATCCCACAGACACTGGAGGCTATCAGAAGTGCTTTATTGCCCCGCCACTTTGTCACAGCAACCTCTGATGGTTTTCTGACAACCATTTCAGATGCATCTCTTCCTTGTTTTTGTAGCTCGGTGTCATCTGACATCGTTGATAGTGATTCTATTTTCCATAATGGTCCCTCTTCCCTTCAACATATACAGCAATATGACAGAGGTGAAATACCTGTCAAAGTAAAGGTGTGCTCCTCTTGGAAGAGATAGTGCCATCCATGCGACTGCATTCCCTCTGATTCCCAGCCTCTGGTCAGCGAACCTATTCCGGCCCCTTGTAAACTTCAAAATCCAGAACCAGACCACTGGGACTGGCAAGCAGAAATGCTTTCAGTCCTGTGGTTTTTGGTTTCCCTGGCACAATTTGCCGTATGGGACACCGGCCTGTGAAGGGAATCATCTGCTCATCTACACAAGCCTTCCCTGGTCTCAGCAGACTGAGGCAGCCTTGTACTCTGTTTTAGGTCTCATTATTTTTCTCCTCATCAGAACCCATCAAGATCATTATGAGTTTGATGGACTGCCTAATTTTGAAGAATCTGTCTCAACTCACTGAATTGACTACAACTGGGACCCTCATCTCCGCCGCCAATTATATCTAGATCCTAGGGTATACGAGACGTACACTGATGATGCGTAAGAAGACTTTCAGCTCCTGTGGAGTGGTTTTAAACCTTATAGTCTATGTGCTGTCTGAAATAATCAGAGAGCTCCCAGTCTTGGTGGTTTAGGCCGTAGCTTACTCTGTGTTTACTGTTCACTTGGGTGGCTCCTCGAAAACAGATGAGTCCTCCTCTGAGCCTCCACCTTCTCGCTCTACTGTCTGGCCCTCCTCCACGTCATCTCCCGACAGCTCTCAGTCTGACTTCCCTTCCCCAATTCTGAGTAAAACTTTTTCTGCCTCACTCAGCCTTCTGTTTCCTGAAGTATGGAAACTGGTTAAAAATGGGGGTTAGTAAGTCCTGCTGTCCCCTGCAAAGGACACTGCATAAAAGTTGTGTTTTGAAATGCTTAAAATGACTGTACATTTCTGAAATCTTACTAAATTGACGGTAAGACTCTTACATTGAGGAAACCAGTTGATTATTAGCAACAGAAGCATCACGTCCAATGAATCCGAAAAAGGACGTCCATTTGCGCCATTTGCCACATCCCCACAAGTGTGACAGTACCAGAGAGCCCAGGATGTCCTCTAGACAGTGTAGTAGGACTCAAATAGATGGTGCATGAATGGTGTTTCAGACTCATGTCTCATGTCTCCCACAGAGGATAAAAAATGAATCGGTCTTAGCAGTTTGAGCCTTTTCTATAGTAGAAAATGTTATTAATAATATATCGTATACATGTAATATATTAAAGTTGATGAATTAACAGATCATGAGACGGGTTTCAAGGGAAGTGGACCATCACATTCCATGATGTGATGACAGTGGGTTTGGAGTGTTAACTCTTAATCAAGTCAAGATATCGGCTTTACCCGCGATGATTAAAGTCAGAAACTATATGTGCAGAGGGGGGGATGTCTTCGTGTAATTATGACATGCAGTATTAGCTGCTAAGTAAGCTGTTAGGTAACATACCCCCGGGCATGCATGTGTGTGTGTTTTTTGGGTTTTTTTTTTTAAACACGCACTGCTCTGTAAGGTGATCAGTCATGTCAGGTTTTGAATTATCAAGAGTTTTTCAGGGACTGCATGTTGGAGGGAAGCTCGTACGTTCTGTTGACTCAGTGAGTGCTGGAAAGAGACATGACGCACTGAAACTTGACTCTTGCGCTCTGCAAAGAGCGCGAACTATATAAAGACCAATCTGTTGCAGCAAGGTACCTCTGAACCCCTTCAACCTGTTCACGCGGACACACGTGCACACTTGCTTTTGATTTATTTGCATTCTCAGTTTCCCCATCAACTACCTTATCTCGCCAAACCTCTCCACTCCTTTTTTTCTCCAAAGAATGCACACTTGAGCATCCTCACAGGCTTGTTAACATTCATCCAGTGCATCTGACAAGAATGGCCGCTCTGTTTCTCTCCAATCAATCAGAGGGCCCCCCTGAAAAAAAAAACCGCATCACCCTCTGAACGCCAACACCTCTGTCTTTCGCTGCTCCTCTGGTGTCTGCAGGACTCGGGTGTGATTCCGGGCACAGAGATACCGAGAAACCGGGCCTTGTGGTCAGTGCCAGTTTCCATGGTTCCCCTCCGTCAAAGGGAGGTTCTTTCTGGGCCTGGCGTGTTTGTGAAGTCCCCGTGAAAAGATGGCTCTGTGTCCTGAGATCCCGGGCCCACTGTGGGCAGAATTCCTCTGTGACTCCGACTGAGTTGGGGTTGTGCAGCACAGCGGATGGAAGGGAAAGCGGGGGGGGGGGAAAACACAGAAGCAGCATGTTTGGGTGCTGGCTCGGCGCCACGCATCACTTAGGGGCTCAGGGGGACTGGGTCACAGCGGGGGGAAGTAAACAGGCCAGTGTGTGCACATTTACACCAGCAAACACAGGCCCAACTGCAGAGATACTGTAAAGGCACGAGCCAATATATATATACAAAGAATTAAAAAAACACGTGCATGTGATGCTGTTCTACTGCGATTTAGAGTTTCCATGTGTAATCTATCAAGGGTCATCATCATCACTTTCACAATTCAAAAAAGTCCTCATATAAAGACATTTCCATATTTTAGAACTATCCAGAATGTGTGTTTTTTACAGTGTAGTTTACATATGACTCACCTTTTGGAAATCCTTTTGGCACTCCCTTTGCTTTATTTGTACACACAGACTAGGAAGCTCCTGTTCAACATGAAACAGCCACAGTGAGTCACCTGAAGTCGTGGACGATAAGCCATCTGCAGACAGCTTACACACATAACACAGAGATTCCTAAAAAATATGTGAAATATTTGGTTCCAATGAAAACCAGCCTCTTCATGCCTGAGACGTCTTTTGTGGACCTCAATAAACCTGAAATACTTCACACATCAACTTTTGCAGTGACTTAAAGGAAGTAGGATATGTTTGGAGGGTTTTTTGTGGTTTTTTTGGGGGTGGGGGGTTAATTCGAATTTATGAATAGATGCGGATCACAAAGGCGAAATTCTCCCCGAGGGACGATCTGATTTCAAAGGGACGACTGGTATCACCAGCCTTTCCAGTTCTATTCTCGCACAAACTCCTCTGATGGAGCGCTGGTTCTGTCACCTGGCGCAGTGACAAGCTGCTCACACATCGTTATTTTACGAGAGGGGATTATTTTCTTGATATTCCTGAAATTCAGTCTTCTTAAAGACCTCACCTTGAGGTGTTGAGTGTTTAAAGATTAGCTAAAAATGCACCTTGGATTAATCCTGTCGTGGTACCGTGGAAGCAGGGCGCTTAACGCCATGAAACTTCTGACGGCTGCGCTGATAATGCGCCCCGACACGCAAGCTTGTGGGACAAATCTGTTGTGTTCATCTCATCATCATTCCTTTTCGGCTGGCATCTCACGGAATCGGCATGTGTTATCTGTGATCACCACGAGAACATCTAGGAGACAAACAAAAAGGCGACGCTTGATCGATGACATCAGTCAAAATCTGATCTAATGTTTTGATATGGACGAATGAAGAGGAACGGGCTGGGATCCTCTACAGCAGCTGTTGGTGATTCATGGTCTTGCTCAGTAGGACAGTTGTTTGCAGCCATGATAGCCCGAGGTTGGGCTTTTCCTGTTGAAGGACACACACTGTGATGGCTCACTGCGCTCCCCCGCAGCATCCGAGGAATCAGCGAGCTCTGATTTGATCTGAGAGCCTCAGAAAGCAAATAATGTGATGACTGTGACATCCTGTCGCTGATTTGTTCACTTTTCATTAAAACAGACCTAAAGGCAGATGCGGCCATCACATATCCTTATTGTTTCCAACTTTGCCACGGAACAAAATGACATTTGAAACTTTTCCCACCCTAACAGATCCCTTTAGTCTCCTCTACGCCTACACGGCGTACAGGCATGTGTACGTAGATTGTTATTATCTTAATACCACTATGCATACAATAATTCCCTCAAGGATAATATCATTCTTAAACAGGTACGGGAAAATTCTGTGAATTCTCACCACAGCGTTTAAAACGGGCTGACTCCGCTCGTACTGCCAGCAGAAAGCCTGACTTTGCACTCGCTCAACGGCTCTGTTTCCACTGTGGCTTCTGAAAAAGCACCTGGGCCTCCCCACATCGCGGCAGATGGAGGAGCAACCGCACACCCACTCAGGGCTGCAGGCGCCGCTCTGTGGGGCCAAGCATAACAATAACCCTCGAGGCCGGTCAGCCCTCGTACGCTGCTCTGCTTTCAATGAATCTGCAATGTTGAATCCAAGGTTTTCCATGGTCACGGCCAATGAAACCTCTGTCCAGCACTGCAGTACCCACTGTGAATTCACAGAGGATGATTAAGTGCTGGGTGGGCTTTAATAGACCACAAATGTGTGATAATTGGATATATACACGTGCGGTGATAAAACAATACCTGTAGTGTATTAAATTACTCCATACTGGATTTGAGTGGTTTTTCAATTTTCTACACATCATAAATACTTAAATACTGTACTTCATGCAACTGCACATGCTTTTCATTCAGGTTGACACACTGTGAGGATGACCTTGCAAAAAACCTCAAATAATCGCCCAGTATTATATAATATACCTGTGAAGTTCGATGGCTCGAACTTGCAGAACCACTGGAACAGTCCTTAAAGCTGTTTCTGATTTTGAGCTGCAGTCTTGTTTGTTCTCATCTAAAGCAATCATTAGTGCTTTATATTCACATCTGTTTGTCTTGTTTTTAGTCTCTTTTATTAGTGTAGATACCATCTGGCTGAGTTACTGAAGGCAAGTCGATCAGAAAAATCAATTAAACTACAATCCAAGAGCGACAGAGTGACAGCATTCTTCCTCCCTCTGCTGGACATGAGCTGGCAGTGCCGCTTTCTAAAAGCTCACTGACACATTATCCCCCAGCAGAAACAGTGAAACGTTATTAATTTTGTTACACTTACACAAATTGCAATCGATAAAAGTAATCCCTAAGTATACTCTAACACCAATTACACTTGATTATGTAAGGATTAGATACAGTTTGAACATTCAGATTTACCGATGAGATGCTCAAGAGTGAAGAAACGTAAAATAACAATACAACATAAAAACACAACAAACTTATATTTTCAGTGCAGAATAGAATAACAATAAAAAAAAGATTTAAAAATATATATAAGATAAATTTAGGACAAATAACAAAACCACAATCAAAACTAAAATAGAAAAGCATTTAAAATGATATTAAAAATGTATTTTTTACATTTCACACTTATAACATCTTCTTTTGCTAACAGAATCAGTTTCAACTGGTTAACATACAAAATAAAATTATTTTTGTAATCCCCTAAACTTAGTGCTAGAAGGAAACAGAGATAGCTGACCTTAATAACTTGCAAAGAAATATGTTTATATAATGTTTTGATTACATTTATTTCAATATAAAAACTAGAAATGCATTTGTTCACATATATTAAGCCCAGTGTCATTACGAAACACTTTGCTAGGATTCATAAACATTTGTCAATGCTGAAGCCGTCTGGAAATGAGGACGTATAACTGGACCTGAAGACTGTATGATCCTTGTTTATGAACTTCGGTGTGCCTCCTAATAATAAAACTGTGACCCGAGCAGTGGTCATGAGAGCTTTCATCAACACTGTGTGGAAAATCCCAGGATCATTTATTGTTATAGTCACTGCTCTGTAGCAAGAAGTGTGAGGGGTAAATAATTGACCACAGTTATTGTATAATTGTGTGGAAACAACCAGACTGGACTTATGCAGAGCTGACTGCTATTCCTGAGGTAAGCAAACCAGGGTATCAGTGTGTGTGTACCAAAGAGAATGTCAGATTATTCAGAATCTGAATAATATATATCATTTTAGAAACATTAAGGCCCTTCTGATTAGTACTTCACATGTATTCAATCCATAATGAGCAATTCAAATTAGACAGTTAAAACAGTGATGACGCTTTTGATTATCACACTTTGACAGTAACTTTCGACTTGACACATAACTCAGTATGAGCCTAATTGTCCAGATGTGGACCCTCAAATAAAATCAAATTGTTTCACAAAAAGAAAACAAGACAAGACAAGACTTAAGATCCGATTACGAATTAAAATTAAACATAAACATTATTTAGCAGCTACTTCAGTTCCACCCAGCTCAGCTTTAGTAAGGAAAACTATACAAACTTCAAAAAAACATCAAAACTCACCTAAAGGCAGGTTTTGGGGAGGCTCACGGCCTTCCCTAGAAGATTACCTTTACTGAGTTCTCATGGAATTAAAGTTTCCAATAATAATAAAATAAAATAAAAAAATGGAAATGAAATGCAAGATTACTATCAAAAAGCCTGACATGCAGTATTCCTGGTGCTCATGAAGGGGGATCATTGTTGGGTATGTATTTCCGGGGTATCAGAGCAGAGATATTGGCTGTCACAAGATAAAAATCCGTCTTTGCCTACCGATTAGGAGGTCATGCGACATCAACACCTCTATTTACGTGGGCTCTACCGCTTGAACCTAAATTAATGAATTATAGGATGACAGTTATAAGTAGATTAGAATTCGTGTAATTATTAGCGAACAGCAACTCACCTGGTCGGATTTACAACGCTTCTGAACCAAACGGGAAGCCTTTTTTGGTTATTTTCACCAACGCGGAAGTGAACGAAGATTTTCCTCTCGCGCCGCTGCATTTCTCCTTGTACGTGTCAAGCACCGGCTTTCCGAGGACAGCTCGGTTGTCCACTGAGGTTATCCACAGCATCATCGATCTGATACAACCATTTTAATAATAAGACATCAACCCGAGACACTGGCTTCGGCATGTAGAGCGTTTAATGATTACATCTGGGTATGTTCGCGTTGACTCCCCGTGTCTTCTCGACCTTTATCGTTGTTTTCTGATGCAAATATTAAGCAAGCTAAAGGAAAACTCCACTGCTAGCTTAATGCTAACTAATCTTCAAACAACTCTTGTGTTTCCATGATGTGTATTTCGCCTCGTTACTTAACGTTAGTTAACACCGACATTGTTAAGGAAAAGTAGCCGGAAACAACAGATGTTTGTTTGATGGCATTGTCAGTGTAGCACACAGCCAACGTTAGCTAACATCTGTTTATGATACACGGTGCTGTTAGCAGCCCATATTTAAAGGTTAATCTGTCATATTTCGGTGTTATTTTTGAACCGAGCAGAGGTAGCACTGATAAAGCTTGAAGCCTTGCTACATTATGTATAAAAACCCACTAGGTGGCGTCCTGGTACATGTAAAGGCTAAAGAAAAAACAGTTACTTGTACCTTTTTCTAAGCCACCCTCTCTGAACTTGTCATTATTGTGATATATAAACCACAAACTAATGCTCTATAAGTCTGAAGCTGTTAATGAGAAAAACATTTGGGTTGCCATGTTATGAAAAACCCTCTCTGGCTGGTAACTTAAGTCATTAATTGAGTTAAACAAGTGTTTAATTAACAAACAAGCAGTTAGAAGTGTTAACTAATAAGTAGGGCTGGGCAATATATGTGATATATGTAGTTATGATTATATGAGACTATATATCATCTTTGATGATCGTAATATGTCATAAATGTTGTCTTTTCCTGGTTTTAAAGGCTGCATTAAAGTAAAGTTAGTTTACACCTAACCTGTGATGTGTTTGATAACCAATACAACAAGTGATAAGTGTCCTTAACCTCTTTATATATGCAGGTAAGACAGACCGACTGAGCCACAACATGTAAGAGCCTCTCAAATACAACATTTTACTAGTGGCATCTCCTGACAGAGTAATATCTTAATACTTTCTCTCTACTTTTGAAGGTCTGCGTTAAAACATCACATGTCACTTCCTATGACGGTGGGCGTCATGTTGGTGGGCCTCCCATACTCCATCTCTGTAGCTGCTCAGTGGCTTTATGGCTGGCCCAACAAGCCTGGATATAAGAAGTACATAGAAGCACTGAGACCAAGGTAACTTGGCAAATAATGTTGTTGTCGTTCATGTCCTCACGAAGAAGTGCTGGTTATTAAATCCCTATTGCGTGTTTGGTTTCTCCATCAGGCGAATATACTGTTTGAGCAGAGCCGTACTGGAAACTCTCAAATATCTCCAATATGGAAGACTTTACTTTCAGTGGAAGTCTTGGTATAAGAATGATGAAAACCGCAAGCATTATGAAAAGGTGTGTTAAGGATAAGTTGTTTAATTCATCTGTCTGTGTATCTTTGTATGATAGCCACGAGACACATCCGTACATATCTAAAAGTATAATGGTCACACTGTCATGTTTTCCTCTTTCACCATTCAATGCAGTCCCTTGAAAATTTGCTTGTTAAAGTTGACATTCTCGTCTGTTTGGACCCTTCAAAGGGCATCACATTTGGCCGCCGAAGCAATAAGCTGGACTTGTACCACCCTCCGAATGCAGGCATGTCTAAAGATGCGCCAGCACCACTGGTGGTTTTTATCTACGGTGGTGCGTGGGGCTCCGGGGAAAGATCCACTTACTGTTTGCTGGCCAGGCAGATGGCTGAAGAACTGAGTGCAACGGTCATTTGTCCTGATTACTGTACCTATCCAAAGGTATGAGCTATAGGCATTCTGATTTAAGATTTATAGCACATACTGTATGTAGAGCATAGATGACTGGGAGACAGAAGTACCTCTCTGAACTCTGTGAACTTTAGGTGAGAGTTAGACTGCAGTAACCCAAACTTCAGATAAGAAATGTAATCATAAGTGTGACTCTGGTATCTGAACTGACGGCTGGTTTCATCTGATCGCCAGGGGAACGTTTTAGCGATGGTCCAAGATATTGCTGATTGCTTGGTGTGGGCCCAAGAGAGTGGACCAAAGTTCAACTTTGACAAAGTAAGAAATATGAAGTGTTCTGCTGAAATTGAGGAAAACTTTCAGATAATAATGGCAAGATTCACAATTTGTTATAAACCTGTATTTTTAAAAGGCTCCATGAAATCATATAAAACCTAAATCCAGTCCAGTTTTGTCGAAAATTGTCCAAGCATGGATGAAAATAATTAAAACATTTAAGCAATTTCATGGGAACCTGAAGCCTACAGTCAAAACTCATATTATTAATAAATATCTGAACTGTTTTAAGTTTGAGCTGCACTGACTGTTAAATCTGTTTATATTACAACCAACAAATTGAAATACTTGTTCAGTTTTACTTTAAGATATTCGTACCGAGACATGTTTTTTTTACATCGTTCTGTAGTCGAGCATCCAAATTTACCGTGTCGTTGCCGTGTTGTTTTCTGTCTTTCATAGGACAACATTGTGTTAATCGGCCATTCAGCGGGGGCACATTTGTGTGCTCTGACCACACTGTTCCTCATTGATGTAAGAGATGAGCTTTTCATAGAGGCCAGAAAGCAGAGGGACGTTACACTGGCTTTGAAAGGAGTTATCGGTAAGGAACATTGTAAGGTGTATTACTGAGTTTCAGTCACAGTTGTCACCCACATTTTACGCTAAAGAAAACTTTTGAATTGTTGTCTTGTTTTTATCGTATGGCCTGATGGCAGCAAAGTTAAAATTTAAACACTTTTGTTAATCGTCGATATCCCGTGGACAGGTCTGAGTGGTGTGTACAACATCATGGACCATTATGAGCATGAGCAGATGCGAGCAGTCGAATACGTCTCCACCATGCACAAAGCCATGAACGGAGTGGAGAACTTCCCTTACTACTCCCCAACACACATACTGAAGAATTTCAGCCAGGACAAACTGAGCAGGTGACCAAAAAATACAATGATATTGGATTAAACAACAGTGATGTTCATGAAATCTGTTGAACATGAACATTTTTCACCCACGGTCGTCTCTTGTTTTCTGTTCTGGCAGAGTTCCTCCGTTCGCTTTGCTCCACGGGACCAGCGACATTATTGTTCCTTCTGAATCTTCCACAAAGTTCTCTGAGCTCCTCACCTCGTTGTCCATTAAGGCGTCGCTGTACCTGCTACCCAGAGTCGACCACACTGAGATCGTCACGGACCTCATGACGTCAGACAGGCGATTCTACCATCCCATTTACAGCTGCATCAAACAGGAGTACAGAAAACTTATGGGAACCTGCTGACGTCCCATCAGATCAGAAAAACATCCATTCATCCCTAATATTTACTGATTGTGCCATACACTCACTTTGTTTACAGTTTCCGCTCTAATACCTCAAAATAAATCATATTTAGCCTTGAGTTTAACTCTAAGTTGGTATACCATGATAATGATTTATAATTTGCACACTTCTGTGATTGTATTTTAGTAAATTCATGAAATGTGTCGATTGATTTTTAATCTATAATCCATAAAAACAACAGCTTTGCTTTTTAGACTCCATAAATGTCATATAAATGACATCTTTTTTTATGTTAAGTAAAATCAGTAAACATGAAGTGAAATCAGATGTGAAGCAATAACAGTATTATGTAAAACAAGTGAAGCACACTGATGCAAACTACTGAAATGTCCAGGATTCATTTATTCTAATTATTGACCAATTAAACCCTGCTGAAGGAATTGATCATATTTTTGCCTTTTGTCTTTATTAACTGACCACAGATCTCACATAGAGTTTTGTAGCATTTTATCCTTGTATTTTTAACAGAAAAATCATATGAATTGTAAATTAGACGTTAGCTCAGATGTTCAGCTTTATGCAAGTATAGTGTTTGTTTTTAGCACATGCTTGTGCTATATATTACATACTACTATGGTAAATATATAGCATCAGTATTGTAATAATCTGGTTGAAATCATTTAAAATACGTATGTAAGTACAATGTACAGAATTTACTGAGGGAAAAATGTAAGAGTTCATGTGAAAACTTTCAAATACATCTAATATGAGCACATGAGCAAGAGAGTAGATCACCATTACAGGTCTTTTAGTAACCAGTTAAAGCGATGTATGATTAATACAATAAACCTTTTAGCACTAAACTTGCAGTGTTCTGCTTGTTGCATGTCGTGCATGTATGTAGTGTATATATGCCATCACTGGTTTTAATGTGGCTTTCTTTTGCAAATCTTTAAGCTGCATGCTGTGTGTTATATTGCTTTGTGTGTCCTGTGTTGTTCTGATATGTGGCCAGTTTTGTTCTACTTGTTTTGTTTTTTCTCTTGTCTTTGTTGTTTTTTAGGAACCTTTTTCAACACCTTGGCCTGGGGACTACAGATGAAAGAGTAGCCTTTTGGCTGGTTCTGGCATTTTAATGTATTACAACAGTTATGATAATACGTTTATTTACATAAAGCTCCTTCCAAGGACACACATCACTTCGCCGTGTCCCCTCTTAGATAAACTAAATGACACATTTTACATCATCAGTGAATGATGCAGTGACTTTTTTTGTCAGTACCACACTACTCTTTAAAGATACAGTATGTACGAATTGGCCACCTGTCAAATTGATAACATCAATATTTACCTTATATAAATGGCTGGCATTAGACAGGATAATGTGTGCATGCATGTGCACACACACAGGGACATGCAGTCTATTAGAGGCAGCAGCAGCAGCAGACACGGCACTGTAATGCCCACTGCACTGGAAGAACTATCCGCCTGTGACAACAGCAAATAAAATCATAGAAAGGGACAGTCGTCGCTGCCTTGAGAGGTCTAAGGTGGAATTTCATTTTTTATTCAGCTATATATCTATTAATAAGAATTGACCACCTGTCAGGGCTAGCTGACTAGTATGCTAACCTAAGTAGATAGCTCTGTAACACAATCAACACTATGATTTTTTTTTTTATTCTATCCATAGTTTTAGTCCATTTTAGGATGTTTTAAGCAAAAAAGGTATGCATATTGCACCTTTAAAGAGAGCATTTGCACCATTTATTTTGTGTTAATGCAAGTTAGGATAAATGCAGCCAGTTTGAAATATTTAATTAAAAGCTGCAAAATGATTTATCAGTATTAAAGCCACCAAATGACTGAACTGGGAATTTGATGAAGCTTTCGAGCTTTTTCTTTCTTTCGTTCTTTCTTTCGTCTTCCTCTTCTTATCCCCCTTTTTCTTTCTTTCTTTCTTTCTTTCTTTCTCTTTCTTTCTTTCTTTCTGTCTGTCTGTCTCTCTCTTCTTGTGCTTGTTCTTACTTTTTTCCTTCTTCTCCCCTTATTCATTTCTTGTCGTTCTTCTTCTTCTTCTTCTTCTTCTTGCTTTTATTTTGAAAACTGAGATTAACACGCACTCTCACGCGCACGAGGCGGAGTTTACGGAGGACTCACAGCCTGGTGGTGGAGCCTCACAGTCCGGTCGGTCTGTCTCACCGCCTCTCTGTGTGTGTGTCTCTCTCTCTCTCTCTCGCCATTCTGGGGGGATTAGTTAGCGGTGACTGTTGTGTTTGACGGTGCCGAGGCGTGAAGAAGTGAGCACAGGTCTGTAAATATGTAACCGCTCAGTCGGCGAACATTGTAGTTTTTCCACCGGGAGAAAGAAGTAAGATGGACACCCAGAAGAAGTTGTGGCTCCGCGGTCTGCTCTGGTGGTCGCTCCTGCTCGAACTGGCGTCCGGAGGTAACAATACAACTTCATGTTTCTCAATGAGACAAGTGACATATACACATAAAGAGAGATTCATGACGCAGTATATGACAGTTTGTTGATTATTTAATTTAACTGGTTCACTTTATCGAGTTTGTTCCAGTGTTTGTAGTTTACTGGGGAAACAACTGCACCCTGAAGGCTACTTCACAGGGTATAAATACCTTATTCGGTGGTAGTAAACATTACCATTTAGCTTTTGTTACTGGCTGTGATTTCCTTCACATGCAGACTACATCTGTAATTCTGTAACATCATGGGTGTGTGTCCAAAGGCAGGCTCAGTTTAATTTTACAGAGGATTGTTATTATGTTGTCTGTACGTGCTGTTTTAGTTCTCAGGTCTTTAAATGCAACACCTTGCAGTATTTTTAATGAGGACGGGCAGGTCCAGCAACAACAGTCTTTTCTTCTTCTTTTTCTAAGCTTTTACTGATTTTTTTCCAAATTGATAAGGCAGATATTATCAATATTTTCCTTATATAAATGGCTGGCATTAGACAGGATAATATGTGCATGCATAGTGTGCGCACACACACACACACGCACACACACAGGGACATGCAGTCTATTAGAGGCAGCAGCAGCAGCAGCAGACATGGCACTGTGATGCCCACTGCACTGGAAGAACTATCCGCCTGTGACAACAGCAAATAAAATCATAGAAAGGGACAGTCGTTGCTGCCTTGAGAGGTCTAAGGTGGAATTATTTTTTCTTCCAGCTGCGGATGATCATATATATCCGTGTGTGCATGCATTAGCCTCTCTGGTTGATTTGATCCTGGGCATGTGTCATCATATTCAGCATTCATCCATGCTTTGCCCCCGGGGATAATCAAGAATTATTTCACCATGACTCACACTCGCCATATCCTTCATTGAAAATAGTTACAGTAGAGACATTTGTTTTACTTCAGTGCTCCTGTCGAAGCCCTGACAAATCCACGTCCCAGGCTGTGACAGTGCATCAGCAACAGAGAGTCACGACAGTCACCCAATTTAAAAAAGAAACAAAAATAAGCAAAGAGGCACTTCAGTCGAGTTGCATCTCTGATTTTGATGTATAAACTGAGCACACAGGCAGTGACAAGCACTAGTCGTACCCCTCAAATTAACTGCATTCGCTAAAAGGTCAGCAGCTTTGTTGTTGGGAAGTCTCACCAAAAAATGTCCCTGACGTTCAGAAAACTGCCCCTGCAAACATGTAGATTACAGAACACCGTCCAAACGCCTCCTGTTTCTGCCTCCTGAGGCACACTGTCAGGTGTACACGGGTATGTTTATCAGAGGGCATTGTTTCCAGGCTCTTTCATTTACATACCCTCCCCCCAAAATTGTCTGTTCTTCAGCATGTGAAAAGCTGCAACAATAGAAGTTTTTCTTCCAAACACTTAATTGACCTCGTTGGCATCTTTTTTGACAGCACTTGAATAATCCAGTTCCCTACAGGGCAGTGAACTGTGTGGGAGACCCTTTGGTTTAAACCCAACTTGACATTTAATAATGACGTCATCGTGACAGCACTAAAATACAATTGAGCTTGTCCATCCTTGTGAATTTAAGGGAAAAATGTCATTTCGTTCCTCTTGGCCAGTTGTAGGGAATGCTCCCCCCCCTGTTATGTACACAGAGCCAGTCAGATGAATGAACATGTCGTATAAATGAGAAATAAAGTCAGTCTGACTCAGGGCCACAGCGAGGATAGGTAATGCTGGCTGCTGCGTGTGTCTGTGGTTCAGTATATTTGTTTATTTCCGGCTGTATTTAACGGCACATTACACCTGACTGGTCAGTTAATGACAGTAAATTTAATTTAATCCAACAATAGGAATTATCTTTTGGTTGTGTGCACAAATATGCATGAAAGCTGACTGCAGTGGGGAACATTAGATGGGATCAACCATTTGAGGTTCTGAAAAACTATGTGCAGCTACTGAGATGCTTTTATTTGGGATAAACAAATGAATGCATTTGGTCAAACGACCCGCAAATTTTGTTTTACAGCAATGGCTTTGGTAAAATATTTCGTTATTAATAATTAAAGGATTGGGGATTTGAGCCCTGTGAGTCAATTATTCATTTAAAGTCACTTCTCAAACAAAATATTCAGCAGTTTGAGCTTCTTTATTCTAAGAAAGTGCTGCATTCTTCTTCTCTGATAGTAAACTAAATAACTGTTGGTTGAACAAAACAAGACATTAGAGGATGTCTCGTTAAGATTTAGGAAATTACTAAGCAATGTTCTCTTTTCTCTCTTGGGGGGTTTGTATAAGGTTTTTTTAGGGGTTTTTTTTGTTTAAGATAAAATGAAACTGGAGAACTGTTTCACTTCCTGTAAATTGTAACATCCTTGATCCTCCAATAAAAAGATTTATTAAAAAAAAAAAAAGATTTAGGAAATTGTGATTTTTCACCATTTTCTGGCATTTTAATGCAAACAATCGACAAATCAAGAAAATAATTAACTAACTGTTTATGTTAAGGATAAGAAAATATGACATCTGTATAGAAAATCATGTTGTAAATAAATCTAAGGAGTGAAGGTCTTCATACGGCCAGTTGCGATTCTGTACTTTACCATACAATGCTGAATTTAAATTTTTGATATATGGATGATGCATTTAGACTTGAAGGCTGTTCACATTCAAGTCAAGTCTATTTATATAGGATATTTCATGCAACAAGCCTACACTCAATGTGCTTTAAAAGTAATTACTATACATGACAAAACTGAATGCGAAAGAATAAAATACATTAAAAACATATAAGATGGGAAAACATATATAAAAACATGTAAGATAAACCATATTGCACAAACATATTTTTTTTAAGTATTAGTGCATAAAATGTTTTAAGTGTTTCTTTTATTTTAGTATTGATGTTATCAGAAGATGCATTATCTTTGATGTGGGTGATCCTCGTTGTCCCTCAGCAATGGTGGTTGTATATTGACTTGCCTGAAGCGTTAATTTACATGCTTCACTACTTTAACTGTGTTAATTTATGCTGCACAGCACATACCAATTGGATTAGTCAAGCTAACTACCCATTAGTGCATTAACCCTTTTGAGAGTAAGAATAATGCATTAGCTCACATTAACTGAATCTATATTCCCCAGTTCATCACTTTGGCCCATTAACAGTCCTCCATTTTTTTGCCCTCAGCCATGAACGATAGATTTATCCGACATGTTTCTTTGCAGAGGTGAAGATGCCTGTTAACCTTTTGACGAAGCGTGGGACTCATTAGAAGCTGAACTGGTGGTGCCTGGGCACAGTGGCTTTAGATGAGAAAGCTTCAGAGCACGTTAGCCCAGATTACAGGGTGATGTGAGATGGCTGGGAGGTGAGGTAGAAGAAACAGCTGGGTCCGTCCGCTGCGCTCTTCCTGGAACATGGGGCCACAGACAATGTGGGGACGTCAGAGCCTTTCATGTTCAGGTTGAAGGTTCCTGTCAGGGCGGGACAGGCCCAAACATGTCTGACTCCCTCCGAGCCACCTCCACATCCAGTTTGTATACAGCCTTTGTGGCATTAAAGTCAAATACCTTTAAAAATCAGCGATGTCACTCCTACAGTTTTGGACAGTCCAGGAGGAACTTTCTCCAAACACTGCAAACGAGCGGAAACATAAACCTGCAATTCAGGCGCGATGCACAGGCTTTTGTTTCATCCTATGGGCGATTATTATTTAAAAACTTTAATGCATCATAATTATACACTTGTGCTACTTGAATGCATGTAAATCATCACAGTTGAGCACATAAAGAGCAAACTCAACTGGCCCACCAGGAAGGCTAGGACCAAAGAGTCTTAAAAACATTCCTTTAAATCAGGTGAGGTATAATTTGCGCACAGTGTTAGAAAGCTGTGTGTGTGCGCGCGTGTGTGTATATGTATCTGTGTTTGCGTGCGTATGTGCGTGCATGCTTTCCACGTACACACACTCTTCTCTGCTTGTAAAGAACAGCCAAGATGATAATTAGGCTGGCTTTTATATTTAAATGTCACATGTTGGCTATAATAAGACCACAGTGCTTGACTTGACTTGCTCTGCGTTTGCTGTTTTCACTGCTACTGTACTTTCTGTTCCAATTTTTTCTTCATACTCATCTCACTTTCAAAGCATGGCTTCAAACAGCTGCCAAAAGACAGTGAACACCATATTTGAACGCATATATGTTCCCCGTCTTGTTCTCCGTTTCCTTTTTTTTTCTTCTTTTTTTTAAGCATATCTCTCTCCAATCTTTCCTTCTCCAGCTTCCTTCTATGGCGATGGCTTTGTACAGCTCAAGGCAACAGAGTCGTCCGACCATAACACACTCCGCATTCGCTTCCGAACCTCCAGCACCAATGGCCTGCTGTTTCTCGCCGCTGGCCAGACCGACTTCTTCCTACTAGAGCTCTATGCTGGTCGCCTGCAGGTGGGTACATCCACGGCCCCAGCACATGAGTATATGTGCTCAAGCATACATGAGCACACGCATGCATACATGTGTATAGGGTTAGGCTTACAATACACACAGATCTCTGTGCTTGACCGTGCACGCGCATGAAAAGACACACACACTGACCACCGTAAGCTATTGCTCTATCTCAGTTGACAGTGTCAGTCTCTCAGCACGGTAACACAAGCAGACAAGCCTGCGTGGTGTCAGCTGAGTGTTTACTCCATACCAATCACTTGTCACAGTGGCATCTAGAAGATTATGAAAGCAGAAGATATGTGTTTATTGTATTTGAGTTAAATTACAACTTTTCTGTTGAACCATTAATAGATTAAATGACTCATAATTTTAGCCTTAATAAAAAGATAGTATTCTTATCTTTGTGCAGTATTTTTGTTATCAAAACTGTGATGATGCTGTACCGCTGTGCAGCCATAAATGTGTCTGCTCAGTGACTACACTGGCTTGACTCAATTCGAACAAGAGACGTACCCCTTAAAATAGGCCTTCAAAGCTCAGTCAGTTGAAAAGAAAGACATTTTCAAAAAGCTGAAATTTTAATTATGCATTAAACACATTTTTTAAACGTTGAACTGAAATTTGAACCAATCAGTGGATTGGAATAATCTAATGATGAGCGTCCCCCAAAGGTTTTGTATCCCTTTTTTCAAGGTACTGAATTCCACATTAGAGCCTAAATTATGAGAAGACCACTTTAATGTCAAAATTCAAAGTGTCAAACTGTGTGCCAGCAGTAGAGTAGATCAACATTTCCACAGTATTTACCATACAATAGCATACAATATACACCCCTGGACATTAACTTATGATTTAATAACAAGTATGTATACTTTGGGCAAACTTCAGACATTTAGGATGGGTTTGTGTTTCAAGTTGGTGTACTATTTTTAGCCCACAACACAAGCCTTGCTGGGAGGATTTAAGGGTGAAATACATTTGTCCTTTTAAGACTGCTTCTCAAGCATCCAGTAAGCAGCTCTGCCAAGCTAAATCAGCATACAGAATGGACAGATGTACTGTAGGAATCCTCTTTAATATGAGGACATTCATAAGAAACACAGTCCTCAGATATGCATTATAGCTTCTGTGCATCAAACTTGAGAATTCCTTGTGATTAAGCTTCTATTCGTGTCGTGTGTCTTGTGCTATTGGCAATTAATCTCTCTGTCGACGGTCTTATATTGTCATACTTCAGTGAGCACAAGGAGTGAACTGCTCTTCCCTGTTCCTTAAACTGGCACAGGTCACCAAATATTTTTTTGTTCACTTGCACAAGCTATCCTCGGGCTTGGGGTCTCATTCCATGTGAGTCAGTCATGAGTGTTTGCTCCCTGGAAACCCGTGCATGAATTGCGGGGACTCAGCAGCAAGCCTTGACAAGCACGTCATCTAAATGCAGCATTAGTTTGAGATGGTGACATGATGCTCTGAGGACGTAGCTGAAGGCAAAGAGATAATAGTTGTCTTCCTGCTTAAAATCACAGAGAAAGCTCAGTG
This sequence comes from Sparus aurata, assembly GCF_900880675.1. Lineage (NCBI taxonomy): Eukaryota > Metazoa > Chordata > Actinopteri > Spariformes > Sparidae > Sparus > Sparus aurata. Next base: position 24,432,647 of record NC_044191.1, read on the forward strand.
TTATAAAAACAATGTGACATCACAGTCTATATCCTGTGTTTTCCTTTCCAGGTGTCACAGTGTCTACAGTTGAGCCTTTAATTCTTACAAATCATAATGTCATAAGTTATATGAAAAATCCATAAAGAGTAGTAATGATATATTTATATGTTCATAAAACAAGATTGTCCCTGAATATACAGCTATGGTGTAAGGTTGAACTAGGATGTAAGTAGTGTGTGTAATGTGTACAATGCTCATCATCTTAGTTTAACATGACCTGATATGGTGCTAGATAAAAAACTGAAGGAATCAGCCAACTCACTACATTTCACCCCCAGTGAACATCCATTAAATTATTGGCAATCCATTCAATAGTTACTGAGACATTTTACTCAAAATCTCAACCAAATCGAGGTATTTCAGTGTGATGGACCAACTGACTAACCCTATTATTCCTAGAGAAATGCTGTGAACGTGGAAAACAATAACAGTAATAAAATCTAAACTGGGGCATCACAAAAAAGATATTTTTTAAACTGGTAAACCTGAATTTAATTTGAATTTCTGCTCAGATCAGTATTTGCATTTATATTTTGTTCCTTGTTTATTCTCTTAGCTGAAGCTTGACCTGGGATCGGGGGAGCAAGTGTTACAATCAGAAAGAGGCTCTCAGCTCAACGACTTGGCCTGGCACTCTGTGGAGGTTCACCATGTGCAGCAAAATATCACTCTGACTGTCGACAAGAACTCTCACACCAGTACAAAGATGCCTGGCTCCCATCACAATCTCCAAGTTTTAGATGGTATCTATGTAGGAGGCTCAGGAGGCCTGGATAGAAGTTATCTCCCCAGAGATCTGATTGGCTTCCGAGGCTGCATGGAGGATTTGGTCTTCAACGAACACGACCTGCTGTCATCACTGAGGCCATATACTGGATTTAAGAATGTCTATGAGGTGTCTTTAGGCTGCAGTCCTCAATTCTTTGCCACAGAGGAGGACCCAGTCAGCTTCTTCAGCTCCAGGGCTTATATTTCTCTTCCAACCTGGAGCACCCAGCAAGAAGCAGTATTTGAGTGTGTTGTGCACACTTCAGCAAAAGAGGGAATTATTTTGTACAGTTCAGCCAGAGAAGGGGACTTTGTTGCTGTGGAGATTCAGGAGGGTTTGCCAGTGGCCATTGTTGGAAGAGGTGGGACAAAAACTGAGCTTCGTTCCCTCACATTCATCAGTGACAGGAAATGGCATTCTATCAAGTTGAATTTCAGTTCAAAAAGCCTTGAGCTTACCGTCAATGGAGAGATGGTGAAAAGCAGCATTAGCTCTCGCTCCAAGGGGCTTCAGCTTAAAGGTTATCTTTTTGTTGGAGGTATTGATGACAGCACCAGAGCAGAAGTCAGAAAGGTAGGACTTGTTTCTGTTTCTGGAAGGCGAGTCAGAGGAGGTTCCTTTAAAGGATGTTTGAAGAACATTGAAGTTAACAAAGTGAAGATGGCTCTCTCCGGTGCTGTAGTCACCAAGGATATCTCAGTTGGTTGTGAGCCAGAGAAAGAACCAGAACCATCAACCACGATGAGTCCAACAAGTGCTCCAGGATCCCTCTTTCACTTGGTGACACCAACACCGTCACTTCACATGTCCACCTTAGCAAGGGGCATGGACCGAAGGTATGGCTCGAATTTTGTGCAGCTCAAAAACCTTCTGGTCCAGGAAGGTGGTCGAGCGTCTCTCGAGGCCAAACACGTCAAGGTACTTTTGGACTTCAAAAAGCTTGGCATTCGACAGTCCCAGATTATGTTCAGAATTCAGGAGCAACCAATTCATGGTCAGATAAGGCTTGATGTTGATCAGGATCAAGAGGAGAACACTTTCAGTATGTTGGATCTTTGGCATGGACGAGTGATGTATATCCATGGAGGCTCTGAGGAACCAGATGACTTCTTCCTGTTTTCAATTTATTCCAGCAGTAGAAAGCAGGTTCCTAATTATCTGAAGAGCAACAAATTGTATCGCTACAATATTACTGTGACACCCACCAATGATGCACCTGAATTAAGTCTCCCTGAAGGAAATCTCTTTGTCCTCTTGGAGAACACAAAGAAACGCCTCACCACAGACATTCTGAAGGCCACAGACATTGACAGTCCCTACACCGATCTTGTCTTTTCTGTGCTCGGGAGCCTTAATGCTGATGCAGGATATTTAGAATTAGAAAACAATCCTGGCAAGGTAGTGACCTCATTCTCGTATTTAGACTTGGAGGAACTAAGGGTGTACTATGTTCACACAGGGGTTCGAAACTCAAGGATAGTTCTTAGAGTTAGCGATGGGGAAAAGGTGAGCAACACTGTGGTTCTAAGGGTCATGGCCATAGCGTTGGAGTATAAGATTGCCAATAACACAGGCATGGAAATTGTTCAAGGAGAGTCAGCTATAATTGGTTCAAAGCAGCTGGCTGTGCAAACCAATGCTATGAAACAAGTTGTAGACATCCGGTATGATGTTATTGAGCCCCCTCAGTATGGAGAACTCCAGAGACTTCACTCAAGTGGTGAATGGAGGCATACTGACTCGTTTTCCCAAAGGCTTCTAGAAAAAGAGCGCCTGAGGTATGTTAGCACTTTTCAAGAAATCCAGACATCCAGTGCCAATGATTACTTTAAGAGCAAAGTTAATGTGGCTGGAAGGGCAACCACTGAGATTCTCTTCCCAATCACAGTAAAGTGGGTGAAGTACTTCTTAGTGAGGAATGTCATGATAGACATGGATAAAGCCAGAAAAGTGACTCTAAACTCTGACCATCTTTTCGCCACAGCCGAAGGTGTGAAGATCTCAGAGGATGACCTTTATTTTCGGGTTCTCACCATACCAAAGAAAGGTAAACTCCTGCTTGACACCACAGTCTTGAGGAAGAACTCAACCTTTAGCCAGAGAGATGTGACCGATCTCAAAGTACATTACGAGCTAGTCGACAGGCCTTTTGAGGATACCAGTGACAGGTTCAAATTTCAGCTTGTTTCCAGACATGCTCAGTCACAAAACTATGATTTCCAGTTTTCCATTAAAGCTGATGTCAACAATGTGTTTATGAGAAATGATGGCCTTTCACTTCTCGAGGGTGAAAGTAAACTTATCACAAAAAATGAGCTGTTTGCGGAGACTTTGAGTACAAAAGATATGTACTACACAGTCATAAACAGCCCCACACATGGAAAGCTAGCCCGTATTAGTCAGTCAAATTCCAATGCTAGCTACAACAATATCCTAACCTTCACTAATCAGGATATCTTAGAGGAACGCATAATGTACATCCACGATGACAGCGAAACAACCCAAGATGAGTTCACTTTCATAGCCTCAACCAGCCAAGGGTTCAAATCTACCATTGCAGAAGATGAAATTGGTTCCAAAGAGGGAATGTTCAATATTTCTATCCAGTTACTCAATGACCAAAAGCCAGTACGTGTTATTGATAAAGTTTTCCATGTAGTAAGGGATGGACAGAAGTTACTCACTATAGAGGATTTGCGTTATCATGATGCAGACTCTGACTTTGATGATGGTCAGTTGATTTACACTCGACGTGGAATCCCGATGGGAAACCTTGTGCTGGTTAATGATACTACTCACCGATTGTTTCAGTTTCGACAGAAGGATTTGGAAGAAAAGCGAGTGTTGTTCATTCACAAAGGTGTGAGCACTGGCAGGTTTGTGCTCTTTGTCTCAGATGGAAAACATTTTATATCAAGCCTTTTAGACATCAGTGCACATGACCCATTCTTGAGGGTTGGCAACAACACTGGCCTCCTGGTTCAGAAGGGCAAATCTGTAACCTTTTCCTCTAGTAATTTTAGTGTCATATCAAATTTGGACATCAGAGATGACCAGGAGGTCGTCCTCAAATTAGATAAGGCTCCAAAGTATGGAGGACTTTACCGCAGTGAAACAAAGGTGGACTCATTCTCACAGGCTGACTTAAAGGATGGGCTCATCTCATATCGGCACAATGACAGCAAACACCTGGGAGACTATTTCAACTTAACAGTAAAAGCCAAAGGTCTTCAACTTGAAGTGAGGATTAATGTGAAGGTTTACCTGGAAAGTCATCAGAGGCCACCTATTGTGCAGCATCACAACAGCTTACTGGTAGAAGAGGAAAAACCAGTGAAGATCGACGAAACTAAACTAGAGGTGAGTGGTTTAGTAGACAGACAGGCGACTTGATGTTTCATCAATGTTCATGCAGAATTAATTTTAATTTAAATAACATGATGGCTATTTTGAAGGCCAGTGCTGTCATATTTTACTCAACAGAAACAAATGTTTTATTAATAATTTAATTTGATTTCATTTCATTTAATAATTGAAATACTATATTTCTTATTGTTTGTTGTTTGACCAGTGATCACAACATTTTTTCTTTACAGAGAATAATAATGATGAGAATTCTAGTTATAACATTAATAACAATTAGGGTTTCACAATGGGCTCACCAATATAAAGCTATAGTGTATATCATTATCATAATATGAGATGGTATATTTATGTTCTCTGCCTGTAGTCTGGATAAGATATGTGTGTATTGCTATCAATAATTGGCCAAAACAAGTTGGAAAATATCAGCATATCAGATATTGGCAAAAATCTGTTCATATGCAAACAGTGTTGGATTTTAAACATATTCTTCTTTTCTGCTTCTAAAACCTAACATGAGCTTTGAAAAAAAATGTATGCAAACAACCTTCATCCTGTGACTTAGTTCTGGTATCACAAGGGAACAACATCTGTCAGATAATCTAAATTATAATTAAAGGACAATTTGATACTAATGTTACAGTGGAAGACCAGTTTTAATTTTAAGGCTACTGAAAAGGTAGAAACCGAATGCTGACCAGTGTTTGCATTTACATTTTACAATGATGCCAAGTAACATTAAGAGCAAATGAAAATTAAACTTGAGTGACACGTGGAACATTTCAAATAGAACCAATGAATATGTTTTCTGATTGCTGCAGGTCACTCACGAGGACAACCTGCCATCTGAGATTGTATTCACCATCAAGGTAGCCCCGTCTCATGGCTTTCTCCGGCGTTTTGTCAAGGAGCGCTACATCGGAACCAAACAATCCCCTGTCAAGACATTTACCCAAGAGGACATTAACAGTGGGAACATCCAGTACATGCAGGTGGAGCCCGGCAAAGTCAACGACACTTTCATCCTCGATGCCACCAACGGGGTCACTGATGTCAACGACATTAGGATGTCTGTTGACATCATCCCACGCCTCATCCCACTTCAGGTCTCTAATATCACTCTGGACGAGGGCGCCTCCAAGGCACTGACCATGGACGTGCTCAAAGTTACCAACCGACATTTTGCTGGAATCAACTTCCTGTACAGTTTGACTGTGCCCCCGCAGCACGGTCACATTGAGCACTCCCGACTACCCGGTGTGGCAATAACTTCTTTCAGCAGGAGGCAGGTGAGATATTTTTTACAGACTCTCTTAAAGTTGCTCGATTAGAAAAAATTATTTGATTTAGAATGACATTAATACTTTCTATGCCTATAACTAACTCTGAAGACACAAATGTCATGTCTATCATCTCATTGTGGAATGACATGGAATGATTTAGAGCAGAGGTTGTTCTGGAAATTGACCCATATTTAGAGGCATTTTGACAATGTTTCTGAGCTAAAGTGCCTTCTTAATTGAATTACTGTATAGCAATATTAAGCATAATTTGCTAAGGTCATTTGCTGGTCAACTCATGCATAAATAATTTGATTCATAATTACTGCAGTATTTATGTCAGAAAATAGTGAAAATAGTAGTGAAGCCACAGAGCTCATGTCCTACCATCTTAATAAATACATTTTACCCTAATCGACCAGCTTTTTTACAATATTTATAACCTAAAATTTTATCTGAAACTTTTTAAAACAAAAGGGCTGCAAAAATAGCATTAACCTGGCTTGACCCCCTTTTCATTTCCCCTACCCAAGCCAGAATCACTTGATGTAAGTGCTCCCAATTAATTCTAAAATTTAACAAAGCAGTTATGTGTTCATTTTCTGTCTCCATATGCAGTAACGGATGACAGTGACCCGAGAGTCACAAATAATTATAGTGTTTTATACCTGTCTTTTGATCAAATTCTTCCAGGTATTCCCTAACAATTGCCATCTTCTTTAATCAGGTGGAACACGAATTCATCTACTATGTCCATGACAGCAGCGAAACCTTAGCTGACAACTTCTCCGTGGTCGCCAACGATACAGGCCTGAGGAAGCAGAGTGCACCCAAAACGGTGTACATCCAGGTTACAGCTGTCAACGATGAGCCTCCTGTTATTACAGCCAACAGGGTCCTCAGGGTGAGTCTGCACTGCTGCTCTAAATTTAAACTCTGGACTTTTTTTTTTAACCAGCAGGTCTGGCACCATAGCGCTCCGTCAGACAATTTTCATGCGGGCAGTGTTGCAAGTAGCCCTGGCTGGCTGGATGAGGGAAAGTATGTTTGCTATGTGGAGGAGGGTCTAGGGTGGCTGGCAGCACAGAACAGACGCTGACATACTTTCAGAGATGCCTTGGACTTGTAGGGCGGTCTGTTATGGTGTTAAGTTGTTAAACAGATTCTCCTAGCTTGAAAATAAAGCTGTTTTTTAGTGGGTCAGTTGCAAGCAATACTGCTTCAGTGAACTGAAGAGGGAGCTGCTGCTATTTTGCATACTTTGGGTTGACTGGAAATGATTTGTAAGGCTTCTTATAAAGACAACAGAGTTTAAATCAAATGGAAAATAAACCTCAGGCATTACATGGACATAAGGTCAAAAATATGTTGCTTGTATTGAGTCCTATTTCACAGCATCCTAGTGTTGAGTGACACGATGGCATGGCCTGGAAATAGCAAACACTGTGACCACGTGGGTTCAGATCATGACACTTTCATCCACTTCACATCTCTCTAGGCATACAAAGAAAACACTACTGCTTATTTACTACCTGTCTGCTCACACACATTGTGAATATGTGACGCACAGTTCTCGTGTGTGTCAGTGTGCTGAGCAGTGCTGACTTGTGCACAGTCAGCTTTAGTGGTGAGAGCTGAACGAGGTCCAGCTGGAAGGAGAAGCTGAAGTGTAGGTCTCTATTGTCTCTGCAGCTTTGCCCCAAATGCCTCAAATTCCTCTGGGATCCTGCAGACTCAGAGAAGAGCAACTTCTTGAGTTAACTGCACTGAAGAAGACTGGGAAGCCATCTCAGTGCAAGTAGTTTTACTCAGAAACTCCAAGAATTTTTTTGAAAAGGATCTGGACAAACTAGTTAGGACATATCTATAATCCGTCTTGTTCAATGTGATCAGTAGTAATTATATCATGTTTTACTTGATGTTAGGTGGCAGGAAGCTGGAGTCTTATCGTCCACAAGGTGGCTCTCTACCACTGCAGTTCATCTCAGCGCTTGAGCTGTGGTAGATCTTGAGAGATGTACAGGTTTTCTTACAGTCACAGAGTTATGTTTCTGTCATATCATTCATTGGAGCATATTAGTTTTGAAACAGATTTGATGTTTTCTGAGTCATTATTTAAAAGGGACACTTTTATTTCTGAACCGTGCCACAGAGATTATCTTTATATGTCATATAAGCTTGGCAAAAGTTAAATAAAAGCGTAGACACTAGATATATCAGTACAGCACGAAATAACATTTACTGTAAAATGGACAAATCTTTCTTATACATAATTCATTATTTGTTTCTGACAAAAATTAAAACAAACAATACAGACAAAAGAAACATCACGCAATGATTTCTAGGTGTAATCTTATCATTATGCCATCAAACAACTTGAGTTACCTAGCTATGATGTAGAATCTGCTGACATGTTTTAATTCAAAACAAATGTCTATTTAGGTGTGGCATTAATAGGTGACCTTCTTCTGACTTGATACTGTTTTCCAAGGTTTATGACAGACACTAAGAAATAATAAAAACTACATTGACATATTTTGGCATTTGGGGTTGTGTCATACAGCTGCAAGTCTCCTGTAGTTTTATTTGATTCTGACAAAAGGAGGGAAGCTTAAGACCAGGCAACATGTGATTAAATGAAGTTAAGATAAAAATGTGTTATGTGTAGCTGAGATAAAAAAAACTTTTTTTTTTCGAAAACACCTCAACAAAAAGACATCATAACAGTCGAGGTTAGGCGGTAAAGCCTCATGGGGATTCGTTAAGAAAGATCAAAGGTGTAACTTTGTTTTGTACCTGGGTATTATCTCTGTGGTCTGATGAGCGGTAGACACCCCGTCATTTTTGAGGGATTGATCTCGACTCTGAGGGAGGGCCGTTTGTGCAAATTGATCTCATATGTCTTTTCTTTGAACACGGTGAGTCACACTGTTCATCCGACTCATCAGACAAATCCATGCTGTGACTTCCTGTTTAGTGGGAGATCAGTGGACATGAAGTAATTTCTCACAGGGTCACCAGACTCGTAGGTGTCCTCCCGTGTGCTTGGTGGAAGTGGTTTACATGTGCTAATTGAAAAAGTACCCCATGCTTCTGTTCCAGTGACCAACGCTTTTTACAGCCAAGTAAGAGACCAGTGTGACACCTCAGCCTTCAGTTTGGGGACATTATTTTTTACAATCAGATTGTATCACACTCTCGTGTATCATGTGATGAGTGTAGGCTGCAGCAACTGTTGTGCATCAGCTTCTCACAAACAAATGTGGGAACTTTCCTGCAAAAATGCTAGTTAGAGTGTGATCACTGAGATATTGGTGTGATCACACCCTTCATGTGAAATGCTATGTATCTTGTGGCTGCCTAGCACATCACATGGCCTGCTAAAAACAGTTCTAACAGGAAATGTATCTGTTTGTAATTTATGAATATGAATTTATATATATGTATAAATAAAGATATATGGTACATGAGCAAACACTCCAGAGTAGGCAACCAAACCTAATGATGTCATTTATTGTGACTCTAAAGCTGCTATAATCATTATTTTGATTTAAAGAATGGGTCAAATGACTACATGTAATGTGAAAGGTGTCCATCATAGTGTTGAACCTTCAGTTATTTATTACAACTCCGCTGTCCTCTCAGCTCAATAGAGCATCTCGCATTTGGGTTCAAGATCCACAACTGTGGTTTCGGTTCTCATTTACATATTGCATCAGTGTTGTTTCCAACCACAACAGGCAGCTGTTTTAGGTGAAAAGCTCTTAAATCTCACAGCTCACCAGCACAGTCAGACAGACAAAGACAGCAACTTCTTGGTGAATATTGTGGAGTATTAAGCGGCTGAAGAGCCAGATATTTCTCTCTATTTCTCTAGACCAACATGGAGATAAGATAGAGTGTATATAATAAAAATGCAAGAAAAATAACTCCAAGTAATGTGGCTTTCTATCTGGCGATAATTAATTAATTTATTTTCAAAACAGGTTGACTAGGAATCGAAAACAAACTCTTACATTGCCAAAGCAAATTACCCATAAAAAAAATACATAAACAGAAGAACTGATGAAGGTTCTCAGTCATCCATGTCATGGTAAGTGCTGAATTGTAGGCAACTGGACTTGGGGAGTTGCAGGCTATTAAACACTGTGTGGGAGTGTCCTTACAGAGTCGTTCAGGACACATGTGAGCTCTCAGTGCTCACTCAGTTAGTTAGAACTGAACAAGCCTCTTGGATGAGAGGTAAAACATCTTCAAGAAACTGAAACATGCCCACTTGCCTGGGATACAGCACTTAGAGTTAGAAAAGTATTTATACACTTCAGTAAGTAACTTTTCTTAATCAACTTGATGAAGTAGTTATATGTCAGTATGTCACACAACTTGTTTCCATTTCCCTAGTCAAAGTGAGGCTAAAAAAGAGTTTAATGGGTTTAATTGTTACCCAACCTCAAAAACAAAAAGCAAACTAATAAAATACAGTAGTTGCCATGCTAACTTGTGGGTTTTAACTAAATCTGAGTACAGTTGTATTTGAACAGTTTGTTTTAATAGAAATTAATGATGGCTTAATTCAACTTAGCTGCTTCAGTTGTATTCACTCACTTGGACATTGTTAATGTTGTAACACCTGTGCTTTTCCTGCTCTGACAAAGTCTAAATGTCTGCTGTGATTTTTGTCTCATCCTTCCAGTAATTACTGTGGAATTGCAACCTGCATGAGGGACAGTGACATCATATTATGCAATAGTTGCTCCGGTCTGGACTATAGAAGCTCATCCTTTGTTGTCAAGTCTTTGCACGCTTCAGTAGCTTTGTGTTCTGTGTCTCAATGAGTTCCTCTGTTCCTTCATGTCAGCGCGAGGCCTTTGAATTTACATGGAAGCAGGACCTTAACTGCGCCTCACGAACACTCTGCAGTACATCCAACTGTGTTTACAGTCTGCATGGCTATATTTAGTCCTGAGACGTCCTCCATTTGAATTATGTTGTTCAAGGTGACTTGGGTGATGCTCAGAGTGACATTTTTTCCATAGGTTGTTATTGTCTTGCCGTCTTTAGGCGCCTCCGACAGAGATCATTTTTTTCAGTTCATCTTTGTTGGGTGATGAACTGTACAGTGGAAAATAACGGGAGAAAGGCAAGAGAGAGAAATATGTGAAACTGCCTTAGAGCTCACACCCACATCCTCCTGGCTGCATTGTATGTGATGAATGTCAAGGACACATCAGCTGTTTCCACTGGACCTTTATGTGTCTCTCTTCCTTCTTAAATTGGCTCTTATATGTGCAGAGAAAAGGTGGAACAAAAAAGTAGGAGACACAATCCTGTTCTATTTGACAGACAATCATATTTAAAAAAAAATGTATTCAAAGACTGGCATCTACAAATGGAAACAGGCTGTAATGTCAACAAACTGTGACGGTAATCCCTTCCATCTATCCAAATAAATGTCAAACTCACATTTGGCTGTCAAATAACATCGTGAGTCATGTCAAACAAAGCATCTCTGTTCCCTTCTTCCTGGAGGTCTGTATTGTCATGTAGATTTCAGATTGCACCTGTTCTGTCCTCATCCATCTTGTGTCCAGGTTTGGGTGTCCTCAGTGACAGAGATCAGGCCGGAGGATCTAAGGGCACAGGACCTGGACTCGCCCCCACAGGAACTACATTTCATGGTGACCCCACCCAGTAACGGACATCTGGCCCTGAAGAGCGCTCCCATGAAGGAGGTGCTCAACTTCACCCAGGCACACATAGACCAGGGACAGCTACTGTTTGTTCACAAAGGTAAAAACATTTTTGGGGAGCCTAAAAGACTTACACACCATACAAACAGCATAAATACAGACAACAGAAGTGAACAGGTGGTTAAAGCTGCAACAATTAGTCGACCAATCAATATTGATGTTAAATAATATTGACATATATTATAGATTGAGCAGTTAATCAGTTTAACAGAAAATAATTGTCAGATTAATTAATAATGAAGTTGGGCTTCAGTGGGTACAGGAGAAGTCAACGAGCCAAAGAATTGCATCAACCTCCAAATTACAAACTAATTACAAAAGAATGAAAAACTATTTGCAAAACAATAAATGATTAGTATAAACTCATTTGAATAACAACAGAACTGACACAACTGTATTTTTTTGATCAGAGGGTTAGCGAAGAAGAAAGACTATTTCCATTTGTAAGGGTAGTGTACTTCATTGTATAATGTATTGTCTTAACTAGATTTGTATTTTGGTTGCACGGTCACATCATGTTGTGATTCTGCTGTGCAAATAAATGATTTCTAAGCAAATTGTTATCAGAAACAAAAAAAGGGGTGTTTGACAATTTTGTTTTTCATGTGTGAAGTTTTGTCCGATGTATTGAGGTAATGTAATATTTGTTGATACTGTAAAATGATTATTTCTTATGTAGGTAGAGGTAATTCAAGGCTCCTAATAACTTGCTGTTGTTGTTCCCTTTGTGTCCAGTAGAAGGTGTCGTTGGCTCTTCCTAGTGGTTCCATTTGCTTTGTCAACACATGTAATCATCAGCAGGAAAAATTTGCAATTTATATCATCAGCCGTTTAATGATTTGCAACTCTGATACAGACAGGCTGGACTAAAACCAGGTTGTAGGTGATAATATTTTATAGTCAGTAAAAACAGTGGAGACGGTCTGTGAACATTTGGTGGTGTCATATCCGGTTTCTGCTTACGCTCTGATTCCTATCTACTTTTTATTTGCCTGTACTCGAACCGCAAGGAAAGGTTGTAATAATAGTGTGCGAGGGACCCGTCCCATCCGTCCCATATGTTGAAGAATGTCTCTTTGTACACACACATACCATACACACACCTGCAGTGGTGTAGACAGTTGATTTTGGTCGAACACTCCCTTACTGACAAGGTTTAGCTCACATTGTAGTTTCCTGAAAGCAGCATCTGGTACATTTTTATGTTTTATGTTTATTAGCAGGGACCAGACGCAGTTTATTTGTCAATTTGCTCCAGCACAAGAACTAAATGAAAACACGTACTCACAAAACTACAAGCAGTTGTTTATTGATTCACTGCAGACGGACAGAATGTAACAACTTTGCCTCAGAGGCTTCTTGACAGGTGGAGCTCTTGATTTAATTTTTTGTTTTCATTGCATTTCCAGGCGCCATGTCGGGAGGATTCAACTTCCAAGCCAACGATGGTGTGAACTTCACTCCCAGGCAGATCTTCAGCATTACTGCCAGAGCTTTGGTACTCAGTTTGGAAATAAACCGTCCACTCAAGGTTTTTCCAGGTAAACTAACCTTTAGACTGGAGACTTCTCATTAAAGACTAGATTTATATTATGGTCAGCAAACAATGATGTGCTAGTGCATCTCTTATCCTTTTGCTCTTCTCTACTCTGTGGCACTCTGCAAAACATAAAAGCGTGAAAACAGGTCACACATATTTGGTTTAACTTTGAAAAGAGATTATGTAATTTACTGAAACATGTCTGTTTCTGTTTTTGACAAGTTTTACTCAAAGGGGACTAAATAATTGAGTCGGTGGGGACTTTTTCAAACACTTATTAACACACATTTGGTGCTCAAGCATTTACAGCAGAACGATGTTTGTTCACTTGATTGAAAATAAACTCAATGAAGGCACAGGTCACCCGGTGCCATAATGTGGCTCATTGTTCCAGTTTTTGAACAACAATGGGCGTCTATTGTCCAGACAAACAGGCAACATCAGGCTTAAGCTAAACAGCCAACACTTGTTAGTAGAATGAATGTATTTTGGGATATTTGTTATCACTAGATGTATCCTTTACTGTAACACATCCTTCAAATCAGCAACTTGATTTTCTCAAGTCACTGGTTTCATACAAGTAAGTCAAATAAGCGATTAGTCAATCAAAAGAAAATGAGTTGCTAACTAGTGATTAATAATTTCAGTAATTTTTGAAGCCAAGAATGCCACTTGCTGTTTCCAGCTTCAAATTGATGTGTCAGTTATGACAGTGAGTTTTGGGTTTTGGGCTGTTGGTTAAAGATTGTTTTTTATTCGTACAAATAATCGGTAGATTAAATGATAACGAAAATCATCATTTAAACCAGAAAATCAGAATAGTGTGTTTTTGATCCCCATGGGGGATATTACGTGTGTGCTTCCACGGCAAAAAAAACCCTAAAAGAATGCTCCCTACCAGAATGTTAAGAGTGGGTGCAGCATAAAGAAGTTACTAATAAAGTTAAAACAAGTAAGGTGAAAAAAGAAAGCTAAAGGTTGTGGGGTATATAAAAAAGGCCAAACTTTACCTTCCACCTGTGCTTATAATCATCTTTTGATGGCTGTTTTTTTTAGGTCTCACAAAAAGACAAGTTATTTATAGGATGTTGGGTCATGCGATAAACTATAAAAATGAACAGAAACAGAAAATAATTTTAGTTATTTTTAGTTGCACCATTAATATCTATATGCAAAGTAATTCCTCTTTTTAGTTTCTTTTGTTAGAGCTTGGCTGAACATTATAAGCGTGTGTGTTGGTCACACATTGCTCTCTCATTTGCTGTCTTTAGTAAGATTCAACCAGCATCTATGTACAGCACTGGCTGTAATCCCTTTGGTTAAATAATTGAGCACCTTCCCAACAGCCAAGTCATTACTTTACCCAAATACCAGACTGGTGAATCAGCTGCTGTTATTGCTTAACGTTTTTGAAATGCTACTTTTAATTCTCAGAAGCTAAAAATAGGCCGACTGGGTGTCATCTGTGTCCTCAAACACATTTCAAGGTTTTCTGAGATTTCCAGTGGTCTGGTTTGTGAGTTAGATTAGAAAGGATATTGTGAGGGTAGGAAACTGCCAACTGGCACGCTCTGCTGAGCTTCCCAGCCACAGGGTGAGTGGGTACTTGAAAAGCTGTGCCACTGTCTGTCTGAGGCAGCCCTGTTTGTGCTTTGTGCCAAGCGGGGCAGAGGGAGGGGGTTGGGGGTGGTTGGGCCGGGAGCTTTAACTGACAATGAAGGGTTTTGATGGGGTGAGGGGTGACATGAAACACTTTCACAATGTGGAGGTGAGATTTTTTTTTTTCTCCTCTTCCTCAAAGTCCTCAAATGTCTGGGTGCTGTCTGTAAAACTGCAAGGACTCCTCACTAAATGGTTGCATATGGCTCGTTAAGACACCAGTGTTTTTACCTGAAAATGTTTTGACAGGAAGTCATTGTGGTGGCTGCAAATATTGCACCAGATTTACCAAAGTGATTCTTCATAAAAGGAACTTTACTCACAATTCTTTCAAGGCAAATGTGTTGTGCTTTCCACATGAAATATAAATGCTATATTAACCTCTATAGGAATCCTTTCCTCTCCTTTCCTTTAAACAGCTGATATGATAATGATGTATTTGTGTCTTAGTTTTGACTGATGTTCATAAACAGTCTCATTTCTTTCATGGTGCCTCCCTATATGACCCACAGGCGTGAACAGGACTATCAGCAGAAAGATTTTCTATTTCCACGTAGCAATTATTTCCTGTCTTAATGCCTCTCAACAGGGTGGATTCTGACTTATCTGGGGTTGGAGCATCATAAAATCAAAGCTATTTTTTTTAGTGAAGTGCTGAGAGTGAATTGAGGACCTTTCAGTCTGAGGGAAGCTGCTGCTCTGTAGTCTGTTGGTACGGCACTTCAATTAAATTTACTTTGTTTTACTAGCATCATATTAAAGTTTTTGATGGCCACAAATAGATACATTACCTCATTGTCCTGCATCCAGCTGACAGTTACGTCAATTACGTCTTTGTTTCCCCTTCAAGGCCAATGCACACACTAACCCTTTAAGATTTTAATGAAAAAGGCAGTGGTGCTCATACCACTATTGTCCACAGGGGCCGCCAAAACCAACACAAAATGAAAGTTCCTTGTAGCTGCTTTAATTATGAATAATAATAACCTGTAGTTCATACCTGTGTAGTGTTGGCAGGTCATCCATTTAGGTTGCAAACAGCCACAACAACCTCCACAATTTTAATGTCACTTGAGAGGGGGAACCCAGAGCAGACAACTTTTACTGGCAGTCACTACCCCTGCTGCCCATGAGCTCAAAAAGCAGACGTACAAGAGAAGCTCAAACCCACCAAACTTTTTTCACTTCTGCACAGCTGGCAGCATGACGTGGGTGAAATGTTAGACTCCGCCCATTTAACTCCAACGTCAGAAAGGTTTAGTTTGAGGGGTTTTCTCAGCTGTTCAGCCATCTGACCAGTACTTGTGATGGAGAATAGTGGCGCACAAACATTATTCTAACATGGACTCTCTCAGTCTCATGTTGTTGCCAACTAACTCTAATCACCTTTCATCAGTATTCACAATTTTAAAAAGTAATTGCCTCAAAAAGATTCAAACACAGTGAACATTGGTGTGTCTACAGCGGTTGCAGCCTGTTTGTCACAATATATAGCACATTTTCTCATCTCGCTGGACTAAACAGCTCACAAGAGTATTTTAACGTATTTTGATCATATTCTCTACATTTTACATGCAGACTGACAGAAAAACACGCCATATGCAGATTTAGAGCAAGATAGGTTTTCAGTGTAAAAAAACAAAACGAGAAAGCCCACCTCCCTCTTCGTCTGAGAAATTTCCCATGAGAGCCAGACAAGGATGGTGGGAGTTCTCATGACAAGTGATGAATGAATTTCACTGTGCTTCGACCCCTCTTTCCTTCTATCATTGCCTTCAATCATTTATCATCAGTCTTTTTTTAGGCAACATAAAATCCCCACAGTGGCAGCAGAGCAACGGAAATCTGTGAAGTTCATCTAGAGAGAAAAGAATCTCTCGGTAGTCGTCTCCTATCATCATGCACAGGAGATGTTTCTCTTCTCATTTTCCACCAGTGGAAGATTTCCATGCCTACAAGGAGCTGATCCACTTTTAATTTCTTGTTTGTATTTTATGTAACACCCCGCACTGCAGTTGGACAGTGCTGTAAAAAGTCTGTGATGTCTGCAGTGCAGCTTTAATGTGACACATCAAAGGACTCTCATCGGCCTATTCCAGAGCTTGTTTTGTATAATTTGGAGTGAAAAAGATGTGAAACGCTTCCAGAGGGGAAAACTTGCAACATTTGATGCAGCCACACAAGCGATTTAACCGCGTGGCCACAGCTAAACTGAATACCAGACAAGAAAAAAACAAATTTGCTTGACAAAGACAGTTTCATGCTGGATTATCCAATCCACTTCATCGGTAATTTTTCTTAATTCAGTTTCTCGTCTTTCCTCCAGGCTCTTCTACACCCATTACAAATGAGGATTTACAAGTAGTGACAAATGACATCAGTAACACCTCGAGCCGCGTCATTACGTTCACTTTGATTCGCCATCCCAAACTTGGACGTCTGGTGATGAGGAACCCTGATAATTCAACAGTGGACATCTCCACTTTCACACAAGACATGGTGAGTGAACAACTGGAGGTCATATCAACATAACGCAGTATGATGAAATGAAATAAAAGGGATGTGAGCCAGTTTAAGAGGAAACAGAGTTCCTCTATTCGTGTGGAAAGTTGGCAGATTTCCACAATATGAATAATTGATATTCTGCATCCTCATTCAGGAAATGTGCTTCTTTAGCTAAATGTGAAATGTAAGGCTCTTATGTCATCAATTATTTCTGATGGATTGTGATGTGACACAGTTGAAGCTGTAAAGCTCAGTGTACTTTATTTACTGCTGAGCAACGCAGTTTTAAATGAGCGATGATATTTTATCCATGCTGTAGTAATGACTTTCAGAAAGGTGAAGAATTATTAAGGCCACTGAAGTGTTTATAAAGTTGATTAAACCAGCAGTCGCCTGAGGATCTGTGCTGTTTTTGTACATCAGGTGAACAGGAAAGAGGTTGTGTACATTCAAACCCCCATCGAGTCAGTGGGCTGGGAAGCCATGGACTCCATGACCTTCTCTGTTACTTCACCGCCCACTTCTCTGGACAGCCAGACCTTCAAAATAGACATTTCATATGAGAATACTGGACCTGAACACAAGACAGTCCTGCTTGCAAACACAGGTATGAACAGTCTACAGTCACACTACAGTTTTTTGAAGGTTGTACAATGGTGCTAACATGCTGACTTAAAGCAGGTATAATTGTTACTGTTACCCATCTTAGATTAGCGAGTTAACATTAACACTAACATTTCTTAATTACTGGGTTTCTACAGGTCCTTAAAAAGTCTCAAATCTGTGAGGCTTAAAATGCGTGTCTAAAATCCAGTTTTGACATTTTGTAATAAATTATTGGATTTAAATGTTTGATGTACTTTTACAAAGTTGCATTTACTTAAGTCTCACTTTTGAACATAGAATCAGTAACCATGAATGTAAACGGTGCATGCTGGTCAGAATTTATCAGAGCACACCCAGCTAGTGTATTGTGAAGTGGTTCCCAGAATAAGGATAAGGATTGAATGCCTGCCATCACACAAAGTCATTCAGTATTCACATTGGGAGCATCACCAAAGAGTAAATTAATCTATACTGCAAGTAATTCTGGGACTCTTTCATATTCTAAGCACTTTTTGCCAGCATGGGCATTAAATCAATTGAAACTTGTCTAATTAACTATTAAAAGGCTGAGATTGAATGTGTTTAAAGTCATAGAAACCCTGTAATTAGCACATAACCCAAAGTTCATCTCAGGCTGAAGGGGAATGTCATCACTTTTTGGTCATAAACTGGGACAAACAAAATACAGTTTGTGACTCGATGATACAAGAAAAGATAAGGGTTTATCAAATTACACTTTATCCTGATGGGGACAGTAAGGTTTGTACCTAAGTAGTTGTTGAGACATTGCACGTAAAACTTATAATGTCAGCCTCATGGTGGCACTATAGGTAATGTAAAGTCAGCAGGCTTATCCTCTAGAGAGACAGATGTCTAAAAAATGTTGTTCATCCAATTTAGGTTGCCATACCTCAAGCCATGTCACAAGCATGGCTAGAGCCCACTGACTTGGCTGTTGTTTATGGTTTTATTACTTAAAAATGTTTAACAATGTTGTTCTCTGTGATTAACTTAATGTTTGCCTGGTGCTAGGTGCTGAGGTAACAGAAGGGGAAAGTGTTGTCATTGATGAATCCAAGCTGGATGCAACTAACCTGATGTCTAAGCTGCCGACACCTCAGCGGAGCTCCCATGAGGTCTGGTTCCAGGTGACGTCTCTGCCTCAGCATGGTGTCATAGTTGTGGGTGAGAGAAACCTCACCAAGGAGAAACCAAATTTCTCCCAGTTCATTGTTAACAAATACGGTATCACCTACAAGCACGACAACTCGGAGACAACTCGTGATTCTTTCCTGTTCAGCGCATGGATAAATCCCAAGGGCAAAACAGCGCAGCGCCCTCAAGATGACGACGATGTTGTTGAGGAGTATTTTAAGATTACAGTCACACCTGTAAATGATCAGCCACCTTTGCTGAAAACCAAAGCTCCAAGTCTGAGGGTGGTACAAGGAGAGACAGTAGCAATCAGGCCTGAGAATCTCAAAGTGGAAGACTTGGACAATCCTCCTGATGATATTAAGTTCTCTGTGATTAGTAAGCCAAACAATGGCTATCTAGCTATTGAAGGAAGTCTGAATGAGTCAATAGTGGCCTTCACCCAAGCCCAAATTAATAACGGAAGTGTCTATTTCATCCATGATGGAAGCTCCATCTCGGGAGTGTTTTACTTCAGTGTCACAGATGGCCATCATAAACCAATATATAAACTCTTCAACCTAGAAGTGACAGAAATCACCATTTCTCTGGTCAACTACTCTGGATTGACACTGGAGCAAGGCAAGACATCAGTATCACTGACCCAGGACAGCCTTGCTGCTCAGTCAAATGGGAAAAACGTTACCGTTCACTACCAGATTACACGGCCCCCAAACTTTGGCAAACTTCTAAAGGACAACCAAGAGGTAGCACAGTTCGAACAGGAGGATCTCCAGTCTGGAAGGTTGTCCTACCATATGATCTCCCTTTCCTCTGCAGAAGACAGCTTTGACTTCACTGCTTTTACTTCAGAGGCCAATCTGACCGGCCAAGTACTAAACATAACTGTCAGACCTTTGGTCAAGGTTGGTAAGGGTTTGAGGATTCCTAATGGTATTGCTGTCAGACTCAACACTGGCTTTCTAAATGCCTCCGAATTGGCTAATATCACCAATAGTGACCCTGTATTTGAGATGATCTCCCATCCTAAGTATGGGAAGGTGGTTCGAACAAAACCTAAAATGTCCAAAAAAGCTGTACCAGCTCAGTCTTTCACCTTTCAAGAGGTGATGCAGGAGAAGATAGCCTTGGAGCTGAATGCCAACATGACAGGCGTTCAGGAGCTAAATGACTCATTGGTGTTTGTGCTGAAAGCTGATAACATCCCGCCTGCTAAAGGGGAGCTACACTTTACAATTGTGCCATATGATCCAGCGCTTTTCCCAACCACAAAAAGTCCTGTTGCAACCACATCATCGGTTCCTCTGACACCATTACAGACGTCCAGGAATGGAACTGCTTCGTCAGTCCTTTCTACAGCTTTCCTCTCCACCCAGCAGCCAAGTAAAAACCAGCAGAAATTCAAGGGACGTGACCGATGGGGAAACTCTAACAGAACTAGCATTTTAGGTACGACTCTTGGCAAACCAACGCGTGGAACAGAGGATTTTCCCTTCAGGAACACACCAGTACGCGTAGAGTCCTACCCTCAAAAAACCTCCAATCCACTGCTGGTTATCTTACCCCTGCTGGCTCTGCTGCTGCTCGTAATCATCTTTGTAGTCCTGGTTGTCTTTCTTCGACATCAAAGGCAAAGGAAGCAGAGCACTACCGCACAAAAGGAACCATCTTCCAATGGCCTTCCAAGCAGCCAGTCCTACCAGGGCCAAACCCAGAGGAGCGCAACAGTTCCCACAGTGACTGTTACTCCATTAAACCACCCCTGCCCAGGTAGCCCTGTTCTAGATCGGTTGATGAAACCAAATCAAGGCTCAGCTTACAACACAATGGATTCCCACATGTTCATAAGTTCTTGGAGTAATAATTCTCCGACGTCATCTTCCCAAATAATTCAAACAGCCACTCCCACACTGCAAAAGAGTCAGTACTGGGTATGATCTGCCACAAGACAACTTGTAGCTAAATGTGTTGGAGAATTCTGTTACAGGTTTTGACACCGGATTGAAATGTGTTGCGTGTTCAAAAGGGGAATTTCTGCATTTGCTGAGCCTGGGCCCTATGTGTACATATTTTGGTGTTAAAATGACTCATACCAAAAGTTTTCAGATTACAGTTCAGGTCTAGTAGATCACCTCTCTGGCAAAATATTTTGGACTTTTTAACCAAATTCTTGCTGGCAGTTCCTCATAGTAGCTCCAAACTCCTCTCTCCAACTCTTACTCATGTTTCCACCGTCGTCTTCCTGCAACAACTCAGATCTCGCAAGATTTCAGAGACTTCTCCTTGAGAGAGACTTGTGTATCTGATTACAAAAAGAGATCTTAGTCTTGGACAAAAAGGTCTATCTCTGTATTAATCGTTTCTGTAATGTTGTCAGACACTGACAGAAACAACCTCAGACTGCAAAACAAGCCATTTTATTGGACAGAACTTTGAGAGTCACACTTGCACCAAAAGATTGTGTTGCAGCCATTACAGCTGTGTTGCAGCTGCCAACTGAAGAGACTGACTGGACCAGTTCCAAATCTTTTGGTAAGAATGAATCATGGACAGACCAAAGTGTGTAATCATAGGGCTCAGGGTTAAAAATACGGAAATTCCCCCTCCAATGAGGCTGCTGTTGTGGGTTATTAGCTTAAAGCTGCATCAACCAATATTTTTCTATTAATACTGAATCAAGTAACTGTGCCACGTGTATGATTTGGCTCATAGTGACAAACTGAGAATTATCACCTAACTCTGCAGCTTCGTGGAGCTTTTTTCCTCTTCTAGCAAATTGTTTTGTTTATTACAGCACATTACTGTACGGTTTTATTGGCAGCAACAAGCAGCAATTACCTAATGGCAATTTGATTAAGTTAGCAACTACCTAAGGAAGCAAATCAAACATATAACAAGCTCAAGATCAAGCTTTTTGGAGTGTTTGAGGAGGCTTGAATGTCACTGTATGGCCAGAAACTCAGCTCTTGCTGGATGTGTAATTAGGCAATTGTTTGCTAGCAACTTAGCAAGAAGGCCATACTACTGTATCTGAGTGGTTGTGTTTACTAGCTTGTTTCTGACTCCTAGTGGTCAAACATTGATTCATGCAGCTTTGAGTAAGGATAAAGAAGAAAATAGCCGCCACAGTCCTTTACAACACATTAAGGAGACGGGGCAGCTTTAGGTTTTCTTAGAGTCTATTGAAACACTGGTTAACGATCCAACACCAACCACTGCTGTATGTTGAGCTGGTGGGACGTACTTTGTTCGCTCGAGCATTTACAAAGCGTCGTCATTGTGTTAAATTATAACCTATGTTTGGTGCCTAATATATGTATAATTGCTCCATTGTTACCTGGTCCTCATGCACGTTGAAGTCTTCCATTGTGAACTATGATCATGAGAAATGGAAGATGATGCTAAAATGACAGCTTGAAACTGTGAAATACTGAGACTGGCCGTAAAGATGTCCTCGCTAAGCATTTCAATTGATTGTGCAGATTTTATTTTGTGGTTATGTATTATATATTATAGTATAGTGACTTTTTGTAAACTCAGGTATTTTGTTAACATTCATTTTACTTCATGGTACCATTAATAAGGGTTGCATGTATTGTTAAGAATTGACTATGTTTATTTTAATACTGACGGTTTTGTCACAAAAGGCCCCCAGCATGGTTATATATCGAAATAGGAGGTTAAAACACACTGGTTAAGATGTTACCACTGTTTTTAATGTTTTTTCTATTTTACTATTCATAGTATTTATATATTTTCGACTACTGTGCACAAAAAATCAAGGCACTGATTAAACAAATCTACACTGTATTCTACTGCCTTCACCTCAGTGATTCAAATTCAAATAGAAAGCATTATGTGTAATCTGTTTTCTAGTTTCCCAACAGTTGGGTCTAAAACAAGCTAAAGTCCATCTTATACATCTAACTATGACAGAAACAATGAGAATATCTTTGACTGAAATGAGTGCTGGTATTTATATTGATTATTTAACACTTGTGTCATCTGAGTCCTAACATTATCTACTGTAGGCATTTTTCTTGTTTGACACTGTAATAATGTATCTACTGTAAATTAAAGGCTATGGGAGATGAGAATAGCTGTCACAGATAAAAGAATACTGTAAACTGATGTTATGAAATCATTTTGTACTGAAGAGTCTATCCAGTGTATTCCGTCTCATTTGAATGATGTAACCCGAAGTGTCATATTTATTTATACCATATTTTTAATAAACCACTTTAAAACATTTCCAAGGACTTGTGTGCGTTTATAACCTGTGCAGTCTTTGACTTTGAGTGTCTAAATTATCCCTTATTTCTTCCACTGAAATGAATCTTTGGCAGTTTCCTTTATCACTGTAATTTAGACTGTAGTTGCAGCCTGTTGCCCCCCTCTTAATGGCACTGTACGCATTGCAACAAAAGACACATTGCACCAGGCGACCAATTAGAAAAAGATTAATGATCATCATCACTTCTCCCAGTTTCCTGCAATTACCTAAAATGTGACTTTCTCACATCCGAAAACAATACAATCAGCAGAATCCACATGATCTGCACAGGGTGTTGTCAGTGTGTCAATGCCAAACATCTCAGAAGGTAAACACGTAATGTAATTTGGCAAAGCACGAGGATCTTCTTCTGCAGCCGTGAGTCAGTCCACATGACACACGGTATCATGCAAACAAAGCGATTCATTGTTTTCCTGAGCCCAAATACACTGAATGCTTTGGATGTTAAGGGTGTCTGCCACATGTGCGCAAGTGTTGGCTGAAGATTATTGTACAGGTCAGGAGGGATACAAGGTGTTTCATCAAAGACGCACCCAGCTCAGGCTTTGTACACAATCAGTGCTGCTGTGCTGCTGAATGATCTTGTTGACAGTAAATGAGCTAATAGCAGGGGTGAGCAATGGCATCACATGTGAGTTGCAAACTTAGCACGATGATGTCAGGCCAACAGGAACTTCACTGGGATACTGGTGTTAACCACAACATTGCCATTTCTTAAACGGAAATTCCAGCACATCTTCTGGACGGACATCAGGAACGAGCGTATGCAGAGCCAGAAGTCTGACACACAATTCAAAATGTGCCTTTAATCCCGAGCACGCAAGAGGTCCACTGACACAAAGGCTGAACTTCTTCACCATTCCCATCCGGACAGAGGGCAGACAGAGATTTGTTGTTAGGCTAAGGCCGTGCTGGTGTGGTGCTTTACTCGCTCTGTTTCAGTCTCCTGAATCACTGCCCACTTCCCAGATAATTCTGCGACTCAAACAGATGCTGTGCTGTGATCAGGGACATCTGTTATCAGGCTGTTGCCTTGTCATGATCACAGTTCCTCAGAACATATATTAAAAAAAAAACTGTGATGATGATATGGCACTGTAATGCTAAGCCACGGTACGGGAAGGAGGTATCAGGGAGGTTTGAAAAAGACTTGCAGCTTCAGAGTGAGACAGGATTTAGAGGATTTAGATCACACACTCACCCCTTCACATACAAACACACAAACAGAAACACAAAGACAGTCTCCGCTTGTCTGTACTTCCCCAATCTGAATCCAAACTTGAGTTCTAACCTCAATCCCAAAGCATCGAACCAACTTTGTTTATTTGTGGCAAAAAGAAACATCAGAAGTGAAATCATTCACACATTTCTACGGACACATCCTCAGTGTAGAGGAATGCTTACGATCTGAAAAGACTGAACCGAGATTATCGAGAGAGTATAACAAGCCAGACTGTACTGACTGCCTGGTATCAGTCACAGGGATGCAAGGTTTGGTCACGTCAGATTTACAGTCTTTTGTCTGGCGGAACACAGCAGGCTTTCAAAAGTCCAACATGTATTCGTTACATTTGCACTGTGATATAAAATATAATAAATCTAATCACCAAATGTTCATTTTTGGGTGAATGTATTCTATAATTTACAACATGTAAAGCGATAAGAGGTTTCGCTTTCTTAGATTCTCTTGAATAAACTGATCCGTTTATTTGGAAAGCGGCCACAGTAGGGCCTCTGTGACGCTGTGCCTTGGCACAGTGGTGCTTGAGTTGAATGCTAACGTCTGCATGCTAACCATACTAGTTAATCATGTTAGCATGCTTACCTTTGCTAATTAGCCCCTTTATTAGAACATTTAATTAGGATTTTTCTTTCTCAGGCAACCATCAACCCACTGTCCAGTAGTTGTTGAGATATTCCAGTCTGGAGTAGTGCACCTACAATGACAAGGAAGGAATAATCATGATGTGTCACGTCACTACGTATTGCATATTAGGTGGGTCGGACAATGTGACATGACATTGTTCTGCTGTAATCTGAGATCTTTTTCAGCTTTGACTATCTGAAAAAACATGTCTCCTCCTAAAGGCGTCTCTGACCATCATCAGTCTGCACTATAAAATCTTCAGATATAAGATATAGTTCAACTGTTATGATGCGTCTTTACGCAATGATACAATATTACATACTAGGATTTATTGAAAGTGTTTTTGAATTTAGAACTAATTCAAATGAGTGTAGACATTAATGATGCCCAGAGGAAAAATAAAGAAAAGCAACTTTAGAGAGATATTGTTTGTGTTGTTCACACTGATGCGTGAGAAAACTGTGAATCATGCTCATCCAAATTGGCACTCAGCCCGCACGCTGCATGCCTCGAAGTATGAGTGATTTGTACTTCCATGAACAAAAGTCAAATTATAGTCTCAACCAGAGGAAGTCAGCGGAGAGAACATGCTGACATCATGGTATTTAAAGTTACAAAATGTGGATGTCTGGCAGGAAACGGTCACATGTTGGACACTCAGGGAGCAGTCAGGGTTTAAACTATCATTTGGTTAGCTGTCTGCGGTGTTACACACTTTCCACTCCGAGGGTTAAAAGTGAGCTTGCACGACGTCGAATGCAGTTTCCCCCGAGTGTGTATGAGAGAGCCAGAGAGAAATAATTGGTGAATATGAGTCCTTGCCCTCAGATATTAGATCTCAGAGTGATCATTATAATTTAAGGGCTCGGTAATTGTGGGGCAGAGGGTTTCGGAACAATGGCACCCTACAAGACGAGACAAAGCAGCCCCGGCTCGTCTGGTTTAATAAGGTTCCACGCAGACGAACCCAGATGGTTAATTGAATCACATCGACCGCTGGCTGCATTTTACAACGACTTTGTTTCACTTCTAGAAAAACACTCCCTTTTTTCTCTCTCTCTCTCTCTCTCATTCACCCACATCTTATGAACCGTTGCAAGAATAACAATGTGTAGTGCATCTGAAGCACCGATCACGTAGCCGTCCGCAAAGTGTCACTTGGTTTATTCATAAAAGCTAATCAAGGCCTGTAAAATACTGCAGAGGGCTTCAGAATGTGGCGCGCTGGTGTTGAAAGTCGTGGCGCTTGCCTTTTAGGAGAAAGGCACAGTTGCACAAACGATGAAGTAAAACAAACAAAAACAAAAAAAAGAAGCCACTATGCATTCTCGATTATTTTTCTCTCTCTTCCCAGAGCTCCTCGCCCGAGTGGCATCAGTATCAGGCGCTGTGTTTTTTTTTTTATCTGCTGCTAAACTGGGTCCTTTTGCGTTTCTCATCTGCTGGGGGAAAGGATTAGCTGCCTGATTCATTGACAGGCTTTTCTCTGTTTTCTTTGGCAGCTAGCAGAGCTTTTCCTCTCTGCTCTGCACACGGCCGACGTGATCTGAGAGAAGCAGGTCATGCTCACGTGAAAGTAATATATAGCGAGGAAAACCTCACTGATGTTCATTCATCTTATTTTATTGTCTTTATTTGGAAGGTTTTGGACACATTTTGGTGAATGGTATATGTGGATCTTTTCTACCCTTTGACTTGTCTTTGTAGGACTGCGTGATGTGCTAAATTGGATACAAACCCATATAATCTTTTGTTATTATATTTTCATCATACATACCAAGCAAAATGACAACTACAAACCAACTACCGAACACAAAAACAGAACAACGGCAATAAAAGACAGCCACAGAAAGCCAGACCAGACAGAGACGCTGTACATACATCAAAGTTTCAGCCTGAACAAAACACAAGACAAAGAATGTCTCACTAACATCCAGGAGAATTAAGATGTCTAATAATTGGGCCCCAATTACAAAGCCCCTGTGTGTTGCTATGGGGCCTTTCAAGATGTATCCCTGAGACGAGTTCCCTCATCCACCTAGAAAAACAAGGAGCACTGGTAGCTTTCCATTCCTTCAGAATTAATCTCTTTGCCAGAAACACATCGAACATAAGAGTCTGCTGGACAATATGTGGCAGTGAAAGAGAGGCTTCGGAACAATTATCAATCATTACGTCCAATATTTAGATCATAAATTCCTGTCACAAGACCATAAAGTATGACTAGATTAGACTAGACTTTGTGTTGCTATATTACATCTGTCACAAGTATCAGTAACATTAGAATACATTTCTATTAAATAGAATACAAACCCTATTTTTAATGCTGATGACTTCAGTCATCCAGGTAATACTAAAGGTTGTAACGTAGGAAACTGGGCGCGTTGCAGTGTCTTGAGGACGTTTCACCTTAAGAGCCTTCTTCAGTTCTAACTAACTGGAGGGGAGTTGCAGGGTTTTAAACTGTGTGGGAGTGTCCTCACAGAGCTGTTCAGGACACGTGTGAGCTCTCAGTTTCTGAGTCGTTGGGGCCACTTTTGAGTCATTGACCGTCCAATGTTTAATATATTATTAAGCTGTAATGCAGGACTGTAACATCTGAGCGGAGTTTATACAATGCTGATTAAGATCTTGAAAAAAATCTATGTATTTCAGTATACCAGAGTTTTAAAAACATCATGACTGCGGTGACACTCCTGCACTGGTGCACCGGACCACTACAAAGTCAAATAGCAAAGATTCAACTAGGCTAACCCAAGAAATGTCCAAGAAATGTTCTCTGATGCTTCAGATAGACTTGTAGGCATAGCTCATATGTTTACGTCATCAGTGTTCTTATACAAAAGGGTTTTTTCTTCTGCAGACTGAGGCAGCTTTTCAAAAACTTTGGTCCTATTGGCCTCAGCGTCTTACCTGAATTTGAAGCCTGCCGCTCTTCCTCCTGGAACACAAAGTCAAACCAGCTCAGTGTTTCTGCATCATCTAATATCTTTCTGCGTCTGTTCACACCCGCTACAAACACACATGTGCAAACGCACATGTGGCCAACGCCCACGTGCCCCCTCTGCTCATTGATTTGGCAAGCTCTGTCAGGCCCGGTCAATAGATTCATCCACAGCGGGATCGCGGACCGACGTCATGCATCAGATGTTCGGCCTGATGCCGCGCTCTCGGCATGCCTCGCACAGCTGCACGGGGTCCCTCGTGAAGCATATTCTCATCAGTCGGCGCAAGAGACGAGATGTGATGTGATGTGATGTGATGTGATGTGATGTGATGTGATGTGATGGGACTGTTGATGTGTGAAAAGGATCATGAGCCAAAATCAAATCCTCTGCGGCGCTAGCACGTGGAGCTTCACGGAGACACCGATCCGCACCCATGTGTGAGCCGGCGAACAATGAACCTGTACAGTAGGAGGTGTATGTGAGAGAGGTCAGACCACCAGCAGGCCGTGTCAGCGACCATATTTGATGACTGTGGTCTGTGGGAGGCGGCGGACAAAGAGGGCTGTCAGCTGGTCAGCACAGTGTGTGTGTGTTGAAGGGAAAGAGTGAGAGTGTGCTTGATGTTATATGAGAGTGTGTGTGCTTGATGTTATATGAGAGAGTGTGTGTGTGTTCTTCTTTTGATATAAATCAGGGCAAGTAAGTCACATGAAGAGAAAAATCCTTTGAGGGGAATCCTTTGAAATAAGTGACAGAGGTCGGGATGTCTTAATGAAAAAATGTTACATATCATGTCTTTACAGAGGCACTGTGTAGTTTCAGAGAAGAAACTAAAACTCGGAATTTTAGTATTTAAAATATGAATGAGGTAACAATACCTCATAACTAGATCAACAAGCTGCTGCTCAGAGGAAAATAAGGTCCCCAGGACACTGTTTGAAGCTAGAAAGGTGGCAGGGTCCGCCACGTATTAACAAAGTAAAAGAGCATGACGTTGTGTCATCCATGAGCAGGTCCTCCCAGTGCAGATGACTCAGCGAGTCTCTCACAAACCTTATTTCATTTTTAGCAAAGTCAGCTCGACAACAGAGAGACGGTGGGAATCTCACGCTTCCTCAGATTTCAGCACCGATGGCCTCGATAACAAGAAAACGTGCTTCTTTATCGCCAAACTGCCACCATGAGGTTTATTTTGAAAACAAGAAAATGACTTAGCCCGGGATATATGATTGACAGACTTTCGGTGGTGGTTCATCTCAGCCCCAGAGTGAGATAATGATTGTGTGAGCGAGGGAAGTGGCCTCTGTTCTTGCTTGTTTATTGTAATTAGAGCTATAAATGAAACTCTCTGATGGGGGAGGGGGGGAGGGGAGAATGCACAGCGGCCCACAAAGACAAAAAAATGTGTGTTGTGTTTTTATGTGTGTGTGTGCGTGTGTGTGTGTGTCTATCTTGGAGAGCAGCCAGAGAGGTGGGGGTGGGAGGGCAGTCAGCGTTTTTTTCAGACTACATGAATGAGGCCCCACCGGAGCGAGCTTCCTGTGTGAGGGCTGTAAAAACAAAACCGGGGCCAAAGAATGCCGAGTGCTCCCACATTCCTGAACGTTCTGCAGGTACAGGACACAAAGCATGTCCCCCCTCTGTTTCCTTGAACAAATACAACAACTCCCAGGATGCACTGCCTGAACCGAAAACAAGAAAAAACACGAAAAACATCGTAGAGGATTTATTTTATCCAAATGTTTGGGGGGCCTGCTGGCGCTCTGGCTGCCATGTTCATTACAATCCCGCAGTACAAAAGTGCTGCTCAACGGACGAGAAATAGATTCATTCTTATTCTCTTGTTGCTGGCTCAAAGATATCTATCCCCTTGAAACCAGGCATGCCTTAAGCAAATTTTTCAAACGTTCAATATCTTGTGTGTAAAAGCAGGCGGCCTTCTTTGCGGATCTTTTCTGATGAAGCGTTGTGACTTTGTCTAGGTGTGTTTGTGGCGAGATAACAGCCACAACACGATCTTTTTCCTGACCCTAACCAAGTATTTTTTTTTGTTTTTTTGAACCAGACCTTAAAGGGGAATTCCAGTATTTTAAAAACCTTTTTGTTACAAGAAACACAAGTCTCAGTCTCGTAGAGTTATTGCCGGCAGTTCCTCTCGGTAAACTCCAGATTCCTGTCTCCCACCTGACTCACGTTTCCACCGTCGTCCTCCAGCAACAGGTCGCATCTCGGGAGATTTGTTTGGATCGAGACTTCTCCTAGAGCGAGAAAAATATTTCTTATCCTTTAACAAACAATCCTCTCTCTGTTATGTTGTTAGACACATAAAATGAAGACCTTGGCGGAAACCAGCACCTTTAGTGAGCTGGAGTTGCCCCAAAGCGTTACGCTGCAGCTGAGGCAATCTGCTGGACCGATGCCAAAACTTTTGGTCGGACAGATCATGGACAGACCAAAATAAAGGGTAAAAACAAGAAAGTATCTTAGTAATGGAGAAGCTCCAGTAGCCTCAAGTAATGAAAACTATTTTCACTGGCAAACAAAGTCATTGGTAGACATCTGTACTCTCCCCCAGCCCCCCAGTTTCCAGGAACACTGACGTTGGGTGTGTCTCTGGCAGGATGTTGATGTCATTATATGCCCGTTCCATATTAACCCAAATGTAGCATCCTTTCCTGTGTTTTTATTCTGCTATTTCAAACCGATACTGTATTCACTCTAGGTCACATTAAGCCCAGCATATGGAATTTTCAGACACAGGAAGTGTGATTTTAGCCTGGAATAATGTTTTATAAGCAGGGTGTAGCATGTCTGAGAGCCGTTTCCAGGAGAGAGGGGCCTCGTCCCCGCACGGGCAGGGTGCTGCTGTTGCCGAGGTCGGCGGATGATCTCATGGGAGCTGCTGACCCGGCCCACGTGTTTGTCCAATCAAGCTTCCTGCAAAAAACAAAGAGGGCCTCCTATTTTGCTGTGTCATTATCTAAATGTGGGTTCGACTCGGGTTAAAGTAGTTTTCAGCAGGTTTTTTTTGTTGTTGTTTTTCAAAAAAATCTACAGAATATTTTGGACTATACCCTCAGGCTCGTACTCACTGAGTGGTGAGTGTAGTTGCAGTGGTGAGCAGTTCACTTTCCTGCCAAGCGATGTGACCTCTTGGGAGTGATTTAAGTGCTTGTTAGACTTACTTAGATCACAGGACGATACATACTTCACCTACAGCGCTGACAGTAACACACTCAGGTGCTTTCAGTTTCCTCGTGACACAGTTAAAACATTCCAGGTATGTTGCGTGCTAAGCGTGCGGCAGAAGAGGACAGAACGTCGATGTAATCTCGTTTTTTTAAACGAGGGGAATGTGTTCGACTTCATCATCCAGCTTCTGTCGAGTCATCCGCCGTCAGAAGATAATGACACTGACCAGATGTTCCAGTTAAGCGGCTGCTGAAGAAGCTGTTTTCCCATACCTGTCCAGTGTCATTCTATTATGTTTCATATGTATTTTTATGGTGTTACGCGTGTTGAAATGGAAACAAGCAGCTCCAATTCAAGGAGTTCTCAGTTCATTACTGTTAAGTAGATTATGAAACTGTAATGAAAAACTCACAGGGGACCAATTTAAAACAAGTCTCAGGAACTGGCCAGAAGCGCCGAACACGTGTTTCACCGCGCACACACACACGCGCACACACTGTTTTTCATAAAGGGATTGTACCTCTTGGGCTGTAACAAGAAGTCAGCGTTCGAGGGAGTGGTTCTGTGTTTCTTCCCCCAGAGACGGTGATCTGTTCAGTCCCAGAGCCTCGGTGCTCAGCATCCCCTCTGCTCCCGAGTCCGTCAGCTGTGTCAGGACAGGGTCTCCCCCTCTGCCTCCGTCGGCCCAGACTCTGATCAAAGGCCAGCACAGACCCGGCTGTAATAGAAAACAGATCCAGCCAGAATCCCCCTCCAGCAGGAATATGCTGAGTACAGGCAAACGCCTCACATTCCAAAAGCATGAACTCTGCAAAAAAAAAAGAAAACTCAGACAGAGGAGAAGCAGCACTTGAAGTTTTGCTTCTGCCATGTGCAGGCAAAGGAAGGGAGGGAGGGGAGTGCGCTCTGTGCAAGGAGGATTTTATCCATCTCAGCAAGTGCACACAATCAACCTGCATCTTATTGTTGAGTGGCAGCATTGTGGGGGAAGAAATGAGAATGAAGAGCGACGACGCCTGCAACAGGATCGTAGTGTTGTAATGAACAGTTCAATCGACCACGACACGCAAGCGCCAGATTTAAGCCCGAGGCGACACAATATGAGGTGCTGCCTCAGTCGGTTTATTAAATGTGCAGGTGCTTCTTCACGATGCACACGTGAGGTGATGAACATGGAGATAAGCGTGTCTGCGATGGCAGGCTGTGATGTGTGGATTCTGGATTGTGGTTTCTCTGGTTTGGCGCTCACGTCAGTTTCATGCTTAAAATTACAATCTGACTATGACGGAAACAGTTAAAGATTTTATAGTTTGCTTGGGATGAGATGAAAAGATTGATACCACTCACATGTCGTTGAGCTAAAGCAGCTAAAATTTCAAATTTTTATATCAACAACGGATCACTTGAATGTGGAAGGGTCACTTGCTGTGATGAGAAGTAACGCCCGACTACAGCTCCTGTCGCCTACACACAGCATGTTAACGTCTTTCAGCTCATTGTTTTGGTTCACTCACGAGGCTCTGACAGCGTTGTTCAGGCAAAGTTGTGGGTTGTTTGTGCATGCTCACCTCTGCCTCTGGGTCGGGCTGCCAGGTACCCTGACACATTTACCACACGGAAATGAGAAACACTCCTCTGATTCGTAATCACGATGAAATTGGTAGATTAACGGCTCAACAGGAGAAAGGGGTTATAGATAGAAAAACAGGGAAGCTCCTCCGAAAATTAGGAGTAATTACGAGTTTGCTTCCATTTACCAGGTGGTTCAGCAACACAACACACACATTTCTGGTGCATGAAATGGTAGTCTTTAGTGAACAGGTTCACCGTGTCAGCTTGATATTGGAGCAAATACGTCGATGTTGTGTTCACCGCTTGTTTTCTGCTGAATCCAGATCAGCTGTTGCACTCAGAAATGAGATGACGCACGATCCGGTAGCCCAACATGTTTGCATAGTGTCTTTGCTTGTTGTCTGGCAACCTGACAGTGACAGGACTGTGCCCTGCCGTCGTCTGCAAAGACAAAGCAGAACGCAATGTCCCATAAAACCACAATACGTCCCTTTTTACATCCAGGTCTGTGTACAGATTAAAAAAACAAGATGTGTGTTTACAGTGAGGATTAGAGTCCTTGGTAGGAATATATTTTAATTTTGGGCCGAGTCAATTCCATCTGCCTCCGGTCTTTGTGCTAAGATAAGCCAAGCTAATGGGCTACCAGCCCCTTGCTTCATAATGACCCTACAGACCTGACGGCGGTAGCAAAATCTCTATGCAGACATGCACGTTGTCCAAAATGTTGAACCACTGGTTTGAGGTCATGTTCGTTGTGACTGGGGTGGGAGGAGGGGTGGGGGAGTTACCAACGCAGCCATTTCAGCACACCATGCAATAATAACGTTCTGTTTTCTCATAGTCACACCTTGATTTGAAATATGGTCCTGCAATCTCAAACAAACCATTTCCTTTCAACAGAAATCCTGTGTTTGGTTTTGTGCTTCCTCTTTCAATACAGTTAGACCACTAGACGGAATATGTGGGATGAAATCTCTGTGGTTTGCCTCGGGGCATTTCCTGGCATTATAATGTTTAATCAGCTGAAGCAGCCAGAGGAAGTCGGGCTCGACCTCACCATGCCATTTTTTTTGTGAAATTATGTCACGAGAGGGTACGTGTAGGATTGAGGTGAAAGGTTGAGGGTGAATTGATTCACGACAGCAGATGTGAAACGACGCACAGGTGTCTTGTTGGGAAGCCCTTTATCTCATACAAAATGGGAAACGAGCCAGATTCTTTTGACTCTTGGTTTCGCCGAGGACTGAGACCCAAGTGTTGCACGGGGAGGGTGCAACAGGAATTAGGTGTAATCTAGCCAAGGATCTCGAGACACTGATTCAGTGCTTATGAAAGCAATCTGGTTATATGTGGCGTCAGTGCCAGGCCATTAGAGTGCTTCTCTCGACTTTGGTTCTGCTTCTGGAGGCAAACAAAGCCACTTCTCAACAGGTCTCAAGAAAACAGAAAAATACTCAAGAGGTAAAAAAAACTAACTGAACGCTGCTTTTCAGCTCTGATGCTGTCGAGGTGGAAATATGCCTTCAAATCACTTCTTTTTTTCCCCCTGTGAGAGCAGTTAATGAGCAGCTGGGAAGGGGTTCCGCCAGATTTTCTCATTTTTTGGTCAACACTGTGATCTGAGTGTTTTGCGGGTTACATTCAGTAAATTCCAGAGAGCCACTGCTCGTCCAAACAAGGAGGAGAGCCAAGTCCCACAGGAGCGGCGATGACAACTCACTTTGGACACGTGAATGTTCCTTATTCTCAGCTGGCAGGCTTCGACCGCCTCAATTACAAACTCTCCCAGAACAAATCCTCCGGAGGAATCACGCTCAACCCTCCATGTTTTTCTCCGATTAGTGATTACACTTGTGTCATGCTCTGTTATCATGCTCCCCCGCCACATCTGGAAGGTATTTCCGGCGCTCCTGTGGCAATCGGTTTCACACACTCGACGTTTGTGTCTGTGGAATGCGGTCAGCTGCTGACACTGTTCTGTCTCAAGAAAAAAATCCAAGCCTGAATCAAG
This sequence comes from Sparus aurata, assembly GCF_900880675.1. Classification (NCBI taxonomy): domain Eukaryota; kingdom Metazoa; phylum Chordata; class Actinopteri; order Spariformes; family Sparidae; genus Sparus; species Sparus aurata. The sequence goes on from NC_044191.1 coordinate 24,467,203, forward strand.
CGCCGTTGTTTCCTGCGTGCTAGACTGTGGTGAGGAGGAACCCCCCCCCCTTTATTTGTCTCAATAAACAAAAACAAACACACACTATGACGTTATTGTTCATATCATCTTTCCCAACAACTGTGTAGGAAAAGTAGCTGTGCGTAAACCTGCTCGACCAAATCCTTTCCTCGGAGATGTGCCTCAAATGTATCAGTCATTGCAGAACGACCGAAGCTTAAAGCCGAGAGGAGCGAGGACGTAGAAACAGGAGCACCCATTTCCCCGGGCGTTGGCAGTATTGACAAAAGGCCCGAGGGATGAGATTACTATGGGCTGTGTGCATCTTGTGGAAAACAAAATCCAGAGATTATACTGGAAAACAAAAAGAGGACAGGAAAGAGAAAGGAGAAGGTGAGATTTTGCTCTTTCCAAGTGGACCTCCACATTACAGGATCTAATTAGCCATGCTAGCGTACCTTGTGTACAATTTTGGCAGAAAATCTGGGTCAGAAAAGCGAAGCATTGTGTCTAACGGCCAGCAGGGGGCAACTCCACCGACTGCACATACGTCTGATTGCATGGAAGCTTATGAGAAATTGACACTACTTCTAACTTGATTTATTACCTCAGTAAACAGTTTCCTAATGAGTTTATGGTCTCAAACGCTAGTTTAAAGTCTTCTCTAACACGGCATGAGGTTCATTTAGTAAACCGAGGACACATTTGGAGTAAAACAGACCATGAAGCATGAGGTCATCACTACCTTGTGACAGCAAGGTTGCTAGATCCATCAGGACATCCTCCCCAGCTCCGCCCTCTCATTCAAACACCGTCACATCTGGCTCCAAAAAAAAAATATTTTGATTTGATTTGATTCCCCGTGGCCCAAAAAGAGATAAAGTATGCGGCGTGCATTTCGACTCATCTTGACTTCAAATGCCACCGTGGGGGGCTGACATTTGTAGTTTCGAGTGAACATTTATCACGACTTTTGGTTGAATGTCATGAAATTTGGTACAAACATCCATGTCCCTCCTCACAATAAACCCCTCCTTCAGGTAAAAAGCCTCATCTTCGCCTCGAGATTCCCCTCAGCTTCAGCTACTTTGTGTTTAGTGATCACCAGCAAATGTTACCGTGCCAACACACAAAACTACGATCGAGAACACGGTACATGTTATACCTGCTGAACAGCAATGCTGTCATGAGCATGTTAGCGTTCAACTCAAGCGCTGCTGCGCCTCAGTGCAGCCACACAGAGCTGCCTATCCCTCAGGAAGTGGATTCATTAACTACACATTAAGAAGCTCTAATGCTTGAGAGGACGTCTCGCTGCATTTTTATCACAGCACAGAGTAGTAATCGCAGCACATTTAATTAATATCATTCTAAAGTTCAATTAGATAGAGGAGACAATGCAGCTGGTAAACCTCTTCTAGCGTTGTTTGTGTATATAACTGTATTCTGGTTTCAGGCAGTGACAGAAGAGGACGGCGCAGAGGAGGGAGGTCTGAATAGATAATCTGCCGGTGGGAAGATATTAACATATAAACACATTTACAGAACCGGGCGGTCGGAGGGGGGAAAGCTGCCGTTATCTGTTATCCTCTGCTCACCGTCCAATCTGTCGAACTGGATTCTCGTCGTCGGGCAAGAAAAGAGACTTCACAGTTCGTTCGCCTCAAGATGGTAAACAAAAGGCCAGCATGGGAAACAAGAATCAGAACATCCGTGCGAGGACAAAATGTTATCTCATAAAAGCACTGTTGGTTATCGTGGTTAGAGTTGGCGGCGACGACAGCTAATAAGAAACCACCCCAGCTCTTTTTTTTTTGACCTTTTCCTGTTCACTGTCATCCGCTCCGGCACGTCTAACGGTGGCCAGATGTCCCAGATGGCGGGCTGGGCTGTGCGCTGTCAGCAGATCTGTGAGCCGAGTGTGAGCTTAGCATGAAACATTGACACGGCACACCAGTCCTCCAGGGATGCAGCCAAGGAGACCTGCAGAGCCGTACAGCTCGCTCTCTTTGTCTTTGTGCCTTTATAAAACAGTAAGGTAGCCGCATTACACGGGTCGTATAGATTCTGTGTCTGAGGGACTGTTGAACCCGTCGGCACATACAGGATTTTTAGTGGCTTTTTCCCTGGGAAGAGGATAGACAAGAGGCCAAAAGACAAGAGGAATTACATCTTTTCAAGTCCTTAACAAAACACACAGGACCAACCAACAGCTTTCTGTGAAGGAGGAATTTATTTTTGTGTCTCTGCTTCTATGTTAATCTCTTCATGATGCAACCGGCATCATAAAGGTTACAAACAGCAGCACAGCTGATGTGTGCTATTAAAATGACTGCATTATTAAAACAGATGAGGAACCCTGTAACCTCTACCCCAGAAAACTAAGCCAGAAAACCAATGTTTTGTCAGCACAAATTCAGGTATCCGGCGTAGCAAGTAGTCGTCCCTTAAATTCTGCAAGCTTAAATCAGCACCAGTGCTGGCTGTGCCGTGTGTAAGGCGTGGGCTCCTATTGTCAAAGCAGGTAATCCTCTCTTGATCCTGATTTTTGTCACACTGTGAGCGTTGAAAATTAAACCTGGGTGGAAACGGCACAATCAAACAATATTGTCTCCCATTAAAGACACTGCCCTGGCTCAAAGCACAGTGTCCCTTTTGTTTTTTTAAAGACTGCAAAACTGGTAGGATTTTAAAAACAAATACAATATATTTCTACATATACAGGATATAAAGCTTTTTAGTAACTAGTAACAAAAACTGACCAGAGAGACGTAATCAGAAGGCACAGCGAGACAGTGGTGACAGCGGCTGCTCAGCGAGGAGACTGTAAACATTTTGTCCTGTTTGTCCAAGAAAGAGAGATACCGGGAAGGGCTTGAGTGTTTCCAGAAGGCAGTGTGTGAGCCACTGAGGTGGCAGTCATTTAAAAACTGTGTTGTAAGGCTAAAAACACTTGATATATGAAATCTTGCACAGGGATGTGTAGGCAGCAGCAGATACAAGGTTCTCTCTCTGCAGGTCATTACATATGATCAGATTGAATTCACCCATGCACCCGGATCAGGTGGCGCACCGTCATTATCGCTGATTCTCATCAAATCTTAAAGGCAAAAGACTGTTTGTTTGTGTTTCACGTTGGCCTAAACTTCATTCGATTACTCGTCCTCTCCTTAATTCATCCAGTCCCCCCCAAAAAATGTGGCCAACACACACAGAAACCTGGATTTGTCATTATTACTGGAGCGTAATCTCCTTGAATGTCCCTCCCTGCCGGATGAGCAGCATTCAGCAGCGTGTGTGTGGCTGTTTGCCGAATTCCACTGGCTGGCAGAGGGAGGTGCATGGTCATGGATCACCAGGGTCTAAACCGACGGGCTGAGGCGAGCGGTGCACTACGCGTTGTCGTACTTCTGCAGAGCCTCCTCCAGCTTGCCTGTGATCTTCTGGAAGAAGGCGATCTGCTGCTGCAGGTAGTGCTGCATCTGCGCCTTGAAGTCACGCACGCGGATCTGGTGGAAGTGCTGGATCTCGGCCAGTGTGGCGCAGGAGATGATGTTGCAGCGCTCGTCGATGCCCTCCGCCTGCGCCCGGTCCATCTTGCCCTCCTCCACGTGCTTCTGGCTCTCTTTCACCTTCGTCAGGGCTCCTGTTCAGGAATAAGAAAGTCATCACTGTTCAATCCAGGAAGAAGACATTTAGATAATTTAATAACCAGTGCCAGAAAACAGGACACACATAGGTCACATTTTTCTTCTCTTAAGACACGAGACTTATGTCCTTAAACCTCGCATTAAACTCATCAAACTGACAACTGACTTTCAGTTAATTAATATTCTTAATCATCTTTGCTATTAAGATTCAAGAGCACAGTATGACAGGACATTTATAACTTCAAGTAAGTGGCCAAAAATAGTTTAAAGAACAGTGTGTTCCTGAGAACCACATCTGTGTCTATAGTTAGGAAATGGGAGGAGGCCTGACTCTAAAAAATGTCTCTTACATTATGTCACTTCAAAGGCCGCCTCTTAACAGCCATGTAAGGGGATGTTGGCGGTTTGATACCATCCACCAGGGAAAGCTGGCAGCTTCAAGCACGTGTTATGATAATAGATAACCGAACAATATGTGAACACGTCTGTTTTGGAAGATATTTTTAATGATGATGTCATGGTGAGGCAAATCATCGTGTCCTAAATTCCTCCTGAACAACGACTGACCAATAATAGCTTTGCAAACAGAACCAGGTACAGTGTGTATGACTTATTTTGGATTTCTCCACATTTTTTGAACAAACAATGAACAGGTTGGCTGTAGTATAAGAGATGTCCCTCCAAAATAAAGCTAGATTTAGAGGCTGGTCCTGGATGCTGTCAGAGTTTAGGATGATATCAGTGGTTCCTTTCTGCTCTTTACTGGATTTGGGAAAGAGAGTACTTTTGTATTGTTAAAACTGAAACATATGTTTTAAAATAAATAATAAATGCTAAGCAACCACATATTGTTATGTTAGAATCAAATGTTTTTTTTGTCCAAGTTTGTCTGACATTAGGGAAGTTATGATGAATTGAGTTAATTGTGCATGAAGTAAAAGTTGGCAGTCAATCATATTTTGACATTTATCAGATCCGTTCACACACAATATTTCATCAAAAAACAACTTACACTCTTCAGTGACGTCTGATTCTAACGTCTCGACATCTTGATTTCAGCTGTTAGACATGGCTTTGATCACTAAAACTGACTTTAAATGAATTATCAAATCATAAACTAAACTCTGTGAAAAAGAAATCCAGCAGGTCACACTCATACAGAGAGTAAAACACCCCTCACTCTGCCAGGAAGAGGTACTTGCTGTCGTCACTGTGGTGGACTATTGTGGCAAGAGAAAATCGAGACATAGTGGTTCACAATCCTCCCATCTTGACACTTGTGAACTGCAACTGCTGCTGCTTCCTTAAAAAAAAAAATGCAGAGCTGTTCTTGCTGCAGAATGAGCCTTTAGCTGTACCAAAAAAAAAAATGACCCTCCAACTTTCCAGACAGATGGTTCGATGGGAGCAGAAGGCAGAGGTCAAAACACCAGGAGCTCATGACAGATGACATATCAAACATTTTACAAACCGAGTAAAGGAAGAAATGTCCCGAGCAATAAGTATTAAGATGAAACCCAAAGAAACTGAAAGGATATGACCTTCTGTCTGATCTTGGTACTTAAAGATTACATGTCACAGCTGGACCCGAAGAGGACGTTCATGGGTTGTGACATGAATGCTAATGTATGTGTGCGAACATGATTTCTTAGTGTTTGCTCATGTCAAAGAAATAATTCTCTGAAATTGATTGCAGGCCAGAGGGGAGAAAAGGGGGGGAGGTTTTCTACTTCTTTAATTAACTTCGCAGCTCTTGTGATATTATCGTGTGATATAGAAGCAGGTGGTAGAGCATCACACAAAGTACTTGTCAAAAATACAGAACATTTCCTTGTCCCAGCGTCTCGATTATGACGAAGTGCAAGCACTTTGCTACTGTAGTTAAGTAGATTTTTCATGTATTTTTACTTGAGTACTTATTTTTCTGACTTTTTACTAAATTTCTTCACTTTCTACTCCTTACTCTTTCACAAACAGACTAGTTGCTTTAGTTTTAATGCATTTCAGGGGAATCATCCATTATTTTAATTGTGCATCGTTGCACGCCGCCTTCTCAACACCGCAAGTGTGATTTCAGCCCACAGAGAGGGAGATCTGAATGAGGAGGAAAAGGCGTGTTAGAGTCTCAAATCTGCAGAGACTCTAACCTCTGCCTGGATTTTCTTACCGGCTCAATGTTTTGCTGCTCGGGACATTTTACCAAACTAAAATGTTGGTATTTGAAGTCCTGGGAATGAGACTCAACAATCACCTATCCATCAGTCTTAACAGTTCAGACAAATCCTACTGATTGTACCTTTAAGTTTAAAAGTGTCAATCATGTTAATATGATGTGAGGTTCTTCAGAGGAATACTTTTCACTTTTATACTTTGAGAACATTTCAGAGTCTTTACTTCTGGTCTCAATCTACTTGAGTAAAGAATGTGTGTACTTTTACATCCTCTGCACGAGATTTGAATCAAAGAGAATGAGATCTAATGTGTCCTCTAAAAAAATCAATGGTGGTAGTATAATATTGTCGAGGCTCTGCCCACATACGGTCTATATAAAATTAAATTACTTAAATCAAAGTCTCGTGTTATGGCGTAAGTGTGCAGGTTGCCTTTTTTGGTGACACCTTTGTATCTTCTGACATCTGATTCACCAAACAATTAAATGAGAAAACCATTAGTAGATTAACTGATTATTAAAATAATCATACTTGTAACCTTAAGTTGGTTTAAATGATCCAGCTATGAGCCCATGTGATGTGTCCTATTTCCTTGTTTTATGCGGCAGAACAGTCCTTTGGCTGTTGTGACAAAGAAATGTCCCCCTTTGCGGGACAAATAAAGGAATTCGGATACTGACAAAACGTTGGTCTCAATGTTTGAAACACACAAACCACGGCTGGTATATGTAGGTGTAATGTCAACACAGACGTGTTGTAAGTCGCGTGTTGTAAGATGAGTTTAACTCCACACATGGCTGACTGACAATGTTGTTTCTGAGTGGCTTGAGGTCTAAGTGTGAAGGTGAGATTTTTGCCCTGGAGACATGCAGCAAAACTTCCTGTATTGGCCTGTCATGGGACTTTCAAGTCATTATGTGAGCTGAGTCACCATCTCTCTTCTTGAAAGTCAGATTCAGACTGCTTGTTTACTGAAATGGGAGACTCACTGACCTAACCCTGCACTCTGTTGGCTTTGGTCTAGACTTGAAGTAATAAATAAAAAAAAATTTAAAAAAGAAGATGGCTGCCTTTTTTTCTTTTTTGAATGGAGCAACTCTTGCAAATGTGTAAGACTATAAAGCATACTGAGCAAAATCAAGACAAAATCCCTCCTCAAAGACATCTCTCTGCCCTTCCCCCCCAAAATCTGCCCAGTTTGCCTTCTGGCTGTACTTTCCTCAGCTGCAGTTTAACCCAGATCTCTGAAATTCCTCCAACGCACAACAGACTGAACATGACAGAGAGAGACGCTGAGATAACAAGGGAACAGAGACGGGGTGGAACGGAGAACAAACACAGCTGTCCAAAGACTTAAATGCCGATCCCAAAGGTGTTTGCTGTACCTTGAAGGTCTGCGGCTTCCTGCGTTTTAAAAGCCCCACTAATCGACTATGGAGGAATACTTGTTACCATGGTGACTTTATGAGAAAGGCAATAGATCAGTCAGAGAAGACGTGTCAGCAAACTGCAATAGACAGAGCCACATTACTTTTATAGCTGCTGGAAGTAAGCTCTGCAGGCTCGCTGCCAAGACCCGACCACCAATAAGATGCTGAGTCTGTCAAGCGTGGCTGCAAGTAGACTATTTTCATTGTTGACTAATCTTCTAGAGTCATTGGTTCTTTGCTCTATGATTTGTTGCGAAAATAGTTTTAAAATGCTTGTCACAACTACCCAGAGACCAACGTGAAGTCTTCAAATTGCTTGTTTTGTCCAACCAGCAGAGCAACACAGTCAGGAAGCGTTCTTCCACAGTCAGAGTTTACGAGCAAGAAAGTAGCAGAAAGTAGACTATAGGAACTTTTTAGTGAGAGTAACCTCCAAATAGATAAAAATAAATATATCTGGTGAACTAATTTCTTCAGAATAGATCCTCTTTTAGATTGCAAAATTGTGCCATGCTGCTGCATCTGATGTCTTGTTGTAGAACCACTGCTTCCTCTTCTGCTATCTTTGCTGTTCAGACTGCTGCTAGTGGGTGACTGACAGGGAGATAATAGAACAATTAGCTGGCTGATTGATTAGTTGATAATAGACTAATTATATCAGTAATATTTCAGGCAAAAAATGTCAAATATTGGCCAATTCCAGCTTCTTAAACATCAGGATTTGTAGCTTTTTGGGGTCATTTATGAGGGTAAACCAAGAGCCTTTGGGTTTTGGACAAACTAAACAATAAATCTGAAGATGATTGAAAGTGAAAATGATCGGCGAGTTACTCAGAAATGAAATTTGGCTTATATTGCAGCCCTTGATATCACTGATATTTGAGATAATGCTCGTGTGTTGCTATAAACCTTTGGAGATTCAAGATGTAACACCCCAGCATTACCTGCAGTGATTAACGATGTCTGTGGCATACTGCAGTGTCACACTACATGAAGAGATCCTGCTGTACGCCTCTGCAGAGATCCTCCCTGAGTATACGGAGGTGGCACTGAGCCCTCCTGGACTCACTGCAGGCAGCAGCTACAGCTCTTACGTAATCCCTGGTTACACAACACTGAGCTACAGCGAGCCTGTGACTTAAGCAAACCAGTGGCAATCCCCATCTTTATCACTCCACACCCTGGTCATCCGCTCGTGCTTCGGAGGACATTTAACTAGCCCGAAACAATACATCAGACGGTGTTTGCGCAGAAGGCGTGTCGGTTGAAAGGCTGACTCAGCAGGCAGACCTGACGTCTTTGTAAATCTGTGCCTTCGCTGACTCGCCTGCCATTGTTTTATCACTGCATCTGGTGATAAAACTTTGATGACATCGGACAGAATCAGCTCGCAGGGATGTGCTGAATTGATCAAATGAAGAAAGTCAGAATGGAAACAAAGTAGGCCAAGCTAAACAGCATTTTACCACTTTAATTACTTATCAACTTAATTTGCTCTGCAGGCGGCCTATGCTTTCAAGCAAACTAATCTAATTAGACAAACAGATAATTGTGGTGCAGCATCGAAGTTCTTAAAAATGATCACACTGACTAAAGTGTTTGAAGGGTTTCACCTGACAAATACTATGAGCTGTACAAATAGTTTTTTTCTGTGGAAGAGAGGAGCTTCTGTTGGTGTGGACTTAGTGCTTTTTTAAATTTCGTAAGTCTCATATGCACTAAAACCAAGATATGAAACACTGAAAGAAAACTAAAAAGTATAATAGATCTCCCTTAACGTTCATTTCCCCTCTTTCTTGAGTTTCTATACGAGAAAAGATTCTTAGTTCCTTCACTGGTAATCAACGAAACTCGAGTTGATGCTAATTTTGGACTGGCATACAGTGAACACATTAACAGTATAAAACCTCTGTCCTCCTTCCTCTTTCTCTGAAAAACAAAAAACTAAAACAAAAATGCCGTTGAGACCACGCTATCAGATTAGGACCAAAATAAAACATGTGAAGCTCAATTCGTTTTTGAAAGCAACAACGGCTATGATGTCAATATCATTGTCCCGGTCAAGCTCCACGCTAATGGCTAATGGGGCCCCTGAAGAGGTGGAGATCAATAGGGTGATGTTCAGTTTCCCTCTGTGGGAAAGCTCAGATTTCACTGGTCACTTTCATCAGATCAAATAAAACCCCGTCTGGTGTCTGAGCTCCTAATGAGACGGATGCAGGGAGCTAAAAATGGAATTGACTGAGACGCAATGTTTTGACAGGTTTCAACTGAAGACAGCAACAATGATTAGACTGCAGGGCCGCCTCAAGAGATAACCTCTTACACTGGGAGAGTGCAGCTTCTTAGCGACTTCCACTCTCGACTAAGCTCCACCAATGCACGACCAGAACGCTACTCGGCCCTACTTGGCCTGATGAGTATCTGTGCGACCACTTCTGCTGCGGAAATGTGCACTCTGGTTTGAGACAACAGAGGATGTGGCCTAGCCTCTCTTCGGGTGCCTGACGGGGAGAAGGGACAGCAATAAAGCTCACTTCATAACAGGAGAAGAATGGCACTTGTGGACATTTCCTGCGCACATTTTATCAGGAGAGGCGTATTAAAAACGGGGCAACAGATGGGATGGAAAAGGAAGCGATGGATGAAATACACAGACTGAGAGAAAGGCCGACGTGCATGAGCGGCGTGCGTTTTAGCTCGTAGCTTCACAGTTTCTTCCCTGCACAATGATATAATGTCAGTTGAGATTTAAGCAGTCTGTGTTTTCATTCAAAAACACCTATTCTTTCCACTGTTCCCTCCAATTACAGTCATTTTAGTGCAGTATTAACTAGTGATAGACCGAAACATTGGCCAGCCGATATTATCGGACGATTTTTGTGTGTGTTTTTACGTGTATCGGCATCGCCGATGCGGGCTGCTGTGTTCGCCGATGCGGCATTATTTACAGACAAGCGTCCACAGGAAGCTCCGTGTTGCTGGAGACACTGCAAGAAATGGCAGAGCAGAAAACCAATCCAGTATGGCAGCATTTCACAGAGCACTGTTCTACCTCACCTGTTTTTAATATTTGTTAAATATTGTTCACTTGTTCTTGTTCTACTTCACCTTTTTTAATTTCAATAAATGTTCCTTTTTTTTAAATTGAGACTCGTAATATTTGTTATCATCATTTTGTAATTTTTATGATGTAAATTGAGGGAGCAAAAGTAGTATCGGCTCCAAATATCGGCTCAAGAAAATCGGCAGTTCATATCGGTCATCGGCTAAGGCTGATGAAAAAAAAAATCGGTATCAGCCCTAAAAAATCCATATCAGTCGATCCCTAGTAATAACAGTTGTCAAGTGCTGCAATGTTCTGCAAGACCTTCAGGTGAGTGCACAACTTAAGTGAATGTCAAGTGCCTCTGCAGGGGGTATCTGCATTTAAGGCTACCTGGAAACATGCAGGCAATTTGACTAGTAAGAAGGCATTCAGTTGTCCTAAACGAGTGCACTACTATACTTAATGTAATGCATGCACATTAACTGTTCTGATATATCACTGTGACAGCCACACGGCTGCATAGGTGTTTATAGCCTCGTGCAGGTATTGAACTAGCAGGCCTCGCAGTATGAGTGTTAACATGTAAAGTCTACTCACACACACTGAGGTTTAAGGATAAACTGCTGTGAATCTATTTTTGCTTTTCCGTATAAATAGGAAAAATAAATTAGGAATGGGCTTGTCGCTCATGTAATGATTAAATAGAAAAGGAATGCAGGCATGAAAACAAACTGGCTCGACCGGATTCAAAATAAACAGAGAAGTTTAACAGTCCTCTAAAAGGAAGATGAGATCAGGGTCAATTTGAATTCAATATGCTGCACGTGCCTCTCCTTTCATGTGCCCTGGCTTCATCAGCTCTGTTTCCAGTTGGCCAGTGTGGTGAAGCCCTTCGACATCGTGCCTGCAACAAGGTCTTCCCCGTGTGCCATCAAATCCAGAGTTTCTTATCTGTAGAATTAAGGCCGGGGCTTTATCAGACTGCGTAAACGGCCCGCGTCACCTTATTTGGGGCTGTGTGTGGCCTTATGTGGGGAACTTGATTTGAGCTGACTGGAAAGTTTGTGTCCCGCGGTAGCCAAAACACAGTCTGTGCCACTTCCCTCAGTGTTGTCTATTGTGGAGTGAATGGGCCCAGTGTTTGTGAGGGAGCCAAATGATAAACCAAGATGTCCACAGAAGGCAAGGCGGGGGGAGTCAAGTCACCCCAAATCAAAATGACATATTTTCCAGTTACAAGTAGTCAGTTGATGACTTTTGGAGATATCGGCGGTCTACCTTCTCTCAAATACAATGGAACTAGATGATACTTGGCTTGTGGTGCTCCAAAGACAAATACCCAAACAATACATTTAAAAAGATGTCGCCTTCCAGAAATCTGGAGCAGTTTCATGTCGGAAGGGCGAATGAAGCAGCATCCGCTCAAGGAGGAAAGGTTAACTTACTAAGCTAACTATTCGAAATTCTGACAAGGATGATGCGATTAATGTTTATATCCCATGCTGTCACAAGCAAGAGTTTTCCAAGTGTTTGTATGCTGGCATTTTGAGCGCCACAAGACGAGTGTCACCTATTTCCATTTAGTGCTAGCACAAAATAGAACATTTCTTAGAGATCACACTGACACTCCCTGTCAGAGAAAAAAAGGGAGGGAGGAATGCAGCTTACTGGTATATCCATCCTTCAGGGGATAAGTATTTAAACTGTTTAAAATATTGAGTACTTTGGTACGTCTCAACAGTGATCCCATTGAATTTGAGAGAAGGCTAACATCTCAATAACTTTTTGGATTTTGGGGTGATAGTTGTATTCAAATGTGGCTCTTCTTTGTCACTTTTGCAAATTATGGGTTGAAAGTCATTTATTGGATTCATGTACCTGGTAAGTTAAATGCTGGACACCACAGGAGGCTGTGACTGGTGGATGAAAAGATTATTTTTTCCACCCTGATCCTGAGAGTCACCAGGACTGATCATAATACATGGACTGAGAGGTATTAGTTCCCATCAACCTTTTAATGTTCATAGTGTATACAGACCCATGTCCTTTATGGTGCCCTACACTGTTGGCACTGCTTCAGGTAGGTTTCCAGTTCTCTGTGGTTGTGAAGATGTATGTTGTATGTGATTTATATCAAGATCTACTCTATAAAAGCATAAAAGCATACACATAAATGTTCAGAAAACAGGCAAGTTGTAACCTACAGTACACGGGCGTTGGTTTGAGTTGCATGATTTGATGATGATAGATTGTTTCTTCCCCCGTCATGGGGAAGCAATTGTGCCACTTTCTCAAACATGGTAAACAGCACTGAGAGCTTCCCTCAAGTCACACAATGCTGTGCCTCTTGCATAACAGTGTTGCCTCTCATGAGTATGACATTTTGCCTCACAATGAGAACAATCAGCGGTTTAGGGTCATGTAGAATGACGACAAAGATTAGTGTAACATTGACTTTCTGTGCAGAGACCACAAAAAACATGTGGACAATCATTTGAGAAGGATTCAGTCGCTAATCTTATTTTTGGGTCAGTGTGGTGCCAGGAAGGACGATCTCTATCTCCGGGGCGCTAATGTGTCATACTTGATCTGTAATGGAAAATCAAACACAGCCAAACAAGTGCCGCCCATTTGAGCAGGTGTGGACAAACACGTAAACCAATATCCAAATGCAAACACTGCATATTTGTTTAGCAAAAGGACAGACGCTTGAGTTGTGACTTGGCTGCTGTCTGCTGCAGACAAGTCAAACAAGTCAAACTCCTTGAAACTAATTACGCTGTTTATCTTTATACTGCCAACAACCACACAGGGCAATTCCCTTTAAAAACCTGGTGATTGTACCTCAGCCCAACTTATGGTAGAAAGTAAGGTGTGTAAATTGGATTTATGATCCCACAGGTGCCTTATATTTTATTTTATATGTGTGTTTGTTGTTGTGTTTTAACTGGAGCCCTGGGATTATGAAACATTTAAGTAGAAGTAGATGTTTTTTGTGAGGGGTTTTAATTATACTGTTCGTTCTCTGTACATGTTTAATTTACAAATCATGCCATCTTTAGTCTATTTCTTTTTATTAATAGTTGCTTCATTGTCTATTGGAAATCCAACTACACATTCAAGGCTGGCAACAATCTGTGTCTTGATTTCACTAGAGCTGCAACGATTGATCAATTATTTGATTACTTGTCATGACAGACTTTTCAATGACAGTAAATTGAATCTGAAAGCTGAATCTCTGCGTCCAATACAAGACATTTGAGGAAGTTGTCTTGATCTTAAGGAAACATAGTTGATAGTTCTCCCCATTTTCTCACATTTTATAGACAAACCATCAAAGGACTAATCAACTAATCAAGGAAATAATTGACAGGTTAATCAATTAAGAAAATATTAGCTGTAAATAAGAATTTGACAACTGGGAGGCTCCTGTGAAAGCAACCTTCACAAAATAGATAAACAAAAGTACGAAGTCAGTGTGACACTGTGTTTACTCTACCTTTCTGGACATGGATGATGTCTGGGTAATTTGCCAGGTGTCCTTGGTAAAGACATAACAAATCCATGATCGGGTCCAGATCCTTGCTGGGCTGCTCAGCAAAATACTCTCCGATGGCTTCATACGCGTCCCCGGTGAAGGAGATGGCCTGGTTGAGTCCAGCAGAGTACGTCTGCTGGTCCATCTCGAAGGCCTGGCTGAGGACCTTGAATGACATACCCACTTTCTGATACTCCTTCTTAAAGCCAGTGATCTGCTTGCGGGCGAACTCGTTGACAGTGGCATTGAGCTGCAAGGTGCTGTCATCCATCCTCTTGGTGAACGTCTTGAATCCGTCTATTTTGCTCTCCACCTCCTGGAAGTCGAGCGGAGCCGCCGGGGTGCTGATGGTGAGGAAAAAGTTGGCTCCAACCATCTCGTCCTTCTCCGCCTTCCTCTTGCCCTGCTTCCAGGCCTTCTCGTCGGTGCTGTTGCAGGTGAGGAAGTGCTGGAACACATCACACCTGGCCAGGACAGGGTGGCTGGTCATGTGGTTCATCCACCATATGAGGCCTTTCCTCCTCTTGGAGATGAAGTCCTCCTCGAAGCGCCCCGTGGCCTGCTTCTCCGGGATGTGTGGGACTGATATGACAGGGAATTTCTCCACAAGCCGAGCGTACAGCCAGTCGAAGTGCTTATACCTCCTGTTCACCTGGGTCTGAGTGTGGGTGGGTGTCAGCTTGTAGGCGATGTAGCTTTTCATGCCCTTGAACTTTGTCTGTTTAGTGGGGTCGTCAATTGTGCAAGAGAACGGGTATGGGTTCTCCTGCCACTCAGGACCGTACTGTCCCATCACCACGCAGATCTTATCCCCGTCCTTCACAAAACCGGATGCCTCCCCGAGCACAAACGCCTCTCCCCCTGACTTCACAAAGGTTGAGAACCTGTTCAGGTTTCTACTGACCGTGGCAGAGCTCTTCGCCTGCTGTGCGTTACCTCTTGCCATTGAGGACGTTGACACTCTGTAAGTGGATGGCCCATTGCCTTCATATTCATGATACCTTCCTCCTACAGTCCCTGGTTCATCTGCAACAGTAGAGCTGTCATCCCAGTCATCATCCCAGTCATCATCGCTCCCTTGACTGGGCTGCTGGTAGGTCTGCTGCAGCTGAGGCTGCTGCTGTGTGAAAGAGGTGAAAGCAGGCGGTTTGGAAAAGTTCTCAACTTTATTCTGAGGCTTATAAGAGCCGTCAAAACCTCCGGATGGAACGTTCGCGTATCGGGAGTCCGGGTAAGTGTCCCCAGATGTGCTGCTGCTGCTGTTGTTGTTGAGCGTTGAAGCGGCGTCGCTCCTCAGGATCTCCACGTAGGACGCGGGGAACAGTCCCCGCTCCCCTCGGCTGTTCGTCCCCTCGAACCAGCCGTCAATGTCCCGCTCGCTGTACAACGTGAGGATCTCGTTTTCCTTCACCGACACCTCTCCTGGGTTCTCAGAGTTAAAGTCGTACAGCGCTCTGGCTCTGAGCGCCATGATTCACCAGCACCACCACCAGCACCAGCACCACACAGCTGGATGAGAAAGAAGAAGAAGAAGAAGAAGACGAGCAGGGCAGCGGGCTAACTTCTGGCTGGCTGACCGGGGCAGGAGCTGGCAGGCTAGCTCAGTCAGCCCACCCGAAAAACTACTCTGGAAACTCCGCGGTCAAAACTTCTCGGCGTGCGAGAAAACCCCCGCTTTATGTCCCCTCCTGAAGCGGTCAATCCTCTTGGTCAGACCCGGAGCGGAAACTGCGGTGTTTCAACCCCAGAGGCTGCAGCGTGTTAAACTGATATATTCCTCAACAACAAAAACAACAACAACAACAACACTACTAAAGTGAGCTCCTCCGGACTCTCCCTCCTGTCCCACTCAGACTCTTCTGCCTTCACGCGCTGCCTGCGCAGCAACCGCACGTCGAGCAGGCTGAATAATCGAGGGCGGAGCCACGAGATGCTGCGATTCCTCCCAGACAACACAAATCAACCTCTCGAGCTCTCCAAACAAGGCTGCTGTGCACATGTTGAGAGCTTCACACCACAGACCAGCCTCAGCAAGCCTGTCAGGTTTGTCCCAGTTAACAAGAATTGTTTTGTGAGCAGGGAGATAACAGTGGAAAAAAGGCAGTGCCAGTGCTAACAGTTTTAAATACTGAGGTCATGAGTCTTTTCTGGCCAATTACACACATCCCATAAAAAATCTGACTCCTTATTCAAGTTGTTATCAATACAGTTCCAAGAATAACTCACAGGAAGACAGAAATAGACTCACAGCTGAAAACAAGGAAAAGTAAGTGGACACAGAGCATACAAATAATAGACTATATATAAAGATGTATTACAAAAAAAAAAGCAATGACAAGCACTGTACAATGTATTCATACAAGTGAGCATTTATGTAAAGTGGAAACAAATAGAGTCCAAAGAAATCAAAACTGAATTGGTACAATGTTACATATTTTATTGATAATAAGTTATTTTTCTCCAGAATTGGAATTTATGAGTTGGCTGATATTATTGGTTCGATATTGGATATATCGGTATCGGCATATGTGTTGTCCAATATGGGCCAATATGAAGACTCTCTTTAAAAATATATCTACCATAATACTGTCATATGTAAAAAAAAAAAAAAAAAAAGAAAGAAAAAAGAAAAAAAATACTATTTACTACACCATCTAGATCTGATGACATAGATATTAATTACTTTCCAGATTAAGATGATACATATAATATCATAAGCTATAACAAGCTTTGAAATGCATTATTATAGATTAAACTATTCAGCCTAAGCATTTAAATTTATTTTTTCAACCACATAAAAAGTTTTGTTTTCTTATATTGTCCATTTCTTAATCTGGCATGCTGCTGCAGAGCAGACACAGAGGGGCACATTCCCCTGAATCATCTCAGTGTTCTGATTGGTGGCTATGGGCCTGAATTTACTAGTGTAAAACACAGCCATAGCTATTTCTAGATTTTAGAAACACTGAGGTCATTAGTCCAGGTCCCCTGAATGGATTATTCATGTTTTATTTAATTTAGCTTTCTGTAAATTCTCAACTTTACTTCCACAGGGTAAAGTCTAAAAGCAATTTCAAAGCATACTCAAGGAAACAAGAATCGGATGGGAAAATTAACAAACCCTTTAATCATTTTGATGGAATCAGTCAGTGAAACCCAACAATGTCAAAGATTTAAATCGAAGAGTGCAAATGCCCACTAAGCTGTTAAAAAAACACACAATTTCCAGAGAAGTCAAGAAAACATGACCTCAGTTACATCAGTTGTTAGCAGCAGCCTCATTCAGAAACAGTGACTCATGCCCAGTCAAGACAAAAAGAACAAAAAGTGTGAGGTGACTGAATAAGAACGAAACCGATGGAGGTGGTACATCAGGTTAAACTTTGTCATCATCTGAAAGGAATGTCGTTGAACAAACACTGACCGGTTCACATTAGATGGTTCAACGCTCTGAACCATTATTAGTTCAAGACGAAATCCCTTACTGTCTGTTTCTTCCTCAGTCCAGTGTCATGTAGCCTGATCTACAAATACATGAACATATCTACTGATCATTTAAACAGGCCGTCATACAATCCTAGACAAACATGGCTGAATGTCTTCACCCTGTGTGAGTTTGTTATACCCAGCAAATCTTTACCCTTCATTAGAATGAAACTCATCTCACAAATTCACTACCCTCAGGAGGGGCAATCCTTTTTTTTTCTGCGAGGCAGCTTAAAAACATAAAACATGAACGCAGTAAAAGCACAATGACGGGACACATTTCCTGGCCATCTAAATATTTAAAAACCTGTTCCAGTGGGACAGTTTGCTCTGGGTGGAATGGTTTATTGATGAGATGCGCTGAAGTTGCTGATGCAGTTTGTTAATGAAATCTTTAACTGCTGCCTGTCATTAACAGGAAACAGCTAATACTCTGTCCTCTGTACCATCAACTAATAAGGGATGCCACTCAAATACACACTTTCAGGAACATAAAATGGGGACTGTAGAATGAAGGTGACTCTGACATTGGTAAGGATACTTTTCATGTATATTTTCATAATGATTAGTTTCATTTCAGCATTTAGTTCCAACAGCTTATCCGATCATTTCTATGGCGCAGCAAGCTCAGCTTCAGCTGATTCAGGGCTGACAGTCTGTAAAACCTGCAATGATACCTGTCTTATGAAGCTTCTAACCGACTCATCACCCTGCTAAATTTTAGAGCATTTTATTTCCCCATAGATTACAAACTGCTTCTTCTCACTCTAAAGAATACAATTCTTACAGAAACACTGAATCCCTCTAATCAGTGGGAGTTTCACTGATACATCACCAGCAGAAGTTGTTCCCTCATGACTTCATTGGTGAACACTGCAAGTTCACAAATGCTGGTTGTAATTCTAGTCCACAAGAATAACACAAAATCCTGAAATGAATGACGTTTTCTTTTTTTTATCAACTACTATAATCTAAAAGTCACATTTATTCAAGTTTTTGCAAGATTTTGCTTGAATGTAATGACTCAGAGTAATCATTTGTACTTGTTCAGAGACAGATCTGCACGTCCTAAACCACCCATGATGTGTTTTGTTGACATCCTGTTACATCAACAAACTATTTCCTTCGGGAACAAAATGCATAATTGAAAAGACAAAGCCTGCAGTGATGGTGTGTCAGCACTCCTCTGGTAGATGCTGCCACCTTGTGGCTGTATTTGGATCATTTTCAGGCCCATTAAAGGTATAGTTCGTTTTTTTTGAAGTGGGGTCATATAAAGTACATATCTATAGTCTATCTGTTTCCTACAGAATGAAGACAAAGGCACAGATTTTTTCCTGGATGGATATAATCTAGTAAAAACTATGTACATTCAATCGTTGATCAGTACAGATCAATACAGGAGGGTTGATAAAGGTCAGAGGCACGAATCAACAGACACTGTGCAGACACTGTGTTGAGATGGCATGTGAGCATAACAAATACCATTTGTACCCAAACAATAAGTTGAACCTGAGAAAATTGTATGGTCCAAGGCCAATGCCAGTTGTACATAGCAGGATGTTGTTATAATGTGTATCAACAATGTGAGATAACTTGGGTACGAACACTGTGACACTACTGTGAGTTATCAGAAGTTCTTCTGAGCTGTGAAGAACTCAGCTAGCCCTGTAAATCGGCACACAACAGTAGACACACATGTAATCTGTATGTACTGTCTAGAGCTTGAATTCAGCTCTGTATGCTACTGCTGTAATATGTTTTGTCAAAGGTCATAACAAAAGAAGTTGAAAAAAAAAAAGAGAAAAGAAAATGTAAAATGCAAATGACAAGAAAAGATCAGGATGAAGATTTTATCCTGTGGGTAATGGGGGCGGGACTTGATAAACTTTGGCTTCTCCCGCTTTTCCCTTTCGGCCATGTGTATTGTATTATTTGAACAATGATGAAATGTGATGTTTATGAATTGACATGCCCGAAATAAACTAACTAACTAACTAACTAACTAACTAAATAAATACATAAATAAATAAATAAATAAATAAATAAATACCGTAATCACCGATCAGCGCAGCCTCAGTTTGGAGAAGTAGAGAGCTGCTCCAGCCCAGAGGCTCAGCTTTGTACTGCAGTGAACGGGGTCCAGCAAAAATCGAAATTAACCACCTAAAACAAGGCTCACCTAACATTTTTTACATAAGGTCAAGTGTACGTTGTATAGGTAAAATTCACAGCGCTTTACATCGCCGTCATGCGCGCTTTCTTTTGGCACTACATTTTCTCAACCGCAGAACCCCCGTATCCCTACGCATGAGCGCTAATGCAGAAGGATACGGAGAGTTAAGTTTCGTTTTTATCGAAAGTAAACCTCTCGTCCAGCAGCTGGGCCTCGCCCTGTATTCCACCGCTCGCAGATCAGCTGTTGCCCAGTTACGCTAGTGCGTAGGGATACGGGGGTTCTGCGGTTGAGAAAATGTAGTGCCAAAAGAAAGCGCGGTCTGACTGCAATGTAACGCGGTGTGAATTTTACATATACAACGTACACTTGAACTGATGTAAAAATTTTTAGGTGAGCCTTGTTTTTGGTGGTTAATTTCGCTTTTTTGCTGGACCCCGTTCACTGCAGTACAAAGCTGAGTGTCTGGGCTGGAGCAGCTCTCTACTTCTCCAAACGGAGGCTGTGCTGATCGGTGATTACGGTAGGAAACAAATCGACTATAGATATGTACTTTATATGACCCCACTTAAAAAAAAACGAACTATCCCTTTAATTCTTCCCAGTACTGTGGTGAGAAAAAGAATAAACAATATAAAAATCTAAAAGAAGAAAGAGTTTGGGCCAAGTCATTATTAGGGAATTTCTATTTTTTCTTAAAGGAGCAATATGTAACAATTGGCATCCTGTCGAATTCGTGCTCAAATTTAGAGCAGAATATCACGAGACTAACCAACAACGTGCTAATTAGCTATCATTAGCTAGTTAGCTCAGTTAGCAGTGCTTGTAGCAGTCCAGAATGGGAGCGCTGATTACCAGGGACAGGTTGGTGCTACACTGCCAGCGCAGGAGTTTTGGACCAGTATGAGATGGGGCGATCCGGTTAGCATGCAACACAATTTATAGACATCATAATGTCAAACTGTTAGATTTTACATTCTGTTTCTCATTTTAGTTCATTTTTATTATTTCCTTCAACCTTTTAAAGCTTTCCCGAATGCACCTGACCTTCTTGCTGCCTCATTTGTACCTAAATGAAGCAATGTATTCAGTATGAATTATGATCTGTGATAAGTCAGTATAGGGCCTTATGATCATGTAAGTCATGTGGTCACCTGTAGCTCAGGTGGCCAAGCAGGTGGGCCATGAATATTAGCTGTGGTCCTGGTGTCTGTCCTTTTGTAAAATGTGCTTGATTAAGACATTGACCTCTAACTAGCTCCTGATGAATGACTCATTTTGGACAAAAGCCCCTTTCAAAACACAATCAGTTGCTCAACTCAACCACTGAAACATTTCACTACCGGCCACCAGAGGTCTCTCCTCTCACATTGGACTCGGTCAGATATCCTGAGGAGGACAAAATTACTTTATTCAAATATTCTGCTAAAAGCAATAAGTCCTCCAGTGTCTTCTTCACATCCTCTATACCTGGCAGACCTGCACAGAGGACATCCAGTTCACTTCCCACTTAACTGTGTTCAGGGAGATTTCCTTTATAGCACAGCACATGAAATATTGAAGAGGAGTGTGGTCCCCAGGGAACAAGGATAACTTCAGTACGCAGCTCACATCACATTAGCAGACTTGTGATTTATACCGGTCTTCTAATCAGGATGATATCACATAATTGCTTTGTCTGGGCTCAGTGTTTGTTTCCAATGAGATTGAATTTGCAAATTATTTTCTTGTTAGTAAGATCCTATCTGGCACAATGGCTTTCCAATTCCAATGAAATTATCTGTGCAGACTAAAGGGTGTCTTAGATTATATAATACTGTCAGACCTCGTAAATATAAGTTAGATTTGTTTTACGTCTCATTTGAAAGAACACTTACTGGAAGTACACAGTAACCAACTCCAAAATTACACAAATGTACACAAAAACACTCCATAATGTTTGATATTCATCTGACAAATACACATCCTTTCTTTAATTTACCTTCCTCTGTCTGTAACGTCTGACACCAGGCCTACATGCTTCAGAGGAACCAGCGTTTGACTTTGAACTGTGTCTCTGCCTAACTGTGTCATCCCCTTTCATTCATTATGTATTGTGTAATGTCTTATGTCAGAGCCTGTTGCATTTTGTGCTTCTTCAAGCTTGATTATAAGCTGGAAAACTGCAAGTGCATGAATGTGTCGGCACAAGGTCGATTTCTTTAGTTTGGTATTGATATACTTGCTCAAAATGGAAAACAGAATTAGTAGTGATTCAATACAGAGGAGCCACCTAGTGGTGAATTACATTTTAGTATAAGTAGATATTATGCTGGAAATGCAATTATATTTTTGCTAATATGATCATATTACTCTTTTTTTATATATTTTTTTAACTGTAGATTCCTTTAAAGTCATCCATACCTCCAAAATGGATTTTTCTTGAGCTTCACTGTAAAATTAGGTTTGGTTTCACATTCATCTGTGAAATGTACACTTTTTTTCCCCATTGAAAATCAAATTTTAATATGCAGGCCTATATGAGCATGATTTGTGATATCACAAGTAGTTCTGAAGCCAACCCCAATTTCATATTCAGCAAAAACAAGTGTGAAGCTTTGCTAATACACTGAGAAGGGGATTTACAGTAAAGTACTTCATATATTAAGTAATGGCATATATTTGCAGAATCATAGATTTAGGAGAAGGACTAGATGTAATTTTAAGGACTTTAACAAGATAATAGAACGTTTTTGTGGAATAACCATATCAAAATACACAATTGAAAATTAGTAAGGGGTATTGGATGTATTATTCAGTGATGTAGCTGAATTCTTATTTTGGGTTTTATGAATATTTTTGGTCCCCACAATTAATACGACACATTTCATTTTTTACTTTTATTGCATAAATGCAGCCATATTCCAGTATCCCTAACTAGTTGTACATTATTAGCCAAAACACTTCAATCACATAGAGTTTGGTTTTCTTATATTGTCAATTGCTTAATCTGACATACTGCAGCAGATCAGACACAGTGGCACATTCCCTAAAAAACACGACATACAGGATATCTGGAGGGGGAGCTTCAAGAAACGAAAGCCCATCTTTTTAACCTTGCCTTTATTCAGAAGTGCTGAAAGTTGTATTTTGTTACATGTTAAATTGTTTTTTGCTCCACACTCTTTTATTGCGTTGTAATGTTCGTGCTTGCCACTTTTTTATTGATTTTACATTTTCAAACAATTGTAAATGTAAAATGTAAAGAACTTTTAATTAAATTAACTTTTTATTTTCATTTTCACACATGCAACAGTATTTACATTTTACTCTTAATAATTGCACTTTGTGCTGCAGCTGATGCACAACAGTTTCCCCCTCGAAATTAATAAAGTTATGTCACAATCACATCGCTCCAGCTGTGCCATCTCTGCACTGTTTCAGGAATAAACCCTGTATATCTGTACATTGGTGTTACATCACTGAGCTGGGGACATGACCGAGTATTCCCCTCTACTTGGCAATGTAAAAGAGATTATGTATTTATTTATGGATTGTGTTTTGTGATAAGTTTTGGTCCCCAAAAATAATGTGACACATTTAATTTGATTTTCATTGCATATCCATGCACATGCATATATGCACTCATATCCCAATATCCCTACCTTATTGTACAGTATTTGCCAAAACACAGTGTTGTAAGTAAACACATGTCTGGATATTTAAGAAAAAACTGAAGCCTTGCTTTAAAATTAGCCTTGCTTTTAATCAAAAAGTGCGGAAAATTACATATATTTTTTCTTTTTTGGGGGTTATATTTTAAGTTATTTTTTACTCCACACTGTTTTATTGTGTTTTAATGTTTTTTAGTTCATTGGTGAAATGTTTTAACAATTGTAAATGTAAAGTGTTATACACTTTTTTATTTAATTCACTTTTTATTTTCATTTTTACACTGGCAACATTATTTACATTTGCACTCTTTATAGTTGCACTACTTTGTGCTGCAACCGTTTGCCCTCGAAATAAACAAAGTTACGTCACAATCACATTGCTCCAGCTGTGCCACTTCTGCACTGTTTCACGAATAAACATCTGTACATTGGTGTTACATCACTGAGCAGAGGACGTGACCGAGTATTTCCCTCTGCATGTCGACAAAAGAGAGATTATGTATTTATTTATTTTTAATCATGAAAAATAATAATAATCAAAATAAAAATGCAGAGAAGTTGATCCCTTCTCTCTGACGAAGGGATCCTCCTCAGAATGAAAATAGCCACCATGTGTTTGGTCATGTGACCACGCTACGTGCGCAGGGCGACGTGCGTGACGTAGCGGTGTAGGCTACGCTAGTTTCCTCAACCAAACACTCAACTGATAATTGTGATAAAAACTAGAAGTCAGCCGGTGGACGAGGGGGCTGTTTTTTCGGGGAAAAGCACACGAACCGACCCAAACCCTCGTCGTTGTAAACAAACTGGGTTGTTTCCGCACACAAGCCGGTGTCGCTGGTGAGGAAGACGGCGAGAGAATCCTGCCTTTTAACCCACCGAAAGGTTGGTTTTTATTTTAGCTGTGGCTGTCGGAAGGCGGGGAATACAAAGCGACGTGTGGTCAAAAGCATTACATTTTGGACTCATTGAAGCAAAAACGGAATTACTACGAAGCCAGTTCGTGCTGCAGTGCCTGGTCAGCGATAGTACATGGATTATCTGGTGAGTAAAAGCATAAAAAAACGACGTGGTGTGGCTGGTGTTTCCATGATCAAAACTCTGCTTTGGTTTCTTTTGCCATTTTGGGCTCCTGGTCAATCAAGACAGTCGCGTCCCCCAGGTGTGTGACCATCAACAGCTAGCTGTGGCACCGGGTTGTGTTTTATGCTAATGTGTCAGCTCTGTAGCCTGTAGCTGCTGCCTGTCACTGTTGTGTGAACAAGGTCTAACTGGTTGACCCAGACCCAGATCTGTTTACATGTGAAACACGATAACTGGCCAACTAGCTACACCCTTAGAACAACTATTAGCTATGTGATGTGGCATGAGGATGTCAACTCTTGAGTATAAAGGTGCTCAATGTCTTGGATAAGTCAAGATGTGAGACAGTGGTTTGAGATATTGGCCCCCATGTGTGATAATACCTGTGACCCAAACAAATGATTTCAGTCCAGGCCACTGTGCCAATTCAGTGGGGGTGGGGGGTGGGGGGGAGATTGTGTTTTTTGGGTCTTTGCCCGCATTGTAGGGATGGGATGGTTTGCTGCTGAAAAAAGTGCAACAATAGAGTGGAAGCTGTAACTGAAGGCTTTCCGTGGGAATACATAAAATCAGAGGGAAAATGGATACACAGACATTGTCCTGTCATGTCACAAAGGGGGACGGAGAGATAGTGTGAAATGCAGAGGAACTTGCCCACCCAGTGTTATCAGCTTGTTTATAATGGGCCTCCCAAGATGTGGGACCTAAGAGGAACTTTGAACTGTAGACGTTTCTCGAGTCGAGCTTACAAAGGTCTATCCGTTGGCCGGCGCCAGGACAGTTGTGCTATAGTTAAAACAAACTGATTCAAGTTTAGTTTCTCTTTGGCTTGTTTGGCCTGGGAGAAACACATCTTGTGGGAAACAAAAGGGGGCATGGAGCAGTCATAGTCCAGAGAGAGACACGCATTGTTATCAAAGGGAGCACACACTCCTGACATGAAATGATAGAAATTGATTTCGCCGTCAGCTCAGCTTTTGTTCTTCTCCTGGCAGTAAGCTATATATATTTTGGTCAGGTATGACCATGTTTAACCTTTTGGAGGAAAACACTTACTTGCTTGAGGATTTTCTCTATGACAAACAGTTTTCTGTGGAGAGCACAGCTGTAACTCTGTGGACTGTTGGAGCCGAGTGCTTGGCTGTCCTCAGAGGTCAGGCACTCATAGGCGCAGGGCCTCCTTTCCTGCTGTGAAACACTGGAGACCTGGCACAAAACCCAGGCCAAAACTATGTCTCTCTCTTGCCTATAAATCAATAGGAGGTTTTCACTAAAACTTTTATGAAACTTTGCTAGTCCTGTGCATGCTTTAGGGTAAGGTTTCATGTCAGGTAAGGCCTTAAAGAGTGTATGGGATGAACAGGGATAGAAGCACATAATTACTGCACATTGCTGGGTAATAACTGGGGTTTGAATTATGACTGTAGTGCAGATCTGGCCTTCTGGTGGATTCAGTTTCAACTGGGTGCTGGAACAAAGTGAAGGACTGTACTCCTGCACGGTCAGCAGCGTAGTGTGAAAAAGGATCACACAAAACGGCAGCACCGACAGAGGAATTCGGTGCTAGCCGTTGCCATGATACAACCTTACCAAATTACAAGTGCACCGTGTGACTGACCAACTCTTTGACTTCATCAGATATGACACATCGAATGTGTTGCGAGTCACATCAAGCGGACGGCACTTTGAATGTGAGAAAACCAAACTGTGGCTTTAATGATAATTTCTAAAATCCCATACAAGAACATGCAGCATCATTCTCCTGAGGTTTCACTGTAGCAGAGACTACTTTTGTAAACTGAGACTTTCATTGTCTGTTCTTTCCTAACATGCTGTATGCTTGCATGGTCCTATACCTATACTATTCCACTGCATTATTTGTGCTCACTAATGGCTGTAGGTAAATTCACAGGCAGTATGCTATTCCTTCAGTGTTATACAACATCTGTTGAAGGGATGACTATTTATTCCCACTACAAATGCAAGTGTCTAAACCCGCAGGTGGAATGACATTCAGGTCACTTTTGTAGCTTTGCTCAGAAGGAAGTCAGATCTGTGAAAACAAGTTCTGCAAAAAAACAAACAAATGTTTTTACACTCATATTGTCTACTGTAAAATAATAAATAAATGTTTTTTTGTCGAATTTGGCGTATGACAAAGATTAGTGACACCATTAGCCACCAAGCCCTGACCTCAAACCATATGGTAATGATGGGTGTGACAGATAACTGAATGCAGCTTCCTCCGTTAATGGGCTGGGCCACGCCTCCCATCAGTTGGTTCAGAAAGCATAAATAGGAGGAAATATTTTGGGAAAAGGAAAATATGAATTTGGAGTATTGTAAAAAAAATGTTGGGTGATGTTTATCGAGTTAAATCATTGCCTCTGTCCAAAAGTTAATGTATAAAATTTGGTTTAACCATGCCTAGTGACAGAGGATCTGCCAGCTAATGGCTGAAGCTTTCCTTTTCTAGATGATATAATGTGGACACATTATGTTAAAACAACACTTCGCAACATAATTTCGTTTGCACTTTATTTTGGAAAAAGCAGACTTGTCTTGCATATTACTAGCAGGCTAATGAGTACAAACTTTGAGATTGTGAACCCAGTGTGTACTTGTTCCATATTTCTGTAAAGGGAGCTGTTATACCATAAACATTAGCTGAGAAGGCAGTTTAGAGTAAAGTGCTCCATATATCAGCTGTCATTACTATTAATAGTTTTGTCAGGGCAAACTGACTGGTCAAACACCTGTTTTCAGTCAGTTTGAAATTTACCAAAGCAAGCTGCCACCTGTTTGGTGTGTTGCTTTTTCCACTTTTGTGCCGTTGTTGTTCTAAGTAGATTGGACCAGCACTAAAACTTTTAAAAATTAGACCTGGTTTGGCTGATTGGATGGATCAGAGTTGAAAGTGTCATGGTTGGACTTTTATACCTTAAAATGTGAGCAGGTATGATGCTTGTAAAAAAACAGGCATTGTTTAGCCACCTCCATAACATTAACAACAAGCAACATAATCTAAGTGAAGGTACTTTTGAAATACTGGTATTACTCACACGGCAAATCTAAGAACATTACATTTACAGTATGTACTCTTCATCCTTTTTGATTGAAAAATCAGAATAAATTGGTAGGAGGCACACAGCCAGGCCTCCGAGCTTTAATCTGTAGTCTGTGAAAAATACACATTGCCAAGTTTCCCTCAGTAAATATACTAAAAATGATGAGTTTGAAACATGAGATCTCCTCTGATGATTGCTATCATTATGCTGAAAGCATTTTAGTGCTTGATGCCATTAGTTTACATGAGTTGGGAGTTAACAGAGGATGTTTGTGTAGTTCCGCAGATTTCTTGGGAACATAAGCTGTATTTTGAAATAAAGCGTTACAAGGGGAAAGAGAGGGACATGACTTGCAACAAAGGTCCCGACGGGCCAGAACTGTATCAGAGAGGCTGTGGTTATGTGATATGCACCTTAACCATTCAGCTACTAGAACACTCCGTTGTTTATATGGCCTGCACAGAGAAGATCACACTTCATGAAAATACATTTGTTTTAGCTGAAGCTTGCTTTTTTTAAGATGACCAACAGTATCCCAGAGCTGATCTCCTGTCCAAGGGGCGCATATTAAGCTGTAGCAGGTTGTCATCTGACCAGTGAACACAGAGGAAAGAAAGCTGTTGGGAAGTTTTTGGCAGCGTATGAATCCAGCTTGTTCGCCTATGGGATACAAGGCTGGTGTTACTTGTCCTCTCAGTTTTGTCCTCTATGTGACCGCGTTCCACACCTCACTGGTGTTGGCAGAGGTCTGCGCCAACCTCCTTTCAGAGGCAAACAAAAATGACCTATTGTATGCAGATAAGAGTAGAGCACCAATAACATCTTTCAGCAGTGGTATGTGCTTTTAATACTGGGATTGATATAAAGCTAATCATTCACTCAATCCATTGATGAGAGCAGGTTTACTCAGTCTTCAGTTTGGTAAATGATATATACCCACACCCTTGTCACAAGACCTGTCCTTTTTATTTACAGTGCACAGCCTCAAGCTGCAATGTGAAAAACCTTTCAGTGCTCAACAGCATTCCTCCCATCCCTGATTTTAACCTGCCAACAACAAATCAGCTCGGATTCTGTGTGCTTGCTAGCATCTCGATGCAGTGATTCTCTTGTGTCTGTGGAGAGTGCTAGTGAGTTAGCATCTTCAAGCTGAAGCAGGAACATCTGTGTTGCGGTTGGAGATCGGAGAATATTTGTGGCTATTATTTGATAAAGCAAATATTTGATGGCTCATTGCTGAGGCATTAGTGAGCTGTTTTCATTTTTTTTTGATTGCATTCATTTCCTTTACATTCTGTCAGGCCACAACCACTCCCATTGCTGTTCTTCAGTATTTCTTCACTTATTATTGACATGGATAGGTGGAGGCATTTGTTGTCAGTGGTTTATTGTTCCACTTTTATTTTAGGGTTGTAGGATGGTTCCATAAAAGTTATAAACAAATGCAGTTTGATAAGCAGAGCACTATAAATGACTCGAGGCTTTCATAGGAACTCATATCTTGCTGACCTACAATCAGACTAAATAAACTACAGTGGAACTGCTTTGGTGCCTTGTTACATGAGGAGTTGCATTAAAAATGAAGACCCCTTATGTACAAACTTATGTACAAACTTTTGTGCCGTTGTTGTTCTAACTTATGTACTCTGTATGCCATGGAAATATTTTTGAGAGAGAGGAATAGAAAGAGAAAGGTCTGGACTCAAAATGCTCAAGAATGCTTCTGGACAATTGTGACCCGGGAAGTCTTGATTGTGTCGTACTGATCCTGAGGCAGACACCAGGGGTACGCTCTGTATTGCATACTTTTTCTTTATACTTTAGTACACTGCAGCTGCCCCTACAAAGGAGATACCATTGCCTGCATTATGCATACAGTTTTGACATACACCTTTGTCATGACGTGTGCCTCAAGCATTTTACCCTCTTGCTCCTATATTCATCTCGGCCGTAGCACAAACATTTGGAGTACAAAGAACGTAGTACAACTTAAATGTGCTTTCAACTGTCATTGTAGTTTCTGTCAACTGTAAGTAAGCTGTCAGATGTTTGTGCTTTCTCAGCTTGGTTTACATTGGTGCAACACACCGTGATGTATGTGATGTATCTTCCACTGCGCAGAGGATTGTGGGTCTGAATAGCCAGAAAAGCATACTTTTCAGTTGGCAGATTCAGTTTGTGTCAATGTTTCCAATGTTGAGCCTGGAGTCATACAATGCAAAGTAGAGCTGTGTTTCACTGCAGTGAGGAGGGTGGCAATCACTGTTGTACTGTTGTTATGCTCTCTTTCTACAAACTTCAAAATTGCTGCAATAGCATGGAAGGGATAGGCCAATTATTGACCTGGCTGATGTACAGCTTTTTTCCAATTATTGGTTTTGGTGTTTTTATGTGTCTTAATGCTGATAGTAAATTAATTTAAAAAGATCTGCTACTTTGGCTCTGATGCGCATCTGTGGTCTCACTTAGTGTCCTGCCCCACAACTAGGGCTGCACGATATTGGAAAAAACTGACATTGCGATTTTTTTTAACCCTGCGATAGCCTATATATTGCGATATGAAAAAATACAGGAATTTTCATCAGGTGACTTGAATAGCACTTTATGTTATGCTGCATTTCAAAATGATAAGCATTTATATTTCATATGAGCTCATTCATGCGTGCTTGCGCCCTCCCAGAACTTCCATTCCCGTGCTGGCTTACTTTTATTTTTTAAAATTACGTCTGTCTAATTTTCCTTCGGGTGCGGGTCGGACGTCGGTAACAATTTATAGAGGGTCGGCTCGGTGTGAAATGTAATTTGTGCTACTGTAGGAAAACGGGTCGGATGCAGTTTTAAGTATGGCGTGTACGGGCGGGTTTTCAAAATAAGACCTGTGCAGGACTCTGCTGTGTGGTACCGACGTAAATGGTCAAACAAATTTGTTGTGTCACCTCTCGTTGTGGCAACAGATGCAGGCACTGTTGGCACAGAACACGTGTTTGTTCAATATCATCCTTCTTGTAGCCGAAATAATTCCAGATAACTGAAAGCTGCTTTTCTTTTTGGCACCAAGTCTTCGTTTTCGCGATTTTCTCTTGTTCGTTGCTGATTTTTGAATGTTGTTACCAGCGACTTACTCCATGTGCAGGGGCATGGTCTGCTTCGGCACACTGATTAAGAACTAACTTGATTGGTGGATTGACAGCATCGATCGATGGACAGTGTGTGTGTCAGGTACCCTTGAAATTAGATGAGTTGAGTGGCGTCCTACATGACTATTGCACACACCTACATCGCGATGGCTATGCTCAAAGGATATATGACCAAACAAAAGTAACGTAGTAACTGTCGTTAGTAACTTTTATGAGGAAAAAAATACCGCAGTTGCAGTGCTTTCCACAAGCGCCGGCTGCCGGCCATATAGCCGACTACACAGTTAACTCCAGCCGGCTACTTTAATGACTATTATTTTTCGATTTTAATAAAGTTAAATGTTTTTCTAACAGACTTACAATAATGTCAAACTGAACCGCACTCATTAAAATTGTGATTCGCTGTGCTTGTACTGATAATAATCACAAATTACTCCGATCATCGCCGACTTCATTGATCACAAGGGAGAGAAACTCATCCGCGGCCCCGACACGCGGTGTGTGTGCGCGCGCACTCAGTTGAGTCAGTGTGTTGGCCGTCGGAGGCGAGAAGCAGGGCTCACCATAATACTCTTATTTTGTCACCGGTAATCCACTCTTCTCTTCCAGCGTCCATTTAGCAATACCTGCGACACGTGCTGGCATCAAAAAACACTGTCGGTTGTACCAATGAAACCAAACGGACTCTAAGAGTGTATTTTCATTAGTTGCTAAGGGAGAAACGTTCACTGAGTGTTTAATTGTGTAGCCACCACTGCAGACTGTGAAGGTGTCATGCACCGACAATAAGATATTTACAAGCCCAGAACGCCTCATGATGCAATATTATGTGAGCTTGTATAGCCTATTATTTATTATTTTCAGTGCGCAAATCACAGTTTTTATTGGTGCATTAGCGTCTGGCATACTTAGTTACACTAATGAATAAAAGAAGATGCGATATTTTGTAATAATAATAATATAATATATAGAGTAGATATTGATGCTGATAATAATAATAATAATAATAATAATAATATTAATAATAATAATAATAGAGCAAATGTCTGAGAAATTAATATAGGCTGCCTGTTCTGCAGGCACACTTAGGCTAATAATAATAATAATAATGTAACATTATTATTATTATTATTATTATTACATTTAATAATACTTATGTATTATGGCTGGCTAGTCTGTGTCTTAGTGGAAAGCCCTGAGTTGTAGGCGGAGCAGCGTCTGTCCTCCCGCCTGTCCTACCGACTCTTCGTCACATTTCTGCCCGGAAAAACAGTGTCTGTCACCGGCAAAAACCTTTAACTCACTCAAGTGGTTGTGTTGATGGAAATCACCTCGATGGTCAGCCCTCCCGACCGAGACTTCAGTGAACTTCCCCCCAGAAAACAGCCTCCATCCCCGCAGGTGACAGTCACGCAGCGACCTGTTTACTGATGGTGGTCATGTAATTATGTAATTTAGCGCGAAAAACGCAACTCTTACACGTTCCAGGATGTTTAGGGGGCCGGGTTCTCAATCACTACACATTATAAATGGTCCGCGGGTTTAGACTGACAAGGGGGACACCTGGGAAACACCCCAACGTCATCATCATGATGTGTACCGCACGTCTCTTTAGGAGCGGCAGTGCAGCTTTCTGTGTGAATTGCATGGCGGTTCGTCTTTATTCAAGTGGTGATTCACTCTGTGTGAATGACCAACGGCCGAGAATTGACGAACCGCTGCTATGACGTTAATGCAGTGTCTCTGTGTGAGAGGGGCTATTCTCAGCCTCCGCAGGTCACACCACTTCCGGTTTTGGACGACGCGTCGACGCAAGTTGTTTGTGTCGACGCGTCGTCCCAGCCCTAATTTAAAGGTCCCATATTATACTGTTTTTCATCAATTTCACACAGCTGTCAGAAGTCCAACAACACTGTATTCGAAAAGTCGCTAAAGTGAGCTCTACTGAGAGCAGGCTGTTTCTGTGCCTTGCCTGCTACACGCTCCTTTCAGGGAGAGGATGCCGCTTACGCTAGCAGTAGCATACGCTAAAGTTTATGGTGGATACATCGCTATGGCTTGCCGAGATGCTGTCGTTCCACCATACCAGTTTGACCCAGAATCGGACCAAGAAGGAGAGGCTCCTGAAGCGATACAGACTCTGCGGCTGCAGCAGGACGTTTCAGAATGGTTGGTGTGTCTGAATATGTTCTTTGTTCGTATGTGTTGTTACAGTTACTACCATGTAGCTAATGCTAGCTCCTGCTAAGGGTAAAGGTAACTTACAGTTCTTTGGCAATACTGTCAAAACATGGCAACACTTACCTGAAAGAGTCCGATGTGAAGTGGTTAGCACACACAAACAAACTTACATGAACCGTAGCCGGCATCTTGTCATTAAAACAGAAATGCAACCAGATAGATAGATAGATAGATAGATAGATAGATAGATAGATAGATGGATAGATGGATACTTTATTTATCCCAAGGGAAATTCAGTATCCATTCAGTCACTCACGCCGAGCAGCCAAGGGCAGCCTGCACACTCAGGCGCCGTAAAGCACTGAGTGAATAGGCCTACGACCTACCACTCAGTGCGTTTACATGCACAGCTTAGTCAGATTACAGCCATAGTTCGACTATGCTGCTCAATTGGACAACTGCAATTATCCGAGTATACATGCCGGTGAGAAAATCGAATTACTGCCGAAAGCATGCCATACCCCGGTACGCTAGGTGGCGCTGTGCCCATTTCAACTAGTGTTAACGGGGCCCCCTCCGGCTGACCTCTTTATGTCACCAGCTGCCTCGGCATTCAAGAAAGATGGCGTACGAAGAGCGAGATGAAGCTACATCTTTGTACACTTCGTATGTGGTGTACATGATAATTACACAAACTAGATGCACAATGGCGCTCTTTCTTGCGGTGATTTGGGAGGAAAGACGCTGACGCCGCCGTCCGTCTACTTCCGGCTCACGGCCCCGGGGAAAAATCTCGCGCCTGCGCAGAACACAAAATCCGATCCGATCCGATCCGCTGGAAACGTATACATGCAGGAGTTAATGCGACTTTCAATCGAATAATCTATGTGGTGTAATTCGACTATGAGAAATCCGATCCGGTCCGATTTTAGTCAGACTAAGGTGTATACATGCATCTTAAAAATCCAATCATAGTCAGACTAACGCAGTAATTCGGTTTTCTTGAGTGTCATGTAAACGCACTGAGTGTCTCTTCTGTTCTTCTGGAGCTGGGATGAATATAGGCACTTAAGTTGATTTTTACAACCAAAAACAAATCAATTTGCGTGCTCTGCAGCAACACTGCTATCTTCCCACTGGACACACCAAACTTTGCCTCTGGGATGAACGCCCCCCTCTCAGATGTCTCTGGGGAGAGGGGGGAGTGTCTTCGCGCAGAGGAGGCTGGCCTATGAAAATCCCCCCTGTCATTACATAACGACAGGAGCTGAATCTGAACAGCCTGTAGGAGTGCCGTTTTACCAGTGGTTGGGCTGCAGAGACAATGCAGGACTTGTTTGCTTTCTTCATTCTAGGAGTTGGTAGGCTTAGGGAGGACCATTTTATATATGTAGACACCAGAGAAAACTTGTTTTTCATAATATGGGACCTTTAAGATCACAGTGCATAACACATGCTTGGGTTGAATTATAATTAATGATTTTGAAGTGTAGTTAACTGTTTCAGTTCATTGATGTCATTGTAGACATCAACTGTCTTTGATAAACACATTTGAGGCATCATTGCAAAAAAAGGCGTGTATGTCAGCCGATATATTGGTACCAGCATTGACTCCAAAATATGGGTTATCTGATTACTAGTAATCAATATCCAATTGGCTCTGAAAAAACGACATTGGTCCATCCTTAATACTCGGGCCTTGATGGATGTTAGCAATGTTCTAAAATGTAATGAATTTGAATTTCCAGGTTGCCTGTTGCCATTGAACTGGTTGCCACACTACTAGCACTATAACTGCTCAGCAGAATGTAGCAGCAACTAAACACACCTGACTCACAGTTCTCACTGAGCAGACCGACTTCCAACAAAGCATCCCACAACAGTTACTGAAATCCCCTCGACCGCTTTAGGCTCAAGTGGTCGATCCCTTCATCCTCCTCCACGCATAGAAAGCAATGGTTTTCATACTTCATGAAGCTGTGTACAGTATGGGCATAGTTGTGTGGGTGGGTAATGGTGACTAATCCAATTTGTAGTCTTATTCTGGATCCCCAGTTGTTGCTGAGACCTTAATCTCTGTGGAGAGAGAGATCCTCACAAACTAATCTCAAGCTTGTGTCTGTCCGCTTATCCTTGTGGCAATAGTTTTTTATTTTTCAATGAATGAACACGCTGAGTAAACACGAGACAGCCTTCAATAATGCTCATCTACACCCGGACAAAAGCCCTCTGTAAAGCTCAGATTTAGAAGGATGGTTTGTGGATACGGGCTGCTGACTGGTGAAGGGCTGGACCCATGTTGTTGACCTGACACTCCTGATCCTCCTCCATCCATTCACTTACTCCAGAGGCTTGGCTTGTTTGTTGCCGGGGGTTACGCTTGTTGCTGAGCACAATGTCGGAGCACATGCAGCTCTCCCTTGCCTTGTGCAGGATTGGGCTTTACACGGTAAGAAAACGCGTACAAACTGTTATCTGTCTAGTTAGAGAATGCTAGGGACGTGCTGTGTTGAGTGTGTGCTGGGTTGAATACCGTTAGATTCGCTGTGGTTTAATCTCTCCTTCATGTGTTTTGAAAGAGATACTGACCAAGCGACAGCGGCTGCTGCTTCACTGTTGCTTGGCCACTGAATGGAGAGTACGCTTCGATTCATTTGAGTGGGTGTTCACATGATATTAAGGTGGAACAGGTGGACGTCACAGACTGAGATGTGAATTAAACCTACAGAGAGCAAGCGGTCTTTGAGTGAAGGCAGTTTCTCTGAGAACAGAAACAAGATAGATTATGGTCTTTTTTCCCCCCTGCAGCTCCTAGTAAGTGGCTTGGTAAATGGTTGTAGTTCAGGCAGTCTTAAGTACAGTGCAGTTATGAATGGATCCATGAGTATTGTGCTATGGAGGCAATGCTGGAAATGTTAATTACGTTTTTTTGTTTTTTTTGTTATTGCAGTGATACTTGTGTGAGAGTGGTTAAAAATTAATGTTCAGTAACACTGCAGTATTCATCTGTAATAATCACGTTTAAATATAAACTCATTGGTTTATTGATCAGTGTGCATGTTAAGTACTGTAACCATGTTGAGTTAGACAAAAAATACCTTTTAAAGCACATTGTCTCCCTTTGAATGCGTTTGTAACATGTTTCAGGTAGTTGTATTTTAACCACAGCTGATGAGTCATGTTGCGTATTGTCAGGTCCTCTGTTATTCCCTGACCAGCTGGTGAATCTTAATGAACAATAACAGAGAGGCTTATTTGGAAATGGAAGTGTTTAACAGGAAGCCTGTGCACAGCTACAGTAAATGGCGAGCATAGCCTTTAGCAGTGATGTTCATGACGTGTATCGAATGCATTGAAAATGGACTGTAGAAACATAACTCTCAAAATTTTGAGGAATTTGAAGGCTGATAGTAAATTCCCAGTTCGCCAACAGTTTGGGCTTTTTGTAAAATGTTGATTAAAAAAAAAAAAGTATTACATGTTAACAGTTACATAGTATGCCTGAGACTTATGGTAATATCCTTCATACAATCACGTGTTTCACAAAGTGGTTAACCTCGGTCCGTCCTTGCTTGTGAATGACCAAGCCTTTTGAGGATGCCCCTTTCAGACCCAATCAGGACACTGTCAACTGTTACCAGGGTTGCAGTGGTTTTAAGGTATACAGTGGTAAGAAAATGTACTGTAACCACACCGTGTATGTTTGCTTATTTAATGTATTGATTGCCAGCCAGCCACCACCACAATTAAAACCTGACTCTGTTGGAAGCACTATAATAATAAAAATGTTATACTGTAAATTGATACTGAGTAACCTTCATATTTTCTGAGATGGTTATAGTAAAAACAAATATCACATTCTGTTTTACACAGTGTCCCAATTTTTTGGTATCAGAGGTTGTAAGAATAGCTATTGCTTGTAATGACTATTTTCAATGGCAGTTTTGTAAACCAATGTGGACCTATTGTAATAATAGGACAATTAGCCATTGTGTGACTATGGACTGTCTCGTTCAAGGATCAAATTGGGTATTTTTCATTACCTGATGGCTCATCTCTCTGTAGGCTTTGTCTTCTGGGGGTCACATCATTATCCCAAGAACCATGTTGCATGTTGCCAAAAAAAGGGATCATTGGTAATACTTTTTTTGTTGTAGCTACAATTAGTCTCTATCCCCATTTCCCCCATGAAGTAACATAACATTTTATGGATAT
Source organism: Sparus aurata (assembly GCF_900880675.1). Classification (NCBI taxonomy): domain Eukaryota; kingdom Metazoa; phylum Chordata; class Actinopteri; order Spariformes; family Sparidae; genus Sparus; species Sparus aurata. The sequence goes on from NC_044191.1 coordinate 24,504,040, forward strand.
ATTTTTTCATCTTTAAACTTGAATCCTTGAAACTCTGAAATCGGTGCACTCCATGCATGTGAAAAGAGGGTTAATTTCCCCTTTGAACCTTTGGTTAGTTTTCAGCCCCCCTAAGATATGCTGTGGGATCACAGAGTGCTTAAAATGGGGATCAATATGAGAATAAGACTACCATGGAGAATTTCAAAGAAATGTTTATTTTTATTGGCTTGCGAGCATTGAGACCCCTGCTGAGTCACCACAATATCCTCTACAGTGGTGTGCAGAATCAAACCCTGACATGTGTGATCCTGCGGGAGAGTAATAATATGATCTATTACCAGTGCTGTTGCATCTCTGTAATACCAATTTATAACTGTGTTATGATTAAAAACAAACTTTTGAGTCTGAAATTGTAATAACTAAGTATCAGACAATTGATCTTGACCGTGGTAGTGATTCTTAAAGAGTTATGCCACTGTGAAAATCAGAAAAAAGCTTTTCTTGTTTATTTAAATTGGCCTCATCAATCATTACACACCAGATTTACAATATGACGTGCCGTTTAGCTCTGAATCAGCTCGGTATTAACAACAACCCGTTCTTGTTATGACTGGAAATAATCACACTGTTTTCGACGCTTCAGACTCTCCCATGTTCCTGCCGATTCCTCTCTGTAAAGTCCCCCACTTATTGTGCACACTAAAAATAGCAGAAGAGACAGCGTATTAGGCTTTTGCCAATATTATACAGTACTTTTCATCAGTCTGTGTAATCACAATGTCAGTAACGCCTATTGGGCTGTAGCAGAGGACTTTTCAGTACAAGACCCTACTGTTTAATCCGTGCTTCTACCATCTAATACCATACCCTACCCTACCCTAGCCTGTCTAAAAGTTTCTACATCTAGTCATGTTCAGCCTTAAAAATCTCATTCGTAACATTCATCCTGTAATGTCACGTATTTCTAGGATGGAGAGAGATTTGCCAGCGGCCAGTGCTCCTTTTTTCTTTTAGTGTAACCTTAAAATGCTGCCATATAGCAGGAGTTGTATTCTTTGTTGCTACCAAATTGTTTGTACATTCCGTTGTCTTTAACCTTTCTATCCAAAGGAGGAATAGATATGTGATTGTAATGAAAATGACACTTTTGCTGTTATTGCAATATTCCAGTGCTCCTGCCCGACCCCTGTACAACTGTTATCTGTTATCACTGTCAGCCCAGCAAGGTTTGCACCAGGGTTTTAAACTGCTTCACCTAAAATAATCTTCTGTTCTTCATAGGACGGAATAAAATACTTCATGATTTAATGTAAGGCTTAATAAACTTTAAGAAAAAAACAAATAGTAGTGCTACAACACACTGTTTAGGCCATGCATAAAGAGCAATTTTCTGAATTGTCATTTAATAACCACATCGATAATGAAATGAGGATCTGTCTGATACAGCAGGTGATTGATCAGATCATACATTTGCTTGAGAGTAATCAGATTAGCATGTCATGATGTCCTGTCTGTTACCTGAGTTTTTATAAGTTTGTAAATTCTGAGGCAAAAGCTCTTTCAAAACTTTGCATTGAGGGGTTATGCTATATGTATGGTGACTACATGTTAAATGTAAAATATAACTACATGTTGGGGCTACTGGGGCTAAGCAGATAGCACAGCAAGAAGTGTGATTAGCTGCTTGTGTTTTTTCTTTTGACCTATCTGATGCTGTAGTGAAGACAACATAAAGCATATCACTAAATAAGCTCAGTTGTGTCCTCCTTTTCGGTAACTTACATCAAAACCAATACCACTGCAAACCTTCTGCTCACCATGAACCACACTATCACAGTGAATGAAACAAAGTAAATGCATCGCTGCGCTGAATAGTCCCATATTAACTGACCATGTACACTGATATGTGTGAAAATAGTAAAGCTTGTTATGGCCTAATCAACTTGAGTACAACCAATTAGTGTTGCACTAATGGTACCCACATATGAAGTCTGGTGCTGAACTATAAATCAAAAACCCACACACTAATTTATTTAAGTTCACCTCCTGCATCATCCAGCTTAGCAGTCCAGTCGGCCCTGGACCCTGCTCAGAGTAGATGCTGTCACTGTAGAATTTGGTTAAAGGGATATTCCGGTGTAAATTTAATCCATGGTCTAAATCACCGTGAAACTGTGTTAGACTCCCTCTCGAGAGATCAAGTTAGCAGACCGCTAATTTACGGAGTTTTATCAACCTCAGAAACGACCGCACGACAACAATACACTGCAGTAAATGGGTCCAAATATAAACCACCAAAAAGCCACAAATAATGCTCAGAACAGCACCAAACTTCAGCAACAGTACAAATAGGGTCTCAGCACATAGTCCGGGGCATCTAACCTCCGCTAGCTTAGCTGGATTTCTTCTGAAAAGCTGACAAAATTTACCACTCTTTCGCAGCAGCTTCCTGTTGACGGGAAGTCCCGACGACCCGATTGCCGAGTGAAGTAGAGTTCCGCGGCTCATGGATGAAAATGTATGATTATGACTCCATGGAAAAGCAATCAAAGTTCATATGTGTCTTACCTGCCAGTTTATAACAGTTATTATCGAGAGCGGACAGGGAAAAGAACGGAATTGAGCATTTCTAACCGCACTCAGTAATCGTCGTGTCGGGACTTCCCCGACCCGGAACATGATGGAGGAGAGTTGAGGTCTGTTTTTAGCTTCCCAATAGCTTCCCTAGCTAAGCTAGCGGAGGTAAGATGCCCCGGACTATGTGCTGAGACCCTATCTGTACTGTTGCTGAAGTTTGGTGCTGTTCTGAGCATTATTTGTGGCTTTTTGGTGGCGGTTTATATTTGGATCCATTTACTGCAGTGTATTGTTGTCGTGCGGTCGTTTCTGAGCTTGATAAAACTCCGTAAATTAGCGGTCTGCTAACTTGATCTCTCGAGAGGGAGTGTAACACAGTTTCACAGTGATTTAGACCATGGACTAAACTTACACCGGAATATCCCTTTAAGTTGTTGGTAACAGCAGGTTCCATGGGATATTAGTATAGTTACCATGTGCTGTGGGTACCATAGCTACTGCTCTTTGGACCCTGTCTTTGCAGGGTGCTGTAACCATTAAGGTTCTAAGAGATCGTATTAGGCCCTTCATGGTCACCTCATTATGTTATTAATGGGGTGGAAAATGGCTGCTCCACTGATATGGTGGCTCCAACCCCCAGGCCTGGGCCACATCTTTCACACCAGAAGAGTTGGGGCTGGTTCATGCTTAATTTGGAAAGAAATCGGCCGAAGTGTGCTAAATGATAATGACCTGACTGAAGTTAAATGCACATTGGAGCAGAACACTTCCTAAGCCCTGAAACAACATGGATACTGCAGCAGCACCTCCAGACAGGACTGCATATAACAAAGGAGGGACTATATTGACTATAACTATTTTTCTTTTTAAACATTTAGGTTATGCTATAGTAGTGGATGGTTGTTATAAACAAGGTTATGTTTTAATAGGTTATCAAAATGGTAAAATAAAGAACAGAGATGGTAAAAATGGAAAAACAGACCTGAGTAAAAAATGTCTTAAAGTTTTGTGTTTTTTGCAGCTGCCACCACAGTTGTAACACCTGCATCCTGTTTACCTAATGAAGATAAACGAGTATTGTACCCAAAAATGCAACATCTTTTTGTGTCAGTGTCATACTTTTAAAGAGATCTAGTTCATTTGTTTTTATACATAATTGTCACACATTCAATCACATAATTGCATCAGAGAAAAACTTCTGACTTTGAGCATGAACGCAAAACAACTGCTGTACAGTGACTGTCCAGAATTGAAGAGCGCTGTGCTCTTATTTTTCTTTTAGAAAAAAGTGCAGAATACCAATGTCTCTGTATCATTGTACTTGATCCAGTTATCAGGCTCTTGCTGAAGGCTGTTTTTGACACCTGAGTAGGCAGAGTGTTGTGAGGTTGTTTTGTTCCTTCTAGTCTCCTGGGTTTCCTTGCTGTGTCACTGCAAAGGATTCACCCTTTTCCTGTTACCACTGGCATGATACATATAGTCTTCAATCATCAGCTATGAGCAGCGTACTCCTTCTCTTACCATCTTCATATTAGCTGAGAGCTGTGATTATCATCATGTTCAGTGTCCTCTCTGTTCTTTTTTCAGTTGGGCTTTATGTTGAGATGAGATGACTTTGATGTAGCACACTGTTGTATGTTTCCTTCGATAGCCCAGCTAAAAGTTGTTCGTTATTTCTTTATATACAGCACATTTGTTTTAAAATGACAGTAATCCATTTGACGTAGAGCGTGACTCAGGAATTTGTTCCAAGTTAGAACCGTTCAGCTAAGCTTGCAACTTAATAATAGGATAGCTCTCCTACCACTGTTGTTATGCCTGCTAGGTTTTGAATGGATAACTGCTAGACATTGCCAAATGGCTACAAAGTTCAAAAAGACCCCTTGGTGGGTGTACAAAGTGGGAAAACTCAAATGATTCACCATGGTGCTCTTTGAGCTGTGATGTTAAAATTCTGGTGTGAACTGTCTAATTGTTAATGAAATATGCATGTAAAATTCCAAAACAAGGGCACACTTTTATTTTAATGGGAACATCATATTTGCATTGTTCCTTTTGGCTCTTAATTTTTAGCTCTTGTAATATGTAATGTGTAAAACGCATTAAATATCAACAGCTGATGTCATATGTTTTGGTACAGACATTTTTGGTACAGATTGAAAAGTAACTCTACGATCTGACAGCCATTTCTTTATCACTAATTAGAGAAAGGGAGTGGGATTGCAGTTGGGCAGGTTAGTGAGATGGCTCACCTGGAAGGACCTCTGTAAATACCTCGTCACTAAGACATCCAAAGTGTTAATGACCAAGACATTATATCTACCAGCACCAAGGATTGTGTGGTTTTGATGAACCTGAGCTTTGTCTACTCTGTAGAGTGAAGAAAATGAGAAAGCATGGCACAGGCTGTCGGAGAACTACATAGAATATTATATATTAAACATATAATTAAAAATGGAGACTATCTGTCACGGTGCACTACATTTGTCATTTTAGTAGTTGGTGTCACAAAGTTAAAACACTACTTGTCATTTCCAGTGTCTGTTTGCAAAGGAAACTTAAGGTCACACAAAGAAATCCCAACAACACTTTTTAGAGGAAATCCCAATACCTACCTTTGAAACTGTGTTGTTATTGTCAGACATAAAAGCCATCCTGTTTTCAGGAAGTGGTATTTTTAGGTCTCTTATCTTAAGATACCTCGGGCAATGGGTGTAATCCACTGATCTTGTTAAGACTTTATCTCACAGATAATAACATAACATGAACCTGAAACTCCAAATGCTCCTTTATGTGCGTATTTTTGTGTTGGATTATATATATAGATTGTTGACCTAGTACTTTGGATATTAAAGCTACAGTTCTACTAAGAATCTTATTTATCACATCATATATATTTTTTTTTATTGTCACACAAAGTGACACAAATCTTGAGCTCGAATTGATCCTCTGAATTCAAAGCAGTAATGGCTTTAGAATGTTTTTAAGCCCTTGGGGCTCATAACTCCCAATGAGTTATTGTTTTTTGTCCAGCCTATTAGGCCATAGAAATCTTTCTGTGCAGTAAATAAACCGTTTTTCTCACAGCGTGAAAGCAGCATACATGTCCAACCTGCTTCCGTTCTTTTGAAAGGCAGGATGGGAGCAGCCATTGCCCCATCCTGGCCCATGAATATCCCACACTTTAAAATAACCACTGAACCTGGTGGGATGATGATTAAGAGAACACCCAAGGGTCACCCACCCACTATCGAGTACTGTTTCCTAAAACGCGGCTGCCAGTCCTTACTGATTTGTTTTGTTGCATCAAGGATATTTTGAGGTGGAATTTGGCTCTGGTTGTTTGGGAAACTACAAAGAATAACTTCCTGAAGGAGATCTATTGGCTACTTGGCCTTTGTGTACCATGTATACCAGGAACTTGGAGGAGATTTTTTTCTGGGCCACATCCTTCAGTAGCACCTATTATGCAGTAGTCTTGCCCAGCAAGTTGCACATTGTGTGGATTATGAATGATTGTTTGCAGGGGTGAAGTTCTATCTAGAAAAGCTGGAGTCACGACTTGTCAGTCAGAATATGGGTTTGTATGTCTATAGGACACAGACAAAGCAGTCGCTTAGTGATTTGCAGTTTTTTTTTCTGATGCTGGTAATTCCACTAAAGATAGGTGATTGACCCTATGGAGGCCATTGACAATGTTATGGTGGTTACTTTTAAAAAACATATTTTAATTTGGTTTATCTTTCAAACTAAATGTTGACATAACAATGTTCGAGCACTGTTTGAATTGCAGGCCACTGGAAAATATTTAATTTACACCCACGTCATATCATCACAATGGAAAAGGGGTAGAAATTGGTAAAAGGGGGTAGCCAGGCGACGAAGGTCGTTGGGCCAAGTAACTTGACAGTAGGGCTGTAATCAACCAAAGAAATCCTTGGTCGACTGAAGCCATGAAATTTCGACTAAAAATCGACTAATCTTGGTAGTCTTCCCCCTAATTAATTAAAAATAAACATGAAGACTAGTAGTCTATTTGCTTTAGATTAAATCGTTTTTGACCCTATTATTTTGCACTGAAATTAATTAATTCAAATGAATTAATTAATAAACACACTCGATTCTAGCTCTGACAGCATTTTGCATCACGTGCATCTGCGCAATATCATAGCCCATGATTTCCGAAAATATACTATGTCAGCTAGTGATATCAGCACAAGAACTGTTGAGGAATATTTAGACAATTGTTTTTGTCATGTTATAATAATTGACAGACACTGTCATTTCGCTCTGTGCATGTCCTCGCACAGAGCGAAACTGAACACAGGAGCTCAGCTTCGTGGCTGAGACACGAACTGTTAACCTAAAACTTTTACTCTTAAAGGAGAATTTCGGTCGATTTAAACATGCAGCTTCATTGCTCAAGCTACCCTTGACTTGCCAGTACCGAAGACGCGAACAAATTTGGTCCAGCCATTACAGAGCTCCGTGAACGGAGACGTAGCATTGAACGCTAACAGCATGGGGTCAGAACTTTAGACTGTGTTTTAAGCGTCTTAACATGCTCCACATCTCACACCAAAAGTTATGCAACATCAGCAGACACCTTAGCACACAGCACTGTAGTGTGTATGACTCAAAATGAATAAAAAAGTAGTTAAAACAATGTGTTTGTGCAAGGAGCTACTTACCTGTTTGTTGACATCGGCGTCTTCCGGTAGCTAGACTAAACTAGCTGATCCGTCGAGCGTGCATTTACTCCCTCACTGGCGGAGACGGAAACGTAATCCAGCATTTTCGTGTTTATGTTCATAATGTACATGTCCATGTTGCAGCCTGTCATGAGCCATGAGCCTTACAATAGCCTGTTAAGCCTGTTAAGTGCACACTCGATGGATACGCTAGTTTGGTCTAGCTACCGGAACACACGGATGTCAACAAACAGGTAAGTAGCTCCTTGCACAAACACACTGTTTTAACTACTTTTTTATTCATTTTGAGTCATACACGCTACAGTGCTGTGTGCTAAGGTGTCTGCTGATGTTGCATAACTTTTGGTGTGAGATGTGGAGCATGTTAAGACGCTTAAAACACAGTGTGAAGTTCTGACCCCATGCTGTTAGCGTTCAATGCTACGTCTCCGTTCACGGAGCTCTGTAGTGGCTGGATCAAATTTGTTCGCGTCTTCGGTACTGGCAAGTCAAGGGTAGCTTGAGCAATGAAGCTGCATGTTTAAATCGACCGAAGTTCTCCTTTAAACACAAATGGCAATTCCACTTTAAGAAAAAAATAATTGTTCAAATACTTAAAACGGACGGAGCAACCTAATGCAGACAAGTCAGCTTACCGTTTTTAGGTGATATGCCATGTTTGTAGTCGAGCTGTGATATACAAACTGTTGCTTGCAAACTCGACTTTTTTTCCTTTTTTATAAAATGCTGCCACACTGCTGATGTCTTTGACATGGTAGAATAGGAATGACTGTAAATGAAACGCAAATAAATAAATAAATATTTAACAAAGCACTGGACCTACGCCTTCTAGTACGTTGTTCAATCTGTTTGTCTGGAGTGGGTTGGGCTAACCCAAAATAGTGAAAGCATTAGCACTTGGTACTTTCCTCCCGATGAAGTTAAATATGCCATACAGGACACAGCATTAGGATGGAGAGGACCCACTATGGAGCCAGAATGGTGACTTTAAAATGTGGCATCCAAAAAAAACATTGGCATTGAAAACAAAACCAGTACTGAAAAAAGAAACATTGTCATTGAAACATTTGTATTGAAAACAGTTGTATTGGCATTGAAACAAGTATTGGCACTGAAAAAAGAAAGTAATTCAAATAATTCAAATCTGAAAATCTTATCATTTTATTTTATTGGGATTTTTTTGTATTTTTCAATGACAATCTTCAGATTTTTTCTTCATGTCACTTTGTTTTCAGTGACATATTTTTTTTACCATGTCACTTTTTTTTCAATGTCACTGATTTTCAGTTTCAACTTTCTGTCACTGTTTTGGCGTCGAGAGGGAGGGGCCTGAGGGGAGGGGCAAGTAGAGCGTGGTTTGCATATCATTTGAGAAAGTAATGGAAGCAGCCTGCGGGAAGGCGTGGCTGGACGGTCCAGCCATATTCATATGGCTCCTTCTTCTTCCGTGTATACTTTATTTCAACAAAATAAAAAAAAACTATGAAAGCACAGCTTGGATGCAGGTACTTTTTTTTCTTAATGCAGCTGTATTATCCAGGAAAATATTAGTTAAGGCTAAGTATCAGATCGGAAAAAAGTATTAAAGGACTTGGATTGGGATCGGGGTAAAAAAAACCTGATCGGGACATCCCTTATGTTACCAATATGTGACTTGTCACTTGTAACATATTGGACCACAGTTAATCTTAAAATTAGTTCTGATGTCGCAGGATTTCGGACTTATACATCAGGCTTAAGGCAAGAACAGATCAACTTTCCCCCATCAGCAGATAATTAAGGAAACAATTAAGGAAACAGCCATCTTCCATCAAACACTTAGTGCTTCTGCACAGTAGTGGTCAAACATCCAAGAATTAATTGATTAGTTTGTGGAAGGTGACTTAGATTTTGTTGCAAAAAATAGTTTACAATTAAAATGCAGTTTGAATACAAAACTGTGTATTTACACGGCCCTAACCCTATTTTATATTGTCAGAAGCCTCTCTCACTGTGCCCTTGAATGTGAACCCTCTCGCCGTAGGCTTTTGTTGCAAGACGCCTAAAGCGTCTTTCTGCTATATACAATACTCTTTGTCCCCACGACATGACAAGGACCAATCTTCACACTAAGCTCAGGGCCTGAGGCACATATTGTAATATGCTTATCCACAAGACATTGTAATACATGAGTGGGCTGCAAATTCCTTTTTATAATCCAAGCATGAGGGCCTCTCTTCTTTTTACAATCAGTCTACCAGTCATTGTTAGTCACAGTCTGCATTGATTTGGGGACTATGTCTATAACAGCAACAGGACTACATATTGATTCTGTGGTGTATGATATTACATTTTGTCTGCTATATAAGTATTGTTATTTTAATTAGAGGTGAGACCGATAAATCATGTGATTGAGAATAATACACTGGCCACTATTTGAATAACTTTAGTTTTTCCTGTCAACATTTTTGACTGTTAGTTGAATAAACAAGCTGTTTGAAGACATCACACTTTGAAGTATAGCAGGCACTTGATTCATTGTTAAAAAAATCTGATGGATTGATAATATTTCTTTGTTGCTAGCATAATTGTAATACTAGTGTGTGTGTGTGTGTGTGTGTGAATCCCTTTTTTAAGATGGAACCTGGTAGTTCAGACAAGGAAGTAGAAATATTTGTTCAGTTTTTTTTAAGTCAACTCTACGAATATGAAGAGTAAAAGTTAAGTTGGGAAAGTAATCTTAGTGACTGCTCAACCTTGACAACAATCATAACACTACCACCTCATTATGTCTGACATTTCTTAATTTCCCTGTTCCTTTTTTTCTTTTTAAGATCCGTAACCCTCGGGAATACAACAGCAATTTAATGTTAATGAATTCTGATTTACAATGATACAGTATGATGATGAATCCAGTTGTTCTACTTCAATATGTGTGATCTAAATGTTGCTGGTGACTTTTTATTTTGCTAGAAAAAACATTTAAACATATTGCATGTTATCTTTTTGAAAACAGCACAAGCTGCCTTTTGAGATAACTAGCTTTTTGAGAAAATCACAGTGGGTGAACATCCCTGCCGTGAACCTGCCTAATTTCTAATACATCTCAGTCATTAAAAAATGTCCTTTGATACATCTGGCATCTGTGTTTATCAGTCTCCAAAGTAGCAGCTGGTTTTGGTGAAATATGATCATTTCAGAATAACAATTTGAATCTGTTTATGGTTGTTATTTTATCTAACAACGTTCAGCTGGCACCACCTTGAACCAAACTTACTATTGTTAAAGCTTTTTTCCAATGGTGGCTTTGATCCACTACACGTTTTTATCTTGGAATTGTTCCAAAGAAACAGATATTGATTGTTTTTCCAGTGCTCGGGGTCAGTTTCCAGTGACAATTGCTGCATGATTAGTACTTGCCAAATGTGTTTTGTAGCTGTAACTGTAATCATTTGCTAATTTACATCAAGAGCAGCTGAGGATAAATGTGCTTGGATTTAAAAAGTTCTGACTTTTATTTAAAAGCTTAGTTATACAGCTCTAAATGACTGGGAAATATTATTTTACTTTACTATTTTTTCTATAATTTTCTTGCATAACTCTTTGGGGATACATATTTGAAAATACAGTGAGTGAGTGAGTTTTCCAGCTTGTATGCTAAATTATTTATGTTTAGTGTCTGAGAATCTGATTTTTTATAAAACCGGCTCAGGTTGGAAGCTCTAATTTTTGAAATAATCTATGGATGAGACCAGTGTTCTTAAATCCTGGTCCTTGGGGCTCCCAGCCTTACATGTTTCAGATGATTCTCTGCCCTTCATTGAACTGTGCTGAAGCCTGATAACAATCCATTCATTTGAATCAGGTGTGTTGGGGCAGGGAAAAACCTAGAACATGTATGGCAGGGGGCTGATGACCAGGATTGAGGAACACTGGATTAGACATTTAGTGTATAATGTCATGTATCAAAAAATTGTCAAAAAACTAAAAACTAGAGGATAGGGATGTTAGTACCTAGTAGTTTTGTAACACCCATTTCACTGTGATTTGTGTCAATCCATAAAGGGTGGAATCAGAATAAAATCATGTTGCGACTTGATTAAACTGTTTCAAGATATTCAGTTCTTGCTTATAAACCAGCCAGGGGGTAACATATGTCATGTACAGTAAATGTTTTTTCTGAATTTGGAATATCTACAAAATTCTGTACATGTCCACCTACACAAGCTGAGATGCCTTTTAATACACCTCATGTTTTCTGTCATTTGGGACCTGCATTGGACCATGGGCAGGACTGATCTGTGGCCTGGGAAAATCTTCTTTGGTTACTTATTGAGATAAAATGTCAAATCCCTAAACAATGAAATCTGACTTGTGACAAAGCTCCACACATTCATGGAGTCCATGCGTGTTTTAAGTAGTTGAAACTCTGACACCTCTCAGATCCTAGGAAGAGATAAAGCTACATGAGGCTTTCTTTGAAAAGTGTCTACACATATCTATAAACCTAACTTAGTTTGCCACTAGCAGTCACTCTGATAGAGACTTAAGGTAAAGTCACAGAGAACTGGAACAATTCTCTGCCTAATGTTGTACAATAACTGTCAGCACCACAGTCAATGCAATCTCTGAGGGACTCCTAATTATGACAATGGAGCTGGTGCAGATCATGCTCCAGTTACTATTTCTGACAGCTCTATTTTGTGGGGCCATATAATAGACATCAATCCTTGTTAAGCACAAGCAATTAAATCACTTACTGCTATATCACCTCAAGAACAAAACCAGGTCTTATGAACTTTTTGAAACAATGTTTTCTGTAGAAATGCAATTGTGAGACCTGACATTGTAGCGTTGGAGCTTCTGTATTTGTTAACTGTCTGGTCTGTGAGATGAAAATATTACACAACACATTGTGGCCACATAACTGTTGTACCCGCTGAAGCTTGTCCCCACCCCCAGATGTAATCCTCTTTGATAACAGTGGTGAGAGAGCGACCCAATCCCATAAAAAGGGGTTTCCTCTTCCAATTTTTTCAATGAGCGCATATATTTTTGGCCTTGTGTGGAGGAAGTGTTATAAATGTGGGCAGCTGTGTTGTTGATGTGTGTACGGATATGCCCAGATGCATACACCCACATTGAATCATTTATAAACTGTAAGCACCCTACATAATGTATATGTAATTCAGAAGTAAAAATAAACCCTGCGCTCACACATCTTGATCTCAAGGAGGTTCAATCTCACATGGATGTTTACGGATCTGGTGGTAGGGCAGATAAATTGTATGTTGGTCAGTGTTAGACGTTATTGTATTAGGGTTGTTGGGACGCTTATGTTTAGACAGATTCAAGTTGTGAAGTTTGGCTTCTTTTGTGGAATGATACAAAAGAACAAAACCTGGTATGAAATAGCTGTTAGCTTCATCATTACCGAAGCTAACAGCAGTACTGAAAAATATCAGATGGTTACCAACCATACCAGTGAGATGAAGAGTCATGGTATTTCCATTCCCAGTATTCCCATTTGTTACGTACATTTTAAAAACAGGAACAGAAAATGACTGCTTTCTTATGGCTTTTTAATGGAATAACATTTTCAGTTACACTTTAGCTGATATATGTCCAGTTCTTAGATCAAATTGGCAGCTAAACTTCCCAAACTGGTTACATCTAAGATCAGTGCTGATGTTCTAGCATACTTAAGATAAGCTTCACACCAGTGTTGTGGAAGTGAATAAAGGATTTGTGTCTGGGCATGCCTGGTATGTCTGACTGAGGCGCTGATTCAAATAAAGGGTAATGGCGCCCTCTAATGTTACCAAGCAGGCACTGCTGACAACCAGAGGAAGTTGTAGTATGCTGTTGAGGTCATCTATGTCATGCATCTTTTACTGCAGACCCCACTAGACTGTTGTTTAAAGCACACAGCCCATTGCCGAGACTTGGTGTGATCATGTTAGAACTTTAGCCCTTTAAACTCTACATAGGAATTTAGTGGTTATTGTTTTATGCTGGGAAAAACTGGCAGCACCACATGAAGAAAGACTTAACCTCTGTACTAAATAGTCCACAATTACAAGTTCCTATTTAATGCCTTTTAGTGCATTTTTTGTTATTGTTAAGACATCTGACAGTCATCTGACATTGATGTGTTTTCTAAAGATCACAAATCAGTGAAGAAGCAAAACAGGGAAATTGGCAATACCCTAATCCCTGCAGCTTTTGAGACTAATGTTGCAAATGCATTTCATGTTTCAAAGTGGGTTACAGCTTTTCACAGTGATGTGAAAGACTAAAGACAACAACACAACATTAAAACATCAGAAAGTGTTACTTAAAAACAAGTCTATAAAAGTCTTCTTGAATCTTGAAGTGATTAAAAAGTATTCTTCGCTGCTTTTCAAAGAAGACGAGTGGTTGCAACTCACCTCACTGGAATTCAAGACTTGTTTAGATGCAAATAAGAGACACAGAAAAGTAAAGTAGTTCTGACAAGAGTTGAGAGCTGGTATAACATTCACTGCAAACGGATGGAAAATGGCTGGCCGGATGAGTCATTTTTCACCTTTTTACCTGGAGATCATGTTTGGATATAAAGCTAAAAGATGTCTTAATCCAATAATATCTGCGATTGAGCTGGCAGCCATATTGAGTCGATGATTGCTGTCTGTAATTATGTAATGGGCACGAAACATGAGACCACTTTGAGGACTCAGTGCACTCATGTACAAATACTTGTTCTCTCATGATATTCCTGCTTTCCAGCGTGATGATTTCCCTTTAAATAAAACTAGACAAATTCTGTGTTTTTATGAGAGAAAGATTGTCTCCTATGTCTTCCAAGATTACTGGCTCTACTGTTCACAGAACTCTTATGGGATGTAGTTTAGCACAGAGTGTACATTTGGTTTCCAAATCCCCCTCATCTGTCAAAGAGCTTGAGATTTTCCCTCTTGAAGAACAGTCTAATATCCCAACAGACAGAGCTTAGCGCATGAATGACACCATCTAACACAGATCGATGCGCAAGGGCCTAATCCTTTGGAAGAGGATCATCAAATATTGTCCAGCGTGTGGTCATTTATCTGAGGCGTTAAAGTTTGTCTATAAGTCAGTTGTGACCACTAGGATGACTAGTTAAATAATAATCAACATATACCCTGCGCAAGTTATCAGAGTAAAAGGGATGCCTTCAAGCTGTTTTTGTTTTTTGGATCAACTACCCACAGTATCCAGTTTCTGACTGAGAAAAACAGGAAGTGATTACATTTGAGGAGCTTGAATCAGCAAATATGATGCTTTCACCAGATATATGATTCTGTCAATCAACTTATCTATTACGCTGTCAATAGACAAGTGTTCTGCTTCAATGTATTAGTATGAAGTAAATGTTGATTTCACAGTGTAATGGATTTAGAATAATGAAACCGACAGCGTTTACATTGGTTCCTTATGAACCAGGCTATCCCTGTACAGGCTTGCTTGCCAGCAGGCACAAAGTCACCTGGGAAAAGGAAGGCTAACTGGCCATCCATTTCTGTTAAAGACTAAATGATTGAATAAACTCACGATTTGCCATATGATGTTGTTTTTATTTGTGACTCCAAGAAAAACGATCAAGTTGTTTTAACAATAGTGGCGCCACCATAAACGCCTACAAACGCTGTGGGGGATAGTTGTCTGTTGGCACTTTCATCAGTTGATTATACGTTTCACCTCCACTTATCTCTCATATTTCTTTAGAGATTAACAAACAACAGCAGACTTGACAGTAGCATTCTTTCCTGATTAGCTCAAAGGCATTAGGCATATTTCTGTTGCCTTGGTATCCCTACAACCTGAAGCGTTTTTATCTGAAACCAGTGCTTTTGTTGTAAATTAAGACCTCGTGGTTATTTTTTGAAGTTTATCAAAACCAAATGCTGAAAGGTTTTCAGAACTGATGTAAATAATGAAGTTTGAATTTCAGTAAAATAAATAAAATATCTTTATGTGTGATTCATGCACATGGTTCAGTCCATAAAATTCACTCTTGCGTCCTCTGGGTGGAGCCATATAGTCACTGATCAGCTCATCAGCTCAGTTGTAGATTTACTACGGAAGATTGATACGATGACTTCCATTCAAACAAACTCCATTTCTTAGAGTATAATATTTATTCATTAATACGCTGCGAGCTACCTTTTCTAACTAACAGCACACACAGCCGTAAATTAAGCTTTGTCAGTATGGACTTGTGGAGTCGTCACTATTAGATGAACATAGGCTGTTGGATGCAAGGCTTTTAATATGTACCATACAAAGTAAATCATATGCTATTGTGCTCAAGGAGTCAACTGGGGGCACCTAACCCAGTACAGGAAATTCCCTTCGTCTTTTGATTTTATGTCACATGCTTAACTGTGGTTTGTTTTAAGAGGCATTAACCAGCATGGTCATAGGAGGATGTATTGAAAACCTCTGGGTAGTAAAGGGCAAATGAAAGTGGTGAATTTTTTGTGGTGATGTGTAATAGCTTACAAAAGCCACATCAAAGAAATGTACACTTTAAAGGGTTTTGTCTGAGGACAGATCACTGTTTTTTATCTTCAAGCTTGTTTATTGTGTGCAATTGTTTTCACTCTTTTTAAAACACAAGTGAAAGGGGGCCAAGAACGTCATCGATGATTAAGCCCTGGAACTATTTGACTCTATGAAAACCATTAACCTGTGTACATTTTACTGTGCCATTTCTATTTCTGTAAATGATACCAGACTAACTTTACACGGGGGATTTTACAAAGCAGAGTACTTCAAGAAAGAGTTTATCAGACCATGATGATAACTTTTCTTTGTCATCAATCAACAACAGTTCAGGATTATTCAGGATCTGCAGTCTGAAATCAATTCCAATGTTTCTCAGAATTAGAAACACCTTGAATCTCCCCAGCAGGTTATCATCAGGTGATTTATTCCATGTAGTTTTTCTAGATTTTCTGTTTCACTTTCCTGACATGTAGACATTTTCCTGGCGCCCTATAATACCCACTCATCCACAGTTGGTAGGTTGGATGCTCTCTCTCTGGGGAGGGCAGCCCCGGGAAGGGCTTGGGCTACCTCTGAATCAAGTTGCACTGTGCAATGTCATGGATAGGCCTGTGATGGATCATGGCACAGTTGGCCTCAGTCTGTTCTTTCCTGTCTTTGACTAAGTAAACGTTTCCCTCTGTGCTCAGTCATTTATGAAAGCTCCTTTTGCGCAATACTGCCATACGCACATCTATCCACCAGCCTTGGCTCTTAGTCTGTGTGTGTGTGTGTGTGTGTGTGTGTGCATGTGCCTTGTGTCTGGTGTTAATTTCTTCTTCCGGTAAAGTATGATTTTGTCAGTAATGTGGAGTCATCTGGGGATCTTTCTGGATCATAGCAAGTTGTTACACAGTCTCACATGTTGTTGATCTGCTCTGTTTATACGTTATTATTTATTTTGTCATTTACCAGATGCAATTCTGCACTGATTATTGATGTTACAAGGGGAAACAGTCACATTTTTCTGGCTGAGATAACTCTGGTAGACCTTTTTTAGTGTTTATTTGCCACTCTGTATGTATTACTACAAATCAGTAGGTGTCAGGATAATGCAGAGAATACATGAATTGACTCGGGGAAGAAGACGAAATGGTAGTTCCTGAATAATATTGGTTTTGCTCCTGGCCACTTCCAAAGCTTTCGATATTTTCACAGTTTAGACTCCTGTATTGTTACTGTAGAAAATAAGCAGTTTTAGATTATTTGTTCTATTAATATCATATATTGACTTTTATGCCGGCGGAAGGATGGGCTGGTATGATGTAATACATCTTTTGTCCCCCTTTGAAGTAGGGGAGACATGTGGAGTCCATTGGCTTTAGTCGAATGCTCCCCGTTTGGGATTTAGTGGTACAGTTTGTATAGTGGTAGCCTTCACACACATGTTTCTCTGGTTCAGCCCAAAGACTTTCCTATCTTCACCATCTTTCACACACATGTACACTGCAGTCACAAAGTATTAGGAAAGTGACACATGTTTTGTGGTCTTGACTCTGTACTCTAGCACATTTAATTTCAAAGGAAACAATGGCTTTGAGGTTAAAGTCCCCCCCATGTAGGGGATGTGAACTAAGTTAATAGACACATAAAGTCATTATGATTAATTAGTTGTGCAATGTGCAATCACATACTCATGATTCGGATTGCATAACGATTGTTGAGTCACCGATCCAAGCATTTCTCAAAAGGAAAAAAGGAAACAAATAAAACTTAATTTCCATTCATTCTGTTAAGCAAGGGACTTTTTCCCATGGTCTTAAACGAAAACAACATACAAGATGTCCAGTCTTTGAATATCTTAAAATATATAAAATACTTAAGTGTTAAATGAAAGTGGACAAACGCCTACCTGCCCTACCTTTTGGCTGGAGATGACATAGCATGACATATACCTTGTAGATTTCTGACATCTGTCACCTTTTTTATTGTTAAGTCAGTTTAGCTGTTTTGGTTATATGTCAAATGTGATGTTAACATGACAAACAGTCATCACTATCCTTAGACTTTCTGACTGCACTGCATGCACACATATGGGTCAGCTAGGCACAGCTGAACCTCACTGACCTCCTCTGTTTCCTGGCCAATGCTCATTCATCAGCTAGTTACATTTGGATAAGCACTATATAATACCTGCATACTAGACCAGCACGTGTTCAGCATTTATTTTGAAATTTGCACTGTAAGCTTGTCACTTGATTATTGAAATGAAATCCAGTAATGCGGGCATCATCACAAATTTTTGCATGAGCGCCTCAGCATAGTCTGATTCAGGAATAGACTTATGCTGAGTTTACACCAAGATGTTCTTGCTTGAATCAAAAGAACATGTGACACCTGTATCACATGGTGAAGGCTCTCAGAGCTTCACTTGGGTGGGTTTGGACTAGTGGAGGCCACAATCTGGTTCTGATTTACTAGCCTATTACATAAGCCCTTTGAGCCTGTTATTTTTGAGAAGTTTGTTTTGTACGGGAAAAAAGCTAAGGAAAATAAAATAACAAATAAAAGTGGTTCCAAAAGCAAAAGTATTGTTAGACAGTTCTTGGGGTGGTTTTGGTGTTCACTCACAACGGAGGCCATATTATCTGTCTACCCCTGCAACCCCCAACAACCCTATCGCGACACAATTAGTGGGAGGTGAACGGGTTTAGACGGAGGGTTGAGGGGGAGCTGGTTAAAATTGGCGCCCACAAGATACAATGGAGAGGACCCCCTGAAATGTTGGATAAACAATGTACCTGAACCAAACAGCAGGCAGTGATGGAGGCATTTACCAGGGAGATAGACACAAACTAGCGACGATGGTGAGAAGAGGTAGGTGAGAGTGGATTTGAGGGGTTTTGAGGCTGGCCCTACAAAGAATCCG
Source organism: Sparus aurata (assembly GCF_900880675.1). NCBI lineage: Eukaryota > Metazoa > Chordata > Actinopteri > Spariformes > Sparidae > Sparus > Sparus aurata. The sequence continues at coordinate 24,522,727 of NC_044191.1, forward strand.
CCAGTCACAACTGAGGGGCCCAAAGCGTGTGATTATTAATTACTGATGGCTTCCCAGCCTTTGAAAATCAGGGGGCCGCAGACATCAGATGTGTGGAAGAGGCAGAGGAGCGAAAGGCCTGTCATTACCATCACCGAAACAATGTTCGAATTTGGCTGTCATGCATATTTGCCTAATTGACTGTTTTGATGCAGCTTTTTTTTTTCTCCATTTTGTTTTTGAGGGGGCACTGATGCCCCCTACTCCCCAGTCTTGATGAGGAGAACTTGGTGGGCTTTCAGCTTCACCCAGCAAGAACCTTCCGGAGGTTCTTTGATGGCAAGAAAAGCCACTGGAGACCTCAGGGGCCTCATTGGCCTCCATTTATGTATCAGCACCATAACACTCCATTTCTGATTCCTGACAAGAAATGAGTGAGGAGGAAAAGTAATGTATGAAAGGGATACAGTGTGTATAAGTGAATGTATGTGCTATATGGTGTGTGTGTGTGTGTCTGCAGGGTGGTATGTTTTTGTGTGTGTGGGGCTGTAATGAAAGGGGGAGGCCAGGGACCCACATGACCACATGAGGGGTCTCCTAATTTACATAATTAACTGTTGACACTTACTGTGCTTAATGAAGGCCTATTGAAGTCATTGACCCTTTTACACAGCCAGCCCCTGGGAATGAGACAGAGGCTCCTCCGGCAAAGGTTAAAACAATGTGTCTGGTTAACTTCCGACAAACGTGCCGAAACGCCCCAAAGTCTCAAAGATTCATACTCAATGGAAGAGGTTATGGCACAGAACGACCTGCGATTTCCCAGCTTTGAAACACCACCAGATGTTTGGCTTTGGTGTCTCATCCCTCATTATTTTTTTTCTACAGAATTTACCTAATAACATGCAAACTAATTTGTTATCAGGTTTGTGGAACAGTATCAGATAGCGTTATTTTTGATCAGGAATCCATGCAGAGCCATGCGCACACTGGCTTCAATTGTGTGTATATGGTTGGAGAAAGAAATCTCAGCAGTGATGATTATTGTTTTAGTCTGTAATCTTTTTTGGAAAAATGTTGCTTTTCCAGTAAAAGGGAACATCTCAGTTAAATATTTTTGTACCTCCTGCCAGTATCTCCTTATTTCATTTTTCTTTGGCCATATTTAAGACTAAAAGAAAATGTTGGGAATAGATATTGATAATTGATTATTAATTAATAATCAAGGAGGGTGTCCTTTTGTAAAAACTACAAACATAGCCAAACGTGGCTTGAGAAGTCATGTTCACCGGACTACAAACTAGTGGGCGTGACTTGCGAAATCTCGTCGGAGAGACTACTGGAAGTGCCGAATGTCACTTAGTGAAGACGCATGAGAACATGGATTCCGAGATTATGATTCTGATTCAACTGAATCATATACCTGGAATTCAAAAATGGCGGCAGTGAATGTGTCGACCCCAGGCGATCACTACAGTTGCGCGCAGAGTTTGAACAAAGATGGCGGTTACGTCGTCTTTGGCTTCACGTGCGGTTTGATTGCATGTGAGGTGAATTTGGAGGGATATTACCCACGGTTCCGAAAAGGATAGTCATGCTACCTTCGTCTCTCCCTCAACCGGTGGTAGGCGAGCGAATTGAGGTTCGTTTATCATCCGTTGATTGAGCCGGAATACGACGTACTGTGATCACACACGGCGGCAAAACTACACAAGCTATTTACAGAGTGGATCAGCATGAATGAGCTCCTAGCCAGCGTAATAACACAGTTGGCATACAGTACAGTCAACCATACGTAGGACTCGGCGGTCCCTTCACAACAAAAACATAAGCGCAACAAAAGCACACTGTATACTATATGTTTCTGCCCAAACAGTAGCCTCTTACTTGGGTCGCTTATTGCGACTAGTGTGTGTCCATTCGACTCAAAACTCTGATTGAAGGACCGGACCTCGGTGGTTCAGTCTCCTTCTGAAGATAATTTCTTCCTTCTGCAGGTGGTGGGGAACGACTGGGTTGTGCAGTGTTCCTCTATGGATCCAGCGAGGAAAGAACTGAAGCCTAGGCCAAGCGAAGTGAAAAACGTTTCACCATGCACCCTTACGGTAACTACTGAATGAACCTGGAGTTTCTTCATAGCATCACGTTACCATGGGAATGCAACGTGCAGAGGGTATCCTGACCTTTTAACTCTGAGTGACGTCAAGGTCATCCTGGCAGAGTTTCATGGCTCGCAGTCAGTAGGGACCGGGTGAAAGTTTTGGGGGTGTGTCATACCTTGAGTTACAGTTCTTCACACCTTTTGGACGTTGGTTCAGTTCCTTTGTTCTTGACTCCTCAGGTTGATAAGGCCCTAGTAGTTAGGCTTTTGATTTCCCTTGCAGGTCTTCTCTTTGTTTGAGCCATGTGGCATGAGGCCCAACAAATACATCAAGGGGTAACGCAGTATTTTATATGTTATGTTCAAGCAATAACAGTGTCATATTCCAGACTAATGGGAATGTCTAGGGCCTTTGGGATTACGCTTGAATTTGTAGATATGTGATTTGTAAGGAGTTGTTTTTGGCTTGCATGTGCAAGGCTATTATCTATTATCAGAGAAGGGTGGCACCAGCCACCTATTGGCCATTAACACACCAGAAATCATGTGAAAGCCAACACTTTGTGAACTAGAGGTGTGTGGTTAGAAAGGGCTGTAGCCTGTGCTTCTGTTGTGCAAAGCACTCTTTAACACTGACAGACTACTAAGTATATTGATGTGTTGCCTTATGAATTGGCTCATTCACTGCTCAGTAATTTTGTTTTAAAAGTAATTAAAAAAAAAAAAAAATCTGAACCACGTTTATTGAAAATTTCATTTATTTCAATGATGAATGATGAAGTGTAGTTACACAGGTAATTAGCATTACTGTAATGAGTGGGCGAATTAGTTAAAATTGATCAGTTTGTTTTACGTTAAACCCAAAAATATTCAATAAACCAAGACCAGCATCCTTAGGGTCTAATACGGTCGTTAATGCGTGATCACAAGTGTTTTCTCATGTTGCTCTAACCACTTGACACTCCCTTAATGTACAACAATACTCACAATTCCTCTTCCTGAAAAATGTCTCTCTGTTCTCTATTTGTGGTTTTCTCCTATTAATGGATTTTCCATTTTGTTGGCCTCCAGGGCCCCTATCTACCATCCCCTGTTCAGGATTTGTAGAACAGAATGATTTCTTTTCTATGTCCATAGTTCGTCATAGATCGCCAAAAAAAGCTTTTCCCATCTCCTCCCTCTTAATCTGCACACTTTGATCACTCACAACATCCCCGATGACCTCGTTGAACACGTCATTGTGGCTCAGCCTCGTTTGTATGATGTGATATTAGGAATAGGTCACTCCATTAAGAATCCAAGATTTTCATATCCTGTGAGAATCTGTTTTCATTGAAAGGACTTTTCCAGTTTGTCCCCCTCCCCACTCATCAACCTAATTCTCGGCTACCACACAATGTGTAAAAACAGATTTATTGTTCAGTTGGTTCCCGTCAGGTTTTTTTTTTTTTTTGTCTCAAAGGGGCCTAGAAATAGGTGATGGGGAGGGGTCTTTCTCTTTTAATGACAACGTCCTTAAGCTCAAAACTTTCCCACACTTATTTCAGAGAGAATGGGGGCCCTAAGATTTTTTATCAAAAATTGAGTTAGTGGTCGATAGATAGATGCTCTATGAAAATGTGCCATAACTGATGTAAGTGGGACAAGTGCCCTCCCCATCCACCCACCCTTTTTATGTCTATGAGATGGGGCGCCCCCCACCCCCCTTGGTTCTTGCACACTGGTTTCAGGGCCTTCAAAAGGGGGCCCCTCAAGCTTTGATCCTCTACATGGGTGCGGAAAAACATCTTTTTGCCCTACACTGTGCCCAGGAAACCAACGTTTTTGCTGCTGCTGTATGCTAATGTAGCCAAGCTAATCACCCTTCCCACTTACAAGATTTATATACTATAATGGCGCCCAGTGGTACCCCTCAATTCTGTGGCCCCCTTATCTACCCTCCGGATGTCCCATGGAGCAAAGGTGTCTTCTGTCTGTGAATGCAGCTGCCTTGCCACCACCTCAGCCTCTTGCTTTCTTTTGCAAAATGAGGATAACATGAAAACAGTCCCATGGGTGGGCCCCTTAACGCTGTCCCCCCCATTCTCTACCTAATGTACTTTTCCAGTAAATGTCATGAAACACACAGGAGCTCCAAGGTAGGCCCCAGACAGATAAATGTGTCGGGGGGGAGTTGTGGCCCCTCAGTCCCCTCAGCATGTCTGGTGGACCTGCTGCTTGGATTATATTCCTCCAATCAATATTTTAGCCATCAAACCCGTTTCATCTTCTAACCATCATATGAGTGAGCTCCCTCAGTGTGAGAAAACACATCCTCATTTACTCTTCTTTGCTTCCCTTTCTTCCTTTCAGATTGCTCAGTACTCATTTTAATGGTGTTGGAGGGCAGCGAGCTTGCAAACTTTCTTGATGAGGGGTAGTTTTAACATTTGAAAGTAAACAAAGTGTAAGTAGCAATAAGGAAGCACTGTTCAACCCCAGTCTGTGCTGTGGCCTACTCCTGGCCCCTCTGAATGAGACAAACGTTGAGCCCGTGCGGTGCTGGCTGAACCCGCCAGAGCTCTTGGATCTGTCCCAGGTTCTCCTTAGGTGAACTCTAGTTCTGCTTGTTGAGAGGGAGAACATGTTCTTTCAAATAAAAGGGCAGTAACTCAAAAGAAAATCTATTTTCGGTCAACTGAATATCAAGTCTTAACAGATAATGGGAATTTTATTTGGACATTTTTAATGTCAAAAATTAACCCCAAAGCTAAGCACTAACTCGGGCATGAGACAAAAAAATATTTCACCACAATCAAATCCGTGCCACAGTATTTTTAGATTTGAAAAAAAATTAAAAACGTCAGAGAGATTTATGGATGCGGATGAAATATTCAAGAGGGCTGATTTCAGTGTTGTGCTTCTTTTCGGGGCTATAATTGCTTCTTTTACAAGATGCAGTCTTTTTTTGGCCTCCTCAGCATTAGTCAGTTGCAGAGGGAATTGGTATGAGAACATGTCCTGGAGAGAGTGTGTGGCGTAGGTTTGCTCTTACCTGACAAATGGCGTCTTTGTTGCAGGTTCCATTTGTGGTTACTGTGGCCAGTTACAGGAATGGAAGTAGTGCTATTCCACCGGACAATGTATTTTTTAGTTATTGATACTTTATACTTTATTCAATACCACATGTTTTAAAAGATATGATCTGCATATTCGATAGTATCGAAAGTACCAAAGCTCTAAAAACGATGTACAATCACATTTCAACCCACGGCTACACAGATTTTAACATTATTGCAAATGTGATGTGTTCAGTGACACTGTGTCTGTTCAGCACCGTGTGTAGGTTGTCACTGAAAGAAATGTGCTTAGGGTGTTTTCCCTTTTTTTCCATGGCATTACAAGAGGTATTGAATACGTTTGGCATTATGGAAACCTTATGTTGTGGTGCACTTTTTTATGTGCACCAAGAAATGGCACTACTACACCCTGCTGTGCTTTTTAAATGTTTTATAATATCAACCAGATATTTTATTTAATAAGTGATGTAAACTCTAAAAGGTTTTATTGTATAGGAATGTTGAGCATAGCACCTGTAGATATTATGAGTTAACCACTTGCCTTGAGTGCCTTGAGTGTTCTTGTTACTGTCATTGCATTGCAATAATTAATTCAAGTTATTGTTCAGGCACATAAAGGTCAAAGCCTTTTCAATGGCTTTAGGAATGGTGCAATTTCTAGCTATGATGTATGTTTGTGTGTCTGTCTTAGTGTGTGTGTGCATGTGAACCATAGCAGCGGGCACTTACTGCCACATCCAGATGGTGTTGGAAACAAACAGTGCTACGCTGTAGGACCCCTCAATAGGAGCGTCTAGACTGGTCCCTGACCAGACAGATACAGCCTCCCATCAAATTAGCGTTTGTCAGATTTATGGTAATGGTCCGCAACAGTCTTCCTGTCAGTGACATCAAGATTTACAGCACTGACACCCATCCCCACCCCCTCTGCCACACAGATACACACATATACACCATCCTCATCCTGAGCACTCCCTTTATCCCGCTCCCGCCTATAGATGCACCCCCTGCTCCATCCCTCTCCATCCTTCATTTCTTTGCCCCTGCTCACTGCTACTGAACAACTTTCGCCCATCACCAGCCGTCATGTATGCAACTGGGTGGAGAGGTTGTGGAAGTAGTTGTGTGTGTGCATCAGGGAGGTTAGAAAGAATGCTGAGGCAATGAAGTCCCCTGTCTCCTTCTCTAAAGCATCACAACCCCAGTGGAAAAAAAAGAGACCCACACGGGGTGGCAAAACCACCCAAGCCCCCTCTGCCTCCATAACAATGGCTTGTGTCAGGGTTTCCTGTTAATCCTCTGTGATGAAGCTCGAGTGTTTTTGAGGTGAAGGGTTGTGGAGGAGGGTGAGGTGGTGGTGCATAGACGCTTGGGGTGGGGAGGGGGTGGGGGCGTGTTAGGCTGGTGTAATTTGGGGAACACACAGATACAAAGTGGTCGAGAGTTTAGAGGGCGAGGAGCAGAGGAGAAGAAGGGATACATGTACATTATTGGTGGTTGTGGTGTAGTGCGAGTCGAGCATGGACAAAGAGCCCCATGTATGTGGATTAGCGTCGCTTCCTCTTTCATGTCGGCGTTTTTGGGTGGTAACCCGATCTGTGGGCCCTAGCACTAGTGAGCCCAGTGGGAAAGGCTTCCTGACAGATATCCCGTCCATTCCCAGCCCAAATGTTTTTCCAAGGCTGCTCCTCTGCCTTTGATCTGGCCTCCTCCTCAACCACACAGGGTCACAAGCTACCATGTCAGGCCAGATAGGAGAAGGCCAGCAATGGAGCTGCTTACTGAAAAGGGAAAGAGAAGGGGAGCAGGGGGGTCGCTCCCGGCTGTTTTTCAAAAATCTTGCCTCATAGTCTAGACCTGTCTTGCTTGCCTCTTAAAAAGTGGACTTTACGCTCCAGATGGTCAGTTGGTCACATCACCTCATTCAGTCTTACGAAACTTCACGTTGCAACCCTGTTCGTAAGCAGCAGGCGATACTTGTCTGTTTTACAGTTTTCACTGTGATGAAACCGAATCTTGATTCTTGTGTGTTTTTTGACAGGCTAGATTTCCTCCTCTTACCTGACATGCAATTTGGCTTATTGTATTTTGTTGACTTTGTTTTGTCTTTTTTGTCAAGTGTTTTTGTTACTAGAAGATTACAAGATGCTAACTCTGTTACAGGAAACAAGTTACCACAATACATTGCTTCTAACTTTGCAGTGCAAAAAATGCAGTGTATTTCAGCAGAAAGCTGGGGGGCGCTCTAACTTCACTCTCTGGCTGTGTGTGTGTGTAGTGTGTGTGTGTGTGTGTGTGTGTGTGTGTGTGTGTGTGTGTGTGTGTGTTCCAGCTTGTCTCCTTGTCCAGACACCTTAGCGTCAGGACAACAGTGATCAAGCTCTGAAACGAGGGCCAGACAGACAGTAGTGGGATGAATGAGTTGGGTAGAGGGGGTGATAGGAGAGATGGACCGAGAGAAAGAGAGGTAGAAAGGATGTTCCTTCAGAATAAGGGGATGATGTGCCTGCAAAACAGTGACAAGCAAATCAGCTTTACAGGGCCTCCCCGTACACACACAGACACGCAAGCATAATGGGTTGTGGGTTGTTTTGTCGACTTAAGTAAGACACGGTCTACTTCACCAGACAAGATGTTGAGCTGGCGCAGACGGGGTCATCTTATTATTGCTGTACGTCTGTCATTACAGTCCAGTAGATCTCGGTGATGTCGTGTTTTAAGACGTTGGAGTCAACAGTGGACAAGTTCAGCATTCACTACATCAAAAAAATTCCACACAACTGGATGTGCATTGTCAAGGCAAGGAATGGGAGTGACGCGCATCCCCCAAATGTTCCAGTCTACTCTTTCAGTGTATATGTGTGTGTCCATGCTTGTGTGTGTGTAGGTGACTGTGTTTGTGCAGGGATCTATTTCCGATGTGGGGGTAATGAATGGCACCTGTTTAGTGTCCTCACTTGGCCATCATTTTTGAAGTGCAGTAAATCTTGTATTTCATCACCCGCGGCTACAGTTGAAAGCATGTCCCAGCCCTGGCTGCCAAATCCACATTTTGTTTGTTTTATCTTGAAATTAAGGTTTTAAGAAACCAGTCGATCATGCATGTAGTTACAAGTATCGTGCCTCCAGTATCATCTCTCCTGAACCCTCAGGGAGGAAAAAGTGCTGCTATGAGATGTGAGCGGTGGCAGCCATGGTGGTTAGAAGGCTGCTAGAGGAGGTGTTATCACAACATTAGGGGGACTTGAGCAGCTGAATGTCTTGTACTGAAAATATGTGTTATGATGTGAGGCAGGAAAATGGGTGATGGGTGGTTTGGTAAGGTGCGGTGGAGACCCGGGGCTGAAGCTGTCTGTGTTTGGTGCAGTAGCAACTAAGCATGGGAAGAGTCCAGGGAGCTGCCTTGTGTGTCTAGCATGTCTCTCTCGCCCCTTAACGAGAATGGCATGCAGTGCGCCCCACACACCCCCTTCCCTCACTGTACTGAGCCACACTGTGTCCCACCGTGCACCCCCCATCCAGCTTCAAAGCGGCAAATAACAACAACAACTGAAGGGGGGGAGAAGATGAATGAGGATGAATGAATGTGCCCCCCTTCCATCCCCCCGTTTGCCCGCACACCCCCTCCACCTCCCCTGCTCCCCTCTACCCTTCCTTCCATCCCCGACAGACTGCCTTCCTGCATGCCCTTCTGTGTCCCGCCCTCCGCTTACCCCTGGTTTTGCGGGCCTGTGTTATGACTGTGGCCGGTGTGTATTACACACGTATCTGTTAGCGCCGCTCCTCCGTCGGGACGCCCATATAAAGGACTGTCATTTCCAAAGGTCAGGAGTGAGCCCTGCACACAAGTGTTGTCCCGACACTTGGTCTGGAAAAATAAAAACGGCCTGCTTGCCCCATCCGTGTCCTGTGTCTGTCTGTCTAGAGTGGGTATGACTTCCATGGCAAGTGTCTCGGATGTCCTTTCCCTTTTCTCCTCCTCCTCTCGTCTTTCCTTTGCTCGCTCCACTGTTGTTGGGGAATTAGGATACACAGCTTGTGTAAATTGGCAGCCAAGGAGGAAGTCATATTTGCCTTTTGGTGTGCCTTGCTATTGGAAATGCCGGGAGGGTAAATGTGATACCACAGATTTTAACAGGCATTATTAGACTCATTAGCACCATTGCTGGGCTGAGTGCAAACAGTTCAAGCATATCAGTTGATGTGTATCCTACCTTTCAAGAGGAAGTGTATAGAGCAAGGACATGACCCACTTTGTTGGTTTTTATTGAGGGTGCACATGGTTATTGGGTGGCTGTGTATAGCCAGTGCATCTCCATCTTGGTAACAGATTTCTGTTACCCATAGTTTCCAGACTAACATCCTTTTGTTTTCGCCAAAATGTGGGCAAGACATATGCCCAGTTCAGGTGACTCAGTCATCAGTCACTCATGAACCCTGCTCTTAACATTTAAATACACTTCTTTCCTTGTACTTTTTGATATATCACACACACTCCTTACTTGCTCCAGCACTCAATTTCATATTGTTTTTTATGGCTGCAACAGTTCAAATGGAAAATTCATGTCTTGTTCACCCTTGTTAATACATTTGTCAGTATGAAATATTTGTTATTTTTGGAAACATTTGTAATAACTCAGCAGCATTATTGTCCAATGTTAACACTTTGTAACTGTATTTCCATTTCTGTACTCATCTACAAAGCAATTATGTATAACAACTGTGCAAATTAAGTTTGGATAATGTTAGCCAAACATCTGGATTGACACAATACTAGTGATGATCCCAAAAGAACCCTTTCTGGGCAAGACATTGGATTAATTATGCAATTGTCCTGTGTATTCCAGCAACAACATTAGCTGATGCCTTACACCTGCTTTAATGTGTTATCACTGAGCAGGAGCAGTATGTGTTTTATTACTATTAGCATTTATATGTATGTGTTACTAAGCAGCTTTCTTGGGAGCCCCTCTTTGGAACATGCTGTCATGCCAGTGCTTATTTTCCTGTCCTGTGGTGTCTCGACAGTAGCCAGAGAGTACGAGAGTGAAACACGAACTAGTCTGCTGCGGCGGTAGTGGCTTCCCTCTAACCCACATTTATTACCTCTAAAAATACAAAGTGGTTTTCTAAAAAGAGCCTGGCTCCTGTTCTGTCCAACTACGTCAGGTGAATTCGCAACACGATGGGTTATGACTCATTGACAAAACTGTTTTCCTTTGAATATTTCAACTCTGACTGAACCCCTCAGTTTGTAGAGGCTAAACTCTCTGCCTTGATCTTTTTCCATGCATGCACTGTCTATGCACATGCTGTGTGTTAACAGTATGCAAATCAACAGACAGTCACTTGAGGTCAGTAGGCTCCATGGTGGTGTTAGTAAGGCTGCATGTGGTACGACTTGGAACATTGTTTAAAGGAAAACATTAGAGAAAAAGGAACTGCGGTACTTATTTTCCTTTGATGCTACTGATTTTCCTTTTTAAGTGCTCTTTTATTTACATGAGGCCAAATGCCATTAAGTTCAGCCTCTGTAGATCTATAGAGCTGCCCTGACATATTCTTTTCACAACCACTGGTCAACCAACAGTGTCTTCAGCTTCTCTGCTTGTGTACTCGAGCTCTGGTCCGCTGCCAGGAGGCCCAGTTATGTCACACATTAAATGTCTCTGCATCTTTTGCAAATTGGAGGCGGGGGGGCTATTTGTTCCGTCTTTCTGTCATGCATCTTTTAAGGATCGAAAGGAAAGAATGCAGCCTGGCTATGTCTTTAGCCATATTTATATTCAGCAGTTTTTTTTCATTTACATAAAGCCTAGCTAATCAGCTTTCACAACAACAGTGAGGTAATGTCTCACAGGTCTTTCAGGGAAGCATAATCAAAACACAATCCTATAAGAGGCAGCCGATCAATAAAGTCTTGGAATGGCAGACTTTTTATAGGGGTGTTTTGGCAAGGAGTTGCAAGGTTGTATTTGTTTTATTTTTTTTTATGATTGCCCCTTTTTCATGCACAGGTGGCCTCATAGTTTAAAAGTAGCCTGACAAAAACAGGAATTAAAGCTGATAGGCTTCCACAGGCACATGTTTGTCTTTGTGACCGTACATTTGAGAATATTTTTACAACTCGGTCACTTCCAGCTTGTGTTGAACATACTGTAAATCAGTCAAACAACATTCAGGGAGCTGTTGACTGTGTATATTGAATTCAATTTCCAGTTTTAATCTCAGCTGTTCGTCTGGATGCCTCTGAGATTTATGGAGACAGTCTTCATCGGACAGTCTCATTTGAGCTCTCAGTGTCAGTGACACAGCCCACTGACTCTCAGATCTCTCATTGAGTGTGCAGTTGACAGGGGAGGGGCTCCTCTCAAGGTAAGCAAAGGCCTTTGGACATATTTATTTTTCTCTTGTGAGCCTTTTGAGCAAGCTCTCCTCGTCAATCTTGTCCTGTCACGGAGGGCCAGAGTTGGGAGTTCCCATCTCTGTTTCTCTCACAGGGGCCACTGTATATAGAGGGACCCCAGGGTCAGGCACTGGATGCTCCTTTGGAAAGTGTTTTGCCTGTATGTATGTAATCGTTTTGTGAGGGTTTGAATAAATAATCATCCAACTCATAGCAACTTCATAGCTACTATATTTCTTGCATAGTTCTTCCATCACTCTTCGACTCGACCCATGGCTTCTTCTGAAAGATCAACTGTCAGTTCAGGGGACTGACAGCTGAAGAGCAGATTTTACCTTCTACACAAGTCTTTACATGTGGCTTCAGGGAATTTGGGTGGGGGGCAGAGGCATCAATGGGAGAATAGGACAAGAAAGAGAATAGAGTGACCTCATCAGACCAGGTTTTTACATGTGTTCCCCCATCTGACGCGCGTGTGTTTCTGATCTCAACGTTTTTCTGGAAAAGGAGAATGTTTCCTGTTTGAGCAGACTGGCGGGTTCACCAAGGAGTCGGGGGGGTCGGGTTGCTCAGCCGACGTCTGGTTCTGTTGAAGCAGATTCCCCACATCTCCATCAAACAGCAGCTCTGTTTTGGCATGGCTCTGAAAACTGACCCTGGTGGTCACTGATGTCTGAGGGGTATGCGGAAGAATTGAGGCTGCAACACTCTCTGTTGCTCTCTTGTTCTCCTCCAGTTTGAAAGAAGGTGTGTGTGTATTGGGAGCAATCGCAAATGTGAGGAAAATCCTTTCTTCAAGAAGTCAGCTGCTGTAACGATCAAATTTTCGAAGGGAGTCTTGTCCTGAACCTAAATCTTGAACATTTGCCCAAGATACTTGAACGCTGACATAGATTATTTGTTTATCTTTTCATTTGTTTATAGCTGCGTCTCCTTGCTGAGGTATATGTTTGTAATGGCATGCCCAAGCACACCTGGAGAATGTGCGCACAGATGTGGAGCAGTTCACGTACACTTGTGCGTGTGTTTTCCTTCCTGTCAGAGACTTTGATTGAACAGAGTAGCAGTGTGTTGAATGGGGTCGTCCTCTGACAAGAGCAGTAACCAATCTTGTGTTGATGTTCTACCACTTGAAATGTGATATCGATGGTAGTGTGTGTGTGTGTGTGTGTGTGTGTGTGTGTGTGTGTGTGTGTGTGTGTCTGTGCCCTGCCTTGTCCAGACTGGTTCCTGTCTTGCTAATAAAAGAGATCTCTTTTTAGTTTTGGAGACCGATCTCTTCACACAAGTTTAAAGATCTCATTCACGGTTCACACTGCATTTGCCCCTTAATGTCTCACAGCAGGCCCTCAGTCCCAGGCCGTGATTCATGGAGTGACAGGTCTGCCTCTGGCCGCCATAAGGGCCCAGTAAGACAAGGTCCACATACATAGACACAAAAACATGTTGCATTTGGGCTAAGCTGATGCATCTCACACTCTTGATCCCCTTCACATCTTTTGTCATGAAGACTTTTACTCTGTATGACCTGATTGTTGTCAGTCATAAAAGTTTAACCGTGCATGGTTCTACATTTTTTCAATGCTCTTTCCTTTAAAAAAACAAAAACATGCTGCTCCTTATACATAAACTGACAATCTGGAAGTGTTTCATAGACTAGACCTGTTTTTGAAATGTAGTTTCATGGGTTTCCTGCTTTATCATAAGAAGACCGCTGTAATGCGTCTTTCCCAGCAATATTCACTTTAAGGGGAGAGCTTGTTGTGATTTCAAATGCAGAATCTTACTCATAACTCCGCCAGTCCCAGGTGTAGTTGGTCCTTTCCAGTGCACTCATTTTCTTATTTGTTTTGTTTTGTTTTAGTGTTTCCGGGCACTGTGCTGTAAAGGACCCCCGCCGCCAAGACCAGAGTATGACGTGGTGTGCATTGGCCTTACAGGTGCTGGAAAGACCAGCCTGCTCTCACGCCTCTGTAGTGAGGGCAGCGACGGCATCGTACCTACGACAGGTATGTGCACATACCCTACATGGAGCAATTTTTTCAGATTAAGAAGTATGTGCACCTAAAGACCCTATTCTATTTATTACCCGAAATGATATTATGAACCGAAAAAAGGGCATATCATATCTCCTTTAAATAGATGCATCCACAGTTTATCATCTCCTTTTCTTCACAGTATTCATTTTTATGTTTCAAGAACATGTTGTCCTCTGGATTAGAGACATTGCTAATACTAGCCAGGTATTACAGCTCTCCAATAGGGGGAAGTATGTCTTTAGTATGTCTACCAGCGCTCATGCCAGAAACGCTCTGCTGTATCTCACCAGCCAACACTCTGCTTCTTTCTTCTGGTCAAGTGGGAGGCTGGTGTTAAGTATGTCCAGAAGAGGAGGCTTTAGGGTTAGTACATCATTCTCTTGGTAGTCAATGCTCTGCTTTCCATATACGCAATGCAATCCCTCAAGGACATTCCTCTTTCCTCCCCTGGCTTTGTCAGCAGTCGGCTTTGAGCTGTTGCAGAAGTCCCATTTTAGATTTAGTCATTGTGCACTTTCACTAGGAGAAGCTAAATATAAAGTAATTCCCAAATGACCTGTCTGTAAGTGTTGGTGTGTATGTCTTTGTGACGGGGGTGGTTCAAGGGAGTGAACACCTGTCTGTGTTTGCCACTGAGCAGGCCTTAATAGATCAAATATGTCGATTACTTGCTGAGCGTTCTTCTCTGAAATGAGATTTAGGTGTCAGCACTGTCTGCATCTGCCAACATCTACAGAGGGAAGATAATGAAGAGCAATGAGGAAAAAGTCTTCTGTGTTTCCCCCCCACTTCTTACTTCATGATTTTGCACTATTGTAATGTACTTAAAAACTCATTTAGTAGTTAATGTAGATGTTTACAAAGTCATCGCTTGTCTCTCCATCTCTCCTCCTGTTTGTGAATGTTTCCAGAAAAGGAATTCCCACCAAGATAATTTAGCATAATTTGAGCAACATTAAATCACTTCCTTCAGTGGGTTTCACTACTATTCCCCACCGTGTGCAACCGCAGAATCAAACCACATATTACATGGCGGCATTTCAGACTTAAGCATCATCCTACTCAAACTGCAACATAGAACAAAACACTTTTCTGTTGAGCTTTTCTTGTTTTTCTGTTTTGCTAACCCAGACCACACAAAGTGTTATTTTCTTTAGTTACTATACAAATATGCTGTCAGCCCGCTTTGTGTTCACCAGCTGGTGGTTCGGAGAAGGTGCACCAAATATCCTGGGGAAAGAAAATGATTAAGCGGATTTTTTAAATCAATTTTTTTTTTACCATTCCCTCACTATCCAGCCAACATTCCTAAAAGTTGACTCTCATTACTCCTAACATGTGCTGTCCACACATATGCATACACACATGCACATGTTTTGTATGCCATTGCAATAACAGATTTTCATTTCTCTCGTCAGGTTTCAGCATCAAAGCAGTGCCATTTCCAAATGCCATCTTGAATGTAAAAGAACTTGGAGGTAAGAAACACATGCCAAACCACAGCCTGTAAAACTTAATCATTTAAATTATTGTACAAATGTTTACTTTAATTACGTATTCTGAGATAATCTCATCTCTTAACATGAACTATTAAAAAAGAAAAGAAAACTGTGAACGCAAGTACACTGTTTGTTTTTACCTCCAGTAGCATCACACCCTTCAGTCACAGACTGACACTTAAGTACAGACGTCAGACCTGTTAGTGTTCTTTGAAGTGGCTATGCAATCTGCACACTGTTATTCCTGGAAATGTACGATGCTCGAGGAAGCAGTTTAATAAGCACAGATGAGGGATCTTGAGGTGGAAATCTGTAAACACACCAAATGCAATGGGAGGCTTCCAGTCCTTAAAGGGAGTCTTTTCTCCTACAAGCAGCGCAGTGACACACAACAATTCATTGTTTTGTCGAGAGTTGAAATAATTTATGTTGTTTTCTGCGCACTATAGGCACATGACAGGTGCAGTGTATATTTTGAAGGCTCACCCAACCTCTCTTGAAAAGATGAAAAACATACACACACACACACACACGCACACACATACACAAAGAGGCACTGGGGGACCACCAACGAGGGTGCTACCAAATTTGGACTGAGTGCATTAGGGGGTTTTCAAAAGAGTTTTTTCTGGATTGGTTCAAAGCCAGTCTGGTGGGACATTATTGTGGTTGGAAAAACACTGGTCCCACGCATGACACGTTTGATTTAGATACGTTAGTATAGGCTGCCACCACAGCAAAGGATGATGAAATCTGTTCTTTTTTTTTCTTTGCCCCCCCTGCTTGGACCCTCTCTGCGCCTTCTGAATACATAGAGCACAAGAATTTGAACGATTTACTGTGCCATCCATTATGGATGGTTGGAAGAGGGTTAAAACAAGCACATGATGTTTTGATTCCTCTACCGACTACTTTTCATTTGGAAGAGCAGTATCGGTTTTGGTTTCTGTCCAAGGTGAAATCCTGATACGCAACCCGTTTGTTTGGCTGAATGATGGCGTACTCTTTGAGTTCCAAATGTATATGACGCAAATCTGGAGTCAGGAGAGTTGGTGTTCTTGCAAAATGTTCCACTAGTCACTTTTCATCATGAGCCTTTCAGATTGTTTTCTGATTAAAGCAACCCCTTTCCACACTGTAAGAAACTTACTCAACACTTCCCTTTTCTGTCAGTATTCTTGTTTCTCCCATTTCCCTATGGCTTTAAAACAAGCAAACATGCCTGGTTTAGTTTTATGTTATTTTGCACTGCATCACTGATGCAGAAAAATGACTTAAGATGTGACGCACAGACATCAGTATTCCTGACCCCAAAAACCTTGTTTTACACAATACCTTTGTGGCTTGTTCTCTTCAGTCAGCCTTGACTAAGGAAAGGGAAGAGGCGCTTGTTAAGAAGCACGAAGAAGTGAAGCACTTCCTGTGTATTTCCTTTCTTCTCCCACCGGAAAGCCCATTAAATGTCAATGAGGTATTCTCCCTTTACAGTAAGTAATGTAAAGCAAGTCTTAAGTGTGCAGGTGACCTTTAGTGCTGGAGATGAGAGAAAAAACATTGAAGGCACAAATGCTGACACATTGCATAACTAAGCGTGATCATTGCTCAACCCATTTCATCTGGGAGTTAAAGTGGTTAAAGTTCAAACAGGATGAGGGGACAAATGAAACGAGCAAATGTTAAGTTCAATACCATTGTTGTGTATGCAAGATTTCTGTGCATGCCAAAGAGCAGAGCGTGACCCTAACATGACGCTTGAGGTTGGCTTAGGAGCCCAGGCTATTCTCTGTCATTAAACTGATGCAGGCTATGAACACATGTAAGTGCAGTTGACTCATAACTGTAACTTGTAATGTTACTAAGCCTGGTAATGCATTTTTAACTCTCCCTGCCTTGAGCGCAATGTGCCAGATCGTCATAAGCGCAAGATGTCCTTTTAAACCAGAGGCACAAAGCAGCTTATGTACAGATGACCCTGATGGTATGGTGCCTGTAATGATTCAGACCGGGCTATATGTTTGTCTCAGTCATGCATTTGTCATTGAGGTCCCAGCTGTCTTTGTTTTCATGTTTTCTTTCGCATCTACACCTCTGCTATTTTGTTTCTGTTTTCTTTGTCTCCCTTCTGCCTCCCATTCCTTATTCCCTTTCCCAATACTTCCAGATTGTGCCTCTTCCAATCTTCAAGCATGTGTTCAAATAACCTAGTTATTGTCAGCTTTCTGCTGTGCCCTGGTTTCTTAAATATTATGTATGCAAAAAAACCCAGTTCACCTCATTGGAGTAAAGGATTAAGAAAAAAACTGTAAATAATTGTAGAAAAAATTTATTTCTCAGTCAGTCATACAAATAACAGGTTTCCTAGCTTGTTTTTCCCTGTATCCCTGTGACAGAAGAATGGCAGGATGAAAGGACAAAATAATTAAATCCAAAGCCGAATGAAACTTAACCGTTTAATAAATAAAGTCAAAATGAATTGATTGCTACAGCTGAACAGCAAACTATGTTTAAGAAAATCATCAATCAAATCAAATTTCACCTCTATCGAACCTTATATTACTTACTCACTTGGAAAGAATCTGACATTGTAATCAGAAATCAGATTGGTACCCAGAGAGAAATGTGTGTTTTCATCAAGGATCGTTGGCATGAAGAGTTGGATTTGCCATTCATTTAATCAGCAGGCTGCAACACTGCAGCAGAACTGGGTATCAACTATGTTAATGAAATCTCTTTGCACTCATCTGAATAATTGTAATGAAGTCTTTTCAGGTGGTTGACACTGAAAATGTAGCATTCTGGGATCTTTAGCATGGCAGACATTTGCGACACAGCTGGTGCCAGGTATGGGATTAGGTGGGAAGGGCACCTCTGGGGACACAGGGAGGAAAGTGTGTGTGTGTGTGTGTGTGTGTGTGTGTGTGTGTGTGTGTGTGTGTGTGTGTGTGTGTGTGTGTGCGTGTGTGCGTGTGTGTGTGCGTGTGTGTGTGTGTCATGACGTCAAGTCTAGACAGGCCATTTCACAGTGTGCATTCATGCCACGCAATGACAGCTGATGAAGAAGTGCTCCTAATAATCACCACTCGTTGCTGTTGAGGCTTTCGATTTGAAGTGTCACCAGTCTTTTCAATATTTCTCATTATTCCATTATTTGCTTCATTCTGGCAATTTAAAATGTTTATGTGCTTTTATTTGTAGATTATCGTGTGCTTATGGTGGATACACTGTTTGTAATTGTCATTTGTGTAAACTTGAATTTGTCACTTACCAGATACGTACAGTCTATGGCTGCAACTAGTTACTGTTTTCATAACGATTATTGATTGTTACAGAAATTAATAAACTAATAATTTATAAAAGAAAAAAAGCGAAAAATTCACAGTTCACCACAGCCCAAAGTGACTTTACATTGTTTGCTTTGTCCAACCAATAGTCCAAGACTCAAAGACTCAACATTTACTGCCATATCTGTCAAAGAAAAGCAACAATTACTTATATTTTAGAAGCTTGAACTAGGAAATGTTTGACATTTTGAAAGAAATTAGTGATATGATGTTGATTTTCTTTTAGTGACTAATCAAGGAATAAAAGAATTCTGTCATATTGACCATTATTAGTCCATCATGTACAAACACAGAGAACATGGGGGGAAGACAAACAAGATGAAGGAGCATCACAGAACATTTACCAGTTGTCCATGATCACCAACGGGCAGAGAAAGTATGCAAACATATCTCAGAACAAAATCACAGCGCTGTAGTCATCATCGACCCAATGTGGTTCTTATTACTATCAAATAGGACCACAGTGTGTGTTACTTTGCCCAGCAGGGCAGCTTTTCTTTTGTGCTGGAAACGACTCAACCAAAAGTGAAATAATTTGTAAATTGTCATTTGGGTTTAAAGCAGATGCTGGCAGTTGCAGACGGTTCTGATTTGGGAGTTCTGAGGACAAACGTGTAACTGATCTCTATTTGAGGCCTCATTCAAGGATATTACCCTGTTTGATGTAAGGTTTTTTGTTTCACTTGGTGAATGGTGTATCACAGATACTATAAGGGACAGCCCATTTATATCTTAAAGTGCATTAGCCGAACCAACTTTTGAAGTTAAAATGTCTAAATCATTAAGCAAGAGATGGATGTCTCTTTTCTACAATTCAAGTTTATAGTGCAAGGTCTAGTGTCAAGGCAGTCCAGTTAACACATTAATCATATGCACAATTAAAAAAATAAATACATAAAAAAGTTTCCCTCTACAGTGAAATCATGTTTGTGCTTTATACTCTGAATGCTGTTTGAAGTAGGGCTGCAACTAACAATTATATTCATCATCTATAAATTTGCCAGTCACGATTAATCAATGAATAATTTAATCAATAAAAGTGCAGTGTTGTCTTTGTTTCTACAATCAACAGTCCAAAACCCCAAACTCTTCATTTGCTTCCGTAAATGACAAAGAAAAGCAGCAAATCCATGCATTTAAGAAGCTGAAATCTGCAAATGTTTAACATTCTTACTTGAAAAATGACTGAAAAATGATAATCTATGATAAAACTAATTGTAGACACGATCAATTCATATAGTAGTTGTTGCAGCTCTAGTTTGTTTTGTTTTATAGAGCTGTAATATTAAAAGTATATAATATAGATTAAATAGATAAATATCAAGGGAGATGAAGACAGATATACACTATGGGCAACAAGTTAGCAACAACAACAAGCATACGTCCATGTGCATTGCATATTGTATAGGAAAAGCAGCCTATACTGTATACTATACTTTCAACCAGTGACTTCAACTTTGAACACCTTTGTCAGTCACAATGGCTTGTGATTAAAATGGTACACCCAGTGGAAAGGAGGGGTCCAGAGTATCAACAAGGATTATTTACATACACTATCAACACTTATTATCTTCAAATATTAAGAGGTGCCGCATTTGTTTAAATCACATTTGTTAATTATGTGCGTAAACGAGAGGGATTGGTGTGTGTTTTAGGCATGGCCTGACGCAGGAACTGTTTACTTAAAAACAGACAGTGCTGTGACTGCAGGTTGATGGGTGTATCAACAGCTGAAGTGTTTTTCACCTCACTCCAGCTCCAGCCGCAGCTCGTTCCTCAATGAAGTAAGCAAACTTTATTACTAGAGGCCTCCCTCACTGGTCCCAGTGCTCCCTCCCATCACTATATTGTAGCTGTTTTGTTCGAAAACACTGTCTGCTTTTCGTTAGGCAGACTTCAAAGAGGGTTTCAGTGTTTTCAACTTTCTGAAGAGTGAAAAAAAAAGAAAAAAAAAGAAGCTGATTAGCAACATGCTTGCGTTTTGTTCAAGATATAAAAGCTGGTAAAAAGCGTGAAGGAAGAAATGTAAGAGAAAAGTGTTGTTCATGCTGACTGTGAATCTGAAACCATACCTGCATCCATACCCAACAACAAACAGCAAGCTTCAACAGTAGCCTAATTTAGAACAAATGGGAATACAGGGTTGTAGGTTCAAACTGCTTTGACTCATATTTGAAATGAAGACCATTTCAAGCTGGTTACATTTTCGGATGAAATCTGAGACACCAGCCAGAAAAGAGAGAAGATGAATCAAGAAGAAGACTATCTGCTTTTAATTTCGCTGTGTAATTGCTTTCATATGTTTTACTGGCATTCGTCTCTAAGTTTGGTTTATTAACTCGTAGTCACACTCGGTAAACTCTTCCTGCACTATTAGCATCATGACTTCCACAGAATCCTAAATTGCTCTACTATGTATTTTCACAGCGTGTTTTGAGCTTCACTTTTGGTTTCCCTGAACCCTTACCCCCTCAATCTCTCAACAAAAACCAACTAGTTCCAATAAAGCTAATAAGATACACCACAACAAATGCATATACTGCATTTCTAGATAAACAGCAAATGTCTGAGTTTCCCTACATTTTTCAAATGTTCTTGTCTTTATTAGATGAAACATGACACATGGTTTTCTGATCCTATAGTGACTTTAATATGATTTAGTATGTACTACTTGGCTGCAACCAATGATTAGTTTCATTACAAATTAAAGGGGCACTATGTAGTCTTTGAGAAGAAATCCAACCTCCAAAGTGTAATATTTACAATATTAATGAGGCAAACTAGCACATCTGAATAAGCTGACAATCTGTTCAAAGGAAGGTAAGATCCCTAGAACTCAGTGTTTGAGGGACCGCCAAATACAAACAACGTAGAACAGTATGAAATTGTGTTGTCCTTTAAGGTCTGTTAGTTTATTCAGTCATGAAAACAAAGAGTTTGTTTATTTAGTTTGTTCAGGCGTAAAGAAAAAAAAACACACAAAAAAAATGGTAAAATAGGTCAATGAAGATCTTTCTCTACTGACTTAAATTTCTTCCCCCAATACTACATAGTGCTCCTTTAATCTACCAATAGTTTTTTTTTTATTTAACTGACTAATTGTTCCATCTGAAAATGTCAGAAAAAGGTGAAAACTGCTTGTTACAATTAAGTAACCCACAAGATGACATCCGAAAGTATCAGAAGTACACCAGACGTTATTTATTTACAGAACAGCCTTTTTTTAAAAAAAAATATATATAAGCAGACTGATTAAACTTCAGTCAGCCACCCAGTGTGAATTTTCCGTTATCATGTTCCGTTTCGGTTACTGACACATTTTACTTGGATTGTACATATAGTCAAAAAAAGTATATTAACTTTATCTGATAGTTGTTTCAGCGAGTACTTCCTCAACCCTAATGAATACAAAAGCGATAAGGTGTATAAAAAGTTTACTGTTGGTTATTACATTTTCTCAAAACACAGCAGGAAAAGAATGATAAGAAATGTTTTATGGACAGGGAAACCTAACTGTGTCAATAATGAACGACAGCTCTGGTATGAGCTGTGTTTCACGCAGTGTCCCTGTGTTGGCTTTGAATACACAATGAATCATCAAATTTCCAAGAAGCATAACACATCTGCATGCAATACAATCATTAAGATGCATGTCTCCCAGATCTCAAACCATGCATATATGTTAAACATGCATATATTGTATGCAGAACATAGAATAAGTAATTATACTCCTTGTTTCAGGCTGCCTTCATTTGTGACAGACGGTTGAAAAAGTCTGGTTGACTGAGAGCAGAGGGACGGAGGGAGGGATGGCTGGGCAAGGTGTTTTCCCCAGATCAGATTTCTATCCATTTGATCCCGGAGAGGGTTTCTCTTTTGAATCACAGGCTGACATCACATACTTTTTTCCCACAGTGGTATTTTGTCAGAAATTGTTTTATCACATCAAGATATTTCTAAGAGAACTTTAGTGAATTTAATAAGGGTGCAAAACAGAGTATGTTTCCACCTGCCAAATGGCTAGTGAGTACAAGCCACTCAATAGATTATCATTGTATCTTTGGCTAGAACGTGAACGAAATCTAGCAGCATCTTGCATAGTTTACCATGGCTGGTGGCTGGTCATGATTATGAGCCCTGACCTTAATTTTGTTTGATAGCTAATTAACAAATACGCATAAACACTTGTGGTAAATATTCAGTTTTAGGACTATTCTCTCAAAACTAATGAGAAAATACCCTAAATATGATGTAACATTTTGCATAAATATTTAACAACTCAAACAGGGATTTAATCCTTCTTGGAAAAGCAAAGGATACCAATTTTCTTTGCCAAGGGTGGCCTCGGTAGACTATTTTGTATTGCAGCCACAAGATATGTTTTATGATATCTTGTCCTGACTGGAAATTGTTGCTCTATTTCCATTGCTAACATGATAGTTTGCTTTGTTACTCTCTGCACCTACATGGTGAACTAACAGCCAGATGTGTCAGTGACGGGCAAGTAAAAAGAATTTTGAAAGTTGTTCCGTGAAATAAAAGTCGTAATATAAGATAAAGGTGAACACGAGTCAACTTTTGATACAAAAAATACAATAGGTCGTTGATTTAGATTTTTTTGTAGTCATTCAAAATAAATTAATAAAAAATTAAGCAAAATCTGTACAGTGAGTAAATGAGACACAAATTCTTCAACTGATGAGTCAGTGGTTGACAGGGTCAGTAAAACACATGACTTTAACTGACATGCTATTTTTGCCTCATGTGCTGTGCTGGTGACTTTTGGCTAATTCTGTCTCAGTGGATATAGAGACTATAAACGAAACTGTTAAAGGGCAGAAAAGGAGAGGGAACAGGAAGGAAATTAGCAAAGCAATGAGGTATTACTCATGGTGCACTTATTTGATTTATGGTATGTAGTTTGACTGCCAGCATCCCCTAAGAATCATGATGTCATGTTTGGAAATCCTCCTGTCAGACCAATAGGTGGCAGAAGTTGCCAACAAGATCCAATGAGACGTGACTGACATTCCACCATTTCCAGGCAAAGATGAGAGAAACTTCCTAGTCAATCTCTCAAGTGCCACTTTGTCTGATAGCTTTCCACTCCTTCGAGAGGTGTGAGTAGAAAGAGTGGGGGAGGAAAGAAGGAAGGGAGGGAGAGCACACGGGAAGGGAGTAAATGTCACTGAGAGCACTTCGTGATGTTCAAACATTTGCCAGCCCCACAGTTCGTCACTTCTTTGGCAATAACCTTACTATGAGCAACAATAGCAAAACAACAGGTCACAAGATTGCAAAGGAAGGAACCTCACCAGACGCAGGAGGATGATTTTAACCAGTACAAGTAAAACCTTATAGAGGAAAATACATGTACTTGCTAATGCAGTGTGATAGGACTTTTGGAGTTGATGAGTTGTGGTGGTTACAAGTTTGGTGAGCATGTACAAACAAACACTGAGGACTACGTAATGGAAAACATGTTGTGAAGAGGACACCATTGAGCTGAGTTAACGAAAGTATCTCCCCCTCCATCTGGCCTTACTTGAACATCTTTTAAAAAAAAAAAAAAAAACAACCTCAAACTGAGCAAACCTTCATAATTAATGTAAAGAAGAAAATTCTTTCAAGATTATGATGGTTTTTTCCCCTTGTCAAAGATAACCTGGGACACTATCTCTCTGTAATGACAGTCCATCTTAAATATATCTTTGGAGTTATACAGACCTCCTGTTCTTCAAAGAAGATCAGCATTTGTGGTCAACATGTGTTCAGTCAGTCACAATTGATGTCAATAGTCATCCAAAAAAGAGCAAGATGTCCCAGTTCTAAAGGTGCATGAGTAACGTGGAGGATATGACTAGCATATCATGGTTTGTGCTGTTGAGTGAGTTTGTCTGCATCACGACTAGAGGGTGACAGCAGACGCTGTCGTCTGGCTGTCATTCCTAACCTAACCAAGATTCTTTCTTTTTTTCATGGACTGACAAGTAATATGATGAGAATCTGCCATAAATACTGAGCAGAAATTGCATTTTCTCACTACTAAATCTAGGAGCAAAGGTTTTAGATCTGATTCTAAAAGGTGGCCGGATCCAGAGTACTGTCGGTGTCCAGTTTGACAACATCTACAACTGCATCCAGAATACGTTGGCAAGGGACAAGATTATGGTATCAAGAATATTTGGGTTTCTGTTTGTAGTCACGGTTGTATTCACCAATTATATTTGTGCATCTGTTATCCAGATACATTGGAAGCACTGAAACATTGGTTCATGACCCCATTTCAAGACTGGTACATGCAGACTGATTCACTTTTCTGGGTATTAAATAGAGATATAGTGTTCGATATGAGAAATTTGCTATGACAGGGACCTGGATTTTATTGTCCTGATATTGGTCAATCAGGAAATGCCCCCACAGAGCTCTGCTAATCACGTGACAATGTTTTGCCTTAGGTGAGAAATGGGTAAAGTAATCATCTGACAGGACTGGTTGGTAGTTGAAGCAGGGGGGAAGTGAAGAAGTGCAGAACGGACACGAGTGATTCATTTTGTGAGCATGTCAGTTTCTTCCTCAAGTTAGTTATACAGACAAATAAAGTTGTTGCAAACTAAGCCATTGTGAACGGATGTTCTTGTTCCCAATTATGAGACAAGAGAGAAACCACATGTTGTTCACCGAGCTCAATGTCAGCGTGGTTTTGAAAATAAGCCCAGACTCTTAACAATAGCTTGTTCATCCACTGGGAAATTTGGCTTGAAAAGAGGTGAACTGAAATTCACGCTGAAGAGATTAGTGATTTTGGTCAAATCAAATGTAATAAATACTTTGGATGTTTTACTTCAAATTGTACTGCATACTTTCATGATACTTTTCCACCAAATGATTGTATACCATTCCAAACAGTACTACAGCAGTAATGGCTTGGAAATAAAAACGTTTTTTACCTAGAAAATACCTTGGTTGCTGAAAATCCACTGTCCAATCTGTACTGTGGGCATTTCTTTCATTAGGTTTCACATGACAACAGTAACATCAGTTATGATAATCACCACTCCAGAAGTTAAATGGCATCACATCTGTCTACAGGAGCTGACAACATCAAGAAATATTGGAGTCGTTACTACCAAGGGTCGCAGGGTGTAGTCTTCGTGCTGGACAGCGCTTCATCAGATGAGGACCTTGAGGCAGCACGTAACGAGCTCCACTCAGCCCTGCAGCACCCGCAGCTCTGCACACTGCCTTTCCTCATCCTTGCCAACCACCAGGACAAGCCTGCTGCAAGGACGCCAAACCAGGTAACCGAGCCCACTCACAGTTCTGGTGTTGATTTAATCCTTTTTTCTTTTTTTTTATGTCTCTGGGTGGATACTCCAAAGTTTTTCACTGTAACTTCAAGACTCATTTGGGTAATAACAGAGATAGCCATGGGGCTGGAATAGCCTGACGAGTTGCATTTAATTTTAGACTTCTGTTTTAGTTATTGGCTGCCTGAGAATTAGATACTGAGCGCTGTTGACATATTGGTGTCCAACCTCATCTCTAGAAGACTAATTTCCAGACCTCAGTGGAGGGTGGGAGCAGGATTTTCATTTGAGCCATGATAAGGGGCACCATAGCGTCTTCTATGAGTTTTGGCCAGAGGGTCTTAAGTGCCTGTCATTGCAAGTAGCCCGATTACCTGATGTGGACACTACCATTGAGGGAGGCTGTCAAAAAAGAGACTCTTTAGGCCATGTCCACACGTACCAAAATTAACCAAAATTGGGTTTGCTCAAATTAAATTGAAGTCATGAAGGACTACAGCTTCTCTTGTCATAAAGGATGAATGTGGACTTTTGGATGACTTGAACAAGGCTCTCCCCAAACCATCTGATGGCTCAAGAAGGAGTTATCAGAGCTTCTCATCAGAGGACAAGGACTACTGACCTCAACTGAGGATGATAATGGGTGATGTGGGAGTTACTCTTGAGACATTCTTGAACTCAACAAACATGCCTTTTGTGTTGGAGGAACAATTGTAACTTCAAAGCATTACAAATCTTAAATTTAAGGTTCACGCGATTCAAAAGGCTCTTAATGCTGTTTGGTTTACTTGGTCAACGTGTCTCTTCAGTGGTGCACCAAGGTGTGCTTCGTTTTTCGATAGTATTACACTGCCCATCCTGCTGAAAAAGAGGCTTGCAAATGTCATCCTGATTGATGAACAGACCAACTTTTTACCCTTGTAAGGATACTGTTTTAAGTGCCTAGATAAATATGAATATGGATTCAAACAGCAGAAATGTGTTCCTTTGGGGAAAAGAAGGAACGTGATTATCTGAATAAAACTTTGAGAAACCACTGCTCACTCAAATTGAACAAAAAACACTTATCCCGTCAGTATAAACAGAAAACATTTAACACAAATATCTGACAAAACAATTTTTCAATATCAGTGAGTTTTTTTTAATGCAGCAGGATTCAATCTCAGCGATTTGAATACATTCATATTTGTTGTAGGGCATGTGCTTCTATGATGCGTTTTTTGTATTCATGCTGGTAAATGGTCGGTGGTAGTGAAAATGTATGAATAGCATAGGTCTATAGGCAAATAGCAGTTTCCACTCCACCAACAGGCAGGTTGTAATAGTTCAAAGATAGTAGAAATGTCATGTAGTGGTCATTGGTCGTAGGTCATATCACCACCTCCCCTGAGGACAGAATTAATCACTGTTAGTGGAGGCAGTAATAAAATACAGCACAACTTGGGCAGCCCGTCCCACTTCTCTCTCTCCCTCTCCCTCTCCCTCTCTACCAGCCATGCTTTACCACGCTACTTTCCTCCAAGAAGGAGCCTCTTAGAGTGGCATGTTGTGGATAACATTCCCTGTGCAATGCTCACTCAAGTTTCAAAAACCGGGAACCTCACTTTCCTGGACACTGACAAAATCACACCTATGCAGACATACAGTATACACATGTATCATCTACAGAGGCCTACTAAATGTTTCTGATGCCTGGAGAAAGGACCATCTGCATTTCCTAGCCTAGACCACCGGTGTTGCTGCTCTTCAGTGATGTGAAATCTGCAGTGGAATATTATAAAGAGAGTTTTTTTATACCAGATTCTGCTGTGACCTAAACAAAATGCATCTGAAGGAAATTCTACAATTCCACCTGAATCAGTTTAACTTAGTAAGCCAATTAGCATGGACATGGTTGCACTTGAGCCACAAGCCACTATAGTCAAGGAAACCCACTAATCTTATTGATATTTTAAATGGAAAGAGCTTACTTCTAGCCCAACAACACCGGTCTCTTTGTCGGCCCACATAACGTAGCCAGTTAATCCAGTCTGTGAGCTGCCCATATTTGCCCACTGGTTTTAGCGTGATATGTCCTCTGCCACCATTGCATCAATCTCTGGAAGTATTGACTTATCTGAGCTGTTTGCAAACACTGATCACACGTGAGACGGACTGATGGGGCATGGAGGGATGACGAAAATGTTGCCTAAAGGCTTTTTTCGCACCTTGACAGAAGGTCCATTTCAGTTCATTGTGAAGGACTTACATAAAATGAGTTGTTCAGGGCAGCTGAGGATTCTGTTGTTACTGCTGTAGTTGCTTTCATACTGTGTCTATCAGCTAAACATAACTGGGCATGTGGACATTTATGCATTTATCATGTAAATATGTATATTTGTCTATCTCTTCCCTTTTTAATTTTATTGCTTATTTTTGCTATTGTTTCTGTTTTTGTAATATTCTGTCGCTGCTGTGACAAACAAATTTCCCCGTCTGCGGGACATTAAAGGATTTCTGATTCTGATTTTCAGTTACACTGTCCTTATATGCATTTAACAAAAGAAACCCTTACATGCAGATTGCAATATTTTACTTATTTTCTAGTTGCTTTTATATATTTCTTATACAGACTATGGTTAGGTAAACATCCACTTTCATACCTCCCTTTTAAATTTATTTATGTCAAGTTGTTGATCTTAAATCTTGACATAAAGCTTTGAAATCTTATGTCAGTGGAGCCAGACATCTAATTTGCTCATTTAATTTGCGCAGACTAATAATAGACTGGGTCTCTGAATGCTGCATTCTTAGCGCTGGGCTCAGTAGTTGGTGCAAAGAAGTCCCTTATTTTCCATGGATTTATAAGTGTGTGTATATTGTTCGTAATGTGGTTGAAATTTCTTTGTTATAAGTGTTACCATCCCTGT
Organism: Sparus aurata; assembly: GCF_900880675.1. NCBI lineage: Eukaryota > Metazoa > Chordata > Actinopteri > Spariformes > Sparidae > Sparus > Sparus aurata. The sequence continues at coordinate 24,551,370 of NC_044191.1, forward strand.
CTGACTCATGGCTGTGTCACTGAGGGAGCTTGGTGTTCGGTGACTCATGATTAATCTTTGCTAAGATGAAACAACATTTTAGACCAACTATGAAAGAAATAATTGATTCTCTGCCTCTATTGTACGTCAAGCTCACCCTTGCTTGTTCTCATTAACAGCATTCTAGTTTCAAGTAATATCCCGAGCCACACTGTTAAAAATAAAGCAGCAAAAAAGGCTGGAAATTGATGCCCACTCAACCACTGGAGAGTGCAAGAGGGCAAACTCTCCATATGTTAACCAAACATTTGTTCAACATCTGCAGGGGTCTTCCGGGAGTTTATTTTCAGTTCTCCCCAGGTTCCCATGTTATCGCTTTCAGTTCACAGCAGCTTTCACCTTGGTTATGGGACTTTACATTTAAGAAACATACAAAGATAAAATATGGTATAGCTTGTGATTAAAACATTATTACAGAATTCTGTTGCAAATGGAAAACTTGTACAGGTTTCAAAGTTAATGTTTTTTTAACTATTAGCAGTTATTACGTATCCTCACACACTAACGCAACGCTAAAATTGATATTTGTCTTGTAGTTATAAACAGAATTGAGAGGGTTTTGCTCGTTATGCCCACCGGTGAGTACATTGTTCCTTAGGGTTCCTTGGTTATGGTTAGTCTTCAGGAAGTTTGGGAATATTTATGTGTTCACATTACTTATTGATAAAGGTTGTCAAAATGCTCTACTGTAGAGCTGAGTTGCTTAATATTAAATGAAAGTTACACTAAAAGTACCAAGGTACATGTCAGAAACAGGTGGCAAACCACTCTTAAAACTGGCTGTGCTGGTACAGTATAAGTGCAGCGTGTCTCCTCAGCTGAAGATAAAAGCTCAATTAAAGATGTGCCACTTCCTATTTCTAAGATTTTATCATCCTCTGCAGCAACAGCAAGGTTGTTGGGAGCATCACAGCAAGGCCTCCGAGTGAACCCTAGAAAGTGTCTGTTTAGGTACAGTGTGTCTAGCTGCATTGTTGAAAACACTTAACACATACAGTATCACTAATTTATTTAGATTCTGGGGTATGTGTGCTTGCATTATGTTTCTTATTGAATTTGTTGCAGAACTACATTATATGAGATATTATATGTGGTTATATGCTCTGTGTGGGCATACATACAACAACGTTACTACACTAAGAATTTTAAAATATACAATGAGGAAAAAGTGATGATTTTAAGTCCAATTAAAGTGGGTTTACATTCTCATTTTCCTCTTGCTCCCACATCCATACCAGAAAAAGTCTCTGCGTTAGTCGCACTGCGATGTCTGTTTCCGCAGGACCCAAAAAATCTTAGTTACGCTTGTATCCTTTCATGGTCTTGTGTAAGACGCCATATATATACCTAGTATGTAATGTATCTTTTCATTATTTATTAAGTCCTGCTAAGGGTCAGTGCACATTACTTTGAGATGCTATGGGCCAGTGGAGTTACTTCACTCAAACTTTTGCATCATAGAAGCTGTACTGTTCATTAGGTCATCGCCGGGTTAGGAGGGTACAGTGTACAAATACTGTACTTTGTAGAGAAGATTATTGTTTTCTCTTTTTTTTCACCATTGTAGGTTTCAACCTTAATAGATGCTAAATTTAAGTGGTAGAAGGTAATTTGAGCAACATTAGAATGTGAATTGCATGTTTTTCTCATAATCAGCCACTCATCAATAATCTTTTTTTTTTTTAAGTAAATGCTTTGATAATATTCAGATTACTGTAATCCACAACACTTTTAGGATAACCTTTTCAACAAGAGTCATAACCTTTGATCCACCATAACAATTTTCTCCAGAAAAGTTACATCCTTAGTAATCCCTTTTGAAATGTTTAAATGATTTAAGCATGTCTAAATGTTTGTTAAACAGGTCACTCTAAATTAAAACAAGAGGTCATGCATGGTCATATGTGATGCATGGATATAAAGCTGCTGGTCTAGCCAGAGTGCCCCCCTTAAATCCCTGACTCAAGTAAAAAAACTATGGTGAAACTATGGTTTTAAATCTGATCAAACTTTGTGTAAGTGTGACCTTTTCCAGTTTAGGCAAGTTCCATAAAGGGGTTGATATTTTTTAATAGCACCTCAAGGAAATCCCTACTACAAATATTCAATTGCTTGGAGCAAAAATAAATTGGCACTATATGACAACATGATAAACTGCAGCGGAATTTAAAAAAAAGTCAAAACCAGGTTTGCTTAAGAAATAAACAGTAAAATACTGATACATAGCTCTCTAACTGTGGCTTACTCAACAGATATACTATCTATCTATCTATCTCTATATATATATATATGTATGTGTATATATATATATATAGAGAGAGAGAGAGAGAGAGAGAGAGAGAGAGAGAGAGAGAGAGAGAGAGAGAGAGAGAGAGAGCGTATCTTATCTCGCTGCTCTCTCACCTATCTTCGAGACTAGATATAGGAGGGCGCATCTCTCTCTGATCTCCTCAGAGAGAGAGAGAGAGAGAGAATTGTTAAATTCGATTAGGCCCACAGATGAAATTATGTGTTGTCGTGTTGGAACATTGGAACATGTATTAGAAGACTTCTGCAACAGCTCTCCATCTGAACTCCTCCAAAAACAGTAGTAGCTTGCCGATTCCAGTGAATATTTGATGAGCACCATCCATGAAACAAGCCCAACTTTAGTTGGTCTGAATTCTATTGGCAGCTCTTCTGACATGTTGGCCCTCTTCTCACAGCAACCACACTGTTGACAGAACAAGGTGGCTCATTTCCTTAACACACATACATACCATTTGCTATTGCTGTTTTCTGGGGCACTCCTTGTTTACGGTGTCATGTTAGGGACTTAGGGTGTTTCTGGCACTGCTTGAGCGAGGGGTGAGAGAAGGTGGCGGTGGGGTAATGCAGCTCACTGGGCCTGTTAAGGCCTCACTGGGGCCCACTGTGCTGGTGCAAGTGTTTTTCAGGAGCAGGGTGGGTCTGGACGAGGAAATGTGGGACAAAATTCCTTGTTGACATCAATCTCCTGCTGTTGGGGGCCCAAGGAAGCTGGGGAGGAGTGGAGGGGAGGTCACCCTGTTGATATAACACCTCAACAAAGCAGGTCTGTTTGGATGGATGGGCCTAATGGACTGCATCCACGAGAGGCTCTTGTTTGAGAAAAGGCTGTCAGTGTTTGAAGGCAGAGGGAGAGGTCTTCTATTGGCGCTTGTCTTATTTGAAGAAGAGATAGAAGACAGAACAAAACTGATGAAACACTGCCTGAAGAGTGCAAAAGAACATGGGTTGAGTTGCACGGTAGAACTGTCTCATGTGGAAACCATTACCTTATAAAATATAGATGGAGCTTCTGGGACTGAAAATGGAAGCCCATGCAAAGTGCTTTAAATCTGCATTCTTTCTAATGGCCAGCAGGGGGTGTCTCCATTGCCTGCATAGAGAAGTCCAATCGTATGTAAGCTTATGAGAAAATGACCTCAATTCTCACTTGATTTAGTACCTCAGAAAGCAGTTTTCTAATGAGTTTATAGTCTCAGTCACTAGTTTCAAATCTTCTCCAACACAGCATCATGTTAATTTTGTAAATTATGGTCCCAATTAGAGTAAAATAGGTAAAGCAGGGTATGCTTTTTTAAGGCATGGCTACCTTGTGACTGAGAAGTTGCAACCACGGTGTGTTCTCAGTCAGATCCAATCAGGATATCCTCCTCAGCTCACATTGTATACATCCTCTACGACACATCCATCATCTAAATATGGTTATTTCTGGCCACGAAAAAACAAGATGGCAATGGCTGTAAGATGCCCAGCTGGAAAATGGGAGTCCACAAATCAGTGGGTGACATGTTGGGTTGACATGTGCTGAAAACATAAGAGAAAACCGGCAAGTTGGAATGAAATAAAAAGAAAAAAAAAATCTTCAAGCAGCGTAAAAAGGGGTGGCAACAGCAGTAAAATGCCAAACTCGAAAGTGGGAGTGTGACAGCGCCCCTAGATGGAAGCATTGAAACAATGTGGTCAAAGTCTCCAAATGACTGAACAGAAACGGAACCCCTTCTACACTATCTTTTCTTTCTGTCACACTCTCAGTCCTTCACTCATCCACACACACGCACAAACTCAAGTCGATCCAGTCCGGAACAGTCCCTTTATCCTTTAGTCCACTGTGAGGAAAAACAGTGCCTGGTATGAATTGGAGCACATCTGTTTTCAGTGTACCAAAGCTAAATCTGATGTGCTTATTCATTGTGACAAAGTTACACCAGACAGACAAGCAGCCATTCAAATGCGTCATACACTCAGAGGACATTTTCTGCCACACCAGTGAAAATAATCAAGTAAATTACAGAAGGTTGGCGTTAATTCTTTAATTGTGTTTTCAAACACTGTTCCAGCTCTCGTATCAATTTCCAGGAAATCAAGTCGACTGTAGCCAGACTGACAGATTTTCACCTCCTCACCAACCAACATACAAACAAATATTAATCATCAGTTTGCCATATTTTGATCGAAACAGATTGGCAGAAATGCACTCAGACACAGTGTATGTATGACGCAGACACTGTTTGTTTCATATATGCCATATGTGACATGTTTTCCGCCTTCAGTTTATCTGAGAGGGAATCATTTTACTCACAAATAGAATATTTTCTCTTGGCTGCTTTTTAGCGCCGCTGACGTGATCGCAAGCTAGACTGAGGACTTGTTACTTGTTATCAAGACCTGCATAAACAAGCCTTTCTTCTACAGTATGTCATGAGAAAAATCAGTCAGACGTCCAGTTCTGCTGTAAACTCCTGTGCTTGCCCATTAGACTTTATGTCAGGCATAACTTGATGTAATTGCGTTAAAGTACAGTTTGTGAATGATGATTGATTGATTGATGATGCTAATGGAGCATAGAGTGGAAATCCCACTGTGTGAGTACTGTTGTCACAAGATGTTGCAGCCTTTTACATTCACTTCAACGCGTTCCAGTCTAATATCTACGTTGTAACACTTACATACTGTGTATGTATGAATGTGTCAGAGAGACTCACTTACACACACTGAGAGGGGGTGATAGACAGCGAAAGAAAGCATTGCACATATCCTGAAATGCCATCTGATGAGTGGTGAAGTGAGACTTTGCATCTGCACTGCACAGATGAAGTCACCGTTGGCCAGTCCCCTTGGATTTAACCCTTTATTGACACATATACTCGTTCTGCACTGTGGTGTGCATCTTTTATTTTCTTGTCTTTACACTGTACATTTTTGTCATTTTTACCGAGATCGCCTGTAAAGGGATTCCAACCATTAAAGGAGTAATCAAAAATGTTTTATATCTGAATCTGAAGGATTTTTTAAAATTCAGAATTAAAGTATGAAAGAAAGGTATGCCGATTTCTTAATAAATGTTTGCTTTCTCTCCTCTTTTCCTGCAAGGTTCTGCAGATTCATCATATCCCTCACTTTATGCCTACTCCTTTCTTCTTTCTTGCTCTTGTAAAGATTAATTCATCTGCCTAACTGCGCTTACAATGTAGAGTGTGAGTGACTAATGGTACAACTCTGTACCTTGTTTTCGTATAGTGCTCATAGCTTCATGTGATAGATAGCCGCAGGGTAGTTCCTTTATAGTCTGCCAAACTATTGTGTCATTAATTCTTTGATCTCTTTCCATATCCTCCTTTTCTCTTTCTTCACTTTTAAGCTCCCAATGTAATTTTTTAGCTTTTAGTTCTCAAATCATTGATTCTGCTCCAGTGTGTGAAGACTGATTGGAAGGCATGTTTTCTGCAGGGAACAACCTCGCCAACCCCACAGCTGACTGGGTTTTTCTGCAGCATGATCTGTTCTCCTGTGGTCCACAGGAATGTGGCTCACATAATGATTGAAAACCCACACCAAAAGATTTTTCCCATGTATGCGGTTTTGTTCGACCAATGCATGTGTGCCCCTTCTGGATGCATACAATACAGATGAGAGAGCACAGCAGGGGAGGTGAAATAGATCACTGTGTGACAGGTGTCACTGCGTGTTTTTGCCAAGTCTTATAATTAATGGACCCATTGTGAGAGGAAATTTATTTTTACATGTAACATTCTTTTCTTATTCTCATTATCTAAGTGTGTAATGATTGTACAGCCCTGGCAAACTCAAGAGATGGTAATGAACTCAAAATGTAAGCATTGCATTGCACCCAGCGACTTTTACTCCCACGTTGCTGAGAATCACAACTAATAATGGAGATGTTCTGATCAGTGACTGGGGGAACTGTCAGCTATGATTTGGGCCACTGCCAGAGATTAAGAACGTGGTTGGGTCATGGTGTGGGGAAGTTGTTAGCCAGCCTTTTTGTCTCTATTATCATGCTTCCTCAAATAAAGTGGGGGCATGGAGGGGGCTGGGTGGCACTCTCTGTTTGATCATTGATCTCCATGACCCCATTTGAAGGGTCTTAATCTCTCAGTTGACCTCTTCAAGGATTTTGTTGAGGAAGGGGTGACAGGGGTGGATGTTGTCTGGGAGCTAGCAAGGCTGTTAGGATGCTGTGGGGAAAGTGATGGGGGTGTTTTTTCACTTGAGTGGAGATGCAGGGGCGTAATGTGCCTGGAAGGTGTGTGGATACACACGTGTGCACATGCACAAGTGTGTGCAAATCTGAGGTATGGAACTTTATGCAAAGTGCTCAACCACAGAAATTCAAAACTTGGTAAATTTCACCATCAAAGTTTACTTAGGCCTACCTCACCGACGCACAGGGACTTTCAGATAGGATTTGTGGTTTTGTTGTCTAGCAATAACTTGCCTTTTATGTACAGTTTTTGTTGTGTAATTTCTGGTAAAACTGATCTGTATCACATAGTTTAGACAAATATATCCCCTATTCTGTGTTCTCTCTCCTCTCTCTTTGCTCCTTTCAAAGCTTTTTGAGCTGTATTATTATTATTACTACTAATACTACAACTAGTAGTAGTGAAGTAGTAGTATAGTTTCTATACCTCATAAAATATAAGGGCATAAAACTATACCAGCAAATGCATTGATATCCAGCTGGCGTAAAGGTGATTTTCTGTTCTAACCACACTGACTGAACATGGAGCCTTCCTCTGAGGATGTTCTTCCATCATGCAAATGTCTAACTCTATCCCCAAAGAAGATTTAAGGCTAACTTTCCTTCAGCCTTTGTGCCCTCAAGTCTCCAAAGCACTACTCTCCATGACAATAAGAGGATAACACTGTCTCTGTCTTCAGGGCTCAAACTGAATGTTGTGACAGGACAACCAGACTGCACCCTTTCACATAGATCGGCACCACAATCAACAGCTTCATAGACTAAACCAATCGCGTTGTCCATATCCTCATCATGGTGCTAATTGACAAGGGTCTGTGTGGAATTGACATAATACGTTTTTATACTTCAGACTGGTGTATGTACTTGTCTGCAAGAATTACTCATATCTTTTTTTATATAGAAGTTAACCATGACTCTTCATGTCCTCTCAAAGCACAGTATGACTAATAGTTTTCAAAATAGTTTTTTGGGGGTAGTTTTATTTGTCAGTGAACGGTCAAAAACAATACATTGGCTTTTCTTCAAGAAAACCTTTTTTATAAGTCATTTAGGGGTGCAATTCTGCAGGTTATGAATTTATTTTTAAAATACAAAAATGTGAAAATGTTATCAGTTATTGGTATTGGCTGTTAGAAGCAGGTAATTATTGGTTATCGGTACCAACAGAAATAAATCCATATCGCGCATGCCTAGTCTTTGCTTTCCCAGTCTACATCTGGTCCGTCCTCCTCCAGGTCAGAAAGAGGTGTGAATGCATCTGAAAATTGCAAAAAATTGCCAGAAGAATAATCATTTCTTGACTCAAGCTTTTAACTTTAGTTACAGCAATAACAGCTACACTTCTATCCCAAAACCTAGCACAGACATATAAATGAATAGTTCTTCAGAATTTGAGGGAGACCAAATGTATATCATTTTCACAGGCTGCAACTCATGCCGCTCTGTCACCTATACAGATCAATGCTTCCTCACCCACACACATCATTCAGTGGTTGAACAACTCAGGGATCAGATAAACGCTGCAACAACTCAGTGTGTATTTGGTTGTATGCTTGGGGATAGCTGGATCTATTTTCCCATTTTTCTTTAATGAGACAGAGAACAATGAACAATGTTAGTGTAATTTTACGACTGTGAGTGGCTTTTTCTATAGACTGATACTGTGCTATACCGTCGGAGGAGTAAAGATTACATATGCTTATTGGAGAGATTGATGCATTTACACATTTTCAACATCTGCCAAGAATGCATCTCAAACCTCTGTTGCAGCCGGTTTGAACCTCCAGAATTCATCAAATCATTGGGAATTTGTGCATTTATGTAGAAATATCACATAGCTTTTACATTCTGCCCTAGATGGATGAAAAAGAGTTGTTGTCAGCTGAACAAGAGCAATTAACACAGGGTATTGCCAACACACTCTGTCCACTACCAGACATTAGATGAAGTCACTGTTTGTGACTTATTTCCCAAGCAGTCCCCTTAGTTTATAATCACTTCAGCAGATTAACATCCACAACACCCAAGGGTTAGAGCAACTGACTGATTCAGGTGGTCCATTTGATTTGATTACAGGGAATAACTCACACAAGGTTGTTTTGAAACACGTTTTGTGCGTAATGACTTCTGACTAAAGCTGGAATGTTAAGCCTCTTCCCTTTGATTTTTGTTTTGCTGACATAAATCACAGTTTTGCAACACAGTTTATTGAGGTCACTATGTTTTCTTCTCTCTGTAACTGCTCCTTCCTAGTGCAATTAACAACTGATGAGAAAGGTGTTTTGGTGCACTCTTTTGGTGCAGCTTTCATGTGGATTGCAAACATCTACCGGTTTTGTGAGGAGAAGATACATCGTGCCAGGAAGGGCAAAGAGAGGAAGAGATGGGAATGTTTTCATTTGACTGTCTTTGGTATTCAGGCCAGATAATTAAGTGTCTCTTTTAACTTGTCTCTTCTTCAAGACCTCCAGATGTGTCTGAGTGTTGTCAGACAAGGTGTGTCGCTCTGACATGTCCGTCCATGAGCAGCTGTGCGGATGTGTTCATTTATGCACACACTTGTGGATATCAAACCGTTGTGTTTTACATCACAAACCTTTTCACCACAATTTCCCTTCCTCGTTGTGTCACACTCCCACACACACCATGGTGTTATGTGGTCAATTCACTGCTCACCCTCAGGAATGTAGCTGCACCCCGACTACACCACACACGCGCACAAACACACACACACGCACACACACGCTGTGGTCTCCCTCTCCTTTACTGTCTTCAGCTGGAAAGGTTTAAAAAACGAAACTTGCACAAGATTCCTGGGAAGGAAACCATAAAAGATAGATTTGATGTGAAGAGGAAAACCACAGTGCTGGTTGAATTGTGATAATGACAGACAAGACACTTCCTGGCTTCTTGTTTTGAGGGGGAGATACAAATACAAATGCTCAAACGGTGTTACCTAAGCTTAGCCAGGTACAGAGATTACTCTGACAAGGCTGAGGAAAAGCAAGAGGTCGAGGAAACACAAAGCTGCAAATGAGAATGGCAGTGCCCCAGAACTCCCTTTCTGCTTATCTGTCTGGCTATCGTCTGCGACTCTTATCAACACACCAATTGTATCCAGGACACGGGTCGTGCCTGTGTTTTAGTTTGTAGCTGTACTTGGTCGTCGCACTGGAACACAGTCTAATCAACCTGCCACATCAGTGATGAGGAATTAATGGACAGCTCCAGACTTTTTTCCTTTTATTCTAAGTTGTATTTGCTTTTCAGACCCAAAGCGCAGAGGTCACCAGACACTGTTTGTCCTGCCCTGATTATATACCTCTCTTAACCCTCCTCTATTAAAATATTTTCGCCGTAACTTCTCTTTCCTAAACCCCATATTATCACCCAGCCCTCACTTCTATGATTGTCCTCCACTGGACTATTTTTAAATATTTGTATTTGTTTTTATTGGTGTTGTTGAAGTCTATTTAATAACCAAAGCAACCTTGAATGTGGGTTTTCTTTGTGGTTTGTCTCTTGCAGATTGAAACTTAGAGTGCAGAATCAAGATTTTTTTGTGGAGTGCATCATTGTTTAGGATGATTGCCCTTTAGTTCTTGACCTTCACGATTTCCCATTAGTTGTTCAGAGGGATATAGAACTCTAGTGCCACCCTGATGCCACCCTGTTGTATTAAAGCTGTTTTCTTAAGTCACCAGTGTTTTCCTCAGCTGGTATGTGACCTGACCATGACTCAAACGTTTGAATAACATTCAGTGGCAGGTTTTTTCATTATCCTGTATTTTTTAGGATGGAAAAAGTCCAAAAGAAGTCCAACATATTTACATAATTTTGATCATGATGCCTAGTTTAAATATTTACCTCTAAGCACAATTTGAATTTCCAATTTGAATTTTATTACAGGTGAAGTAAGTGACTTTGGAGAAAGATGAAAGTAATTGTTGAAAGTATTGTTCAGCCTTATTGCCGGTTAGGGTTAGGGTTAGTACACACATACAAAAGACACAGTCAAACTAATATAATTATGCTCTGCACTCTGTCCACATCATCCATTTTTTAAGCGTCTGCATTCCTTATGGCACAACCACCTCCAGATGTTCTCCTCCTATACTGTACCCATGTACAAATCTTTTTCTGAAAAAGTCAGGGAACCCTTGCTTGGGTTGGATTTTCCCCCATAAAGCTGCTTTATTTGCCAATGTTTTTCATCTCTACAAAAAGGCTTTGACATTGGAGCCCCTCAACAGCACATTCTGGATAAAACATTAAGGAAACCAGGCCTCACAAACAAACTCTCTCCCTGTCCTAAAAAGACAAATGACAGCTTGAGATATATGACTGTGTAGGTTTATGAAAAAGCAAGAGAAAGTCTGCACAGGGTCATCACAAGACCAAATTGTTTTCAAGGTTTTCTGCTATCATACTTTGCTGAAGGAATATATTCTGAAATGCATTATTCAAAATATCGTGACTGTGGTGACTGTACTGTTTTGTAATCTTTTTGAACTGCCTGCCTGTTCCTTAATTTCGCATTCTGCTTGTGTCTTCATTTTATCTTTTAATTGATACATTTTTGTGTCTTAGCGCTCATGTGTCACTGACCTGTGTACATGCGTGGGTTTGTATGTTTTATCCAAGAGTTGCATCTTTGTTTTCCTGTCCATCCTGCAACCATCTTACCCCCTGCTATGGCAGACATGACTGATCTGCAGGCTTGTCAGGTACCATCAGTGCAAAGCTGGTCCCATGTGACGCCCCCGGCGGCTTGCCAAAAGCTAATTGTGCTAATTGCCGAGCGCCAATCCTGTAACAAGGCTTTGAGGGGTGACCCACCAACACAGATGAAAGCACTCAGATTTGTCTTGTGTCAAGGACTTGCGGGTAATCGGTGCGTCCGCTGACCTACAGGGCAGGAGGGCAGGACCACAGCGCTGTGGCCAGTCTGTATTAAGAGAACGAGGATGGGCGACATGAACTAGAGGATCCATCCTCTGGGTCCTCCCAGACCTAAAGTTCAGGAGATTAAAAAATACATTATTAGCTGCTTGTATCTGAAAGTAACTTTTTTTCTTAAATCCCTACTATATTAATATTATGATTTTCATGGATCCCTTTTTTTGACGGTTCGATATTAATTTTTGTTCTATTTTGGTAACATTTACTCAGGAATATGCACACAAACATCTATAAAACCTGACAGAGCCACTTCCTTAAAATCCAAACCTGTCATTCACTGAGTTGTGTGTTTCTGCAGTCAGGTCTATGCTTTGGTCTGTGGAAACACTGTAGTATATATAATCCAGTCTCAAGGATTGATAGATGAGCCCAGAAACCAGACAGAAACTCTCCCAAGAGATTTACCAGTCACCAGGTCATTTTACTTTTGCAGCTTTAGTTGTCTGATAGCCTTAGCTTGGGGTGGGGGGTGTTTTGTGTCTACGGTGGAGAATTGGTTTTTAAAAAAACATATGCCTCTGTTTGTTCCTTCAGCTGATTGTTAGTTGCCCCAAGCTCATTCTTACGGGTGTAACACCCTCTATATAAAAATCCTTTAGTCAGGTTTCACACTGTCTGTGAACACATTTAAGGGCTTTCACAGAGCACTCAGAGAGCCTTGTGCTGCCTTTTCTGTCCTCATGTGTAAGAAGAGTCTGACCAAAGACATTCAGTTGGCTGTGAATGTGTTGAGGAAAAGAAATGTAGACATGATAGGGAAATGCTGTCTGACAATCTGCCAGACACTCGGAAAGAACGGCGAAGTCTGACAGTTTTGTAGATGTTTGAAAGATATGAAGACTAAATACCAGTCTGTAAAATGAATTAGACTGTGGAGATGTAGTCAAGACTTGGATGAGAAGTGTGATCTGTCATTTTAGCACACTTGCACCTTTATTATTGAAAGGTAGTGCAAACAAACCAACTCTAAATCCTTTAAAGACCAAATGTTCGATGCACCATACCTGGAGTCAAGCCACATGCTTGGATCACTGTGAAACATTTAAAGATTTAATGCACGCCTCAAATTTAAGGGTCAGTGGTTTCATGACTCACACTATAGCTTGCGGTCCCGCTTGACATTGTGTGAGATCATTTGACTCATGCTAGGCAACCTTGATTGGCACTTTATAATGCAAGGCCAGCATGCAATCACACACATGCATGCATACACACACCACTAAACTTTCTGGTTCCTGTCAGCTCTCTTCAGCCCTGCAGATACTCTGGGATGGCTTATTTTCCCGATAGGGGGCGGCCCAGAACCCTTTTAGCAAGTTTGTTACTCCACTGAGTTGGGATGACTCACTTGGAAATCATGGCGTCAAGGTGTTGCTTGTTTTGTGGGAGTTTGATGTCTGACCTTCCCAGTCAATGAATAATGAAGCAGTCTGCTCCTGGACATGTATTAAGTTTATCTCATCTATGCAGTGTAGGTGGTATTATAGTTACGGTAATATACTGGCACTCAGCCAGAAGGTTTTGCGATCTTAATAACAATGGTGTGGCTCACTGTACTTTACTGTATTTGATTGAAAACATGTTACATTTTATCACAGATTAAAGAAACCTCAACTGTCAGTGATCTGACGTTTTAGGAGATTTAATTAAAGGTTGAATCTAAGTGATTGAAAAGTATTTTACTACTTTCCTTTGTACTGTAATCGAGTGTGACATACAATATTACCTAATTACAGCAGATTTTTTTTTCTGCATACCTGGGTTAAATAATGTCTGGAACTTGATACATCCTTGGACCCCCATTGCATTCAGCCATCACTGTGCTGCTCAGCACTGAAATGATGTTCTTTTCACTCAACTGGAATGGTGCTGGATATTAAAATGTAACAAAGCAGAAGAATCAATCAGTCAAGAGCGGTGGGTTTTGGTTGCCCTTCGCTGAATTGAAAGAAAGATCAAACACAACTCCCCCTTTGACTTTGTTACACCTGTGACAGCACACATTGGAAGGGTTAAAGTGTGTGAGCCAGAAATCAAATGAATGCACAGAATACTTGGCAGATCACTTTTCCCCAGTGCAATGTAGCTACATGAACATGTAAACTGTCTGAGTTTTGCAGACATTGCTGCAGGGCAAAGGGAATTACACTGTCACACAGAGGATATGGAGCTGCCGTGATATCCTCTTGGCACATAGTTGAAGACCATCCAGGTGGAAATTGGTATGCTCTGCCAAGAGGGAGGTTAGGAGTGAGGTAGTTGCGGGGAGGTGCTCATCTGCATCAGCAAGCATTGTCTTTCATGTAAACAGTCTAAGGTTTTGTATGTTGTAGTTGTCAAAGGGAGAAGAGGTAGTTTGTGTTGTTGGTTGTCGAAGGAAGCAGATGTTAAGGCTTGTTTGCACGTGTGAGGTTATTCACACCTGTATATTTTTTGGATTGATACAGTTGCGTGCACATCTGTCAGCACTGCAGTTATGCCACACAGCCAGGACGCATGTCATTGAGATCTAGTTTGTATCTTTGCCTGTGAGTGAAAAAAGGAACTGCTTTTGTACAAGTATTTACTCCTTTGAGACAAATATGAACTTATTGTGAAGACATGTAAAAAGGCCCATAGACTCACTGATAGTGGGGTTTAGTATTTTTGTAATATGGTCACAGAACATAACCTCATGTGTCCTGTCACTCAGAAGTCAATGTCAATGCTTTTTCAGTTACTGTCTTCAAAGTTAGTGTGAATGAGTTGATATTTATATATACCATATATATTTTGAATCAGTTTCTTCTGAACTGTTTTAATTTAAAATACTCTCAATACTTTTTCCATAATAACAGTAAAAAGTGTTGATGTTATTGAAGACATATTCAAGTGATAACACCATGTATTACAGGTTGTTACTAACCATAAGATGACAGGAGAAACGTGGGAAATGCAGAGCATTACAGTAAAAGCTTTTTACACTGCCAGTGTCTCTAACACAAGAGTTTGAGGGCCCTCAGCTGGTACAACAGGTTCAGTTTCATGATGTATCCAGAACTTGTAGGCCAGCAATTGAAAGAATCTACTCAATGATTACAACAGTGTTTGCTTGAGAGTTTTTATTGATAGAAATGCATTTTTTCTTCATATATAGGCTTAAAAGATGGTTTGGTAGTGTTCCCTAATTTGGTCTGGTTGAATTTACTTTCTCTTGCTTAAAGGTTTTTTCTGTTTTTTCAACCCCTTTCAAAGGAAAAGCCCAATCAAGTAGCAATAAATGATATACTGAGTGCAGTGTCTAAAGAATATGAAGGATGATTAAGAAAGATTGATGACATTTTTAAGCATGACTGAAAGATCATTAAACTGATGCTGAATTAACCGGCTTGACTGTTTGAGCATAAAAGAAAATTGAGCAGATAATGATAAAATTGGCAACCATCCACATTCTTGCTCTTTTTGACTTAATTTCTAAACATGGACAGAAACAATATTGAGCAACCCTGTCCAGTACTAATACAGAAGCAAAAAAATGTAATTTGGTGCAGAAGCTAATGTTTGTGCCTCCTCACCAAACACGTCTGAGAGTTCCGATGCAGTCAAAAAAAGACTAAAAAAACACCATTCTTTCACTCTCATGCCCAAGCCAAAGCTGGTAAACAGCCATGGCCACCCTGTCTGCAGACACAAACCAAGGCACATTTAATGGCTCTGAAAATCTTAGACCAAAAATGGAGATGTGACCGGCAGGATTTGGCAGCCAGGTGTTTTGAGCAGCACAGTCCTGCCTGGTTACGATTAAAGCCTCCACATTATCGCAAACATTCTTCAAGCGAAATAGCATATCATCCTAATGGGGTTACTGAACCATACCTATTACTGCTTTCTACTTACTGAGTGTATGCAATTAACCAGTTCTCACATCACTTCCAGTTATTGAATAGGCTGGGTAGAGTTGCTACATGTAGGTTTTGATGATACAATTATAGAAATGCTCCTATATTTAGAAAGACTTTGAGTGTGGTCTAAGTGCATGTGCTTTTTGTTTTCATCTGGCCAGTACACATGGACCCCACACACCCATGGGACTAAAATGTGATCCGTGTCTGGATATGCTATTTGTATAATCATTAATCCACCCACGCCACGTGTGTTTACACATGTTATTTATGTGTTTTGTTGTCTGCATGCTGTCCGCATTGTGATCTTGTCTCGCTTTTCATCTAGACCAAAGAACAAAGGTGAGTGTGGTGAGCAAGAATAGACCAGGCAGATGTAGGACATTAGACATGATGCGGTGCTGCCAGTTCTGGGTTGTTTGACTCACAGTAGGAAACAGAATGATTTATTTTTAGCCAGCCATACTATAGTAAGGAAAATTAGTGATGACTGTTGGCAGACAGGGTGTGTGAGCAATGCTTTGTGGAGTCAGAGCAGGAAGTACTGTACAGGGCGGCTGTGACACAGGAGGTAGAGCAGGTCAGCCATTTATTGGAAGATCAGTAGTCCGATTTACCAGATCCCCCAGATGTTGCAGTGTCCTTCAGCAATATACCGAATCCCAAATTGCACCTGATGGCTGTTCCATTGGTGTGTGGCTGGTGTTGTGAAGCACTTTGAGTAAGTAGTTAAGAAAATGGCTATAGAAATTAGGGGTTGACTGATATGTTTTATGATTATCCAGGAGACAGATAACCAAAACCCACCGCTCTTGTTCCAATAAATGGAACTGATCCACATTTCCAGGAACAAAAAAAATCATGTTCTCAAACTGTTGTGATGTTGCTTGCAAAATTTCAATCAAAGCTGATACATTATTTGTCTGAACACAAAAGCAACTTTTAGTTTCTGACATAAATACTATGATTAGCTCTTTGAACTATTTTAACTGAAAGGTCCAGAGGATCTGAAAAGCTGACGAGGGACCTCCTCAACTCCTAAACTGCCGCTTAAACTCAACCAGCATGACTCTTTTTCTCCTAAGTCATTCCCACACACGTCACAAGGCCTGCCCATCACTGTTTGCGGTGCGTGCTGCATTGGGCAGTTTCACTGTCACAGCCCGATTGCTCATCTTATTCGCTCAAAATGACAGATGAGTCCCCTGGGCTGTCTGCGCCACATGAGACGCTCCTCCTCAGCTTCCTGGGATCAGGTTTACCCTCCAAAAGTGCTTTAGAGCAACGCCAAAAGAAGACAATATGGCATTATTATCCTTACAGATAATTTAAGATTGTAATGTCTTAACTTAACTTCACCACATCTTTATCGAACAGATTCTCATAACAGATGTTTACAGTCACCTCCGTTAAGAAAATGTAAACAAAAAAACTCTTTGATGGCGACTGTATAGTCAAGAATCATAGAATCAAGCGACACGTCATGGCATGTACTAGCATCATATTTTTAACTCTTTCCTTCTCTGATGCAAATACTTTCCCCCCACATATAACACAAGCGTACGTTTTTAAGCTGTGACTTCAACTGAGTTTGACCCTTTTTTTTCATCCACAAACCATCCCCTGTGGGAATAGTTTGATGCTGTTCGTTGGAGCTGATGTGGGTGGTGTGAGCCATGCAACCCTGCCACCCTGCTCCAGTGTCCTCGTCTGTCCCTGTCTGGCCTGCCCACCCCTCTACCTCCCTCCCGCGGTGTCCTTTCTGAGGGCCAGCTCCTCTGAACCCAAACAACAGTTCCATTTGTTTTGCCAGGGCTGGGAATGCACTCAGCCATCTTTAGCTGTGTTTCTGCCAGCCCCACTGGATGCCAAACCTGTGGACCTTACTCATATGCCAGCTCTTCCTTTTCTTTTACTTTCTTTCACTTTGTCTGCCTGAGTTTCTGGCAGTGCCAATGTCTAAGTCAGTGGTGAAGGGTCCTGAGAAGGGACTATCTGTGTGTGGCTATGTGATAGTGAATCAATCTCACTGTGTACGCCATGATCCAAGGAGAATTAATGAAAGACAACACATTTCACTGACCTGAGTGAATGTTTGACAAAATATGTTGTAGATTAGTGATGATACATAACCACCACCACGGAGGTCATGTTTTCACCTGCGTCTGTTTATTTTATTTTTTTCAGCAGGATTACACAGAAAAGGATTTCCTCGAAACTTTGATAGAAGATGGCTCTCGGCCGAGAATAAACCCATTAACTTTACATTTATTTTACAAATGATCATCGTCAGAAACAAACTTTTTTATTTTTACAGAAGTAGTGTTTTTTACTTGAGCAAGTTAAGAAACAAGTAATGGTTGTATTTTCTCAACTATTTGCATTTGAGCAGCCACTGCTCATTGGAGGCAAATAGGCCATGGACTAGACGTGAATGCCTCAGTGCTCAACACTCCACCATCACCGTTGTGTGCGAGATGGATGAGTGAGTGTATGTAAACACTGCATAGTGTCCCAGCATTGCTCATGGAGCAGAACCAATGTGGAAATCTTCAGATTGCACTTGAAGGACTTAAAGAAACACAAGTAGCTGATAGCAATCGGTCCGTCTCAGAGATCCGGTTGTAGCCATCACTTCAAACAATCCCTGATGCTGATGTGTTTACTCAGAGGAACAGTGTGCAGAAGTTATGGAACAAGAACAAATGAACAGATTGTTCCTGTATCTTCTATCTGAAGCACAGTGACAAGTAGTCAATAGTTACTAAGTTTGATCTAAAGTTTAAAAACTTTAGGATATTCTTTGTGGTCATTAGTCTTTTCATGACTGAAACATGAGAGCTCAAATCTTGTTGTAGTTTTTTCTATATGGCAGGTTCCATCTTTTCAAATTCAGGCACGTTAGTGGCTCCTCCCTCAACAAACATGACAACAGAGAAAGTGGGAGAAACGGTATGACCACGGACTGCCTCCTCGGCTGGGCGGAGTAGCATGAAGAAAGGGGAGTAATCTGCCCTGTCTGGTACATTACCCATGAATGAGGTTTGAGCATGTCAGGGGACTCATAGAGGATGCACTCTGGCCTTAGGACACAAAGAGAGGGCATGGCCAGTCACTTTGTAGCACTTAAATCCTCCACTCCTGCTTCCACACATCATTCACTTTAGTCATTTCTGGGCTTTTTGTAGTTTTTTTTTTTTTTTGGATGCAGTTCACATCCTCAACAAGTAGGTGACCCTTGTGTGCTTTAACAATCAAGTATACAAGTTATTTCTTAGAAGGCTTCAAACAATTACTGTTACTTCCACAAAACCCCCAATATTTTCAAAGAAAGCTCAGAAAACATATAAAAACACTACCAGCAGGGGAACTTTTATGTAATGCTTTAATTTTTCTTCCCCTGACTTCAGTGTCAGACTGAGACTGAGCATCACTTACTTTCTTTTCCCCTTGAGTTCTTATCTATGTCAGTGGGCAAACACCCTGTAAACAAGTGGCCATTTGATCCCTGTCCCCATCTCTTTCCACTTTTAGAACCAAGTGGCCTCTTCATGGGGATGTCCCAACTGGCATGGGTGTGTCCAGACTTGTCGCAGAGTCTAAGCCCCCCTCCCTTCAATGACAGAGGCACTCCCCCATGAATCATGGAGATGCCTTAGAATGGATATGCTCATCTTTCAACTAAATTGAGCAGCGTTATCCCTCTGGCCTTGACAACAGTTACCGTGTAGGAGATCTGATTATAACCCCATACGAGGTGATTGTGTTTAATCTGCGGTGTTGATGTCATGAACATAAGAGATGGCCGTGACCTCAGTGTGACATGTTACTGTGCCTGACTTAATCCACGTCACCAGCAGTGAGTATAGGTCTGCATTCATGCATTATGATCTCATGACATGTAGGATTCAAGGTTCCTTGATCTGTACCTGAAGTATATCATTACAGATGATAAAAAAGGCCCCCACAGTAGGCATCAGAAAAACGAGACACAGTAGTAATGATACTTAAGTTACCTTAAGTAATCTGCTATGACTGAGTGCATGTGGTGCCACATTTGAACTGCAGTAAATGATTGACAATGGCATGGTACTTTATAGTCCAAAGTGGGCATGGTTCTGCACATTGGTGTATTACACATGAGTGTAATTACTGTAGAAAGGTAGTAAGGGAATGCTTCATGCTGTTCCTTTTGTGTCTGATAATCAGATTGCATGCACAGCTAACATTATCCAACGTTCTTCTCATGGATCGTCCACTGATCTTTTGTCATGATTCATATTTTATATTTTAGTAGTTTTCATTTAACTGTAAAAGGAGGTGAGTTACAGGGCTCGTTGTTGGGCCAATACGGATTCACAGGTAATCCCAGATGTAAGGGTCATAAAACTGCCACAATTGCCGGGTAAAATGCATATTTTTGAAGGAACATATTAGATTGCACGTCAGACGGTGATATATTTTTGGCATTCAGATGAGCAGCTTTGGACTGTTTAAGTAGATTTGATCTGCCTCAAGACGATGCAGCGAGACGTTTTAAGATATTTTGTTCTGCAGTGCAACAAAACTGCAACACAGACATTGACTGCAGACAGTATTGTGTGGGACTTGGCAGACACCCCCTGAAGCGTCTTTTGAAAAAGGTTACCTTGTTTGCCCCTTGAGCTATTTTCGCTCTGCCTCTCTGTCTGGACTCGCCAGTCTGTGAAAATACTCCTCACTAACCTTACCTCCTCCTCCTCCTCTCTCCCTCCCTGCCTCCCTCTCTCATGTCTGTCATGACATCACCAGCATCAGGTATCCAAAGCAGACGGCAGTAAACGGGTATTTGTTTAATAAGCATTATTAACACACCTGCTTTGCAGCACATTCCTGATTACACGCTCTAATGGGACGGGCACTTCAAGTAGGATTAGTCAAGCCTGGGGGCCTACACCTGAATCTCAGAGCTACTCTAATATGCAAACATCTCCTAACAAAAAGGGCTGCAGAAAAGTCTATTGTAACCCTGCTCTGACAGTGTGTTTGATCAACTGGTTTACCCATACACACCAAAGACTGTGATCCTCCCTCTAATATTTGATTCAAATTGAAAGAAGACAAAATTATGACTTGAAAGACTAATTCTTACAGAAGCCAAAATGTTGTCTGTGTGTACTGAAAACATTGTAGTTACTCCCATAACACACAGCCAGTTAACTGTGTAGGTGCATGTCAGTTTTATAGTCCCTGAAACAACTGAAGTCAAGTTAAATAACAGTAACGTACTTAAAGTGATCTGAATCCAAATGGTTGTGTTGTCCCAAAGCCACATGACTGTTAAACCCATGTAAAGTAATTCTGTGTTTCCATTAGTTAGCTTCTGCTTTCTCCTGTCATTTTGGGAAAAAAATGAAACTACACTACATACATAATTAACTTGCTGAGGATTTCACCAGTGTTGCATCTGCTTTGGTGTTTCACTGGTGAACTTTTTTAAATAATCACCCCCTCATCCAAAATGTGATCAAAGTTTTGCTGAGCCACTGTAATGTACACCAGTCAAAATCCTAATGATGTGTTTGTTTTTGGTAGCTCATGTTTTGTCATGCCCAAAGTGCAATTTGTCCTGTTGCTAAGTGCAAATATGAAAGAAAATCTGTCTCGTTTCCCACACACAAACATTATTCTTTCCAGTCCCCAAGTGGGTGGTGGTAATTGTTGTCAATTTTGCCTCTTAAACTGTGGGCACAGCACATAATTGTCTCGGTACCACCGACATGTACCAGATTTGCAAAACCACCTATTCATCCTTTTTTTATCATTGTGGATACGTGAGCACCGACTGAAAGCATTTCCCCCGGTGTGCCATGTTGTATTATACCATGAAGGAGTTGTGGGCTGGTGGTATGGCGTGTTTTTGGTGTTGGTTGGCAGATTGGAGGCAATTTTGGAACCAGGCACATATAAGTGTTCACTTTATCATATTTTGATTAAAGAAAAAGGTTTTTATGTAACACAAATTTACAAAAGCAGTTTGCCTTAGATGAGTGAATGCGTATCCCTGCATGCATCCTCCTTGCACATGGCATGTTATGACAGTCTTGAAGTCTAGTCACTGCCCCTCAGGTTTAACCAGTGAATGCGAGGGAACAAACAAAATGTCTAGGGATATGACTAAGCCCACTAAGACCTAATTAGGGCTAATGGTGAAATGTGAAAGGTCTCTGATGTGATATGACCAGAATGACCTTACATGGGTTAGCTCGCAGGGAGTCTGCCTAATGTCTGCACCCCGCGGCATGACCAGTCCTCAGCGCTGACATCCTCTCAGAACACTCCGCTTCTGCTGATTAGATTCAGGCACTTACTGGAAGTGAATCAAATGATTTTGGGTGTTTGACAAGCGGCTGTGGCATCGATTCCGGATGAAGGCTGCGGGTAGCTCTGCCTTCTATAAGGACATTGATGCAGAAGCTCAACCAGAATACTATTTCCTTTGCTTTTATTCTAGGGAAGGGTCACAAATCTTTTATTTTCCAATGTTAAAAGCTTTTCTCCTCCTTCCTGCTCTCTTTAAATGACTCCTTTAGTGTTTGTTGTGCAGAAGGGGCTTTCCGCTATACAACATTTACGATATTGTTTCCTCTTTTCTCTGGTAATCCTAGCCTGTGGAAAGATAGTCTGTTTATCACCTGTGAAAATGAACTGCCAGTCATTGACAATGGAGAGGATGGCATTCCAACACTCACACAATTACTGCTGAAAACTGAATACGTCCGGACAATGGCATGTTTAACGGAAACGTTTATGTGTAATGATCTCGTGTAATTGAGGCCTTTTGAAGTAATGCATGGGTGATGAGAGGCGTTATTGTTTACTTGACATACACACCAAACAGTTACAGTACACTCGCACCTCCAGTGACTTCACCACAAAAATAATAGTGGAAGATTTATTAGCTCTTTTACGTTATTTACAGTAGCAATGCCAAAATTGAAAAATATTCTGTTAGAAGTAAAACTCCTGCATTCACAATCTAGTAAAACTTCTAGTAAAAGTATCATCTAGAAAAAAAATTGACTCACTTTGCAGCCAAATGAATTCTGTCATTGCTACATTGATATATATGTGTTACTGTACCGTATCTTTCGTATCTTATTATCATGCTTTTGGTACAATGTATTGTGTATTATAAGTTCATTCTAGATTTTTAAAATTTGCAAAATAACTGCAATACAGGTACCATATAATAAATACACTAATTGTACACATTGAAGAGTGTTTACAGCTTTTGTGGAGTTCTACTGCATGTGAAAAAAGTAGGCTCCAAAGGAAGCTTTATGTAATCAGAGAAATGACCTCCTGTGATGTCACTGAAGTGGTTAAGTTGCATTGTGGGTAGTGTAGGAGCCAGGTTTTGAAAAGGAAGAAGACTGTGTGGAATAGAAATGGTAACAATTCTGGTTCTGCTGTATCGACTTTGATCAGTTGTTTTCAAACTGTCCATAATGAGTCCAGCAGTGGTTTACGAGTGCAGACCAGAAGACTGCTGTTCAACACGTGGCACCTACATTACCCACTTAGCCACCAAGTGACATCACTGGAGGCAATTTATCCGATTACATGCAGCTCCCTCTGATGTCACAAGAGGTTTTATACTCTTTATATATTTATAACACATGCAGCAGAACTCCACAACGCCTGCAAATACCCATTCACATGATGTGTGAAAATGATGAAGCTCCCCTTAAACATCGTAAATGTACCAAGTTACTTTCCACCGCTGCAAAGCATTTTATTATGACATGTATATTGTGAGCAGTCATTGTAACTATTAAACGGAAACAGGTGACACCCCTGTAGTAGCTTCTTCATTGCAGTCCGACTGGTCTGATCAGACTGACAGACCCAAAGGGTCTTAATAAAGAAAGATGAAAGCATTGGAACAGCAGCCAGACAATGAAAATGAACAGCTCTTTGTGCAACTAAGCAAGCCACTGCCAAGTTTTGGAACAGCTCCAACTGCCACAACAATGCTCACTCAGCAAACTATGCTTTATCTGCTTTGATTTGATTTGACTTTGATTTAGTAATTTATGTGCGTTTGACTCTTATCCAAAATGTAATAATTAACTCCCCGCGGGGAAGGCTTCACTTAATCACTTGGAGGTAATTTGTAGATAACACTGGAGAAGAGTTCTTTCTCGAGGCTCTCACCTCCAAGTACGTTTTAGGTACAGTAAATGTTGCACAACAACAGATACAGATACCGTAAACCGAAGAGGCATTTCTCTAGTGTCACAGATGCCTCATTAATCTGATGAGTGTCATTTGATTGAAATGTTTTACTTTTAATGAATCATGAACAGCACTTGCTAAAGTTTTTTTTTACTTTTAATGTCACTAAATCTTCACAACTGTATCATTAAACTTTTTTATTCTACTCCCCTGATTCTGTAGAAACTGGTTCACTCAAAACAAAATAATGGTACGATCTGATTTCAATCCATCACAGACAGCTTCCTTGTTGTCTTTTGTTTAATACACATTCAGGACATTTGTTTAAACAAGTGTCCTAGATCCTTGGGTTTGGTGATAATGATTTTGAACTTCCCAGCATTGCTCTGACAGTCGGTGACGGTTTGTGTTTCTAACGGAAATCTCAATGAAGTGATAGTACGATTATCGGCTTCAGTTTAGACATTTGTTTGACTCACTGATTCATTAAAAGAGATGAATACAAACACCATGAACTGGATGCATTTCTCGCTGTCATCATGTAGAGGTTTGCTCGCCTTTGAAAGCATCGCCTGGGCTTTCCTCACAGTGGATCATTGGTACCAATTGACCATTGTTCTAGACTGTAACACTCTTCCAAATATACAGATGTATCATATAATGTCAGCATGTAGTTTATAAAATTGTAACTGTGCCAACGTCATACAGAAAATAGAGGCGCCAAATTGACACTGACATTTTTAGTGTTACAGCAGTAGATTCACATCCAATTAGGGAAAATCTACAAATACAAATATTGGCCAGATGTCCAGATTATTGTAATACTTGTAATACTCTCTGCAGTTGAAGTACCTGGGTCATGTTTTCTTCTGCCATGTGCAAGCTCCACGCATAACGATGGTGATGTTGATGATGATGATGATGATGATGATGACATACATTAACATCTAGCAATATCCAAATTTGCAAACTAGAACCAAACAAAACAAAACGCAAAAATCTGTCTGTAGTTAGTTTAATTCATTCAACTTGTCCTGGACAGAATATGAGGTCTGCACTCTGCAACACATTTGTTTCTGTTTCCGTAAGAAACGTAAACTAAACTCAAAGGTGTTAATAAAAGTTCTTGCACTCAGGTAATGTTAATGCACTGTTGGACAAAACCAATAACAGGCTAATAAACGTATTGAGCAATCCAGAGAATAATTGAAACATAACAATACACAGAGCAATGTCTCAATTATACATGCTTTATTTATTTCTGTATTTATTCAGTTTAGTTTATTTGTTTGATGTGTGTTCTAGCTCCAGGCGAGGGAAAGCCCACAGTTTTTTAAAAATAGATAGGGAAAACAGAGCTGCATGTGCTGGGGGTTATAAGTGTGATGATCCATGGGTCTGAAGTTTTGAACTCATTGGGCTTCCTTAGCTCCAACAGCTTGTGTTGAGCTTTGGTTTTATTAACCAGAACTGTTAACATCTAATAATAATCAGTTGTTTCTACTTTCATTGCGATTCTTCATTCAAAATGATCTGCCTCAGCAGACTTGGTCTGTCTCTCTCTCCCGCCTGTGAGTGTGACGGCTAACACACATGTCACATGTCCCCGGTTTGCCTCTCGCTCAAAGAAAACACACACTCGGCTCTGCGTTCTTGCTGCTTGTGTGCCGACCAAAAGAGTCTGAGCACTGCGAAAGATATTTGTAAATATGTGGATCAGTTCTTTTAAAGAAAAAAAGTCTACAGACTGCAACACCTGCTGTCAATGTAAAGGGAGTCGATACCACAATGTTCCAACTGACTGTGTTCATAATGTTTATGCTGTAGCACTGGAAATGAGTTGCATTACTATTATGTTAAATTAATTATTGTCATTTTTAGAAAGACCAATCCAACATTTGCAAAAAAAGGTAATACTATGTCACTTCAGAATTGCAGTCTGCATAGTCACTTACATTTCTATAGACAGGATGATACAGTGTTCAACTTGTCACAAACCTTTTAAACATTGTTATGCTTTCTGTCAAAAGGCACTGTTATTAAGCAGTCCCTATTTTCAAAACTTGCTTTTTTTAATAGTAGTTCCTTTTTTACTAATGGAGGAGCATATGTCTACCTTTTTATTTTAGGATTTCCTCTTCCACAGAGTTACTAAAGTACAGTGTTATAATTATGTATATATAACCTTTATTTAACTAGGAAGTCAAATTAAGTTTAAAAGAGATGGTCAAAATAACAGAATCAAGGACATAACTAAACAACATCAAATCAAGTGAAATATGAGAAGTAAGTACAAAAATGAATTTCATAATACAGTGTGTGGCAGGTTAACAATATTTAGGCATGTATGATTGCAGTTTTATGTCAAATGGTTGCATCCTGTCAAGGCTCACATTAATTGACTGCATTTGCAACAGCTTAATATATCTAATTATGTGCATCATGACTAATAGCCGTGATGATAGTCAAAGATAATAGCTGTGTGAAAAGATTTGTAAATGATGGCTAAACCGGTAATTGGATAGATTGGTTGGTTGATTTGTTAGAAATGCTCTTTAACTATTGTAGTAATGGCCAAAGTTAGTAAACAGTGACTAGTTTGAAATATGACGCATCTCGTTCCTAGCAACATAATGTTCTTACTCACCCTCGACAGGTGGTATTCATCCAGATGGCTACTTGAATGTTACATCCGATAGACAACTTACTTTTAGCCATTAATTAGTTTAAATGTTCTCTCGGCATGTAGCACGTAGGTAGTTACACTGCCAAGTATGTAATGCGATGCTGTGTGTCCTGCCCCAACTTACGGAGCTCAGCACATGCTCAATCTTGTATGCCTTCTTTGCATCTTCAATATATAACACATGAATGTGAGGAGGTTCCTAATAATTGTTGGCTCACTATCTGGCAGTCATGATCAAAACAGGTAATTTGTTAAAATTGAGGCTTTCAGGATGATTGAAGATTGAGCCTCACACATTGACAGGCAGCAGATATATCATGTTTTTATTTTTCTCAACCTTGTTTGGACTCTTTTATGAAATTCATTAGAGGGTACTATAAACTACCAAGGTGCTTGACTTTTATCCTAAATATATGTAAATACTGTTCTAATGTTTCAGAAATTATGACCTAGAAGTTCACTCATTTATAAGCACTTAATAACACAATTTAAGTAAAATGACAGCCTGCGGGCCAAGGGAAATCAATTTTAACAAAGTTATGTATTCTTTGAAAATAAGGGGGAGTTGCTGTTGAAGGATTTGTTCCTCATGCTCAGAATAACATGTTCTGATGTTCAGCTGTTAAAGACTGGCCCAAAGAAGTCCCACAGGTTTTACATTCCTCTTGTAGCTGTAGCAGTTATTCTATTTTCAGTGTCCATTGCAGTCACTTGACATTGACGAAAGTGCAATGATAACTTTTGATGAAACTGTGTTGGGAGCCGGAAATGGCTAGTCAACCACTGTCCTCTGTCACATTTTGCACATGGTGAACTTGCAGGTCTTGGCACTCATTGGGTGGTGGCTGTGCTCAGTGACTCATGTGGCGCCCAGTGTCTGAAACTTTCGTCAAACGTCTGGCACATGGTGTGTGTGTCATTGTGGCCTGTGACGCTGGTGGCTCTAAATTACCCAGTGTCTGCTGATTGGTTGTGTTGAAGATGAGGCACAGGTAAGGGCCAATCAATGGACGAAATGAATGAATGAAACAATGAACAACACAGTGTGACCAACTCTGCTACCAAATGGCTCTATCTAACTTGTTAAGATCACCCTTACAATACCTTGCACTTGCGTCATCACTGAGTGGAATTGTCTGGTTATTGCCAGCTCATTTAGAATAATCAACAGGATGAAAGTTGTACATCACTCACAAATAAGGTTAAGTGATATTTTAGTTTTAAGTATTTTTGGAAATACTCCCGTCTTCTCTTAGTTGCTTCTTAACAGGAAGTTGCTGGTTTTACTTTTATTTTCTTTTAGTTTATAATATCAAAAAACTACTCAGTTATTGACTAGAAACAATCTCTTTGAGATTA
Source organism: Sparus aurata (assembly GCF_900880675.1). Classification (NCBI taxonomy): domain Eukaryota; kingdom Metazoa; phylum Chordata; class Actinopteri; order Spariformes; family Sparidae; genus Sparus; species Sparus aurata. Next base: position 24,579,046 of record NC_044191.1, read on the forward strand.
AGATTGCATTGTAAGAGATGTGACTACAGAAGGACAAATGAAATGATGAGACACTAGAACACATCCATTCACATACATGAACATACAGCAGAGGTGGGAAGCATCAGATTGCAAATACTTTGTCACTGTACTAAGTAGATTCTCAGGTCTCCGTACTTACTGTACTTGATAGTCTACCTTGGAAACTTTGCCAGATACGATATCCCCTCTTTGAATTATATTAATTTGACGTGAGGTTCAGTTAGCTTTGCAAAAAAATGTCCAGAAGAAATGTCCTTGAGAGAGATACTTTTATACTTTTAGTACATTCAAGTTTTTACACAAGTATCTATAGTTCAACTTAGTGAAGAATGTGTGTTCCTTTGCCATCTCTGACATATAGACAGCATCAGCAACAACCACAGACTTTCCTGCAAAACCTACTGCAGTAAAATGTTAGATTGGTCATTACAATTCCAAAAGAATAAAGGCTTGATCACTAGACAGAATCGCGTTCAGTTCAAATGGGCTGTATTAGAGGTTGAGGATCTTAATTAATTTGGGGTCTTTGCAGGTCATTTATGAGTGGGGGACACGTCAAACAAAGTAGGGTGATGAAACATAATTACATAGGGTCAGCTGTGAGCAAATCCACATCTCATCAAAAAGATTAATCAGTCTGTCACCAGAATCGCTGCTTTCACACAACTCTGACACCATCAATGCCCTTTGAATTTTTATCCAGCCATGGGTGTGTGTGGTGCAGTTGTGTGTGTCTTTATCCCTACCCCTATCCCTGTGATTGGTCCTGATGGGTGTGTTCTGTCCCCCCTGTTTGTTTTTGATTAAATCCTTTTTTTTAGGAAAGGAAGGTATGGTGACATTAAAATGCCTGGAGGGGGGATGTTGGCTTGTATAGAAACACTGACACTCACAACATGCCATTCTTAACACTGCACAGCGTGTCACTATTGCGTCGGCTTTGTTTTTTCACATAACTCATGGCCGGAATAAACTATGGTCGGTGCTTAATCATCATAGGGGCAGTCTGTGAGCTATAACCTCTCTCAGTCTTTTCGTTTAATTATCAGTAATTAGCATTCATAGCCACCAGACAATCAGTAACAGTTTGCTGCAGCCCCCGTCAAATGATTCAGCAGATGCCAGAATCCTTCATTGGGCGGCTTTTGCCTTAAGAGAGTTAAATATTGTTGCAAAAGTAGAAGTGAGCCAATATAATCTGTCTTCTCTTCTCTGCAGAAAAATAATTAAGAGGACTTCCAAAAGGGCTCAGTGCCAGTCTTGTAAAGATGAGATCATTGCGCAGTGTCAAATATTTTTTATCAGCTAGACTGCCAAAGATTGGGACTAATGAAAACTGCAAATTGAGTGCAGTCAGCATTTCAAAGAGACATTCTTTTTTTGAAATCTGCTAATTTCCCAATAAAACCACTCTTCAGGATGCCAAATGAAGATGAATGTGCTCTAAACTTTAAAGGTCCAGCTGCTGGATAAGTGTTTCTAGTGTTCTGATGTCTGGAGTTTAGACCCAGCATCAGCAGAGAGACCACCATTGTGTTTTCAAACATTTCAGGAATTAACAATCTATTTTATTAGAGAAAGGGAAGCATTCAGATGTTCAGCAACATCATGCAGCTGGGTGGCTCTTTTAACTTTTTTATGCTTTTGCTTTAATCAGATTATATAACAAGATTAATTGTAAATACCTCTGGAATGACGACGGTGTAAGGATAGAATATTTGTGCAATCGGTGAGATCAGATTCTCTCCACGTGTGTGCTGAGTGAGCAGACGAGACTGATGGAGGTACTGAGGGGGAGGACAGGGGATGAACAGCAGGAAAGCAGACAGGCGGAGAGGGAGGGGAGGGGGTCAGGTGGCGTGACTTTTTACTCCGCGGCTCACTGACCTTGACAATGGAGCCACAGCCAGCGACTCGGATAGCTCTCTCCGGTAGCGTCTCTCACTCTCACTCTCTGCCTCGCTGTCTGTTTCTCCCTCTCTTCCTCTCTCTTCCTCTCTATCCGCTTGCTCGTAGTGAGTCTAGCCTGCTGGCTGTGACCAAAATGCACCACCATCTCTCTGCTGCGACTCACCCCCTCTTACCTCACGTCTGCTCTTTTACCAGACAAGCGGGTTTAAAAAGTCAACTGCGCATTGAGCCGTCTAGACTGAAGCCGGTCAGCAACCTACCCTCCCCACCCCCCAACTCCCCTCCCCAACCCCCGACTTGTAAGTTGCTGGCTACAGTGGAAAAACGGATGAGGAGCAGGTGACCTTGCTGAGCTCTGTCCCTCATTTCTAACCAAGTGCAATATGGCGCTATGGCTATTATATAAGCATAATTACCACTATGTAACAATACACTGAAAGCTAAGCTCAAGCTGGGCCTGGACACATTAACAGTGTGACGATAATCTTATACTCTTGGACAGATTCACTGATAAAACAAGCAATGTAATGGCAACACCTGAATTTATGTTAAGTATCTCTTATTATTTTCATCACATGAAAATAGAATGTGTATCAGTGTTCTGCTGTTTACATGTAAAAAGAGATACATCAATCGAGAGCCTAATCTTCTTTACAAGGTGTCAGAGGTATGTAAATGAGAGCACACACTCTCCAGATAATGTACAAACTCCTGTGCCGAAGTGAAACTTCACAGTCTGCTGCCTGTTACTCTTTTGATGTTTGGTTTTATGAGTAATTTTTAACTTCCTGTTTTGGACACCAGTAGCCACAAACTGATTTACTTAACGCACGCTTGGTATAATTGTGGTTAATTGTACTTTACAGTGCACAAACAAATCATTTAGTTGGGAAACCTACCGTATGAATTAGCTGTCAGACATTTGAATAGTACAGCTTGCGGTAGCGCACAGCTCATGTTATTTTAGCATTGAGAGAAACACTGCATTCTTCTTGCAAGTGTATCATTTTCCTCCTGTCAGTTGATGAGGTGTAGTGTACAGCACCCTGAAGTGTGACATTCCATGTAAAGCAGCGCGTGATGGTTTTTTAAGAGGTGTCTCCAGCCAGCCAGTGGCCCCGCCATGTGCAGTAAGATGACTCTTTCCTCCACTGCACTGACAGCTTGATTTTCCAACAGAACATTAAACTGGATCAATTAAGCTGACTTTAAATGCCAGAGTCTGCTTTGCAATCCTGCCATTGCTCTTCATTGGTCTGGTTATCATACCTTCTTAAGTTTGTGGGAGTAAATAAAGTAGCAGGAAGTTTTTCAACTTCTTTTCATGGTGACCAGAAAGTTCTCTTGACTTTCGGGCCCTGTTTAGACCTGATATCAACATTCGTCCTGAATGATCCGATCACAAGTGGACAGCAAGTGTAAATGCTCCCCAAGACACATCGAGGATTTGAGGTCCAATCACCCAGACCTAGAGCTGTGCGATATTACGATATATATTGCAGTACGATATGAAAATGTCTACCGTAGCATCCCTCTGTCGTTTATATCATAATTTTAACATGTAGGCTACTTGTTTAGCACTGTTGCTACACTAACGTTAACATACACTACGGTTGTGATTTGATACGGCGTGTAAAGCACAACTCAATGTCGGAATGACCGTTGGATATCCAAATTTTGAGCTCAAAACAAGTTCATTGTATGAAGGCGAATGTAACTGCAGCAACGCTACTGCTTTGTGGTTGCATTTTCACGTCACCCGCAAAGACTCGTTTACGGCACCAATCGCTTGGGAGTTGACAGAGGCAAAGACGGAGGAGAGCGCAATGGAAGACGAAAATAACATTACTAGTAAAGTTACATCAGACGCAGATACAGAAGCAGAACCCCAAGAAGCCGAGCCGAAAAGGGGGAACCGGAATTCAATCGTTTGGCTTTGGTTTGGTATTAAAAAGTCAGACACCGACCAGACAACGTGAATCTGCAAAACATGCTGCCAACAAGTTGTTACAAGCGACTCGAGCACATCTAAACTTTTCTACCACTAAAAGACACGACATGAAAAACAGTACAGAGACAGCGAGAAGATGGGATAAAACCTCAAAACCACAATGTGGCGAAAAGAAAAAAAAAAACACCATACGAGCCTCAGAGCTTGGAATATTTTTACTTATATCTTATGTGTGTATGTATATATGTTATTATTGTGTTTGTATTTTCTGTATATATCTATGTGTGTATGTATTATATATATTGTGTGTGTTTATGTGTATATATATAGGTGTTGTTTATATGTGTCTATATTTGTGTATTGTATTATTGTTATGTGTTATGTATATTATGTCTATATGTGTCTGTATATTTGTATGTGTGTATCTTATGTATTATTTGTGTGTTATCTTGTCTATTATGTGTATATCTGTATATATGTATGTGTGTATCTATGTATATATGTATGTGTGTCTATATGTATATGTATGTATATGTATGTTATGTTGTATATGTAATATGTATAGTATTGTATATTTATATTGTTATTATATATATATTGTATGTCTCTATATTATATATTGTTGTATATAATATATGTTGTATTATGTATCTTTATCTATGTATGTTGTATCTGTATATATGTATGTATATGTATAGTTGTATGTATGTATATTCTATATGTTATTTTTATATGTTATGTATTATGTATTATGTATATGTATATGTATATATGTATTATCTATGTTATATGTTGTTATGTTATAATGTTTATGTAATATATATGTATATTATTATATTGTATGTATATCTTATATATTTTGTTGTATATGTTCTATATGTTTATATATATATTGTCTTATGTGTATATATATATATATGTATATTTATACTTATTATTTGTATATATATGATTATGTTTATGTATATGTATATATGTATATGTATATGTATGTATATATATGTATATATATATATATGTATATTATATATATGTATATATATATTATTATATATATGTATATGTATATGTATATGTATATGATATGTATTCTAATATGTGTATGTATATGTATTATATATATGTATATATATATATATATGTTATATATTAATATGTATATATATTATATGTATGTATATATTATATGTATATATGTATTATATCTATAGTATTATGGTATATATATATCTGTTATATATATATGTATATATATATATATATTATTTGTATTATATGTATTGTGTATGTTCGTTATGTGTATTTATGTATTTATATATATATTGTTCTATGTATATTAGTATATGTGTATTATATATGTATATGTATGTATATATATATGTATATGTATGTATATATATATATGTATATGTATGTATATATATGTGTATATATGTAGTTATCGGGATTTAAAATTAGCTATATCAAGATATAAAATTTTGTCCATATCGCACAGCACTACCCAGACCTCATTCTTTAGGTGTCCTGAGCCACATTAAAGCCAACTGCTCAACTGACATCCGAAAAAAACAATAAGAAGCCACAACAAAAGGGGCATAAAAGATGACACAGTGGCTGAGTTCAATCTGTAATGTGCATGACATGTTTGTGCTCTCTTAACCAGCTAATATGAGCAGCAAATGTTTCTGAATACACTGTATGTTTCAACGGCTCCAACTGTTGAACTTAGTAAATGCTTTGTTAAAGATTCAACTGAAACCCTCAACAATTCGTACAATTTTGAGCATTTTTTAGTGAGAATAAACTTTAAAAATGTGCTGTGTATGACAAATTATAACTAATTTCTGCATTCTCGTAAATTTGGAATTAAATGCAATGCAAGTATTTTTTTTTCCTTGTAAAAACTGTCATGACATCGCTGACCCAGCATTATGTGTCATACTTTATTACGTCTGTGAACCTGTTTAAGTTGATTTTATCATTAAGATCAAATTCATAAATTGACAGTAAATGGTAACCAATATAGTTTACACGGCAGAAGTCCCCAGGCTCCCTTAAAAAAACGTTCAGTTTTGAGAGTTCTTGAGATAAGAAACTTTGACAAAAAAAACATGACAAGCCCTGAATTATTTGGACCATTTGTAAATTTGGCAAATGCTGGAGATTTGGTTCATTCTTACTGTATAAAACACAGTGTCCGTTTGCCCAGGTGAAGTTTCTGTTTATTTGCATATAGAGGGGAACATGAGATCTGATCACAGATGGTCACTCGAGATGCATGTTAATGCCAGGTGTGAACTGCTGGACTAAGAGCTGTCCACCTGTGATCAGCTTGCTCAGGATGGATGGGAAAACCAGTTCTACACAGGTCATCAGTCACCAGTTATTACTTTTAAAAACAGGACAGAGTCAGAGTGTGGGGCAATGTGTTTGTCAGAGAAACTCTAACCTTACATTTCCATGCAGTATAGGTGGCCTTATGTCAGACTACACTACAAAGAGGAAGAGAGTCCAGATGTTTTTGCTAGTAAATATATCTGACTCTTCCATAAATGGTGAACCACTTTCAGAGGTACTGTAGCATACATTTCCATAGTGCCTATTAACCTCTGCTTGCATGTGTGATGTGTGACTGATTACACAAGAAAGGACTGCAGACCCTCAGTGTCAGGAGAGATCTCACAGAAGTGTACCCAGTGCTTCATCCATAACACCTTGGGAGGCAAGGGTTGGAAAACCAGTCAAGCAGCACATATTGATTACCCCCTAGAGAATGTGGGCCGAGCGCAATATGTGAAGCTACTTAGAAACTTCTTGTTTCTTTGAAGGTTTATCTCTCTTACATCTTTGTCTATCCCACTAGTGCAGCCCTCCCGCCCACCTTCATCTCCGCTTTCTCTCCTTTTCCCACCCATACAGCCTTTCTCATCCTGTCATCCCTGGGCTGGTGGTCCGTCCCTTGGGGAGGTTAAGGGGCACCGTGGGTGAGAGGGAAGTAGGCAGGTTGTGCGGGCACCGTGCTCGCCTTTTCCCACAGCCCACGTCAAATGCTGCTGAACCCTGACCCCAGTGGGTCCTCACTCTGAAAATCAGTGTGGAACGCAATTCAACCAGCCAGACCCTATTCAGGACTGGACTCACCATTGGGTGAGAAAAAAATCTCCCCCCATCCCAATTGTGGTCACTGCCCTCCCTTTTGTCTGCTGGCCAAGCAGGGTCGGACGACCGGCCGCCACTAGCCAGGACAAGACTTCCGAAAAGCCTATTCAGCATGTGATTTGACCCCCAGGTTCCATTGCTGACTCACAGGGATCAAACGCTGGGAATCCCTGGGGGTTCTCTAGCATGGAGTTTTTCATCCATTGAAACGAACCCTTTTGACAAATCTTGAAATGACGAATGATTTTTTCTAAAAAGGTTCCGTGATGGCATAGCAATTTATCTACAGAAGTGGCCGCAAGAGAGCACCTCTGTTTCAGTCATTCACTTCTGAAATACCGTACTGTCATTGAGTTTACACATAATTAACTGAAAAAGATGGAGCTCATGGGACAGCTGTCATCCCCTACAATTGGGGTACAAAAATGCTTGGCCTTGGCTGCAGCATTGGCTGTACACTGCTGATTTTCCTGGTAATGATTAAAACCGTTCAGAAGCTATTCTGTAACAGAGGGAATTAATTGTGCATAAAAGTAAACACATTTTCTACGTATATCTCCTTTCATTTTGATTCTCCGCCCAGGGAGCATTCATCAGACACCACTGATGTGTGGATTTAACAAACACAAGTTTTGTAGAGTGACGTAACCCACGGTTGGTTAAAGTTGGACTTTCAACAGCTGGAAAAGTTGCAATTTAATCCCTGTTGTGTATTTGAACAAACAAGCCGTGGTTTTATTATAACCTTCAATTTATGATTCGTTTTCTGAGTAGTCTTTTGTCCCATTCATCCCCTCCAATGCCATCTACAGTAAGAAATGTCTCTGTGAATAACTTACAGAACAAGCACACAACCATGTACATATGCACTGACGCAGAAAGAAACACTGTAGAGCTGTGTTCATCATTACGAGTAGGAGAAGGTATGCAAGGCAGAAAAGTTAAGAAACCCAGAAACCTTGACTTTCAAATATGATGGTCCCATGGCATATGAGAGTGTGTTGTGTGTGTCTGTTCGTCTATGTCAGAGAGCGTGAATGTGTGCGAGTGTGTGTCCAGTCTCCAACCTGATGCATGGTTTAAATCTTTTGCAGAAGGGGAGCACTTTGATTGTAATGCCGCGTGCTGTGTGCTAAAGCGGAGGTCTGCTGCAGCTTTAAAGCTGGTCAACTGTCAGGACTGGAGCGTGAAAGGGGGGCCCCAGAGTGAAAGGGGTGGAGGGTCCCACTAGGGGGGTCCTGGAGGAGGAGGGGTGGCTTGTAACGGACCTCCTGGGCTTTGAGGGCCCTCTGTGTGGGCTGCTACAGCAAGGCGGCCTTCTTCACAAGAAGAAGAAAGGGAGGGCAGGCGAGCTCGAGGGAAGGTGCTGGCGCATTTGCCGCTGCAACAGGGAGCATGGGCAGAACGCCAGCTCACCCGTTCAAGTCCCAGAGACCAGATGTTCCTTGTCAGCGAGCTCTTGGCCTTTAATAAATTGAGTTACTGTAAATCTGTAATAAGGCAAGGCAAACATAGGCACCCCACGTCCCCCGCTTCACACACATCCCAGATATTGTGCCCTCACAGACATTTCTTAGAGTCCCACAGGTCAACCCCTGGTGAAGGGGCCATGTCCCAGCTACTGAACCTGCCAGTTACTTTTCACCCTGCACGCGAGGACGGATGTTATTCTTTCCTTTTGCCCCCAACCCGCACGCTAAGTATTGGAAAATGTCATTCATGCTTCTAGACTGTTGGATCACCTGGTTTCTGATCTTCAGCCCTTGATCTTGTTCAGAGACCTGACCCTAAAGGAAAGGTATTTTGAGATTTTATTGAACTCATGGCTTTAGTTTAATAATCTTGTTTGGGCAAATGTGCATTAGGTCTGCTTGTTTTATGTGCCAAAATCTGAGGGGGGTGTTGATCTGGTTTTCATAAGTTTGCTCAGAAGTATTATGGATGCTTCTGCTGAAAGTGGATAAACATTGAATTATCACCTAGCCCCAGTTCTCAGTGTTTAAGTATTTCTGAATATGTGTATTGCACACACTGCATCTGCTGTTGACGCTACAAGACTTGACGCATGGGTCATTTACCCAGGTAAGAGCAGCCAGTGTTTTTGGAAGTCATCTGATCTCCTGCAAGAAAAATAAAAATAAATGCCTCTGTGCTACTGAAGGGTTAGGGAAGAACATCCCCTGTGCAGTCTTACTTGGATTTACAGCACCTCTGAGGATGGCTCTTGATCTGGCAGTGGTCAGTTGGCTTTGAAGAGAAGTGTACCGCAAGTGAATCACTTTGAACCTGCACTGAACTGAGCCTGAGGGAGACCCATGGTCCCACCTGAGTGGAGCAGGACAGTAAATCTAAAGGCGGCTCAGTTTTTGCACCGTGACACGGGGACGTAAGTCTTAATTTGTTGCCTGCAGAATCCTCTGGTCCAACAGTTCTACAACTATGGCTTGGAGCCAGGGTGGCCTAAACGCTTTTACGTGCTGGCTAGCCTAGATCGTTTCCATAACAAATGGAAGTACTAAATTGAAAGTCCATATCTTTGTGTCCTTCTACCACTCCCTCGCTACATGCTCGGACTTCAGATTTTGGTCCTTGTATTATCTGCTTGTGTTGTCATAGGTTTTAAACTTTACTGATTACTGATGATTGACCTTGGCCTTTGTTACCCCTCTGCAAAAACCTGCGGCAAAAATATTACAGCCAACAGATAGTTGAGGTATATTTCAAGACAACAAGAAGAGATTAGAAAAAAACAGGTCATGCTGTAAAATGGCAACATGCAGCAAGTGGTTGTTTGCCAACAGCAAATAAACAAAGAAAACAATTAAATGTTTGCTTGTTCAGAATTTATTCAGAAAAGGTGATCCATCTCCGATTAAACTGAAACATCTCAGGAAAGCCTAAAAACTTTTAAGCAAAATGAAGGCCTTTTTTTTTTCAGAATTTTGCAGTCTCCATAATTTTTTTTCTAATGCAATACTTGAAATTAAAAACATGTTGATGGAAACATGGCTCTTGACAAGTCCTGAGAGGATGCCTGAATGAAATGTTGTGTACTCGAGATGGGGCAGGGTTTGGCACGAGGACCATACTGAGCCTTTTTAACTACTCCCTCTGTGCTGTGCCATCTGAGAAGCTATCCCAACAAACTTCGGGGGGGGGGGGGGGGGGGGGGCGGGGGGCTGAAGTCCTCACCTCACATAATCTGGAAACAAAGGCAGTCGTGTCATGTCCCTCACCTACAGCTGATACTTTCTCTTAACAGGTGATCAGGTCATTAGCTACCTTGGGCAGGGCTCACGAACAGTAATCCCCCCCCCCCCGATGGAAAACCGTGGGTTCGTTGCCCGAGGTGTTACAGCCTTGCTTAAATAGGCTTTAGGTTTTACTTACTGGCTAGTGGGCTGTTTCATTTGACACCTCCCACAGTTTGTGGTGCAATGTTTGTTTTTTCACAGGCTTCCCAAGTGTTCCTCTCTTGGGGACCTCCGGGCTTTCTCATGTCTTTAAGGCTCTTTAGGTAAGCCGGAAAAGCAAACAAAGGCATATCTATTATATGGTAAGTGGATCTCACATTACCCTTCCATTTCAATGCAGTCGCCAGTGTGGGCCACTTTCCAAGTGACTGATATTTTCACAGGGGCCAACATGTCAAGGGATGGTGTAATTGATTGTCTTGGATATTCGAGTATGGCACTTTCCCTAGACCCCCTAATGCTTCCTTCTCCAGTTATATAGCTTACTCGTGTGGTGAGGATTTGACACATGACAGTGAAGCAGGATAGACATGTGGTCATGGTACATATTAGGACAAGGGCATTGGAGGCCATATCCACCACTGAGTGACTGAGACACTGATATTTTACAGCTAACTGTCTAATAAAAAATGCCCTTTGAAAATATCTAATGCTGTATATAACAATATGTTTGGCTGCTTTCTGCTTGCCAAAGGTAACTTAATGCACACATGCTCTTAAGTAGCCCTCGAACTAAGGATGTTATTTTAGTTGATAAAGGATCCCTGCGGAAGTTTGTCCAAATGAAAACCTCAAGGCGTAAATCATTGGTTCTCCAATGAGTTGATTCTCCACAGGAGTTTTGATAGTTGCCTGCAGGAAAGCAACGTTTAAAGGATAATCTATCTGTTTGAGTAAGTCTTTTTTATCAGCTCCTTTTTTTTTTAAACAAGGCTCAAAGGCAAAATCTTCTCAAGTGAACATTTCCTGTTCTTCCTCTTATGATCGTATTACTTAAACAGGAAGAGATTATTACCATTATTTGATATTATTGAATTTAGTTTCAATATTTTTCTCAGACTTTTGGAACCCGAGGCAACTGCAAGAGCCAGACAGAAATTGCCCTAAAAGAAAAAACTGAGAGTTGACAGCGCAGGTCATTTAACTTTCTTTTACGATACTGATCTGCTGTCGGAGTGTATCCAACAAAGCTGAGTCTGCTCCATCTGGCTTTGCTGTTAGCCCCTGCAAGAACGCTGGATCTGACTTTAAATTTCCCAAATACGTTCTTGTACATAGCGCAAGACCATTGAAGCACAGCAAGTCCTTTTATCAGAAAGATCCTGAACATGGCATGTTGACTGAGTGTACTCTGTTGTCTTGGATCTTTGCCATCACACCCGTGAGAAGGGCACTTAACCTGAATTACTCGGCACGAACTCGACTGCCAGAATGACTATAGGAAAAATACAGGGTAGAGATAAAATAATGGGATCGCTCTATGGAAATTGTTAAGTAAATAAATCACCATTGCAAACATGGTCAAGGTGGATTGTAATTAGGCTAAACTTGTACAATTTTACAATCAACAGATTCAATTTAATTTAAGGATATAGGCATTTGAGCAGAATGCACCTGCTTTATGGCTTGAATCCTTCGTTTGTTTTCATCTGAACACCACTGCAGAACAGAGGACATATATTTTGTCAGAGGGATTTCCTAAACATATATTCTCAGTGGCCAACATTATGCACCTCCATGACTACAACTTGGCCTCAGGCATCCTTCTATTCTCTCCTGTCCAGTCAGACTTTTTTTTTTTTTTTTGCCTCTGTCTGCCTCCCTGGTGTGTTTAGTTGGTCAGGAGGCCAGAGCAGGGCTCTGCTGGCAGCAGACAGCCGCTTAAGCTCCTTTTATTCTACCAGGATATCCTCTTGACTCGACATGATGCCAACAGTGACCATCGCATGTAGTAATCTGGCACAGGTCAGGAAGAAGCTGCGTACACGTGCCATGCATGCCCATCCGCTGCCTTAAAGAGCCTGAAGTAGTCTTGCCAGGGTTGGAGCTTAAGCTAAGCTGACTCGCTGTGCAGACACTGGGTCACAAATTGTCAACTCTAACGATGTATCTTAAATGAAGTGACATTCCCTCCAGACTAATTTTCCATAAAAGTGATTGCTGAATTTTCTCTTTTAATCAACACGAAAAATTTATTCTTACTGAAGGAAACTTAGTATCTGGGCTATTGGTGGGTCAGATACCAAAACAAACTTGGCCAGCAAGACTGATTTCCAAAAGTGATAGAATAGGTACTTACAATTTCCCATCCCGACCAACTTCTCCCTCACCTCTCCTTCATAAAATCAATAAATCGCTTGCATACTTAAACACTTATTTATGTCCTCCGTCATCAGTTTATCACCCAATCTTTCTTTGCTGTTCCTGAGTGTGAATAATTGTTAAAACAACTGTAAGCCATCATCTATATAAACTAAACTATGTTACCTTTTTTGTTCAAGAATGATCAGATGTTGGTGCAGGCAGACAGTTATTACAAAGTTATTCAAGTGTAGTAGTTCAATTCACCAACACTGAGGTGGTGAAATAGGAATTGCACGCATCAACCTTGAATTGCCTATATCACAAAATTTAGTCTCTGTTAATTTGCTTAAAAACCGGGATTTCACATAATAAAACTACATTGCTGTGATGCCAGCTCTCCCTGTAGCACTCTTAGCTTTGCAGTAATCTTCCACACACTGAATGAGCCTCCTGCATAATTTTGCAGCATTGTTGGCATTAGAGTCAGTTTGCAAGGCTTTGACCTCTAACACAGGTCTTTTTTTAAGAAGTCATGCACTAAAAGTGGGTTTGATTGACCGCATGTTCACCTTGCAAAAAATGGTGACACATTTCTGTCAAAGTTATTCTTCCAATAGAATAATGCAGTAATGCTGAAAGTCACTGTAATTGAAAAATGTCTAATGAAAATTAAATCTATAATCCAGCTCTGAACAACTTGTTACATTCAGACATCACTCCAACTCTTCAGGTCTGTTGCCAGAAGGTTCTGCTTTCCTGGGTTTTATGGCTCTCCCCACAACAGTATACCTCGGTGGTTAACACAGCAAGGTTCCAGCAGCAGGAATACAGTTGACACAGACACAGGTGATTAAAGATTTTTTGGCACCCTTATGCATGTATAAGCCGCTTTCTCCCATGCACCAGGCGAGGCCCCCAGTCTATATGACCTAGAAGAAGCTAGACTGGATGACCCAGTGGTCATCCTAGGAGCCATCTGGCAGCCAACGTCTTGTGTGGCTTACCCTTACCACTGCCTCACGCAATTCCTTAAGCAAGCATAAGTGTGCTTAGGAGGACTTAATCTCAGAGAAACTGGTTTGGGCCACAGTGTTGACTGCTGGTGTAGATGCACCCGGCTGTTCATGGGTCACGGGGTTCCTTCGCTCATGTAACACTGAGACAGAGTTTTTGGCAATTGTGGCCGCCTGTTGTAGGATTAAAGTCTGTGGATTGGATGTGCCCTGTCAATGAAATGTGGCCTGTATGAAGGTGGTCATACCAACAAGGTATTTAATACATTGGGGATTCTTTTTAATTTCAAGCTTTTCATGTTCTCATGACTGCACAACTGTAAAGCTGCACTAAAAACTTAATAAGTCATCTGAGTTCATACAACCAATCTTACCAACGACAGAAGGCATCTGCCGCGCCCATGGGTGTGTTTCGAAGCAAGGAGGGGAAGTGAGAGAAGCTTGAGCCTGTCTGCACTTGCAAAGAGGTCACTGCTGGCCTTTTGACTGTCTGCCAGTGCAGGGGCCAGAGTCTTCCAGAAGAGGGCCTTGGCTACGGGCAGACAAGTGAGCCAGCCAGCCAGACAGGCAGCCAGCCGCATCGTCTACAGTCTAGGTCTGGGGCTACAGCCTGGACTAGGGCAGCTCAAGTTACCCAGACAGATTTGTTAACACTGTTTGGGTCCGCTCGGCTTTCTAGCCAGGCCTCTGAGCCAAACGTGGCTGAGGTGACTTAATCTGTCATTAAACTCACATTACACCCGGACAGAGACTCGGCTCAGGGGCAGAGACAGCGCTCACTCTCCCACTCAGTGGCATGGCTGGCTGGATTTGAGCAGACACAAAGAATACCCTCCTCCTCCTCCTCCTCCTCCCCATCCTCTTCATGCCACACACCATGGCACAGCTAGACAGCCCAGCACGGTCTAGACAAAAGCAATTTCACTTGAAGTTGAAAAGTCATTTGACTGTGTGACGGGCACCTGTGTGGATACGCTGGTGTTTACAGCGTGCGCTGATGTATCTGTCTTCTTGTGTTGGACACAAGTTTTTGAGACGGTTATCTGCTACATTGATTTTAGGAATTTGTTCAGTCATCAATCTTCATTTTATGTTTGCAGAAAATATGCAGAGATACTATCTGAATCTAAACAGATTTTGATTAAACTCATAATTTCTAGTCATGTAATGTCTTCACAGCATTGGTATTGATGAGTGTCCCCTTTCCAGCTTGTGTCCACAGACACTCAATGTGAAAACCAGATCACAGTAATCAGTACAAGAAACCATTAGGGTCGACTTTGGGAATGTATCATCAAGCTCTTTGTATTTATGGTTTAAATTTGAATATTTTCTGTCATCTTTTTAAATCAGTTTTGAATACTTCATCATATACTGGTCCAACTGATAATTATCATAAGTGATAAAACATGAAACTGACTAAACATGGCGGGAAATTGTTCTTGTATTGCATCAGTGACATTATTAGCATTTAGATTTTTGTCTCCGAGCTGCTGACAGTACACATTTGTCTTTGTGCATTCCTCACTGGCTATCAGACAAACAGGAGGAGATGGCTGAACTTCGCTCATGTCGGGCAAGCGAAATTGCTTCCATTACTCTCGGCTTGAAAATGTCAGAAACCCTAACAACCTGCTGTACCTTCAGTGGAGGTCTAAGACATTGTTTCCCTCTGCTGAGATTTGTTTTTACGTAACAGCTGGTTCTGGTTCTCCCCTCAACCTTGCTGCACCCCCACTGTCATGAGCTGCTAAGAGCCTGCATATGAACTTTATAATCAACTGTTACAAAGAACAGTGCCAAGCCAGCGGGCCACAGGCGTCTCACATGGGAAGACTGTTTTATTTCATTTAGTTTTTTTGTTCTTTTTTATTTATATATGTCTTTACTTTGGCGGCATTCTGGATGCAAAGCAGTGTTTGGACAGTTTCATGGCTGTGCCTTTGTGTATTTGTGAGTGATTATGTGAAGAAAACACATTGTGATGGAAGTGATAGTTTGAACATTTATGAAAGAATAAACATTTGTTTGAACTTGAATGAAAGAGCTCTGAAGGATTTTTTGATATTTTTCTGATATTTAAAGAGATTTCTCCAATTTCAATAGTAGCGATGATGATCCTGAAGCCACATTCACTATGCTGTTGTAGGAACAACACAGCCATATCATATCATGCCATGAAAATACCATTTAGCATACTCACTCTTGCTAAAACTGATTGACTGTTTTGACTGACGGTTTCTCTCGGTTTTCCTGCAGGTTAAGAAGTACTTTGAGCTGGAGCCTCTGGCCAGAGGGAAGCGCTGGATCTTGGAGGGCAGCTCCACCGACAATATGGAGGCAGTGAAGGAGATATTTGGTCAGTTTATTAGTCTGTTGGAAGACAAAGACACAGAGCCTGCAAGGATATGATGCTAACGCTGCTAATGCTAAGAGACATTAGCAGCTGACCATGAGGAAAACGCAACGTCCTGCTGGTGCCCATGTACACACACTCATGCACAGACACAAACATGCACATGAAAAAAATAAAGCAGAAGTTGGCCTCTCTCTTCGAGAAGTGTATTGTATGTTATCTTCCCTTCACTGCGCTCTCATTTTTCAAATTGGATGAGTGTGCACAAAGCAGCAGTCGGCCACTGCAGCCTGACAGAGAAGAGCTGCCATCAAAGCCACCCGATGTAAAGCAATCAAGAAAAAATTACTTCCGAACTTTGCCGGAAATGGAAATCTTGTTTACTATTGTCTGTGCCATTGTGATTAAACCAGTGGCATGTGGGACATGTGGCATTCCCTCAGCCACCATAGGACACTAACACACACATTCTCACTCTCTCTTGCACACACACACACGCACATGCACACACACACACACACACACACACACACACACACACACACTGTCACACACAAAGTGGAGCCCAGGTTGTCTGTAGATATGTTTAACATCTCCAGTAATTACTTTACAGGATGTTTGGGTGGGCACTGTTGATGTTCTTTCCACTGAGAAGTACTGTACAGCTGTCAAGTGTGCTTCTTCTGTTGACTCGGTAACAACGAATGTCGTTGTGTGATTGGAGTGCGTAGTCCAAAGCCTTGTGTTATGTACGGTAGTTACATATCGGTGTGTCACACCGTGTCTGAATATCTAATCTGAATAGTGTAGTCTGAGTATCTCCATGGAGTATTATGTACATGCAAACAAGTACATTGCCGTGTAGCCTCCTGTGCAGCCATACACAAGTACTACTAATCATGTGACTAAGTGCGACGTGATTTTTTTGGAGAAGTGAGGAGAAAGTGGGAACAAGTCTGAATGCTTTTATAAATGTGCAACTTAGAATATATTTTATAGCTCTGTATGTTAACATTATAGAGCTACGTTCAGATTGTTTTATATATCATACCACAATTATTAATTCTTTCAAATCAAAGACCAAAAAAGATTAAAAAGCAAACAAAAAAAAACACTGCGATGATTGACCAGGCTGGATGTTGCCACAAGATAGAGAGATCTGATGGATTTAGTTTTGTTTCAGTGTTAAGCAAATGTCATGTTTGTTTGTTCTTTCTTTGTTTTTCTACATTTTTACTGTATTTCTTTTCCTTTCCTTTTGAAATTAACACAATCCCTCTTAACACTGGCGAGTGACTCCAGTCTCCCATCAGGATGGAATACAAACTCTATCAATCAGCCACAGCAACAGCTGCATCTGACAAGTCCCTGTCCGACACCCTTATGCCTTCCAACTGTCTGTGAAGACCCCTCCCTGTCTGCTCTCCATCGCAGACCCATGCCCAACCTCATCCCAGCACTTCCCAACCGGCACTGCCCTTCCACTGCAGCTCTGCTCCCTGTTCCGGTTACTGCTCAGTGGGGTTTGAATCCTACACCTTTCAGTCCGGCTGCCCTCGTGTGGACTCCACACCTCTAAAATGAGTCGTTCTGATTGTGCCACAGGTGTGTGGACGATGTTCACACCTCCTCCCTAGGTGCTTGTCTTGTTGTTGTTGCTTTGTGTAGTATTTTGTCAGGTTTTTAGAGATCTCATCAATTTTTGTACCTGACGTGAGATCAGCCAGGTAGTTTTTTACAATCTGAAAAGACCGGTGCATTCAGTCACTTGAATGCAAATAAATCTGTCAACTGAAGAACATACCAGTGTTGGACTTTGCGTATCATCTGCTCACACATAGGTTTTAAAACATTCACTGTAGCCGTTTTTTTTTCTTTTGTATTTTTTTTTTTCAATCATGTGTTTTGTCTAAAATGGCAATTAAAGTTTTAAGAATTTGAATAGTGTCTTCCTAATTATTTACATTTTGATTATGTTCTTATAATGACTTCTTCCAAAAGTTTTATGTATGTAGCTCATGTTATTAATGTTTTACGTGTTTATTAGAAGGAGACATTCAGAGGTATGAATATCCTACTACATCCCATCTTTATGAAATGTGTGATCAGTTGAATGTAAACATGCGTCTGGAAACATTTTTCTTCAGTGTCTCTCATTTGTCATTTAAGGTGACCTGTGGAAATCTGAGACAGTGGAGGTTAATCTGGAAAGCACAGATGAGCGAGTGGGGGTTGAGCCAGGGTTTTTCTTTTATTTAAAAAAAAAAAAATCACCCAAAGTCAAAGTGTAGCCGCTGAAGAAAGTTTTGAGTGGAAAGTTAACCGAGTGAGACAGGAGTTCCTGATAAATATACTCCACTCTCTGCTACCTCTGCCTCCCCTTTTCTTCTCCTCTTGCCCTTCTTCCATCTCTTTCAAATTAACCGTGTGGCTTTAATACAATGTGTGTCATGCAGGTTGCCCTGGCGACTCTTTGATCCTGTTTTCCAGTCTCTGCCTCTGGGGCAGACGTGCTTCTCTTCAGTCTGCTGCACACCAGCTCTGGAAGCTGCTGCAGCCCTGAGACAAACCATGGGCTGCTGCGCTCGTCTCGCTCCCCCCTCTTCTTCCTGTCGCTCTCACTTTCTGTTTTTTTGAGTCCTCTCCATCTCTCTCTCTCTTCTTGCTCTTTTTTTCCTCTCTGTAAGGTTCTCTCCATCTTTCTCTCTCTCTTTCTCTCTCTCTCTCACTCGCTCTGCTTCCCTTTGGTCACGCCGAAGCAGCCCTCCCTCAGCATGGGCATCGAAGATGCCCAAGGGAAGGGAAGAGGCCAGGACCTCAGCGAAGCAGCCCTCCCGGGAGAAATAAGAGAGAGTGAGAGGATCTCTCCTTCTCCCTTCCACTCCTCCTCACTTGCTCTTTCTGTCTGTACAGTTGATTTTATTCCGCTGAAATTCCTCCCACACTGAACCTTTACCTGCTCTACCTGTTTAATTGCTGGTGTCTGGCCGTGGTGTTGGATTGGGGGGGAGGGGGTTGTTTCCTCTTGTCTTGTTTGGCAGCAGACCCTCAGTGTGGTTTACAGATAAGAAGAAAGTTATGTTGTTGTTTTGCGGTAATATGGTCCAGACTTTCACAATCCGCCTGCGCTCACAGTCGCATTATCAAGCAACAATAGCTCGATGTGTTACTGTGATGGATATTAAAACTTTCAAGTCTCTGCAAGTTGATTTTTTATAATTTACTAAAATGAATGGTAATTAATGGCTGCCTGGAAGGGAGGAAAAAAACACTGAGGAATCTAACCAACAAGCCTAATTGTTGGCACTAATATGACGTGTTGCAAGTTTAGTTTTTTTCCTTAGCATGTAAAGAATGACGCCATGCAAAAAAAATGAACTTGCAGTAGAGTTCGAACATGCCAACCCCAAACATTCTTGCAAATCTGCAGCTTCCAGCAGAGATTTTAATCATCGCACTTTTTTGGTTTTGATTTTCTTCATTTATCTCATTTTCTTCCTCCGTACAGACCTGTGTTCACTCGAGGACTAAAAACCAGCAGAATGAATGGAGCTATGTGGGCCTTTGTAAAATATTGCTAGTAGCTTCAGGAGTGTGCTTTCACTGCTCTTTACACTGAACAGACAGAAAATCTGTTTTTCTGCATTTCAAGCGCATCTGATGATCGGCCCAAGTGAAGAAGAACAGTGCTGTGTTTGATAAATCCACCCACACCTGCCAAAAACAATAGATGTTACATAAAATATCAACAAAAACAAGAACAAGTACTGGCAATATCAAATTAATGACAGATTTTAGGAAAAATGTCTGAAGTAAACATTAGTGCGTCCAAACAGCTGCAGTTTAAGCTCTCCAAACAAAAAATCCCATGTAAAGATTGTATTGAATTGTTAAGCTTTTTTTATTTTAACCCGAAAAAGCTCAACTTTAACCTCCTTCCAGAATACTGTGAAACTATATTATATAAAACAAAGTTACAGGAATTTTAGTGCCAGCGTTGAATATTTTGGTAGGTACGGCTCGATGCCACATACAGTATAACGACCCACCGCAAGTACAAACAAATACCATCACACACAACAAAACGAATCCTGGGAGCTTTGTGAAATGCAAATTGCGCGACCCGACGGGGAACCTAACTTTCGTTTACATGACAAACAAAAGACGACATGTTTTCTTAAACTCTGCAAAGAATTCCCCTTTTCTCTCAGTTCTTCTCCCGTCCAGTGTGTGTGTGGCAGCATTTTCTGCTGATAAGACCCAGCCAGGAGGTGGAACAGATGTTGCCCTGACATCCATCTGGGCCTCGTACCCCTGCTCTGCCTCCCACAGCCGACGCTCCACGCGGGATACCCCGCATTCCCGACCCCGCACAGCAAGGGGCCGCTCCTACGAAAAGAAAGCTCCCCTGCTCTGGATCCTTCGAGCAATGACGCAGCACAGAAACCGCCTTGATGCTGCTTTCATTCGTGTTGCGTGTGACGGAGAGAGATACCAGTCAGTTATCAGGCAGGACTTTTGGGTTCATTCGAGGTGTTTCCTCTTTGTTTCAACACTCTCTCGCACACACACCCTTTTGAAAAACAAACACAAATGACGGAAATGCATCGATATGACGTAGGCTTGTGAGAAAATGTTCCCTGGACCGAATAATCATTTCCAAATATGTTAGACGAAGGTTCCACCAAGTCACAAAATTGTCTTGATTCGTGTTACTCCACATGTTTTCATTTATTTCAAGGTGAAATTGTATCAGAGTTGATTTTTGGTTCTCATTTCCAGGAAATGAGCCTAAGAATAAGCCATCTTTCCCTGTAATGTTGCACTTTTACACTGGAAAGTTGTTAGTTTTGTTTTTCCTGAAGGTGTGAGAGCCAAGTCGTCTGGTTGATGTCCACCCCACATGTCAATTTTATTTTAATTGGGTGGATTAATACATATGACAAAGCAGCAGTGGGTAAATATTAGTATTTTTCAGTGTTAAATGGTGATGTTTCCAGTTTGAATTATTTTAAAGGAGACATATGATGCTCATTTTTGGGGTCATAGTTGTATTTTTGGTTTCTTCTAGAATAGCTTTACATGTTTTAATGCTCAAAAACACATGAGTTCTCTCATTCTGTCCAGAACTGCAGCTCTGTATTCCCCCTCTGTCACCGTTTTAGCTCCTGTCTTTTTGAGGCCCCTCCTCTTTAACACCCAGTCTCCTGTGATTGGTCAACTCACACACACCTGAGCCAGCACCACTGACGACAACAGAGCATTGAAGAAAAGCAAAAAAATTATAATAATTTTAATTAATAAGAATCTACTTCAGTAGAATCTTAAGTTTATATGATGATACTACAACTTTAAGAACAATCTCAAACAACACAACACACATGGAGCTCTAAGTAACAAAGTAAAAGTCAAATATGTTGTGAAATGTATTCAAGCTTTGCCTGATAAGAAATTCCATCCTTCCCACCAAAGCAAATAAACTGTCACTTCTTGTTTTGACTTATTTAAACACTGAGTCATGAACCGTCTTGTTGTTGTGTGTTGATAATGAGTGTTGTAGCAGTAACTTACAGGTGTTTTTTTTCCCACCAGCTTTGTGCTTTTAGATGTGCAGCAGGAGATTCTTCAGAGCTGACGTCCCTGATTCCGAGGAATCCCTCCTGTTGTGCTTGTGATTGTGCAGGTTTGCAATTGAGCCGTAAAACCAACGAACAACTCGAAGCTGATCTGATCTTAACGAGTTCCTCTCCTGCCAAGCAGTGAGTGAGCGCGCTCTGCGGCGACATGCCACAATCATTCTTCCCACTAATTAATATTTGACTTGATCCACTTGATTTTTCCCTTCGAGGAGCTTTATGAGTCACTGTTGTTTTTCTTTTGAACCTGAGTTTAATCCTTGATTAAACTTTGGTTCACCTGAGGATAAACTTGATTTAGCGTTTGATGTTCTACTTGTCCCCGCATACTCCTTCAGTTTCATTACATCTGATAGAAAGATCATGATACACGAGCACATTTGAGCAAATTAAATCAGTCTGGATTTATTTAAGTAATTCAATCAGAAGTGGAAATTGAGGATATTGGGCACTGAACCAGACAGCTGCCACAGTCATTTCTTTCCAATCAATCCAATTAGTCTAGACTGGCCGCTCAGACTCGCTCATTCTCATTTCTCATCACTTAACAAAACATTTTTCTTGATGTAACAATAAATAAACCCCCAGCAAATGTGTCTCTTTCTGGAACCGATTCGGCGTTCTGAAACTTGTGACCCCAGCCTCACAAACGTCCCATACATCCACAGATTTGATGAACCCCTGCAGGTAAATCTTGATATTTTTTGCCGTAGTTGGTTCTGTAGAAATTTTGGATCCGTCACGTCAAACTAACACTTTCTACGCCAGTTTCTTCCTTTTAACAGTTGTGGAAGACGTATTCAGATCTTTTACTTCAGTCAAAGTTGCAAAACCTCACAATAAATTGACAAGTGAAGGTATTAACTAAAGATGAAGTGCAGAAGTGCTGCTAAACATACAGAGTCATAAGCGGGACAAGGTTTCACAGATGACTGACGAGCCAATAAGAAGACAGATCGCTTATATCACTCAGATATTCAGTCAATGAAGTTCCTATACTCTGTGACTTTTGTGACTCTGTGATCCAGTGCATGTCTGTCCATCCTGGGAGAGAGATCCCCCCTCTGTGGCTCCTCCTGAGGTTTCTTCCATTTACTTTTCCTCCTTTCCTGCCTCCTTCAAGTGTTCCTCCTCACACGAGGGTTTGGAAAGTAGATGTCACCGTACGAATCTTAAAGCCCGCTGAGACAATGTGAATGTGAACCTAAGACTATATAGATAAAAAGTTAACTACATAAAACAAATCAAGAAGATCAAAACGATGACAAAGTAAAAGCAATAAACTAGATTTACAAGCTATAACAGATAATAGCGTAAACAGTGATAATGCTGATAGACAAAAGCACAACAAAAATACTATTAATCAGTGACTAAAATAGAATAAATAATGTCTGTAAAACCTTTGTAATCAAAAGCCAGGCTGTAGAGGTAGGCTTTTAAATTTATGATTTAAAGGTGCACTGTGTAGTTTTGGAAAAAGAAATTCTAGCTCAGTTTATATTTACAATATTAACAGGAAAATGAAACAAACTCAGACATATTCATTTGATGTGTCTCCGCCTCTGAGTGTATCTCGGTGTGTCGCCCTTTGAGAACATTCTGTTCATTCCGCCTCAATCACTGCTGATGTTTTTCTCCCCCTTTTCTCTCATTCTCCTCTCTTAAATTTCTTCCTCAAAACTACATAGTGCACCTTTAATGACGTCGGCACGTCAGGCACGGACGATCTGAAAGCTGCCTCACCGTCACGTCTTCTGTCTGTGAGACCACGACCTCTAACTTGTAACTATAGCTGCCAAATAAATGTGAAACTACGATTAAAGTACAACACATGTCTAAAACCTTACAGAGGCCTCGTGTTACAGTATCTGCAGATTTTGTGGGTTTGAGATGAAATCCCCACGATGCTTTCAGGTAACCCTGTTTGGATATTAAAGGACTTAAACTCACGCTTGTGAAAAAAAAAAAAAAAGGAAAAATCGAGGAAACCCTGCTGTGCAATTCTCCTCGGGGCCCTTTGTGGCCACCTAAACGCCTCTTGTTTTTCCAGCGTGTTTGAATGCCTCGTCTGTTGGGTGACTTCCGTGGGATTCCAGCAGGCTTGTCACTCAGATTGTTTGTCCTGGGGACGAGATCTGTGTGAGTCCTGTTTCTCTTCCTCTCTCCTTGGGCCCGAGTGCTGATGGAGACCCGCATCCCAGGTGGCCCACACATCAAAACAAGAGGGATCGCGGCTCTTGGTTTTCAGACAAACATCACTCACTTTCTTTGTTGTCTGAGGGACAGGGGGCACGGCGGTTTATCTCCAGAGGATCTCCCCCCGCTATCGCCTTCCACCAGCCCACCACCCCATCCCACAAGAGCCGCTAAAAGCAAATGTCAGTCAAGGAGACGGCATTGCATTCCTTCAAAAGGTCAATTAGTGGTGGCCACTGAAGGATCTGTTGCGTGTTTAAGACTATTTTAAAAAATCCTCTCCGAGATCAGCCAGTCCAGTGACATATTTACTTCCTCTCTCCGCCGCTCTCTATTTTAAATCCCTCTATATGATGACACCTCTGTCACGTTGCAGTCCATGTTTTGGAGATAACTGCCCTGCATTCCTGCCGCACAGTTTAGTCTACTGTGAGTTATTTGAAGCTGAGCCTGATTCACGATGTGCCGCATATGAAACCTATTGCTCCTGCAGGCCGTGTGATGGGGGCCCAGTAGCGGCTCGCGGTGGAGCGGCTCCTCGCCCATCTGTGCAGGTGACTCCTGCTCTGGTTCATCCCCTCCAGGCCTATAAGGAGCAACCGTGTCTAGGGGACTTTTATGAGCGTGACCTTAACATGCCCGTCTCAAGTGGTCTAGACTCAGCGCTCTGTTTACTAGAGTCCCCGTCCCACTGATGGCTATCAGACTTTTCTTTCGGTTTTAACCGCTGATTCTCTCTTGTCATAACTGTTTGAAGACGAGCCGACATGACGCCTCAACTGTCCTTTTTGTGGATCTCTGTAGAATTTACTGTCAGGGCTCAGAAAAACAGAATAACAGAGGGGAGGGCTCTGACATGCGCTGCCTCTCTCGCATGAACATGTGCAGGGTACAGCTGTGCTTTGACAAGGTGTTGAGGCTTTCATGTAGTGCAGACAACAGCTTTTAAGTCGTATTGGCTCGAAGTGCGAGCATCAGGACGGACGGATGTGGTCGGAAGGGGATGTTTTCTATGAGACGAGCTCAAATTAAATTAGAGCTTTGCCCCGAGTGACATTACTTTAACAGTAACGCAAGTCAATTTTGCTTCAATGAGCGTCTTTAATCATAGCTTTTATGAGCCTTGTCCCCTGATAACGAGCCGACGCAGTGGATGTTTTTCGGAGGAAACCACAGGAGATTAATCAGTCGTTAATGTAGTAAATATTTAAGTGCTGCCATAAATTTAGCCTCTTATACATTATCCTGTGTTTGGTGTGCTGCATGGCACAGAGCCAAACACCGTAGGTGGATTAGCTCATTGAATCCAAACAGTTTACTGGGAAAGCAGCTCCAGTGACGACACTATGTGGGCAGCTTGCAGCTCTCAAAATACAAACGTTCCGTGTGAAAGCAAAAAAAAGGAGAAAAAGTGAGTCTTTCACAGGAACAATCTAGTAAACACGGTCGCTACGCAGAGAGAGAGAACACCTGTGTTTTACCAAAGTTCTGGCACGGAGCGGTTTGATCACTGCCGGGGCCATATTTGGTCGAGTGCAAATTGAGTGTTGTCTTTACAGCGATGACGAAACGCACCCTGAGTCAGGCAGGAAACTGCAAAGTCAGTCACAAATAAGATGTGAGTGGACAACAGAAAACAGGAGAAGGTGAACAGCGGGGCGCTGAGATGATTCAGCTCTGACTGGAGACAAACACGGGTTGGATAGTGGGAATGAGCTTAGAGCTGAGGCCAGAAATAGTGTTTAAGGTGTAGAGGATTAAGGTTAAATGTTAAAAAGGTCAAGTAAGAGACCAGTTTAGATTGGCTTAGAGAGGTCAACTAGCAGTTAGAGCTCCCAGTCTGCCTATTCTTTTACAGTAACCAGCGGTATGCAGCGTATTCACCAGGTGATGAGCTTCAAATGTTCAACTCAAAATGTTCAAAATGTTACAGAAACTCGGATAATTTGTGAATCTGACATTTTATTTTGTCTCAATGTAAAAGAAAAAAAAGAAAAGCACAGAGATAAAAACTCAGTCCACAGATGAATTAAACATATTAATTATTTTACATGAAAGCAAATGTGTAGTGATAAACATTCTCCACATGAGGCCGGTGGTTGTTTTTATGAAATGTCTGCAGTCTGGTGTTGTGGGATCACATGGCACAGCCTCCGTTCTGTTTACTGTCGAGAATTAAGCCTAAACATCCTCTAATGGGATTAGCCAACGAGAGAAACCCAGAAGAAGAAAATGTTTACCTGCCAACGAGTTGACAGTGAAGCCCCAAAATATAACGTGATCATTCTCAAGCCGATATTTTGCCTACACTATTAATCAAATCCAGTGAAAATGTTTTCTTTATTTTGTTTAAAGATATAATATGTAACATCTCTGCATTGAAGTTCTGTCAACGACTAGATCTCTTGTTGTGTATTTTGTTGAGTTGTGTACGTAACATCATCCACGATGTTCTCGACAAACGTTCAAATCCAAGAATCCGTCATTTAATTTAGGATAACAGTGAATAGGATTTGGTCGCCGGTCGAGGAACGTGACTCAAAGCACCGTGAATAAAACTTTAAAACATCAGAACACAGACTTCAGATTGTATCAACGTAGATTTTCATCAGCAATGATGGTTGTTTAACAATGGAGACAACAACTCCCATGATTCCACGCTGCTTACACCTTGCTTTGCATTTAGTATATTTGCATTATATATATTTTTTTGATTTAATAATTAATTCATTCATTGTTTTCATTATTTAAGTTTAATTTCTGTCCCGTTAAATGTCCTAACTTTGACGGAGCAGTGATCTGTTCCTACACAGGTAGGTTCTAATCTATTAAAGATTTAATTTCAATCAATTTTCTTTTAAAACACTTTTGGACTGATGCTGACATTCATGCATGTTATAGCATGTTAATGAGCTGATCGCAGAGTTGTATCAGATAAGAAGTGCAGTTAACGGCCTTACAGCTAAATACAAATCTTTCATTACTACTTTTACCTTCGTCACTTTAGATAAATTTAGCTAATACTTGGTTAATTTTTGACATGCAGGACTTAATTGGAGTGCTTATGGTAATACAGTGTTTACTTATGTAAAGTATCTAAACACCTTGTGCCTGACTGATAAACAAACAGGCATTAAAATGGATACACTAAACAGCAACACTTATACATTATGATAACTATCATTCAAAAATGGTAAATGTTCCATTAATTAAACTTTAGTTAATAGCAATTGTTTATTATAAAGTTGCAGCTGATGTTTATAAACCTTTACGACTGCTTCATAAATGGTTTCTGAAGCATTCCGACCATTAGGTAAAGTTGAATTAACTATTTACATTTTATTAATGACAGTTAATGTTAAGTGTCACCCAGTGTTATATTTGGTTACTACAAAGCAATTAATGTGCAATAATTTAGTTCCAACTCATGTATATTAATATTTATAACCTCTTGGCAACGTCTACTGATTTTTTTTATTCCTAACCAAACTAAATAAACAAACTCTCTTCATTTACATGACTGAATAAACAAACAGACCTTAAAGGACAACAGTAAGTTTTACCTTGGCGGACCCTGCCACCTTTTCTTGCTTCAGACAGTGTTCTGTGGACCTCATTTTCCTCTGAGAACAGCTTGTTTGTTCAGTTATGGAGAAGATTAATATTCCTCAGTTTGTATAATTACCTCATTAATAATGTAAATATTTGAATTTTTAAAATCCGAGTGTGAATTTTCTTCTCTAAATCCACATCGTCCCTTGTTAAATGTGCAAGAAACAGCACAACAAAACTGTACAAAGGATCGAAATCAAGAAATTGAATTTGCAGCTTTTTTTTTTCCCACCTGGACAAAGTGAGAATCGTGCTGCCGAAAAGTTTGAAGGAGTGACATTCTTGCGTTCTCCTCAGTCTGTCTCTCCTGTTTCTGCCCAGCGGACGCCCCCCCCCCTCGACACACACACACACACACACACACACACACACACACACACACACAAACACCAGCCCCTGAATCTGCCTGGTTCACATACACAAGATTAAGTAGCAAAAGTGACATCCAAGACCAATCGGGCCACCCAAGAGAACCGCAACCAGCGGAGAGGCTGTCAGAGCCCCCTTTTGCAACATTAATCTTCAAGCCTCTCCTGCACTGCCAACTCACATCTCCTTCAAACAGGACAGGGAGGTAAGAAAACTGAACTTTTCCCTCCCTGAAGGTTTTTCTCCTCTCCATCAATTAACTCTTTGGGGGACAATTCATCGTCACCCGCCATGTGCCAGACAACTTCAAACACCGGCAGAATGAATTGCTTTTCCAGACATTTGTAAAAATTCTAGTTGAATTTGTAATCGCCCTAAATGCCTTCTCAAGAGCATGTGAGGCGGAAATTACGCTATGAAATATGCTTTTAAGGTGATTTATGTCTGGGAGAACTGCATTAAGTTGTCTGTCGAGGCATGTCTACGGTCTGCTCCACACATTAATAAGACATTAACGTTCGGCGACGGAATTTATCTTCGACGTCAGACGGGGCGGGGGGGCGTTGAAATAGACGTCGAGGAGATCGGCATGCTAACTGAGCTACAGCTAACTCCTTTTGTCTTCTCCGCTGACCAGTGGCATCTTTGATCTCTTTCAGGAGGATAACTCTATGGTGTATGTGTGTGTGTGTGTGTGTGTGTGTGTGTGGTGGGGGGTTACGCTGACCTTCCCGAGGGGGTGGTGTCACATCCAACCTGATAGCGGTGTGAATGGGAAAACAGAAGAGATGAATACGGCAATTGCTTAACAGCGGAACATGAGTGTGTTATGCTGTGGATGCCTTCAGTCCCAGGAGAAGGGCCTTCCTAACCCCGGACCTTTTCTTCTGCCCGAGACCCGAGAAGCAAAAAGGGAGACGTCGCGCCATCTGACAGCGGTTCCCTTTGAAGAGGACGACGCTGAAATCAAGCAGCATGCCTCAAATACTTTCTGCTAGTTTTGGGTGAGGTACCTCACACATGTTTGGAAACCTAATCTATCGGAACTTTATGTGGCACTTTATGTTTTTGTTTTTGTACACGAAGAGACTAAAACCAAGACGGAATGGTACTGACAGGTAGTGTCCACGTGACTGCGTTTTATTTTGATCGGTCCCACCATCCTGCTGCCGTGAGCACTCAATCCAAGGGCAATGTGTATCAATCCGCAGCTGAAAATCGTCCACAACATTTACTCCTGTTTGAGAACTGTTTGCTCAAACCCACAGCGCTCAGCTGTTTAAGGAAATCATTTGACCTTTTTTCTTTTTTCTTTTTTTTTAGATTAAAGCTTTTATCACGAAACATTGGTCACAGACAAGATAAGGAAGAAGAGATGTATTAACATTTGGTTATTTTTTTTTATTTTCATTGACTTTCTTGACAGGAAGAATGTACAAAATGTAAGGGGAGGGAATCCAGGAGTAAATCACAATGCCATAATAACGACGCAGTATATTTTTTCCGACTTACCTCTTGTCAAATCCTGGCAGAGGATCTAAGATGGCTGTCTCTGAGATTTCTTCTGTCACACATAGACAAGTTCATAAGCACGATCTTCTACTCATATACAGTGTCCCAACTTCTTAGGATAATCAATAGACCTCGCAGTGAACCGTTTCCACTGGACCCTCTGAAACAGTTGTGTCAGCGCTGTCCTGTGCAGTTTGGTCTTTGTTACTCAACAGAAACGTGTTGCTGTTGACTTTTTTAAATGTTGTGAGCGCCACAAATTAGACTTCAATCACTTCCACTGTATCGCAGTAGCAACTGAAATGTAAGAAATAAAAAAACGTAGCAAATAAAACAAACTCTGCGTGGATAAATAACACGTACGCGTCGTGCCAATTGCGTAAGGCTTCATGATTAACACTCTTTACGTGGAGCTTTCAGTGACAACGCTGAAAAAAATTCAAATTTTGCAGCCACAGACGTTTCCCTCGAAATATCTTGCGGTTTTCTTGCCAACGTGTTCAATGGCCAGCTCAGACTGTGGCTTCGGACTCTGCAAACTTCCCGATATGACAGTCAGCTTACACACATGTAATGTGATTGTGATATGACACATATTGTAGAAAAGTTGCCAACACCTTCATCATGGTTCTATACAATTGTCTATCAATATGTTTGCTGACCTAGTTACGTTTCTGGAAAATCCTAAAAAAATAAATTGTGGATAGAATAAAAATGTTTGAGCTGATCTAAACAAGTTAGGAACATCGTCACATCGAAAGTCATGCGAATATACAAACTCAATGACTCACTGATTTACCAACACGGACCTCACACACACACAAAGAGATGTTCTCTGATGATAAGAACGTGTATTTTCCCATTTAATGAATCATGGTGTGGCTCAGCCTTCTAGGTGTCATTAAGGCGAACAGACCCTTTAAGAGCTCCTGATTATTTTAGACTGTATGACACAGCTGCTGCTGCTGTTGTCTCACTGTACAGAGGATAATAAACAGCACACTTGAGGTAAACAGGTTCTCTTCAGTGTTGCTCACTATGAACTTTTGTTTGGATGACCAGGAGTCATCATCAATCTGTGATCTGTGCCCTTCAAAACAACCTGCGGTCCACAGAACACACACACACACACACACACACACACACACAGGGGAAGCAGGTCTTTGGCTGCAGACGAGCAGGCTTGCGTGCCTCATCGGCTGGGTTGGGGAGTTCACAGTGGTGAGCGGCCGCAGACAGTGATCATTAGGTCATAGTGGGTTTGCGTGAGTGAAGAGAGGTGGGTGTGTGTGGGTGTGTGTGGGTGTGTGTGTGGGTGTGTGTGTGTGTGTGTGTGTGTGTTTTATTTAGAGAAGCTCCATTAGCAAACATCTGATCATCTTGGCACTCGTTCATGCCAAAACTTTCACGTCAGGTCTTCTGTCCAGCTGCTGAGTCAAAGCAGGACGCGTGGCTCGATAACGGCCTGCACACGTTCCAGCAGCGTGTAGCAGAGTATTTTATTTAATGACACCGGGATGAACTCTTTACAAGAGAAAACAAAAACAACTCATGATGGATTTGCATTTTAGTCCCCCCGATGGAAAACACCACTTGTAGACTCCTACAGGAATTCCTTTGGTTACAATCTGAACTATCCGACATGGCTTTCTTTTTGTGAAAACATTTCACTCGTGGGAGCCACATTTTCCCAGTCAGCTCTATAAAAAAAATCTGCCTGCATGAGTGAATGAAGTGTAACACAGATTGTGGTTTGTCTCAGCATCACCCGCTGCAGAGGTTTTCATCGTATCTTCCAGCTGGAGAGGCCAATTATTACTTAACCCATAAAACAATAAAACATTATGACAGCGTTAGTGACTGAAAACACTATAAAACACTGCTATAACGAGCAGGTGCTGCACTGCATTAGTCCAGGCAAATCCTGTAATGATCTCCAAATCTGCTTGGCACATATGCAACCTATGTGCTATGTGTAAAGTACGCTGACGATTGTCTTTAATCCAGTTTATACATGCTGATAAGCTAACAGCCTACTCTCGTTGCAGTTTATGTAAATGGAAACATTTGATCGGGAAAGAGTTTAAGTTCACCGCCGAACAGAACATTATTTACGACAAACAGCAGGGGCGTGCGTTGCAGCAGCCGGCGCTGTATCGATTTTCCACCAGGTTTTTGGCGACAAAAGTTCAACCAACTTGAACTGTTACCCCCAACACCGTGACCAAATTGGATTCTGGTATTGATTGTTATTGTGGTGACAGTTTATCTAGACACAGCCACGAGGGAGAAGTTAATTTGCTTCATCTTTTGAATCGCCCGGAGTGATGTGGATCTGGTGTCTGGATCCGACGGGGCGTGAGTAAGAAATGCGTAGCCGCTTCGTGTGATGACGTGCTGCTCTTCATGTTGCACATTACGTTCACAAACTTGAAGGTGTAGTGTTGTGACAGTATGAGATTTTCATGGTAAGAACGACATTTTAGAAAATCTCAGTTTCATGGTATCGGGGTAAACGGTCAGACACAGTTATTACAATCATTATCAGATACAAGAACTATGGAAGCCCTGAGGGACAAGTGAGACTTTGATCCAAGTTATTCTCTCTCCCGTGTTTGTGACTTGCGATCTGATGTTAAAGTTTTGCCAGGATAATCTTTCGAAGTTCCTTCATTTTCCTCAATCCATCCGTGAAAACATGTGGAAAACATTTCATGCGTTAAAGTGAAATTAGTTGGGTTTTTTTTTTTACGAGAAAATTGTTTTTACAGTTTGTTCACAGATGGAATTTGTTTTTTGTTTTTTTCAAAGAACTAAGAAACATTAGCCTGGCAAACCCCTTTTTTCCCACCACACTGCAAGTCATAAACACACGAGAGAAAATAATTTAGATCAGACTACCAGAAAAAAAAAGAAAATTCTCACTCTATAAATAACCTTTAATGGAATGATCACAGGTTGTTTTTTTTTGCTTGAAAAAACGCTTCACTGTAACGTTTTGTGTTCTAGAAGAGCATCAGTGTAAGTAAAGTGGTGAGTGTCACAAAAAATTTGTTGGGTCAAAACTGTTACCCTGTTAATTATGTCCATTCCAAATGATGCCTTGCTCATAATCAATTCACCTCTAGTTGGAAACGTATTATTAGTGGATTCGGTCATTAAGGTTAAACTCTTGGTGACCTCGTACTTATAGAGGTAGAGGAGAATAGGGGAAATAAAATAAAGCCAATATGGTACTAATATTCAGTATATGGTGATAATCGACCAGTTAATGGTTGAGTAGTGTTACCTAATCAAACGTGTGGCCAGTTCTTTTAATTGTAATTTCTGAGCACTGCAGACAAAATGCCCTGCATCTCTATTGTACTGTAAATATCAAAACGTCTGAGCGAATGCATGTCATGATGATGGAGAGTAGTAAACTGAACGTTTTGTACTTAAAGTGAACTGAGCCTTTACGTACGACGATACTGAATTACTTACAAATAAATGACCAACAAGTAACGTCAGCACACTTGTAACATGTATTTCCATCGCTGCCAACACAGACAGCATTGTTTCTACAGTTTTGAAATGGTGTATGGCTGATGTTTGTGTCCCGGCCAATCACAGCAGTTGTATCTCTGATGCCATTTGCGTTGTAATGATGATTTTGAACAATGCCGCTGCGCCGCCATTCTCATTTCACATACATCACTGTGCTTATAGGCCAAGACTGGTGGAATGCTTTCAACTTTTTATGATACAAAGTTGTGCCAAGTGCGTTTTTCCCTGCTGCTTCACTCTGAAGCGATTTCAAAGGGGAAAAGCAACACATGCTGTCATTCATGTCCCGACGTTCAGATGGACCATTACGCTCATATCAGATCGGCCCTTTTGATGTGCCGAGGGACAGAACAAAATAAATAGCGAGCGCAAGGCTGTGAAAGATTTGCAACGCAGTGCGTTAATTAACGAAGGGCTATACCAATTAGGCGCCCATGATTGGTGTGTGAATATCAGTGCAGTCACGCAGTTTGGGACTGGGCGCAGAGTAACACCACTGTTTACTGAACACAAAGACCATAAACAAGCGCTGGCAACCAATACACTGCCAAGTGTGAATAGCTGGGCATTTCAAAGAATTTATGGCTTTTCCAAAGATCTCAGCACAGTTAACTGTTTTGTTCTCTGGTTGAGAAACTTCGTTTTTAGGCCAATAACAAGACTGAGGCCTTTCCTCAGTAGGAGCTTCATGTTAAACACACCCACATTAAAAACTAAAGAATAATTCTCCTGCATTAAAAATCTCCATTTTCTTCACCATTTGGAATTCAACCATATATCTGGGTATATGAAAAGGCCTAAAAACTTGATCCAAACTGTTGTTTTCATGTGATGGTTTAATGTATAGCTCCAGAAAACCTGCATCAGTATCAGCTGAGTGTCTACAGGCATCAGACACTTTGATGTTTTTTAAAAGGTGTTTTCAAGATTACATCTCACTTTTTGGACATTTTTTGTTCTTTATTTTTCAAGCATTTCAGGTAACCTTCGAGGTATCCATCATGTGGTCCCGTGCAGAGGTAGGTTTTATGTAGGGTTATGGTTATAAGAGTGAGTTGGGTAAGTCTACATTCTGCCAACAGGTAAGAGGAAGTAAAAACTAAATATACCATAGGAATGTGGCTTGACCCATTTTGGGAAATAAATATGTGGAGTAATAATGGGGAAATTAAATACAGGGTGGCAAACAAATTAAACACTATTAAGGCTTTTATTTACTATAAAATAAGGTGTCATGATATCCCGACCACTTCCTGTGTGTGTTGTAATCCAAGCTTCTCTGCTCTTTGTTTTAGTAGCCAGGCTGGTTTGTGTGTGAGTTAAGTGCTACAAGCTGCTAAGAGTAACTGGTTGTGTATGTAATGTTACACGCTAGAGTGGGCATGATAGTTTATTAACCAATGATGGGTACCAATATTCTGTTTTTTTTCTTCAAATGTTGTAACTGACAAATGTCTCTAAATGTCATATATAGCACCTTTAATATTTAATATATTAAACGTTTTTTGCCGGATTTGCAGACACCCTGTCAGTTGGCAACTATTTCTAAAGTTATTTTACAAGCAAATTGCCAAATCCTTAATTTTAGCTTTTCACCTGTGATCATTTTTTCATTTTCTGAAGACTTTTGAAGACATAATTAATCATTTGAAGTATTTGTTAACTGCTGCTCAAGGCCAGGTACTTACAGATAAATAATACCAAAGAAATCAGAATCACATGTTAATGTTGCAGGTCTCTCTAAAAATAGCAGTGACGGTTAATATTTTATGAAAATGGTCATAAAACACATGTTTTAGTAAAAGAAGATGGTTCCAGTCGAGCGGCTCTCCAAACACTGAAACGATCCAGGATAACAGGGTGGAAAAATATTGCTGCTTTTGGCCTACAGATATATTTATCACTGTGTTTAAACAGGTTCTAATTGTAATAATATGTTCCCCTTTGTGTCGCTGACTCAAAGAAACAAACACTTCATTAATCGAGTGGACCACATTGGGTAGTCGGTAATGAGGTGAGTGTTAGAAGGAAAAAAGCGATAATGACCAAAATGTTTGGTTCACGAGTATATAATTATGCATTTATTGACGAAAATGATAAAGGGACACACTGAGGTCAAGCTGGCGAACAGATGGCCGTCTTCAGTTTACTTAGTAGACCTCCTGGTCCTCTTGTCCCAGGAGAAGTTTGATCCGTAGGACTTCACCCGGGGCTTTGAGCTCCTCTTCTCCGTTACGTCGTAGCTCCAGCCTGAAAGGACAAACACGAGAATAAGTGATGAGGTCCGAGAACGTCACGTATATTCACTTTGGATGAGTTCCAACCACAATGAGGTGTTTTGGAGACATCAACAGGCTGCATGTAGTCAGAACTGCACTAATCACTTTCATGGTGCAATAAACAGAGTAAGCCAGTTTCCTCTGCTTAGTTTCAACAAACGGCCAGATGGTTCAGTCCTCTGAGTGAAGGGAACTCTCTGTTAGATGGAAAAATACATCAACTACGTTTCACTTTAACTCACATGTGACTGTTTTAAAATTGTCTAGTAACCAAAAGAATTCTCTTCGTAATTGATTATTTGATTTGTTATAAGTAGAAATGTTCCGATGCAATTTTTTTCCCCTTCCCGATACCGTTTCCAATACCGTTTCCAATACCTGGGTATCAGCTGAAACTAGTATCAATTCAATACTGGGTATTGGTCTGTCTGACTCTAGTGACATCAACTTTTTTTCACCGCTCTAAAAACAGTGGTTAAGCAGAGCTAACAGCGCTAACTGAGAAATAGCAGGGTCCTGTATCTAAATTACGTGCTGTGGGATCAGTGCTTGGACTCACGTACTCGCTGGAAAAAATCATAACCATTTATCTTTCCTGAGCATAAACTGCAGCTTCTCACATGTAGAGGGTTCTTTCTCACACATTCAATGTACAGTTCACGCAAGCAGTATTTCTGTTCATTAAATAAATGAACATAAGCTTTTCATATACTATTCAGGATGCACACGTGCTCCAGTTATACTTGACATCATACTGTATTCATGCTGTTACTGGAACTATTTTAGAGATTTTGGCTACGAGTGCACATTGATCCAGATGAAATCCAATTCACTCCTGCACAGAACAAATCACTCTCTGATGCAGTCGGTGCAGCAAAACTGGCAACCGCCTCACTTCAGCATCACAAGCCTCCTATTGACGTACCATGGCTCTTAACAGTGCTAATAATACATCTAATCATAGTTAAATGTACTTAAATTGTGTTTATTTAAATGTCTAACAGTCTGTTGATTCCACTGATTATATTTCAGTGATACTCAAGGGATGGTGTGTGTGTGTGCCTAATTGGCCATAATTAGTGGCAGCGTATCAAAAAATTCTTTACCATTTTTCTCTGCAAAAGCAATGGCGTCTTCCTTAGAGGAGAAGGACATCACCATGTTGGATAAGGGATCAGCGCTGAAAGGCAGAAAAAAGGATGTCATACAGATTGTAAAAATGCTTTAAGGCTAATTAGCACTTTTGGGCTATATAAATAATTTGACTTTATAGCAAAAATAATGTGCTAAAAATAATACAAAAGTCTTGACGCACACCAAAAAAAAAAAAACCTAATCTGGTTTCTGTTTATGTGCTGTTGAAACAAGCAGGTTCAGCTCGGAGGTTCTTACGTTGAAGCCCAGCCCATCAGAGGGTTCTCCCAGCGCTCTCTGGTATCGAAGTCCATCTTCCACTTCTTGGTGTTGGCTCCTGACTGCATGGCCGATTTGGCGGGCACAAAGATGTGAACTTTACGTGTTTTGATGTGCTCCTCCGGGACCCCTGTCAAAGTGGTGATGTCCTGAGGGGCACACAGAAATACAGCTCACCGAAGTGTTTTTCACACTGGAGAATATCATGAATTAACACTAACATCTATTCAGATCAATCCCATGTTACAAACGTATGTTATAGCTGATGTGTTAAAGATCTGTAAAACTACAGTGAATTAAAAATATTTGTAAAGTGCATCAACTTTATAACCCATAATCTTACAGGTTTTAACTGAGCAGTCAAAGCTTCCCATTTCTACTTCCACGTGTATGAAAATAACTTGACATGTTTTTGGTTGCAGATCAGCCCGCGGTTTTCTGCCTTTCATTAAACTCGGTAACTTATGTCTTTTTCTTTCCTTGCAAAGATTAAGAGTTCATGAAAAGATATATGTGCGTTCGTGTTTGTCAGGAAAGGTCATCTGAAAGTGAGCTTGCAGGTGTTAATAAATATAACTTGAAGCTCTGACGTGTTCTTAACTGTCAGAGAAATGGGGTTAGGAAAATGTTCAGTGGCTATAAAAAAGTACTTTGTTGTGAAAGTAGAAAGAAGTTTTATATTCGTGTTCTAAATCTGTAGAGATTTATTTCCCCGTTTAAATATCAGCACAAGAAAAAAAGCTCAAATACATCTTCAGCATCAGAGAAACAATAAAACATGAACAATTCAAAGAGTGAGCGCTTTTTATAGGTACAATCAAATTAACTTCAAGTTTGGATTGTGTTGTTATTGTTTTTGGGATCTGTTGTTCACAATTGTGGGCATTTTCGTCTTTTTTGCTGTGCTGATTTTGTCTTTGATTTCTTATTTTGTATTGTTTTGAGTTTTCAGACATCGGTGTTAATTTATGTGCAATAACTGAACAACAGCAATGGAAAAACAAAACGAGGACTCAAAGACCAAAAAAGAAAAATGGAATAAAGCCATCTTCATGTTGTTATTCATACTCGTTTGCATTGAGGTGGATGAAATTAATGTCTTATACTTGAGGTGATTTATTCCAGACCATCAGAAAGTAGGCCAGCGCGACAAGAGGAGGAGGAGGGGCCTTTGGGTGCACTAAATGCATATTCCTGAGCAACTGGAGCCCCTACAAGCTCCGATCAAGGATCTGGTCCAATTCTTCAGGGAATTAGCAAACAAGCAATGGGAAGTCGGCGACAAAACACAGACGAACCTCCCAGCACGCAGGCACCAGCCACCCAAGACTGAGGGCTTTCCAGAGCGCTCTCCTTTCAATACAAGAATTTTACACATTTCAATGGCCAATACAACTTCAAAGAATCAAATTTTCATCATTGTCTGTCATCTGCCAGTTGATTTGTAGAAAGGGGGTCGTTTTGCATGAACCCCACACAAAAGCCCGCCTTTCCTTTTGGCAAAGGAGATTCCAGCAGTATTTAAACCCAGTAAATTACAGGTCCAACTGCTAGGCCACTGCTTGTTTCAGTGAAACATCTTTTTGCCATGCTTAGAGGCAGTCTGAATTTAATCATAAACAAGATCTGCACATTGAAAAGATGGTTAAAATGAAAGGGAAAGGACGAACAAAGGGGGGGGGGTGGGGGGGACTTCACAAGTGCTTGGTAATTATTTCCGGCTGCCCTATCTACTTAACCTTAACAATTCCTTCTTGTCACAGAGAGGAAGAAAACATGTTCTCTTCACCCAAAGGGGGTAATGGTGGACGGTTCATGACACAATAACACACAAGACAGTGTGAGAGAGCAGCAAAATGAGATGCCAGGGTTTTTTGTTTTCGTCTTGGAGCCTGCGGCAGGTAATCAAAGCTGTTTAATACGTCGATGTCTGCGGGATATAATTTATTCTCAATGGAAGATGTTCAAAAGATCTGTACTACAAAAACTGAGAGGTAAGAAAAACTTCCTGGGAGTTTTGGAGAAAACACAAGAACCATAAAAATGCTTTGTACACTGTGAACCGTAACACATTCAGAGCTGTGAATCAAGGGGGAAAAAAAAAACATGTACAAATCTATGTCGAGGTAAAATCAAATTTGCGGTCTGAAACATTTAGTAGTTGGTCTGGTCTGTTCAGGGGGATAGATGCATGACAATCCCTCTTCGAGACGCATTAGAAATTATACCCTTGGGATTAGCAGGCCAGACTATGGTTACGCGTATGTACGTTACATAAATCATAACTGACACATGAGGCCCATGTATGGTAAACTGGTGCAATAATTTGTCCAGATGTAGCAGACCTTAAATCACATCTTCGGCGTGGATGAGCACAAAAGGTCCTTCATGAATGAGGGAGGATGTGTCAAAACAAAAGCTCTGCCAAATCACTGAAAACACTCTGCTCATTATTTGGCATTGTTTGCAAAAATACGAGTCTAGACTTCTATGATACTTGCATGCATTACACTGAAAGCTAGTAGGGTTATCGGCATAACAGGCTCACCCACAATACCCGGATTCACAAAGGGAATGATTGTGGCTGGAATGTGGTGTGTTCCCAGGAAGACTAGAGAGGGCCATCACAAAAGGAAAACCCACACGGTGGGCACTTTTTCTTCTGCCACGTACAGGAAGCAAAATGAGAACTATCAAGTTTGACACTATTCACAGGGCCTTCACGGGGCCCTACAATACCTGGCTGGGCAGGCAGAATGCCGGGCTTAAGAAAGGGGGGAAAAAGGCTGGCAAAGTCTCCGTCACGTGAAAGCGTGTCGATATTTCTGACACCTCCAGGCTACGTGCCAAATAAAGAGCATAGGGGCTTGTCGCTGTGGGGCCACTGGGCCCACCAGAATGCTGAAAGCTGGTACCCCTAATGCTCCAGCAGAGACCTGGGGTAGAGGATTTCTGTGTAAACAAGATTCAATGATCTCGGTATACTTAAGTGAAGGAAATAATGAGATTTTAAAAAAGCAAGAAAAGTAAAAAGGAGAGTATTTTTTTTCTTTGGGGTATGGGAGGGCTGAGGCATGATATCAAAGTCTAAACATTTGTTCCAAACTGTTCTCAGATTAATCGTATTCACCGTAATGTGGGGGTAGGGATGGCAGTGTTTTCTGATTGGTCTGGTACTCGTGGCCTATTTCTTAGCTACCCTTTTTGAAAATCTGTAGCTAAAAACAAGATCGTTTTTTTTGGTTATTGTGCTTTGACACATCAACTTGAAGATAGAGGAAACCGTACCACACATGGACCAACGAGCTCAAAAATGACATGTAAAAACAGCTGTTGTTTTTCTATTCGTCAGCCGACTGGTTTGCCTAATCATTGTGGGTCTTTACACCGCCGTGGAAATGCAGACAACATTTTAGTCCCTTGAAAAGTAGCTCACAAGACTGAAAGTTGGGTGGAACCGTGGCTTAAGATGGAGTTAGTTGTCTGTCTGTTTCATATGAAACTAGAGCCAGGAACCGGTTATCTTAGCTTAGCATTAAAGACTGCAAACAGTTGGTGTGACTTTCCCTAAATATATCTTCATATAGGATGTCATACAGATTGTATAACTCTAAAGTTCACCAATTAACGTCTCATTTGTTAAATCCAAACCAAAGTGGAACCAGCACAGTACTATTCCTTTGAGAGCTGTTACTTGTGCAGGTCGACTTTTAACAACTTGTCAAGGTGCGACGCTCTCATCCATGAGGTTACGTCGTCATTCTAAACCCCACCTACAAATCTCTCCTCAGCTGCCATTTTCAAACAAGGGAAACAGCTTCGAAAGAGCAACAATACCAAGAAGAACTGAATAAGTCAAAGAAACTGGAGATGTGGTTGACAGAAATCAGGAGAACACATCTTCCTGTATAGCTTCACTGGACTCTTAAACTGTCCTACAGTCCCTATGTCATTCAGCGCATCTTGTCAGTTTTAGATGATTTGCAGGTACACGTCAACATTTCCTGCCGCCCAAAAGTGGTTTTCCAGTAAGAAAATGTCTCTTCATGCATCAGGCAATGCTTTTGGATGTATCTGTGAAAAAAATGTAAAGTAAGTATACACAAATGAGATGAGTGTTTTTAACCAGGGACAGTTTTGATGAAAATATCAATTGCACGGGCAGATTTGAAAGGCGGTTCACACCGTGGTACTTGGAGCATCCTGGGGTTTGGCAAAATGTAGACGAGGACTTGAAATATGAGATACGTATAAGGATTTTATCCTCTGAATACATTACTGCTCACTCACTTAGTGAACTGAGCAGCCCAGTCTTTTTCACTCATTCACTTGATACTCCCTCTGTGCTCATTTAGAGAAAGAGGATTATTTTAACGCTAAAATAAACCATAAAGAGGAAGTTAACATCTGTTCTTGCAATGACTCTGAGCAGCTAAAACAATAGATGTGAAAATGATCGACTGTTCAATAAACCAGAAATGTGGACTGCGTTAGACTTACAAAAGCAGTTTTAATGAATAACCATCCATAACCAGACTTGCGCTGAAATAAGTTATTGATTTATTTGAAGTGAAGATTTGATTGTGAACTTGTTTAATAACTGGTTGGTTTAATTTAATTGAAGCAAGTAGACCGAACATCATCTGGTTCAAGCTTCTACAATGTGAGGATTTTCTGCTTTTTTTATCGCTGGAGTACATTTGGGTTTAGGTCATCAAAAGACATAACAAAGGACTAAAGGATTATTTTCCTGATAGGAAAAACATATTGAACAAATTAATGAACGATGAAAGAAATCATTAGTTGCAGACGCGTCTTTTATTCGTAGGAAAATAGCCCAGATACAAGGTAAAACTGTCTAAACACACTGGTGGTGGCAGTCCTTATTTTAAGACTTGTTAGGGTTTACTAATGTAAACTGAGGCACAGTGTATTTTCCTGTTAGTGTAGTAACCAAACAAACAAACAAATAAAGAATGTCTTTGCATGACCAGGTCACACTGAACATTTCCAGCGTCACTGCCACATTGTTGGGGGTAATGGTGGACACAGTGACAGCCATGACACAAGTACGGTCCAGCCCATTATAGCACGAACATCCATATGCCAAAACTGCAGCTCGGCAGCCAGAAGGGGTCACAAGGTCGGCCAAGCTGAATCATGTTGAGTCAGCATGTGGTGAAAGCCCAAACACATCACCCTTAACCCCCCACTGTCCGGCTCACACCCAGACCAAGAGCGTCACTCATCAGCCTCTGCCGGTTCCCACCTTCAGACGTCTTTGAAGTGGAGAAAGCGTGCCAATTACTGATTGGACATAGGGGGCGTCTCTAATAGAAACAAATATTATGTTGCCTGTCCATGTGCGGGAGTGGTTCAACCCCGGGGAACAAGAAGCAGCAGGCGAGAGGGTCATCGTCACTCTCACATTACACATACCTGCGAGGATCGGAGAGAGGGGATAGAGGAGGGGGCATTTATGAAGATGTCAGATGTAGACAAGCTTATTTGTTTGTTGGCTGGACGGCATGTAAAAGACAGCCGCTGAAAGGTTTCCGTTTGTTAATTAATAACCCAAAACAATTAAAGTTATTAAGGAAAACTTATGTGCTCCTTTCTCTCTGTTTTGTGTATTTTTTTTTCATGATTATTTGAATTTTTTACTGTGAGTCGGACAAGACAAGCAATATGAAGACGTCTCTTTAAACTCTGGGAACCGGTGGCATTGGTCACAACGGTCTTTCAACATTTTATTCAATTTGATAATTGAAAAAATTTCCCCCTGGAAATAAGTATCTGATTATATATGTTAACAATGAATGAATGAAAATAATTGGAAAGTAGAAACATTTTGAATGATTATACATTAGTATCAGCCTTAAAACAGTATGACAACACTCATTTTTTTGTTGTGCACATTAATGATTATGTTCATAACTCACTAACCAATTATTTTCTTAATATGTGGATTAATCATTCGGTCAATTTCAGCAATTACTGAAATTTTCCCCATCACAAGTTCCCAGAGCTGATGATGACATCTGAGAATGTCTTGTTTTGCCAAAGACTAAAATGATTTTCATTATAATGTTTTTAAAATTAAAAGTATTCCCAACCCTAAAAAGACAAACTATTAACTCATTATCAAAGATGCCAACAAATCCTGCTACGGCTAATGGAGTAAAAACACTTATCGCTACAGCTCTAATACACATCACGTGTTTCATAAAATTCAAAATGCAAAACAAACGAGAATGGCCTAGTCCCCTCTACTTAAATCGGGCAGTAACCTGAGGTAACTGGATTACAAATGATAAAAGTTTTCTTTTTGTAGTTTTTCGGAGTACCAAGAACATTTTGAAAGTCACAGACTTACTTAGGAAACACCAGAACTAGTTTGTGAAATACAAGAAAGAGCTGATTGCTTACAACTAATGAACAAACAGGATGTGTAGATCAACAGAAGTAGCAAGCCTCTTTTTATCCGCTCTGCAAACATAACACTTAGCAGCTAGACACTTCCTAAAACTACCCAGCGCTAACAGGGCTGAGGAGTCCTCTTAAGAGGCTTAGTCTCTATGGAAGAGAGTGTTAATGAATGAAATACTATTTAGTGGATGATACATGATAAAGCCTCTTGTCTGGCACTCTTCAAAGACCAGCATCCTCTGACCCGCTACTCAAAACTTGAGCCGCGAGATTTTTATTTATTTTTTTTTTTTTGCATAAGTGCGCCATATGAGAGGGCAACCAGACAAAACAGACACTTAAGTTGTCTATGTGCGAGGGAGGGAGGGTGGGAGAGTAGGATGAGAGGTAGGGGAAGGGGGGTGGGGTGGTCAATGTGGTCTGCTCCACTGTAGGTCACTGTGTGTCTGAGGCTAGACAGGCTTAGAGAATATACACCCCTGTACTGCAGACTTAAACTGCCTGTGCTAAATATATCCTCATAGTTGGGATTGCTGGATTTTTATTGGGAATCTGTGTCTTCGTGCTGAAATCTTTCCAGTTTCAGCATGTGAAAGCAAATACCTGTTTGAGGTCACGGTGGTTGAGAGTCCTCTGGCTAACAACACTCTCAGCCACACATTACATTTAGCGGAAATTGAGTTCTCGAGTGTCACAAAGCAAACTGGCGTGTCTAATTGTATAGAGCTGAGGATGATCCGGTGTTGACCAGCTTCCTTTGAGTGACCTCTGTATCAGGATGTTTTCTGATATATCTGGAAGATCAATCTTGACTGACTTAGTCGGGATCCTTCAATCTGATTTCAATTTGGGTCTTTCAAAAACAAGCAACAACCTGCCTTTACACTCAACTACTCAACCCCAATCAAACCAAACATCTTTTGTCCAGATGTGACGTTACTTGCCAAGCGAGCTCTGTGCTCGAATAATTTGCAAGAAAAGGTTTTGAATTAGCAAATTCAACATGCAAAGCATCAAATGGTCCTACCAATTTCATATTCTCTTCCTCTCCCAGTCTTCCTCCCTCCTCCCCCCTCAATTCCCCACACTCTAATAACTGTCCTCCTCGGTCTCATAAAACCCTAGTGCCTTTAGAGAACTCTATAACAAGGCTTCACAAGCGCTTTAAGATTATGGTGTTGTCTTTATGTGTAGAGAGGGAGCACACTTGGCCCCTGCTGTAGGAGGGGCAGACGCTCACACACTTAGCCATACGCGGGAGATATTGTATTATTGCATATTGAGGCAGCTGCTGTGGTTTTAACCGCAGTTGTTTCTGCAGAGGGTTAGAGAGTAAAGCAAACCCGACTCTAATTGAGGGAGGTCGCAGACATTCCGTGTAAAGCTGTGTATCACTGGCCGGCCAGCCGGACCCTGGGAGCTGCCCAGCATGCTTAATCAAACAGTAATTACAAACAAAAGCAGGTCGGCATGGGCACTCCGGGGAACACAGAAGCTCCATCACGCAGGTCTATTGGTTTGGCATTATTTCTGAAATTCAGACAATGCCTTCAAAGCCTTGGACGTAAAAAGC
The DNA here is from genome assembly GCF_900880675.1 of Sparus aurata. Lineage (NCBI taxonomy): Eukaryota > Metazoa > Chordata > Actinopteri > Spariformes > Sparidae > Sparus > Sparus aurata. The sequence goes on from NC_044191.1 coordinate 24,623,580, forward strand.
TAAAACTTTGGCCAGGTTTTTTTTATTTAAATTAAGAGGGAAATATGAGGTCAGTCGGGCTGCAGCAAACTGTTTTCATTATTTAATAAACACATTAGCGTCTTCATAAAAGGACACCCGTCGAAATTTCCTAAAGCCCTTTGTGGCATTATCATAGTGTGTGAACCGTTTAGAAGCAAGAACTGGCAAAGTTTGGCATTTTTGCTCAGAAAACAAAACCAAACATGACCCATAACACATCCATCAGAAACAGAGTGAGATTATCATTCATCAAGAGTTGTTTTTTGTCAACTTGGAAAAATCAAATCCAATATTCATTCTTCTTTAGCTCTACTTTTTGTCTGCACTGACTACTAAGGGTAATGTTTGACTCTTCAGGCCCTAGATTACTGCATTATCTTCACCAGCTATTTGCTAACTTTAACTGTCCTCCATTTACTACTGGACACTTATACCACGGGATCAAGTTGTGGAAGGGACCGATAGAATCACTCAATTACATCCTGTTTTTTCTTGTTGCACCTATGTTGAGGTTCTGAGCGAGCTGAGCAGTCACTTGCAGCCAGACAGAATCAGGCTTAATGGTAAAATCAGCAGTCTTGAATGAGCTAGTGTGTAGCTTGCAGACCGAAAGGGGTGCTGTAAAGAAACACAGAAACTGTGGTGAAAAAGTTGAAGCAGAATCAGCTTTTGGAGATACCAGATATAATTTTGCGGTGGTCAGTCGCATGTAATGTAATGTTTCATGAGCTTTCACTCAATTTGACCTTTTTTTCATCCGTCAATACAGATTAGCATACTTAATTACGGATATTCCTTTGTCAAGGCAGAGTAGATCAGGTCAGTCGGTGTGTGTTAGTAGCTTCTTTAAATGCCACACGGGGAACTCAATGGAAATTTCTCTGTGTAACATATGTTTTACTTGTATTCACTCAGTTTGGGCTTATGCACAAGTTTGAATCCCACTCTAATGGAAGGCCTTGCATCATGTTGTTGCATCCGGAAAATTGGACATAGAATCACTCGTAGGAACAGCAACATTGCAGATTATCGTTTAATGGCGGTTGGTAAACTGCTTTTAGGTGCATTTTTGCCACGTTCTGGATTGGTGGGGGTTACAGTTTGCAACACTGCGTCACACGAACAGGCCATGGAATGACACTCCCACACCGCGGCACAACCCTCACTGCAGCAACGCCTGATTTGGTCTGAATGAAGCTTAAAGGTCAGAGTCTCTCTGACCTTATTGGTATGTTTTGCCACCTGCAGCCATTTCTCAAAAAAAGCTTGTCTGCTTGTTGTAATATCACAGAGAAGAATGAAGATGAAACATCTGACGTCATTGACCATCACTTAGTAAGCAAAATGAGCATGTTGGTTTGGCAAATGACTGCGAGAAGACAGCAGAAAAATTAACAGTGAGAGCAGGAGGAAAAGGTTAGCAGTTAGACGTCAGTCTGGCAGGAAATGTTTGGTAAATGGTAAAGTGCGTCAGTGAACAAACGCAGCTTCTCAAGACTAAGAAAAGTCTTGTTTGTTGTTTCCTAACTGCCCCAGTAACAACCATGCCTACATTTAAGAATAGGGATAGAAATCGATAAGATTTCATTGGTACAAACATCCCTTTATCTGCTTATCAGTTTGATTCTTATGAGGCATTGGAAGCATATTATTTCGATGGATTCAACAATTTGGAACCAGTTCTTAACAGTTCTGGTTCTTAATTCCCATCCCTCTTTAAGCGTTGTGTCCGCTGTGGCAATTAAAAACAGATCTAGGTTTATCTAGTCACGCGTACGTACAAGTTTCAGGGTACTATACCAGAACTGTTGAGTTGAAACGCAGCTTTAGTGGCTTTTTGCAGTCTTTTTATAATAACAACTGATCAGAACATTTTGCCTCTTTTATAACTAATCAATTATCAAAGCAGTTCCCATGATTCCTCCGTCTGCAACCCTCAGTAAAATTGTTCACAAATGCGATTAAAAACCCTATTTACTGGATGAGTTTATATATTTGACCTGCAGGAGATTGTCGCCCTTCATCGCCTAAATTTACCTGTAATGGAGACGGCCAAACAAACTGCATAGACGGAAGTTCCTGCTAGGCTTGCATTTTTTTGGACAGACGAGAACGAAGGACAGGATAATGAGTGTCACACAAATATTCAGACAGAGTTTTTTGGAGCGCATTTGCAAAATATCATTTGCACCAGCCAAAATGCAACCTCATCTAAACGAGGTTATTCAGAAATGTTCACTACAGAAAAACCGGCACACCACTTTCTCCTCAGGCTGCCCAAGAGAAAGAGAGACAGCGTGCGAACCCCACGTAACCCCTCAATGGATCGAGACCTTTGTTTGATTGGTCAAACCAGAAAGCAATTCACACTTATTGACAGCCTGATGAATGACTAGCGTGCTGACATATGCTGAATGCCCAAAAGGGAGAGTGCTCTCATTGCCCTCTTCCATGTGAGACGGAGACCACTGTACTGTAAACAGCTGAGGGCCTCTCTTTTTGGCCTGTCTGGGTGAGCATTAGAGTACTTCCCGCCGTCGCCAGCAACAGCATGCCACAAAGGAACCTCTGTGACCGCCAACACTGAAGTGGCCACTGTCTTTTTCGTGAGTCTCAGGGTGTCTCACAAACTTTTTTCCATGCAAGCTTCTTTTCTTTCACCCCCTCCCCATTTTTTAGAGGCCCTTTTTTTCCTCTCCTCTGCTGTTCCTCTCAGTGGCCCCTACTGAGAGGACAGAGACAGACACTCCGCCCAGCCAAAGGTTTGTCTGCCAGTATGGTCAGCTTTGCTCTGGAACAAAAGCGCACTGACGCTGCCCACACACAGCAAAACCCCCCCAAACGAGTCCACAACAGACTCCCACATTCTCCCTAAACTCCCTCTTTCTCCGTTATCTCCTATCTCCTTCATCTTTTAATGACAAAGCGTTCACTTCAAAAGACCCTCCTTTGTTTTGTACAGTTGGTACATTTCTAACCTTCATCACTTCAAATGATTATTGCTGTTTAAGCTGTGCTTCAGAACTTCATGAAAAGAAGCAACAAAGAACCTGTCCGATGAAACTTAAAGCTAAATACAGCTGTACCACATACTTCATATTAAAGGTCATTCTAAACAATGACTTCATAGTAACCCATTGACCTGTGAACTAAATTTAGCTACGTATTTTAACTGAAACTTGCTCTTCAACTGCTTTTAGAAATATGGTGTGTGCTCACGTGTACGATTGCACAAAGAAAATCATGAAACAAAGCCACGGAAGTAGTCTACAACCACTAGGTAAACTGAGAAAAATACAGGATTAAAGCTTGCTCGTTTTGTTCAAACAATAGCCAAAAATCTAAAATATATTGAGTTTGCAATCATGTAAAATGGAAAAAATTGCAACTCATCACAATGGAAGAACAGGAAAAACTGGAAGTTTGGCATTTTTGCATAAAGATTGACTGAGAGAATGTTTGTAATCAAAGAAGTAGATTCATAAGTAAATAATTTTCTGTTATCTACAAACTGATTTATCGACTAATCATCATCAAGAATGACAAAGACTTCAGACAGACAAGTATTGCAGAAGCAGCAGAAGTGCAGAAAGTCCAAATAGCCTCTCTTAGTATTTAATATTGGTTTCGACTATCAGACGTTTGACTGTTTGTCAGTGTTTTGGGTAAACATTTTAATTATAGTATCAAAGTTACTTGACTGTAAACATGGTACCTAATTTCCTGTGTAACCTGGTTTCTTGTGTGTATGTTCACATACTGATTCAAATTCCACAAGTAATGAAAAAGTTTTATAAGAAGATAAAAATCGCAATATGGCTCAGTGTAATACCCAAATCACAGAAAGCAGCTATGATTTGACCAATGTCAAATGAGTGATAAAACAGCGTTATAATGAAGTACTGTAGAGCTGCACAGATGCCCTGGCCTAAGAAAACATGTCTGTTTGGTAGAGACCCAACAAATGTCCCATCACCGTTATTATAGCAGATTTCTCCGTAAAAATTAAATTTAACGCAAAAATTATCATTACCACTATTCAAAGTGACTGAATAATGATAAACTGAGAGCTAGATAGGGCTGGTTTAAAATAACTGGTTTTCAAATTTAAATCAATCTTAATTTGAATGAAGCAATATCTATTCATAATATCCCAAAACACATATGATATATGCCTTCTCCTGTGGATGCATGACAGGTACCGATTTGACAACAGGGATTTACAACTGAAATACTCCTAACCAAATTAAATCAACTCAAATCAGAATTTGAATCAGTAAATTGCATCTGGGAATCAGTGGCCATAACCAGCTCTGGAGCTGGAAAAGTGTAGATGGCCTAAACTGTTTCATTGTTGTTGATGCTTTAAAATAAAAATAATACAATGTAACTATTAGTTTTGGCCAGTGGAGACAACAAATTATGATTAATTATAATCTAAATTAAAGATGATCTGAGTGGCATCAAACCATGTCGTAGTAAAACAAGTTTTCACCTAAACTCAATGGATTAAACTAAACAGTAGTAACTTTTTTAATTAGTTTTCATCAAAAGTTGAAAAGAGAGGATTAATGGGGGCTGTGATCACACACAGAAGTACCAACACATTTGCCATTACCATCATATTGCTACAAAAGCCCACTGTCTACTACAAACTCATGTTGGCAGTGGATGCAGAGTTTTTTAACAATTTTTCCAGGCATGTAATTGGAAGACAAACAAAGAGTGTCACGTTGACCAGGGAGGGATTCTTACCAATTTCTCATCAACTGTAATAAGTTGCGTGTCTTGTCCTGGTTTCTCTGCCAGCCTCAACGTTGATGTGCTTGTAGACCTGAAAACCATTAGAAAGACATTACACGCAAAGCACAACCTGCCAAAGGCAGACAAGCAACAAAGAGGTAAATTACACAACCACGGTACACTCTGCAAACGCTGACTATCTTGGAGGAAGCGGTGGGGCGAGGATACAGTGAAAAGGAAGAGACAAGGAGGGAATCCCCCCCGCCACCTATTAGTTCTGTCTGGTGCATCTCTGGCAGACTCTCGCTCTCATCCTAATGACAGGACGTGCTTAATGTTGGCTGTGGTCAACCGTCAGGCGAGGACTGTGCAGCTCTTTGTGAATGTGCAGCCGTGTCCTGTCACAAAACGGCAATGTGCCATCATGGTTGAGCCAGCAAAGGGCTATTCCAGATAATCACATTCTAGACTGTACCCAGATAATCTGATTTTTATATTTATGTTAATGATTTGGTTTTTACACTCATATTTCAGTTAAATGATTGATTAGAGAAACACAACACTATTGTGATTATAGTGTAGTGAAAATGAACAGATTCTACTCCTGATAACTGATTTAGTATTAGTCTTTTAACTTTAAGTAAAAATAGCAAATATTCAAACGTGTTTGCTTTAGCTGCAGATATGAGAAAGACTGTCTACTTTTAAATTAAATGCTTTGAGCTTTTATCTGCCCATCAGATGAAGTGCATCATTTTACAAGTTAACGTATAATATTTGACAAGGAAAACATTTATGAATTGACTGATCAGTCAGTAGTGAAAATATTTTTAGGTCAATCTTCAAAGAAATGTTGTTTCAAAAGCAAACTTTCTTGGCTAAAAAACTGTCTTAGCGACCAATGGCAGCGCTTTCTTATCATCTTTATCTCCATTAATGTTTAGGCCATACAATTTATTCCATACTTGACAATTTAATTTCCACTTGGACAACAGCATGTATCTTTTGGCATAAAAATGCAATCAAACCTGTTATTTATCATGTATTATCTTATCTTGTGCATGCTGAGGCCAGTGTCTAATTATACAAGCTGAGGAGGACACATGGATTTTGTTGAGAGAATATCTCACATTCTTTCATTCTGTAAGACAAAATAAAATCTAAACCTGTCCTGCCTTAATATCCACTATTTCAGGAGCCTCTGTAATGTACATAAAGTCAGTTTTGGATAGCATCTTTTTCACAAAAATTTTTTCATAACGTTATTACATTAACATTCCATCCCAACTGTTAAAGGGACAATTCAACAATTGGGCAATAATCACTGCATGAAGAGCAGCATCTGCTGCAGGCTTATGAATAAATCCATGAGGATAAATCATGTCAGCATATCGTATATCATCATGTGATATCCAACTGATGTCTGCTAGACCACATGCTTAGTTAGAGCAGACAGATACTGACACAATAAAATACTGTGATATGTTTGAATCAGTACCTCAATACAGAACTACTGTGGCTACTGTTATTGCTATTAGTTTTTTTATTTTATATTTGTATTGAAGACTATTTGCATGGATTGAATTCAAAAATTATAAGCAATGTTTTGATGATAACCAAGTAACTAGGCACATATTGATCATTTCATAGAGATGGTAAAATGTGTCATATGAGACTTGAAACCCATCATTGAACTGTTATTCTGCTCTTACTGTCAGGAAAGCAGAACACTGCTGAATCAAAGTATTTGTCAGCCAAAGTCACATAAAATTTCTATCAAATTTTCAGTGTGGATCTTCCATCTTAAAGCCAACCCTGGAAAAAGCAATTTCCTATTTTGTGCCATATCTTTAAAAGTAGAATCACTTGCCACCAACTCATTCACTGCAGCATATTTCTGGGTGCTCCCTAATTATTAGCTACTGTTGGTTACCATTGTTTAAGACTTTATTGATCAACTAATCTGTGCAGGAAAACAGGCTTAGAAATATCATCACTGTGATCAAATGTAACTTCAAGATACCTTAACCACATCTTGCTGCAGCATTATTCGTGCAGTAGTATGCAGCTTACTAAACGAGTTTGATGATATATTATTTTTAAGTGCACATTGTATACACATTATCAATTAAATGGATAATGGAGAGGAGTATGTGAACTAAGTTTATCTCAGGATGCAGATGAGTCTGCAATAATGCAATGAGTCTGAACATAACAAACGTGGACTGTGATGTGTTATCTTGACACCAAGTGTTAGCTTACTTGCAGGCACCAGTAAGAGTTGACTGTTGGGCTAGCTGTGGTGAGTCAGTAAGTGATAATGACCTTTCCAGCAAAGTCTGTTTTGAATAAAGTTCCCGTCTCGCATAATATTAGTAATGGTATGTAGTACGTGTTCTATTAAGCACCGAGCAACCTTTAATTGCGTTAGCTCTTAAATTGATTCCTAGCTGTTATTACTTGACTTGTTAGACGTAAGAGGTAGCTAATTGGCTGGCTAGCCGAGTGCTGTAAGGACATGGCATAACATAACATTGGCAACTTGCCCGGACAGATAAAGACTAAGTGTACAAACACGTACGTAGTTGAGTGTGTTAACTCACACAATGTGTCCAGTAAAGTGCCAGAAACCTTTAACACGCTTCATTTACGTGCGTATTACTTTCACGGTGGCTAGCTTACTAGCCTGTGACACACCAGGCATACGGCCTCGTTCCTTCGTCTTACGTCGACTTGGAGTTAAATATTTCCGACAAAATGACTCACAGTAGCACGCTCGAGTACAAAACTGATAAACAATTGATGTGAATTACCTGATAGGATTCAGGGCCAATTTAGAAGCTGCATTGATAACAGACAAACGTCCCAAGCCGAGAAGTGACATTGAGGACGCCATGATTGTTGTCAACACTGACGTACGGCAACCGTGGAGGGACAAACAGTGCGAGCGGCTGACGGAGACAGCTGCAGCTGGCAGAGAGATGGAGGAGGACGGAAGCCAGCGACTAAATTTACTACAGGGATTCGTTACATACAGAGAGACATGTCCAGACATATCTAGCGTCTATTTACGCCGCTGATGGTTGTTTCATATCAGAAATAACGACGATGATGGTGATAATGGAAAGAAACTCGGCTCATCCAAGGGAACTTCGCCTTCGCCTTTGGCGTCAAGTAATTGCTTCACACTCCCAGAAGCTCTAAAACATGAATATTTCTCTTCTCTTCCCCTTTCTTACGTTTTTGCTTGATAGAATTATCAGTATAAAGTGTACCACGCAGCTATCGTAATCAAGTTCGGCTTAACTTTGGTTTACTTAAGTGAAAACGAGCTTTCTGATATTGACCAATCAATGTAAAGGAATAATCCGTCTAACGTAGCGACAGGTTTCTGTCTTTTTTTAAATACCTTTTTTTTTTAATTTAGTTTATAGAGTGACTGTCTTGCTGGAGAATATTATTAACACGTAACAGTACATGCGAGTTTGTTTCTGTATTGAATCAGTTTTTTTTTAAAAGAACACTGTATCAGAGTTGTCTTTTTGTCAGTGCATATCTAATTCTGTATCATCATAGTAAAGTTTCTGGCAAATCAGTTCATAAACTGTTTATGGATATAATCACCAAACCATACAAATGGTGCAATGCAATCACCAATTTAGCGAAATCCCCCCTATGGTATAAAAGGATTGATTCCACAGTTAAAATAGATTTGTAAAATGTCTGACGGTAGATAAATGTATCTCATCTCACAGTGGACGACCTATCATCACATTGCCCAACCCTTAACTGTATGTAGGTCTAAAAATAAGATTAAGGTCTGACTTCTCCTTTGAATTAAACACATGCATTGACACTGAATATGTCTGGCTACGTTTTAATTACAAATCAATAAAACAGCAGAGTCAGAAGAAGTATAAGGAAAAAAACTTTTATTGTTTCACTCTTCATATCTGTACAAATACCATCAAACTTTGTATGTACATATGACATTTACATAAAAAATACAAAACTATATATTCATAACAGAATTTTGTATTTCTCTTGTGACGCTTTAAAATAAAAATGTATTCTGAAAAAAAAGAAAAAAAAAGAAACGAAGTGATGAAGTCTGATATAGTGTAGAGTACTGCTATACGTTAGTCCTATTTTAGCTCTGCGAGAGCAATATGGAGCACATTGGCAAGAAGACAGCACACAAATGTTAATAAATGGCACATTGTTTCCAAGAAAATAATCAAGTATCGTCCAAAACTTACCTCTGCTCTAAAGTGGTGAGAAATATCATAAAATAAATGCTATCGAATGATGTCTAGAGTTGTGGTCTCCATGTGGAATCAAATCTAAAGGGCTAGTGACCAAAAAAATAAAAAAGAAGAAAAGAAAAAACAAATGGCTCTTTTTTTTTCTCTTCCATTTCATCACTGCTGTGTTGCCACCTTTACAATGCTCTTTTGCAAATACCATTGAGAGAATCCCTTTGGTCAGTTATTATGAGTTGTAAACAAACCAGAAACACTTCTGTACATAAAATGATTGATATATTCCCAATAAATAAACACACAGCCTAAACATGCATTTACGTATGTGTGACATAAACATCTGTGATAGAGATTTGACAGAAACAAGCAGATTTTTACAGCTCAGGGAATGCAATTTACAGCTTGTAGAGGACTTATACTTACACGGTAACATGACAAATAAATAACACTGCTTCTCTTTGGACAAATATATTTCTTCATGATAAAAAAAAGAAAGTAAAAGGGACAACAACAACAAAAAGGGGAGAAATGAGTGGTAACACAATATATATCATGGTAGATAGTAAGCCTGACATTGTAAATGTATAAATTATAAAACACAAAAAAAGTATAAATAAACATCTAGCAGACTGAACTATATGTATACTTCCTTTTTCTTTAAAAAATAAATAAGCATACACATAATGTACAGTATGGACATGATTCCTTGCCCTAGAACTGTTCCCCTAGTGACGGGGACCTATCCATCCAGTATAGAAGATATATGGACATAGGGCATGTAGTCTGTGTCCTCATCTTCCTCATCCTCCTCCTGGTCTTCTGTAATGGCTATGTGGGAGAATATACGGTAGCTGTTGTATGAATGTGGACCACAACAGCGCAGAATATCACTGAATGTTCTCAGAAAAAAAAGCCACTGGCACACAGCCTCCCTTTTGTTTCTTTTTTTTTCGTGTGTGTACATGTTAATGTTTGTGTGTGTGTGTGTGTGTGTGTGTGTGTGTGTGTGTGTGTGTGTGTGTGTGTGTGTGAGGAAGGGTCTGTGTGTAACAATTACTGTGGCATCCTCAATTATGCAACTTACATAATCTAGCAAGTCAAGGCTGCAACAAGAGAAAAAAGTGGGATGATGGAAAAAAGGGAAGGTTGGGAGGTTGAAAGGGGGTCACAGGGTGGATTCGGGTGGGTGGAGGGTCTCTTTTTTTCCTGAAAGCAGACGCACATAACACAGAAAAGTGTTTCTGTGCTCTTGGATTTTTTTCCTTGCTCCAGTTACTATTGTTTTAGTTTCTGGCTCAAACGTACAGGGAGGGAGGGAGGACCCTGTGTCACAGCTCGGCCTCAGCAAGCAGGTCAGAGATCATCAACACAGTTTTGAGGTATTTTTTCTTTTCTTTTTACAGGTGAGATTTACATCGGACAAAAAAAAAAAAAAAGAGGAAGAAAAAAAGAGCACAGAAGCAAGAGCAGGAGTGACAATACACAAAAAAAAAAAAAAAAAAAAAAAAAAAACAGGCAGTCCCTCATCAATCCAAATGGATTTGTAATTACTGATACATATTCTGGTAGACAACACATTCACTGGAAACAGCACGGACAGTAAAGGTAAGCTGATGAACTTTTTTTTTTTTTCCCTAGTGAAGAGATGAGACAGCGCGGTTTCTACAAGCTCCTGTGTGAAGTGGTACCTTTCTATTCAGCTCATGAGGTGATCATAAAGTTGGTCCCTTGGATTCCGTCGCATACCTTAGGCACATCACATTAAGGTACTCGGTCAGGAGGGAGAAACTAACAAGGAGACACTCTTTCTTGGAATGTTAATACGAGACTTCCTTGAGGCTATTTTTCGGATTTGACAGATTGGATGGTGCACGAATGGCTCTACGGATAAACTGGTCGACGTGAACATCGACGTCAACACCCGTCGTCGTTATCGCTAACATGGCACCAATGTTACAATCACCTTATGCACATCATATGAGTGTTCTGTTCTTATTGACATGTTGGCAGTGTGGTATATGTCACAAGAGGCAGTGCATTTTTTTTTTCTCGAATTGATTGATTACAGCCAAAAGCAACGAAAAGAAAAAAAATAATACAAAAACACAAATATACCATTAACTTGAAAATTAGCAATGTGACCATGGAATTTACAAGCTGTAAAGATATGACCACTGTCATTAAAAGATAAAACAAAACAAAAAAGTTCATGAGATTTAAGGCAACCTGCCCCCCGTAGGTCACGAGCATGATGACCATGAGCGTAACTGGACTTTTTAAATATCAGGATTGTTCCACTGCAAACAAAATGACTCTTTTTTTGTTATTAGTTTAATGGAGTTAGCTTCTCACAGACTCTTAGACTGAGTCTGTTGAGATAGATCTGTAGCTTTTGTCCACCTCTTTCTGTTATTTTGTTTTTGCAGAAGAATAGGAAAAAAGAAAAAAAAACAAAACAAAACAAAACAAAAACACAAGAACAAAAGCCAGCGACAAAGACAACGTCATGCAAGTTCTTCTATTCCAAAGTCCTTTTTCTGCTTGCTTAAGCTGTGCTTGGTGGTGTGGCTGGGGTAGGAGTTTGGGGAAAGTTAGGATGTGGGATGGGTTGGGGGGGCACTTTCAGGGGAAGCAACATGGAATATTGTCTTTTGCTTGGAGAGGGAGGAGGGTGTTTCATTTTCCCATTTTGTTTGTTTTTTTTGTTGTTTTTTTTTTTTTTTTTTTGGTTTTGTTGTTTACTTACAGTTGCAAGATCCCGAGTGCTTGACCTCCAGCAGCACCCCCATTGAACAAGCAGCTTGCTTCATGGCACATTCGCTGGGATATGTGGTGTTGTCGCTGGCGCACACCGCCTCGTCCGTCCTGCTCTCTGGACAGGTCTCATCGCACAGCGAGCAGCGACCCCGGCTCATCCGAGCATCCCACAGACACTTTTTCCCCGCGCTGCACTGGATGTCCTCACACGACTTGGCCTCTAGAAGCAGAGGGGAAGGAGTGAGCACAGGGGAAATCTTTGATTAGATGGATTATCATGAATCCTTTTCAAGCAGGATCAGATGGCTGCTGAGTTTTTGGGAGAACTAAGCTCAGAATAAAAAACTAAATCCTGTTTTATGGTGTTGGGCCTTGTGGCAGGGGAACAAAAAGTCATGTTTTAATTAGCATTTTTAAGGCTACATGACTTAGATGGACTGCTTTCTGGATAAGAATCCATCTGACTCAAATATTAACTTGAAGCATGTCTTCATGGCCCCCAGCACTCCCCTGTTTCCCTCCCCCTCCCCTTCCCCTTTTCCCATATGGGATAGTGCTGCCAACATCAGGAAATAATAAGATGTCTATCATTTCTTGAGCAAACACAAGCAACTACCAAACACTCCCTCTCGCTAAGACCCCTTCCTCAGTGGAATGTTGGCAAAAATGAAGAGTGAATAGCTGCAGAGCTGGCCAGGAAGAAACTGCACTCAAACAATATTCAGAGCGAGTAGCTGGAGGCGCTCTCGCAGAGTCGAGCCTCACACTCTCACGTCTCTCGTTGCAGACTTACTGATGCATTTTCCCTCGTATGCCACTCCAATGGATCTGCCGAGGAGACAGGTAGCTCTTCTCAGGTGACACGCGCTGGCATAGATGATCCCGTCGTTTCCACACAGGTACTGCTCAGGCGACGTCACCTCGGGGCAAATCCGATTACACGTCACACAATATGCGTTGTTTGTCTGGTCCACGACGCATGTGGAGCTGCCGGGGCACAAGACGTCACGGCACGTTTCTGTCGAGACAAAGACAGTGGAAGATTTGGTGAAAAACGACACGAAATGTGAGAAGAGGAAGAAGCAGAAAAACAGGAGCGCTGGATTCTTGGCACATGCAGCTTTGAGAAATGTGGAATCTCACTGGCAGGGGGCAGATTTGAAATAATATGTACTTACTCTTGCACTTCCCCTGGTACTGCACGTCCAGGTCGGGGTGGCCTTTGCATTTTGCTTTCAGCAGGGCGCATTCGTCTTTGTACGTCTTTCCGTCCGAGCCGCACACCGGTCCCTTCCAGGTGATGTTGGAGCAGTCTGGTGCGCACACGCAGCGCGGCTTACTTCTTCTGTTCATCTTGCACCTCTTCCCAGGCCCACAGTCAACATTGTCGCAGGTTTCTACGATTAAAAAACAAAGGAGTTAGTGTTATGTGATGCTGGCCTTGTGCGTAGAATTACTTATAAAAATGCAAATTGCGCATAAAGCACACATTACAGCGGTCGCTTACGCACGTTGTTGTGCGTAAATCAGGTCATCAGTCGGATTTATTAAACGAAATGACTGCGGTGTATGTGTATTGTGAGAAAAACGAAGGGAAATGAGTGCACCTCCACCTTTGCAAGGTATGCAATTGGGGGCTCCGCCATTGAAGATCATCCACCTAAAGAGCGTGCTGTTGGGGACGTCCTCCTCGGTCCAGGACGTCCCCAGCCTTCCACTCCGACAGCACTCCTCCCTGCTCATCCCGGGCATGTAGAGCACCTGGCACCTCCCGTTCTTCCCCTGCTGCAACCAGCAGTTCCCAGCTGTAAACAGACAAACACAAAAAGCTCGAGTGTCGCAAGCTGAACGTCTGAATCCGCTGACCCAGACTCACTACACACACACGCAGCCTGTATTATCCGAGACTCTCCCTCCCTCCCTTTCGCCCTCCCGGCTGTATTTTGTCTTTTTTTTCTTTCTTTTTCTTTTTTTTTTTTTTTTGCGAGACTGTTACCACTTGCCTATCCCCATCTGTGACTGACAGCCCTTACAATGCGGCCACAAACTCAAAAAGTAAGAAGAATCTTTGAAGGGAGGGGGGGTGTTCTTTATTCCTAGAGCCTCCTTGTTATCACTGGACAGAAAGTGGAGCGTCTAGACAGCGTTAAATAGCAGCCAATCTCCTTCAGAAGAAACCACGGTCGTTAGCTGAGCACACCGCCGTCTCCAACGCCACAGAACAATATCCCAGACATGTACCCAGCAGACAATGTCCTGCTTATTAACAACCCGGAGTAAAGTTTATTTCAAACGCAGAAGAGTAATCCACAGAAACAGCTTTTGATCCAGACAGCAGAAGGATGTCTGCACCGACTCAGACACACATGACATGAAGTGTTCATGGACTGCTGTGTTTTTCTTCAATTGAAGACAGGTTTATATTTTGCACTGTAAGCTCCCAAACAAAACAAAAAAAATGCTAGGTGCACAAAGTCACCTTTTTTTTTCTTTTTTTTTCTGACATAACTAAAAAAAAAAAAAAAAAAAAAAAAAAAAAAAAAGAAGAAGAAGAAGCATTTTTGCGCACAAAGCTGATGGCTCCGCTCGGGAAATATATAAATAACACGCCCATAAACTCAAAGAGGACATTCTGAAGTTTTGAAAACGCGCGACGCACGCACACACACGCTCATACAAAAGTCTTAGAATATGCTCAGGTATTATGGAGAGCTCAGGCTGCCACCAACAAACACAGCGTGGCGGCTTAAGTGTGTGCGCCTGGCGAGGGCTGCAAAACTTAACCGTATAGTCTCACTTTGAAGTGTCCCATATGGCACCTGTTTTATGGACGCTTTACGCACCGTCTGATGCGGAGACACTTTTTTTCTTCCTTTTTTTATCAGCGGGAGGAAAAAACAAGACAGGAAACTTGAGTTTGAAAAAGTTTCTCGGTTGCAAAGCAAGTGTTCGGCACCGCGGGCGCGTTTCTGAAGGCTGACAGCAAGTCGAAGTTTTTCTTTTCTTTTCTTCCAGAAACGGAGAGAATTACAGGAGAACTGATGAAGAGAAGCTTACCTTGAACTTTTTGATGTTCCATGAGGTGACAAAGCCATATGAAGAAGAGAAAAATGCCCGGGTGGAGGTGGTGTTTCAGCATCCTAAACATGATGGAGAGGCAAAGTGAACTACGTATTTGACACAGGCAGCGCAAAAGTAATCTGCTTACGGTGGCAGTGTTGAATAAGTGTCAGTCTGAGAATGCAGCCTCTCTTTTTAAATCTATAAGGGGTCTGGGGTTGACTGTCTCTGGTGGGCGGTCTCCTTTTCTGTGGGGGTGGAGAGATTTTTTTTTTTTCTTCTTACCAAAGTTCTTTCAATCCCAATCAGGTGACATCGTTACAAACAACTCTCTCTCGCCACAATAATCAAAGAACGTGGAAATATGTGTGAATTTGCGACAGAACGCCAGACTTTCAGAATAAAGCGGCTTTGCGGCGACACAGAAGCGGACAAAAGCAGATCAGATAGAAATGTGTCAGTTGATATGAATTTGTTTTTTGATGGAGAATATTAATATTTATGTGTCTTTTTTTTCATTTTTTTGATTTCTGATCATGTGATATTTTAAAGTGGGCAGCATGGGTTTTACGCATGGCTTTTGATTAATATTGATAAGAATGATAATAATATCAATAATAATAATAATAATAACAATAATAATAACAATATTGATAATAATAATATTGATTATAATAATGAAGGTCACTCATGTATCAAAGTCTTTTATTACTGTATAATCAAACAGGCCCACGACTAGGATACCTATCCGGACATACCACCGCTCCTTCAAATTAAGGGCACTACTTGTCTGGTAACTGATATTTTTTCCACCAACTGCAGACAAAAGTGTAAATCTTTTGATGAGAGTTGCCTTTTGTAACGTATCCGAGCCCAGACAATAATAGAATTCATAGTAGTCCGCAGCCGCACTGCTAATATTAGAACAGACAGTTGTTTGGGTTTCTCTCCCGGGTCAAGCTTTTAAATATAATCAACCTGTTTGAGAGGCTTCAGACAGACAGAGAGAGAGAGAGAGAGAGAGAGAGAGAGGAGCAGGGTGTTGCGTTTCATTGAATGAAACACAGACACGCACACACAGACACGCACACGCACGCACGCACGCACGCACACTGACGCACAGGCTGGACTCCCTCTGAAGTCCTTGCGCGACCTCTTGAGCGGAACTCTGGTTACAGCTCTCCGGAGCAGCAGAGTCTGCTGCGTGAATCAGACACCAGGGAGTTAATTATCCCTCGGACAGGAAGAAGACACTGTAATCTCTGCTTTAATTCCACCGAAGTACCAATTAGGTACCGTTTATGTAACTAAACGTGACAACACATGAACATCATAACCGCAAGTATCCAGAGGTGGATGAGAGTGGCGGGAACGTCACTTTACGTTCCCACCAAAACCCAATATGATCACAGATTTAGATTTATTTTCATTTTTCATTACAAACAGCCCCAGGCATTGACTTCTGTTGGATGTGCTGTTGATTTGGTTACACACTGATCACTGACACAAACATCTGAGGAGCAGAAGGAGACACACAGGAAACAAACTGGTTTACATTTCTGCAATAAAGAATACTGTCAATTATACACATTATCTATCAAGACTATCCTCATCTTCTAATCTGACACCAAGGCAAAGAGGATTTTAGCCAGATGCATTTTATGCTTCTTACATGGAAGAAGTTGTTGGAGTATTATTTAAGACGTGTACCTTTTATTGTTCATGATACATACTGAAGGTCCAACAGGAATCTGATTACCTCAGAATTACCAAGTAAGGTACATGATTAAATTTAGGTTGTACAGCAAAAAAAACCCATAATAACTGTAAAAATATTAGACTATCTTACTTGGACACCGATGAGATAATCGGTTTACTTGTGTTTTTTTTAAAAGTAGTAAGTCATTTTGTCAGATTTCATAGTTCACCTGCTTAAATCGGCAGTCACTTAAAAGACTCAGAGATCGAGGATGCATAACATCTTTTAAAATTACTCCTAAATACTCAGAATATCCAACTATTAACACATATTCTGTCCTTGTCACAGTTATCTCCAGATGTTTTTGATTCTCTTGATGGCCCTATTTTGCAATTTTTCCCTCCTTGCAAGCCAGTTCTCAGTGACTGTATCTGCAGAGTGCACTGCTCTGCTGCACTGCAGAAAAAAGGCTAGTCACAATCATTTCTAACCTGTGATGATTATAATATGGGTCAATTAGACGATGTCACATCATGAATTTCACTGTTTTTAGTATTTCACACAGTTTTCATGTGTTGAAAGCGAAGTTACTGAGTTGTACTTTAGCATTAGACCCATTAATGCCTACACTGAAGTTGTATTTAATTCCATAAAGCAGAAATAAACATGAAGGAAGGAAAACTGACATGTTTTGAGTTAGTAGTGAATCAAAAGTCTGACCAATTTGTCACTGTGACTGCCATCAATCTCTATTCTGACACACAGACCTTTAAGATTTATGTCTTGTTGTTTTGGGAATCTACTGAGTATTAAACCTGTTGCAAAAGCAGCGAGGCACCAGTCGCGACCATTACCTCACGTGATGTTGAGTTATGTTTGGCCGATCACTGAGTGCCTCCTGTGTGTCTTTGAAGAGTCAAAAGCGTCCAAAACATTTCCCGACATGCGAGCACCTCTCTGCCCCACTGTATCAACTTTAAAGTGCTGGCTGTTGTCCTGAAGCCGTTAATGGCATTAGCAGAGGGTCCCACCAGTGATCTCTGTCCTGGGGTCTGAGCTGCATGAGGCTCACACGGACCCACGCAGCGAATGACTGGCACTGATGGGAACTTTTTGAGATGAACTTAAAATTGCTGTCATAGTTCCGATTGGGACTGCTTGTACATGTTCCTGATGGCAGAGTTGACGCTGATGTTCTTTTCATTTGATTCGGAATTTTTCCCATTAAAGAAAGCCCAAAGTTGAAGCTGTGAAACTGTGAACCATCTACTCTAAACGTGTGACAAAATGTTCAGGGCCTCCTGCGTGCCAGCTCATCAGCTGTTTTTCAAGTTAGAGAGAATCCTCTTTAGAAAAGTCTTTAAGCAGCTACAGTGAAACCAGAGAGGATCACAGCCAAGATTTATGTAACGCCAAAGGTCTTGCAAAGT
Source organism: Sparus aurata (assembly GCF_900880675.1). NCBI lineage: Eukaryota > Metazoa > Chordata > Actinopteri > Spariformes > Sparidae > Sparus > Sparus aurata. Next base: position 24,641,552 of record NC_044191.1, read on the forward strand.
GCAAAACGAGCCAACAGTTATTGAATAATTTGCTATGACATCATTTGTGATTTACAACAACATTGCAGCAATTTGTGAGCAATCATGCTGGGTCAGTACTTTGGCTGTACCTGCCAATCATCTGCGGTAATTCCTGGAGGGACGAGTTGTACAAAGGTACTCAAACACATCCACCGTATCTCATTTCATCAACTATTTCCACACTGCTCCCTGTACACATATACATGTACATAGAATCCAAAGGCTGTTTCACAACAGCGTAGCGCATGAGCAATTGTGAAACAGGGCAGTCCGGTCGTTTATCAAATTCTATATACCCCCTCCAACAAGGAGAGCTCGAGCCCAGCTCCCAGAAAATATGCTACTTATTAGAGACAAATAGCATATTCCACCTTGCCAGATCCGAAGAAACGAATACTAAAGACTCTGCTGGGTGCTGGAGTTGGCTTGTTCAGAAGGAAAACAGTCCGAAACACATTCCTAAACAGTCCAGGGAGAGAGTCATGTAGCTGTGGGAGAACAAGACAGTCAGAAATGTGAGAGGAAAGTAATCGAGTTTGAGGGAAGGCTGAAAATTGTACTGATGCTTGGAGGGACGTGGTCCAAGTGGGGTTGCATGCAAGTTCGGGGGTTTTCTAGAGGTGTTCCAGCCGGAGAGCGGAACAGAAGACAGGAGAGGACGGGAGACACACAAACCAAAACAAAGTCATAAATTATGATGTATTAATTAATAAATGAGAGTTCAAGTCATCAACAGAGCAGTGAAAACATAATGAACATGTCATTTATATCATGCTGCCATCTTGTGGCAAAGCCGTGATAATACACGTTTAGCTCCTGCAGGATTAGCTTCAATCAAACTTCCCTCTGAAAGCAAGAAAAGGAACAAACTGGGAGTATTTGGGGAGGAAACCAAACAGGGTTCTGCTTCAAGTAGCCACCAAGAGCCACCTCAGGTACATTTCTGAGTAAGACACTTTGTAGGGAACAAGATTTACAGTGTGTTTTGTTGATGTAGGGCACTGTGACATTCTGCCCTACAGATGAATAACATTAAAGCTGACACAGCCGGTCAACTAATCAATCAGTCGATCCACACAAAATTTGTCTTCAGCTAACTTGATAAACGATTTATTGGTTTGAGCAAACACGCAGAACATTTGCTGGTTCAAGCTGCTTCTCTTTGTGAATATTGGGTATTTTGGAATTTGAAAACATCCCGTTGAAACCTGTGAAACTGTGACAGGCACTTTTAAAAAACATGAACCATCAACTATGAATCGATTAAAGGTCCAGTGCGTAGGATTTAGGAGAATTCGGGGGCAGGAACAGAATATTATAATCAGTGGTGGCAAAAATACAGACGTTCAAGTAGAAAAATACACTCTTCTATCAGCCATTTCTGTGCAAAGCTAACTAAACCTCACATCATATCAATATAATTCAAAGACTATAAAACTTAAAGGTAGAATCAGTAGGATTTGTCCAAGCTGTTTGTAAATGCACCACAAAGATGGCTGATTGTTGAGATATTTGTGTTAAAATGTAGTGATTCAAAGTAAAAGGTAAAGTAATCAAGCATTTGCACTTTGTTACTTGGCACCTCTGTTCATAATTGTCTGCTTATTGGTGTTAAATCACCTGAAGCTAACAACAGTTGAGCCTTTTGTACCTACAGACTGAGCAGGCTTCATCATGTTGCAATGCAATGTATTTCTACGGTAGCCCGGAAGGGATAAACACTGGCTCTAGAAAGGGCTTTTCACATTTTTTTTGCGGCCACTGTAGGGACCAGGGATGTTCACTTAGTTGCAATCTCCAAACCTCACCCCTCAGTGCCACCAAATCCTACACACTGGACCTTTTATTGAGAAAACCATTCCATTCTGAAAATAATGGTCACTTGCAGACCTGAACATGTGCTACTAAAGTACTCATACCTGACTAGTTGTGCCACAAGAGGTAAAAAAGAAGAAATCATTAATATCACAAACATCACCAATAACACTCCATTGACTTACATTGTCGCAGTTCTTTCCATATTTAAAACCCAATACAAAAGATCATAATTTTTATCTTACAGTATGTACAGTACAAACAGTGAAACAGAGTCATGACAGAATGAACCCTTTCCAAGATATGTATTGTGTCCTGTGTGCATCTAAACTATTGAAATCAATAGTCGAAAAGCCCTGAGTGCCCGAGGCGACAGCGCATGTCAAGTCTAGTTCATGCCCGACTGACTGGCTGGAGTGTGTGTGTGTGTCTAATGATTGGACAAATGAGCAAAAGTCACGATGTTCTTAATTGTTGTCTGTCAGCTGCCTTGCCCAGAATTTGTCGGTGTAAAACTCAAGATGCCAACATTTACATCCAGTGTTACTTAAGGCCTAAGAAAAGCATTGTGTATGGTTCTGTCATGTGAAGAAAAATACAGTTTTTACATTTATTTAAATCAGTGCATAACCACAAAAAAGTCAATGTACAGTCCAAAATGCTCAGAAATAAAGACATATAACAGTAATCCTCTGTAAAATGGACAGAAGTTTGAACCCTGCTTATTTACAAACTGAACAGCTTCCATTTCATTCTAATGCCAGTGATTGAGCTGTAGTCCATTTGCACTTTACAGGAACCAGTGACAAGTACCAGTATCTACACTGGGAACAACCCAGTATAGAGAAAAAGCTGCAAGTTTTCCTCTTTGGATCACAGCACCTCATTGTCGAGTCTGCTCTGCCCGTCTTCCTCCGCCTCCTTCTGAAGCTGCTGGTACTTTCTCTTGAAAAACCCAAACTAGGAAGAGAGATTCCAGTGTTACTGCTAGATAATTACATTTACACATTTTTACATTCTTCTAAATACACTGCAGTCAAGTTTTCTGAATGAATCTATAAAACACAAAGCCGCACATTTCGATGACAGCACAGACACTTACCTTCCACAGCAGCCCGACAGCCAGAGCCAACAGCAGCAGTCCGCCGATGACGCTGCCTGCTATCACTCCCACTGGAACGTCACCTTTCTCGCCGGGTTTACTGACCGTCAGCACCACCTGGACAGCGGGAGGACAGGAGAGGTAATTACACCGCTGTCTCGCTCAGGTATGGTTGTATGTCTGCACACACCAGTCAGGTTACAGTTTACATCCCTGTCTGTCCAGATATGGCGATATCATATGATAACATGTGACACATGTGAAGTACAGAGGACTGAAGCTCAATATAAAGTACTTAAGTAGAAATAATTCAAAGAGTATTAAAGTTAGGGTAGAATCAGTAAGATTGTCTAAGCTGTTTGTTTGGGTTGTTGGTTAAGCATGGTAAGTTATCGATAATTCCCCCCAAATGCATTAGAAACGAAAGTATCGAGCGTGTTTGGTGAAGTCTCAGTAACTTTGACCTTTCACCACTAAATTCTATTCAGTTCATTATTGAGTAGAAGTGGACGTTGGTGCCAAAATTCCTTCTTCGACTATCTCTGGCGCAAAGGCATATAAATAAACAGCTATTTCACATGTCAGACTATGCCGACTGAATTTGCAAGGAACACATAAATAAAACAATTTTGTTGCATGCTGCATTCCATGGACTAAAATCAACTTCGTTCTTGTGTTGAATCTCCTAAAATAACATGTTTTCTTTTATATGTTGGCATATGGCTGACAGACTGCTCAACAATCTTAACTGGGACTTGAAATGCTCTACGTTACCAATTTAATGTGCTCAGTATCATAAACCTCTTTGTTTCTTAATGTGAGGCACCACATTAAAAAAAAAAAAAAAAAAAGGAACGTGATCTTACCGGCAGCTGCTTGTAGTCAATAACGAGCAGATCAGGGTTGGAGGTCTCAACATCAACCGTGGAGGTCAGCTCGACGGTCTGGTATGTTGCCTGACGTGAGACAAATACACGAATGAATGCACTGAAAGTTCAGCATGAACTTCTCGATCAGCAACATCAGAAAATACATAGTAATAAAAGCAGATAAAACAACCAGCATCACAAAATTAATTGTTGAATATTTTTACCTGAAGAAATGTGCCACTCCAGATCCTCGTTTTAACCTTCACAATGTAGTCGCTCTTATCTTCAGTGTCTTTGAGGATGCACTTGATATACTTGCATTTTGCGCTCTTGCAGTCCTGTCAGTCGAACACCGTTAAGAAAAGGAAATCAACATCACTGAATTTCTTCTCAATCTGGGTAATTTTTAAAAAGAAATATGTATATTCTGCTGTGGAGCTGTTAAATTTGAAGGGTGAAATTAAGGTATAAAGTACAGCACAACAGAAATATAGCATAAATTAACATAAAAAATGATTTAAAAATACAAAACAAAAAACCTAAATTTGCTAAATAACATCCATGTATGCACTTTGCAGTTTTATAAGTGTACATTCATATATGTAGCTTCAAAAAAGATAAAAAGCCACACAAATTATCCATCAAATCATAATCACTTGATATTATGTATTAAAAATATACAATAGATAACTTATAGCACAGTGACCATTTAAGTTGATACAATAAAGAGAAGATGGAGGTGACTGACCAGCATCTTGATGCCTCGGAGGCTCTCCTCAGAGAACGACTGTTTGTGGTTCTTCACACCAATCTTCAGAGGATCAACCAGGTCGCTGGAGTCACAGGTGACAGAACCTCCCTACAGGTAGCGAGGCTTTAAGTCAGATATCCAAAATATCCTACTCCAAATTATACAGTTGGCGTCAAAAAAGTAACATTTTGACGTGACTCAGATAATGTTTTGGGGCTATTGAGCGGTAACTGACCAAACTGAGCACTTCGTTAGCGTTAACCATCAGATCACCACCAGCTCCTGTCAGCTCAGTTACACACTCTATAAAGATATGTATGAAATAAAAAATCTGTAAAAAGTTAATGGCATTCGAGCTTAGTACTCACTTGAGTGTCCACTTTGGTGACGTAGAGGAGCGGGTTTCCACCGTTAGTGGTCATCGGCAGAGCAATGGTCAGATACAGGAGGTTGACAGGGAAGTTGCCTGTTGAAACCTTTTAAATACAAATTGTCTGAATTAATATCACTTTTTTTAACAAATAAAAGAGAAATTAGATGATGATGTTTGAACAGATGGATTCCTTGAATGCACCTTCACTGTGAAGTTAAACTCCGGGCCGATGTCGTCCAGAGTTTTCACCATCGTTATTACTGGGATGGAGGCGTCTGCCACATAGAAATTGATATTGGTCTCTCTAGGATAAGAAAAAAATAGAAATAGACATTTAAAGGCATTCGTCATCTTTAACCATCAATTCTACCCTGCATGACTTCAACTGAGAGAAAATAGTAATAAAAAGTAAGATCACCTCGATAAAACAACCCCTGCATCATAGAGGACAGGAATGGATATGTCCGCCTTGTTGTCTGCAGGTCTGTCCTCTTTACTATCACTGTAAACAAAACAGGTACATAACATTAATATGTCTACAATGTAATTAAGAGTCTCACTTTTCAATTTGAGTTTTTATTATTAATCGAGCGTACCTCTTGGCCTCAAATTTCACCTCGGCTCGGTTTTGCAGCTGATCGAAATTGTAATCAAAATTGATCTGAAATTTCATCTGCAATGACATAACGTGACGTTTCGCATCATTTACAATAAGCAGTCGAACAAAGGAATCATAATAAGTCAATAGTTTAGTCATGAAATAGATTTCCTTTTCTTGCTCTTACCTCTTGGTCTTTTGTTAGTGCTGGGTATCCCACCTGGCACGTCACAGTCTGAGTTTGCGTTGAGGTGCATTTTACTTCATCTGTCTGTGAGTGTATATATCAGAACAGTAGATGAATACTATGAGACTTTATTACACTGATAATACCTAAATAAGCAAAGACAGAAAAGTGAAGAAAATACTTGTTCACTATTTTTTTTTCCACATTAACATCATGTCAACACAAACACTTTTCACTCACAGGAGGCGAGATGGATGAGTAGTAGAGGTTGTTGGAGAACGTGGCCAACAGCTGGGTGTTGTACGCGTTCTCCTTTCTGTTCTTAACGGCGACTTGAAAGGACAGTTCTCGGTTATTAGCGCTGACCCTGAACAGGACTGGAGCTGCAACACAAGAGCACAGATTAATCTCCTGTCAGAGATTAAAGTGACATAAACCACTGTATATGTATTTTTTAATTGACGAAAGTCGGATAGGAATAAGAAGGAATGGTTAAAGTGGTCTTTCCTCTGGGCCAGGCCTTCATTAAGGATAAGAAGCACAAAGAGAGGCACAGTGTACAGCCAAGTCTGCAACAATGAAAATGCAATGCAGCTGCATGTGCATTATAAAATGTTGTTTACTCTCTAACGAGTCCTTGTTCATGTCTTTTCATCTGAGTTAATTCTCTGAGCATGTATCACCCAAACATCTTTGTTTAAAAAGTTTATTTCTTCCAAGCTCACAAGTCTAATCCACCCATTTTACAAGGTATGAAGTCTCTGTGTAAACTGGAAAACTCTAATTCGCGCAGCTAAGAGCAATTAAGACAGACTCATAAAACAGAGAAAATAGAAAACGATGTCATGTTTGTCAGGAGTTACCAGGGTGTAACATTAAATAGAGGATCACTCCATTTGCCAGAATTGATCTGATACTCAGAAAATCCTTTCTTCTCTGTTTAATACAACTGTACATTACTATAGTATACGCTGCCTGTATGTTGCGCAGTCATAGCTATTTCACACCAGTCATGATTTTTGGAGAAATACAGGTTGGTGCAAGTCGGTAGGTGAGTTAAGTTCTGCCTCCAGGGAAAACAAAATGGGCTTTGACAAAGTCCTATTCACATTTATTAAACATTAATATGTAGCACCACGTGGCATAACGGAAAGAATGTGAGACAGAGGCAGTGTCACTGAGGATCTTTCATTAGACTCTCACATTGATTATTAAGTATTTCTTTATGACATTAATTATTGATGACCAGATGAGCAACACTCAGAAGTTAAAGGTGCCACCTGTAGAATTCGTGCTCAAACAAAAAGCTGATAGCGTATCCCTGCTGCTGACAGTAGCCGTTAGCTATTATCTCAGTTAGTCGCAGTCCTATTAGCTATCGCTGGCTGGACTGGGAGCTCAGAGCACAAGAGGGAGTGTTGGTGTTTATACTGCTAGCATGTTAGCACGCTAATCTAACTAGATACCTCCGCGACACAACACATAGACGTCTTTAACATAATGTCAAAACTGTTCATTAATTCTTCACATTTTGTTGAACGTTTTAAACAAAAGTTCTTAGATACTGCACCTTTACAGTTCCAAGAAAACATTCTTGGTCGTCGCTGTCATCAGCATCTGACAAAACGATTTCTCTGTTATTAACATGCTCTGTTTTGATTTTGCTTGGATGTATTTTGGGAAGCCTTTTTTAACGCCGCCATTTTAACTAAAAAGGCTCAAATACAGAAATTGAGACAAACAATAACTGGTGAAGAAAATATGTATGTGTGTACTATAAGGCCCCCTTTCTGATAGTTAGAACCTGATGTAGAAAACTGGTGTCCATGGCCGTTCAGATCATCATTTAACAACTGACTCAGTATTGACAGACTTGCCCGAGCTTGCTCCGTCTCACACAGAACACGCAACAAAATTCTTTATCCGGATCATCACACAAGTGAAACCATGAAACAGAGCACACCTTGTCTTTATTTTGAAACCTGTGTGATAAACATCCGTTACTGTCTACTGCAGTATATCGAGCATGTAACGTCGAGCAGGTATGGGGTATCACATCTTGTACCAGACACCTGAGACAGGTCAGTCATTCTCACCTGGTCGCCTTTGTGTCTGTCTTCACGCTCAGCACCAGATCGCTGACACACACGTCATCAGAGCCGCAGTCTTTAGTGAAGGGGTTCTGAAACCACAACAGAGCTGTTTTTACCATTCAAAGGCTGCATTTTCAATAGATGCCCATTCTCCTTTAATGTCAACGGATTTCCAAAAGCATAACATAATTTCACATATGTACAAAACGTATTACATTTTTACTGTGAGTCCGTGTTAATCTGAGGACATGACGTGACTCAGAGGAGCGACTCTGGTTTTAATAGCCAGTAATCATCACGACACACGCTCGGCATGTCAATTTAAATGACTGTACAAAAATCTCTAAATAACCACTACGTCTACAGTCTTCTGTCACCTCGTCTGTTTCCTTTCCTAAAATGTCAACACGGTCTCTGAGATTTCCTGCAGTGAGTCAGTCACTTACAAAGAACTCCCAGGCACTTGGAGAAGACATATCGAGGACGGGGTTCACATCTGCGCTCTGCTGCTCGATTTCTACTTTCAGACTCAGGGAGTTGACAAAGTCCGGTGCCTCCTGTTGAAGAGACCACATACGCACAAATCAGGAGATATTCTACCAGTACTTTTTGGCAATTTTGGAAAAACAAATAGTACATGCTCCGTACTGACAAGTGAACATTAAGAGAAAGGAGGTGATTTTCATTCTGTACCTGAATATAAACCTTGTAGTCTCGACACACGGGGGCAGATGATATTTTTGCCTTTTCTGTGAGGAAGCGTTCGTTGTTTTTGGTGAACAGTCCTCTTGACGTCACTCGTGACGCCTGCAAGTCAGCGTCCAGAGTCAAAGTGTAGGATATATCTGAAAGAAGTGAAAATAGTGCAGTATATCAGACACTTTTTAACAATCATATTTGAATATGTTTAAGCAATAGTTGGACATTTTTGGTGACGCACTTGTTAATTTTCTTGCCAAGAGTTAGATGAGAGGATTGATACCACACTCGGTCTGTATGTTTAATATAAGGTTATAGCTAGCAGCTTATTAGCTTAGCTTAGACTGAAGACTAAAACAAAACAGCTAGCCCGGCTCTGTCTGAAGGAAACAAATCCATTTAACAGGAAACAGCAACATAGTCCCAAGAACACAAACAGGTCGTGAGATTTACCGAGAGGTCCAACAGGGTTTTTAGGCCTGAACGCAGCACTGAAACACAGGTTGGTGGTGAAACATGTAAGCTTGCGTCCGTTGATGTCACAGGGTTTGTTGAAAATGTTGATTTTATCGGGGTTGAAAGAAGCCTTGGCGCTGACCGACGCCACACCTCTGGACCTGAAAAACCAAGCGCAATGTTTAAATACTACCGTCCATGTCAATTCTGTGAATGATGGGTTTATTAACTGAACTTGATAGTAATGATGATAATTCACAGTTAATTAGGGTCAATTAAGGTTAGGTTAACTTTATCACGCTATTTACCAAAGCTGCACCACTTTGCCATATGCACCGATGGAGATGTCGGGGAGTGAGTCATCATTCAGGTCTGTGAAGCTGTCGAGGGATCTTCCAAAATACTTCAACTGAGGATCCAGTTTGGAGCCGAAGATTCTCTGAAAAAAATGATCAACCACTACATTATACATAATCATCATATAAAAGATACAAAATAAAACAAAATAAGCTCTGAATGCACAGGGCCAAGTAAACAACACCTTGTTTTTCTCTGTACCTGCGAGAACTCTTTCTTTAATGTCTTCTTCTCCCCATTGTAAATATAGATGACACCTTTTCCTTTGTCCTCCAGTGGAGCTCCAACTACGACGTCGTTGTAACCGTCGAGGTCCAGGTCAGGGACGACAGAGATTGCCATCCCAAAACGTGCATTTTCAGTCGGGGACGGACCGCTGAGGACACCCTGCTCGTTCAGTATACCCTTCAAATGGGGGGAAAAAGAAAGTATGTGGCTTTAAGAAAACTATGGATTAAAACCATGTCTTTTTTACTCAAAAGGCTGAATAACAATGTAGTAAAGGCGGTTTTGAATTGTAAAGAAATTAAATAGATCAGCTTAATCTTAAAATACACCAATTTTCCATACCAACCAGTGCTGATAGAATTTTTAAATCACAAAAGAAAGTGTAATCATCACGCCACAGTGTGAACAGTAATGATCGTGTCACTAAAAATGTTACTCCAAACATTTTTCTGACATTTGATACCTTGGTGACAGAGAAGAGGTAGACCCTGCCCTCCTCTCTCTTCAGGTCGCTCATGAACATGGGCGCGCCAACCAGCAACAGGTCTGTCGCTCCGTCCTTGTCCACGTCCAGGGAGCACAGGACGCTTCCAAAGTACGAGCCAATCTAGGACAACAGTTGGCAACTGATAATGAGCGAAACTTGTCTAGGCTGTCAACTACACACACAGTCCACTGCAAAATCCTCCGATGTCAGTACCTGTTTCCCTCTTTCTGAATCGATGACATCAAGTTCCTTCTGGGCATTGACGGTGTAGACAATAACTTGTCCAGAGTGGTTGGAGCGAGGTGCACCAGCCACAAAGTATTCTGTCCTTCCGTCGCTCAGTGTGGTGACAGCGTAACCTGGAAATGACCACGAGTAGCACATTTAAGGGTCAACATCTGAACTTTTTGGCAGTAAATAGTATCTGACTCAAATACTGATCTCAAGATCATTTTTCAGGTATCTGTACTTTAAATGCTGCTTTTCCTGTTACTCTTCAACAGAGGAAGTACATTCACTGAAAAGGTATAATCAACAACAACTTTGCAAATGAAAGGCTCTGCACACCTACACATGTGTTTGCAATTACACTGGCTGATTAGACATCCAGTCAGGTGTGAGTTGGGTGGAACTTTGCTGGGAATTAAATGACTCCACTACGTTCAGTGTACTAGAAAGAATGATAACACGGTTAGTTGTCCTGCCTGGACAGGTTGTAAACCCACACTGTCCCAAAGCGAGGTCGGGAACAGAAAAACAAACTATAACAAACAGTTCAATTTTTTTTTACAACATTAAAAAAATGGTGGTACTGTGTATAGTCGCCACGGCTGTCGCAAAGACAATCAGTTTAGCTTTTTTTGTTTTCCTTCGAGTAGCAGCTACCAACAACAACACAGGGCAACACGTGAGTTTATTCTTTCATTTAGTCTATACAGACATGTTAGCAGATAGAAATGGTGCCTGACTACATGGCCAATCAAGCATCTTTGTCAAAGGCGATTTCAAAGAAGCTTGACAAAAACTGCATAGTGAAAGCGAGGTTAAACGAGATTGTGTCTCATAACTATTACTTTGTGGATTCAACATTTGCTACATTATGATACATTAAAGTGAAAAAAATACAAGATTTCCAGACTTTTCCTGACATGATTTTGTACTTTTACTGGCAACAAACAACTTTCACACCCCCTTGTGTTTTTCCAAGTGGTGTTATTCTTGGTGCTCCTGTTGCAAAGAAAACTGGATGTTTTCTTTTCTCGCCAGAGTCCCAGATGAAAACAACACAGGAGGACACACAAGGTTACTCAATCATTTAGTCTATAATAGAAATGTGAAAGCAGAGAGAATTGCCATCCTGGCTGGATCACCACTGAAGCTTACTTTTACAGATTGACTGTGTGTCCGGTGGCAAACCAAATTGTATAGTAAAGGCCACCAGTGTAAACAGGGAACCAATGTTGACGCAGATGGTTTAATTCTTCTACATCTATTACATTGTGCAACCTGCCGTAAAAAAAAAACGTGTCTGTTGCCAGTTTGAGCGCTACTGAAGTAAATAATCTGACTTAAGGATGTCCCCAGTGTACTTAAACGCCACGGACATGTCGACAAAGAACCAAACATTGCAAAAGACCCGTGGAATACATATCGCAATTTCTAAAAAATATCTGTAACATAATTACCGTAGGTTCACGGATTCTCTAAAAGCTATTGAAATGATAATCATTTGACTGGAGTTGCCACACAAATGCAAACAAACCATTTACTGCTTCAACATGTATTTTAAGTTAATGTTAAGGTTTGAGGATGCACCATAATTACACTGACAGTCAGCACAATGTGTCATAACAGATATCCACTCACATTGACTTTAACCCTGTGATATCTAGAGTTTAGTCGAATGAATGTTATCTCTCAAATACTCAGTACAGATAAGGTCGTTCTTGTTTTTCCGTGATGTTCTGCTTCTCTTTTTTTTTTTTTTTAAAGATTTTTTTGGCATAGACACCTTTATTAAGCAGTAGACAGATAGGAAATATGGGAGAGAGAGGGGGATATGACATGCAGCAAAGGACCTCCGGCCGGAATCGAACCGGGGTCGGCTGCGTTTATGGCATGCGCTTTAACCACTCGACCACCTGCGCGCCCATGTTCTGCTTCTCTGAATTGTAAACAAGAGGAAAGATGTGGTCGGCTGACAGACAAAGTGGTTAGCCTGCTGAGAAGCTGTTTCTCAATAACACAAATTGGTTTCAAATTTAAAAACAGCACCTATATGGTTTTTTTTCCCCACGGTCCACTATGGCTGCCAAAGCAGGGTAGCTACAGTGTTTCTAGCTTAGTGAACAGTCACCCTGTCCCCCTCACCCCACTCCTTCATTGTTTCATGCAAAGACTTTAAAGCATCAGATTTGGTCGAATAGCTGCAGAGGACAAGTCTAAATGCCTACCCAGTAATGAGCTGTGGTTTCTGTCCTGAAGTGTTCCCTCAAAGGCTGAGAAAGGGAGAATGTCTGCTCGGGACCCTTTTTGATGGACGACGGTGCCGCTCCAAGCGTAGGCTCCCACTGCTCCCAGCATCATCACATCCTTCAACAGCACAAAGAGCAGTCAACAGATATCATCAGAATACAACCACAAACCACAGAAGGCAAATAGCGTGAGAAGAGAACATTGGTTAAAATCTTGGTCAGGCTTCTGTAGCAAATGCAGCTTCCTCTTTCCTTTTAGTAAGAACGCTGCACCGGTACAGCAGGAGGGTCTGTGACAGACTTTATTGTTTCTTCAAACCGTGGCCACATGTAGTTTTACGATAGCTGTCAGACATTTTTCGTAACTTTGATTGCAGAAGTGAGTGGCGGAGCAAGCACAACCAACAATATCTGTTCAATGTGTGACAGACTGAAGAGTAACAACAGCCGAAAATGAAATGATAGTCTCGCGAAGAAATGCAGGAGATGGATGAACTTTTGTACTTGTTCATCAACACTGCTATGGCCAAATATACAAAGCAGGCAGTGAAGAATACAGTTTAGCCTGTACTCGCTAGCCTCGTACGTCAGACAAGATTATTGCTGCTGTCATAACTTTACAGATTTGTAGAATTCCCTCCTGGCATCCAGTGTCACACCAATCTAACATCCTCCCACAAACATATACAAACACTGATGTTTGAAATTGTTTGTCAGTTTGTGAGCACTGTGCACCCATGACTGCACTCCCAGACATCGAGTAGACTTTACATCGGGAGGAGATCCACAATCTTGTGGAGTGGTGCACGTCTGATTGTTGAATTTGGGAATAAGGACACAAGGACAAAAACACACCCGTTATCAAACTTAGCTGAGGTGCTGGAGTGTTAAAACATTAAACTAGGACAGAAACATAAAAGCGACCATGTGAGCTGGGTCTTGTTTGTCATAGAAAAGTTTTAGAGGAGTACAAGGCAGCAAGCACTCCGTACCTGTTGGCTGGAGTAGTGAGCGCTGAATCCCACCTGGGACATCTCCATCTTGAAGTTATCGCCCCCTTTGCCAGTTCCTTGTGGATTAACAGAGCATTACATAACCGCCAGTATCGAAAAAACAGAGGAGCAGATCCAGAATCAAGACAAAGTGCAAGATTTTCTTATGATCTCTCTTGGAATCTTCAGCCCTGACAGACACGCTTGGGCGTGCCTGGATCAGTTTCTTTTTTTGTGTATGAATTAACAGGCAGTACCAGCATGACAACAAAAATACTCACCTTCTATGTTGAAGATGCGGCTCCCCAGTGTTCCAGCGATGGTGGAGAGGGCCGCCTCCTCCGACACGTTGAAGAAGTACTTCTCTGTGGGTGAACTGGCGATGGATTTGATCTCTTTGATCAGGTTCTCCGTGTCGATGTTGTTTCTGATGTAATAACCCAGGACCTGCAGAAGAAAAGGAAACACCACAAAGTCAGGACTTCAAAGAGGAAGAAAAAAACATCTAGGCAAAGACACCGGCACATCAAAACATAACCTCTTGAGGCCCATTCACATCTCCAGTAAATATAAAGATTATCAAAATATAGATTGTGTAAGTAGTTTGAAGCCATTTAAATTCACAAACTACAGCTATATTTCTGGTTCCATGTCAGAACACAGACTACAACTACTACACTTCACTTCACCAAGCTTTCATTACTGTACCATTACTGTCTGGCATGGTGAGAGTAAACTGAGGATCACCACTTACAGCGATACCGAAGCGGGTGATGCCTTTTGCCTCGCACTCTGGAATGACTGAATCCCAGAGGGCCTCGTCGTGAGACTCCCCATCAGTGACGACCACCATCACCTTGGCCGCTTTTGGTCGACCGCCGTATTTACCATGGAAACCCCACTGACTGAAGACAGCAGACGCAATGGAAATGTATTGACAGATGTTAAAAAAAAACAATCATTCAGTTCTGTTTGGCCAACAATAAAGCACATAAATAGGCGACACAGACAGCAACTTACAAATTATGAGAAAGAAGAAACCAAAGCAACTAGACAAACACATACACACGCGTAAAAGACAACACCAACCTGGCAAATCGGATCGCCTCGAAGGTGTTGGTAGAGTGACCGTACATCTGTGTAATTCTGGATGCTGCAGCAATCACCTCATCTTTGGTTTTATACTCGTTCAGTTTGAATTCAAACTTGGGATTGACTGCATACTGAATGACGCTGACCTGGCATTATGAAAGCACAGAAAACCCTCAGTGACGACGTCAAGACAGAAAGTGTTATCCGCTTCATCGCCGCTTTGATTTGCCACTCTGGGCTGATGAGGCATGCCGTCACCTGCGTGCTTTGGGGCCCGATGTCAAGCGCAGGTATCAGCTTCTGCAGGAAATGGGTCATCGGAGGCCACGGATAAATGCTGTTGGAGCCGTCCAAAACGACCACTATGTCCATAGGTCCTCCGCATGCTGGTAAAGTCACAACAGGAGACGTTTGAACAGCAGCGAGGTCACACCTCTGAACATTTTCTGTATATATTTATATTTATTTTCTAGCTTCCATGCAGCCAACAACAAAAATATCAGCAAACTTGTTTCAAAATATCGGAGAACACTGATCTTACTCTGGACGGCAGGAGAGAAGGCAGCTTGAGGCTGGAAGAGGGGGTTCAGTTTGGCACATATTCCTGGGTAGAAGTCCTGATTGCCACACTGCTGTCCCCAAAGAGGACCACACATCTATAACAGAAAGGAAAAGACATAAAGAAAGGTTTGTCACTGCATTTTTAAAAGCTCTGATGTCTGAGTTCACCAGCAATTTCAATTGTAAATTCAGTGTAACTGATGTGTAAATGACGAAAAAGTGAAAAGTGCAACAAAGGTTTTTGTGCAGTGTTGAGTAGCACAGAGGACTGGCACTACTTCCTACTGAGAACAAGCAACTTACCTCGGCCACTGACACATTTCCTTCCTTTTCTCTTAAAAATAGCATTTACACGTACATTTTGGAGGAAATTTTAACTCAGCACATTGCTGTGTTGTCAAAGTGTGTTCATCTTCTGCTGTGCTTAGAACATATCTGTCAGGACCTCGAGGCTTCTAATTAAGCATCAAAAGTATGAATATACCCCGTAAAAGCACAAACACATGAAATGGGCTCATAAGACATCTGCACAGTTTTAAAAGCAGACAAAAAATCACACACACGAGTAAACACACGTACCATCAAACCAGGCTGCGTGGCCGTGGGCATCCGGGTCAGAGTCAAACCCAGGGACATGTTTACGTTGACGTTTTTAACATCCGGGATACTGAGAGAATCTGTGGAAGTGAATAAAAAGCTTCTCTGTAATCCACTGATGTTGCGTGTACCTGTTTTCCATTTTTAAAACAGACAAAAATCCAAATGTCTGGATAGTTTAAGGTGACACACATCTCTCCGGCGTCTGTTCAGGCATTTTAAGTACACGACCAGTGTTTGGCAGAGAGGTCAAAGTTGAACGATAAATCACCAAACCTCACCTTGCAGATTGAGCTTGTCGCAGCTGTTTTTGGACCCCGAGACTGGACACTTGTAAACATCCCCCTTCCTGTTTCGACTGAAACCACTCCACGGAGCACCAACCAGGAGCCTGCGGAGGACAACAATATTAATCTCGTCCACCCTCTCATAAACATGAGCTGTAACTCTGAATGTTTCTGTGTACAGCGCATGACCAGCTGAACACACAGTATTTTAATAAGACTCATCAGAATTTACTTGATGCCGGAAAGTGGCTTCAGAATATCTGTAACAAGAACAAACTTTTGTTATTTTGCTACTTTAAGTGCGTGTCAAAATGATACTGGAACCAAACCTCACTGCTGTAACCTCTAAAACAAAAACAACACTTAATATACATAAATATCAGTCTTCATCAGCGTGGCAGTAAGCTCATGTTGTCTTGCTCTGAGCGAGTTCCAACAAGCGAGACATGTCATTCTTCTAACGTCTCATGAAACAGCAACATTCTACAAGTTTTCACAGATAATTATCCACTTCAAAGCCTTTTTTTCCCACATCAGTCACAACATCCAGACGCCGCCAGCTGCTGAAGCTGTTGAACATTCGGACATTTCTCAAATCCAGATATCAGAAAATAAATCTCAGTAGAGACTCTGAGGGTGACCAGTGTCCAATGAGTGGGAGGCATCATTCCTCATTAGACGTGAGAGGACAGGAAACAGGATGAATCACTGCTGTTTTCTCACGGACACTCATGTGGAATATACATTACAGTCAGAGACCGCTATCGGATACGGCGCACTTCACCAAGTTGCGCAAACGGGACACTCCCTCAGACAGTGGGTTGCTTCAAGAAACTGTGACTCAAGCCGCACAATATCCAGACATCACTGAGACAGTCAGTTAATGTTTTACTAACTGATACAAATGAGCAGGGCCAATGTCAGCGGCTTTAAACATGGCGGGACTGTTTGTAGAAGCGCCGAGGGGGTTTTAAGACAACAGCTTCTACGGTGCTGCAGGAGGGTGTAATAACTCAACATCAACTTAATTAGATGAAGTTGATGTTGAGTTATTGCAGCGTTCATTTTCTCAGGATATAATGAATGGATCATGAACAGGCACACTTAGGTCGCCGGTATCTATGAATTCGGCTCTAGCAGATTTAAATATGTTGTATTTGATACCGAATTAGGCCTGATTGAATTCAAAGAGACTGTTGGGCTTTGTCGGAGTTATGCCCTCGACCGTGTGTCATTCTAAGTGCTTTAAATTTGGTCAATGCACGTTGTCCGTCACTGAAGTCAGCGTAATCAGTTTGAGGTGATGTGAACATCTTCCCAAAAACTATTCCATCCCAAATCTTCATGATGTATGATGAGTACCTGAACTCCATCTATCAGTGCCTCTCCACAAGACTCTGGAGGCAAGACACTCAGCTCAAGTTAGTGAGTGGAGTAAAAGTCAGACCTTAAAGAGGCCCAAATCAGAATTAAGGTCAGATTCAGATGTCTTGATCACAGTCACAGATTTGGGCCACTTGAACTGTCCGAACATAGCCTTTAGAGTCTACGGCCATGCTAGCAGCTTGGTGTGTCTGTACTTAGGCACATTGGTGCTTTGACTTGTAAATGTTAACGTCTGTGTGCTAACACGTTCACAGCTCTGTAAAAAAAAAAACCACAAACGTCAACCTGGTGGTGGGACTCGAGGATAAGTCAGGCGATTTCATAACAATCCATCTCGAGGCTGCTCAGATCTTTCAGTCTGGACCAAAGTGCTGGATTGAAAATGATATAGCTGAACAAATGAAGTGAGATTGTATCACAGTGTCTCGTGCCAGCAGTGCAGGCTTGGTGTTAGTATAACAGCGCGGTGAGTTGTTTACTTGTCACTGAATACCTAGAGATTACTGATAACAAGGTGCACCGCTTTACAGCATCAGGCCTTCATTTGCAAAATGGATACCTCCACGTGCAGAACTGTCCATGATGTGATGAAGATGCACCTATCAGCTCAAAGACTGAGAAATATTACAGTTGCTGTACAACAACAACTTGCACAGCCTTGAGATCTTAACGCTGGGATTTGATGAATGGAATTTTTTCTCAGCATGGAGGCTGATAATGTCAGGCACCTCGCTGAATCTGGACTTGAGTCTGTTCTAGTCTACAGGCTTGTACTGATGCAGTATCCTCAAAAGCCTGCCCCTTTATTTGCTCTAGACCAAACTGCTCTCTGCATCTATTCTCTACTCTCTAACCCCTAACCCTAACCCTAACCCAAAGAAACGTTCATGAAATGAATGACTAACTGGTATCCACTTGGGACTGACCAGTGTTGAACATATTGATAAGACACTCACGCTGGCTGAGAAAGTCATTTTCTTTCCTTGAAGTAAATCATTGATCCATAACTTGAATTCATACCATTTCCCTTCATGGTTTGTCGTTTGTTGGACCGTGTAGCCAAACTCTTCCGCCGCTGGTCCGCTGAAAATCTTGGCACCTGCAGTGCCGACGTTGAAGGACTGTGAGCGCCAGACTGTGTCAGCTGGTGGAGGAGACAGATGAGGGTGCATGACAGTGACACGGATAGTTTATGACATCATATACCTCTTGTGACTATCAAAGAAGCCGCTCCTACTATAAACACGACTGATCATATTATCTTTATTTTGAATTTTTGCACTCGTGCGTCTTACAGTTCCAATCTTAATTCTCATGTGTCAGACATCCTCACTTCCTCCTTTGAGATGAGTGGGTGGTTTTTGTGGCTGAATCATTGACTTCTTTAAAAAACCACATCGGTTTGACTCATGAGGAGAAGGCACCCCACTAAAACAGCTTCACAACACACAAAGGTGATGCTATCCGTGAGGTGTCGAGGATTGCGTTAACAGACATTTGCCAGTGTTTCTCCATAATCACAAACCACCTTCAAACACAGCCCTCTGAGCCCCCTCAGGACATGGAATCTGCCTGTCTACAGTGACTCCTGATGCAGACACAGAGCCACAAGCCCATACAGGCAGAGCTCAGCTATCAGCCTGCCTTCCACTCAGTTGGCAGGCAGGAGGAATGTGGACTGGATTGGTTCTGGACTTGGGAGACCTTCACAGGCTCCTGTGCCACGCCTGTTTACCTGCAGCACAGAGTAGCACTTTGCCTCCTCTCTTGGGGCTCTCTGCAAAGCCCATAACATATTCATGTTTCCTCTCAGTTCACAAAATGGGGAGTAATTAAAAGTGTCTTCTGCTTGGAAGGCTTCCACAGGTTACCGACTCAACACAAATGATGACTTGTGATAGAACGAGTCTGCTCTTTTTTCTTTTCTTTTTTTTCTTTCTTTTCTTATCCATGTAGGTTTGCTGTGGATCCTGCATTTAGGAGCAGAATGGACAGGAAAACGCTGCAGGATGAAGTGAAGTGAAGCACAAAACAAAAAGCACTTCCAGGCAGATCCAATCAGTAAAACAGACTGCATGGTGAGCGTGCAAACCCCTCTGTTGCTCTTCACGTGTGTTTAAAGTGTAAAAAAAAAAAAAAAAAAAACAAGTATACAGTCGCATTCAGAGCCGGGACGAGCAACTCACAGGGCTGAACTTTTCCGAACTCCACAGTTATGAAACCGGCGAGAATGTTTTAGATGTTTTAACTCTTCGGGTGAGGTAGAATAAAAGTTTCAAAGTGAACAAAAAAACTTACCGATGACTGCTATAAAGAAGAAGATATACCCCCGGAAGAACTCCATCGTCGTCTTTATTCCATTTGTGATGGGACGAAGCACTTGTCAGAGTGTGAGGCTCCGCTGCGCGCAGGGAGCTCAGCCCGTGACGCGCCGGATAGAGCTCCTAAATAAGGACTTGTGTTCTTCCTCTCTTACCTGCCCATACAAACATGACCCAAAGTGTTATCAGAGGGCGTGAAGTGAAGTCTGTAATAAAAGTCTGACTGGGACACCAAAGGGACCAGCTATGATTCAGCCGGAGTCAGCCATAACAAGACGTAGAGAAAAAAGAAAAAAGAAAAAGAAAAAAGAGCCTGAGACATGACGTCTCAAGTTTAAAGTAATTTAATGGTTTGAACTGTAATTGAAGTCAGGAAGCAAATATAACATTTAAAAAAAAAAAATGTCCACACCCACCCAGAACTCATTTGAATGTCTTTTTAATCCGCTCCAAAGCCACATCATGAGCGGACAAACACACAAATCATCAGATGTCAGATGAAATAAATAAAATGAACATCATCAGTTGAGAACTCACAGTTTGACACTTGTCTCATCATCCCTGTAATTCATTTAATTTCAACATTCAAAGAGAGAGAGAGAGAGAGAGAGAGAGAGAGAAAGAGAGAGAGAGAGAAAGAGTTATGGTTCAGACAAAGAATGGCTCAAGATATTTAGAATATCTAGAACCTATAAACTGAAGCCCAAACAATGTAAAGTCTATTGTGAGATCTGTGACAAGAAACACCAGAGGTTCCTTTATTGGAAAACAATGACGTAGGAGCCCCCATTGGATCAAGTCTCAATTAATTCTCCAATGAGTGGTTTCATTTCGAAGTGATTTGCTGGATGGAGTGTGTTGCTTCATACCAGGACAGAAAATTACATCCTCCTAATGTCACACTGTTTTGTGAGCAAATAACTCAACAGTTACCGTATGTTACTATTTCGTTGTCACCATCATTATCATCATGAAAGGAGACGTTCTGCTGAAATTGTGCAAGAAAAACATCAGTTTAGTGGTCACTGGAAGTACAAGTCAGCCTCTGAACACTGTTGAATAATGTCTGCAGTGGCTCTGGAGGAAGTCCCAGAAAATAACCCTCATGACATCATCTAGGCTGCAGATCTTTGGTGGACAGAAGGCCTGCATTGTGAACCGGGGGTTGTGGAATTTTGTAAGATGTGGGCGCTTTCCGGGCAGGGAGACTCCAAGGATTAGTATTGGTTGCATTATGGGAAATGTAGGATACATCGTTCCAGAGTTAAAGGTGGGATATTGCTCTAGTTAATGGCAAGTGACAAATAACACTCGATCCTGTTTGAGCTGTGCCACGAGTGACACATTTGATCTTTGACAATTTAATATACATGTTTTCAGCTTGAGAAAGTTGCAGTTTGTCATAAAATTAATGAAGTATATGACTGGGAGAAAGACTAAACGCCCAACAGTTGCGTACGAGGTGTCATCTCGTTTAACGCCCACCAAAAACCATGAATGAAGCTGCGTAGAGTCGCTGATGTATATCAGCTAGCTCACAGAACACAGCAATCTCCTTTTCAGATAACTGCAGCTTTTGATATGTGATTATCGGCCATGTTGGTGTTGGTGACATACACTGAGCGAGTCGATGTTGTTGCTATGATACTTCACTATCTTTACCACAAACTGAGACTTTCTTTACTTGTAAAGTAATCTGTAAATTGACAAACATCATATGTTTACCTCATGGCACAATTCAAACAGAATTTAAAATGTATTCGTCTCTCCCCACTGACTACTATGCAGATTTCTCCCCAAGATAGGCCCTAGTGGGCACACTGGGAGGGTTTGGGACTTCACCTCTCTATACTGCAATCAACAAATCACCTCTTTACCACTTTCACTGGACGACACTGGTGGTTAAAATGAAGCTATTTGGCTTTTGAAGAGTGCTATCTCTTTAAAAGGCTGTCAGAACATGTGGATACTTACTAATTACAGTCTAGCTACCTGCATTTTACTTGGACAGCCAGAGCTTAAAGAACAGCAAAGACTGAAAGAACCCTGCCCTCTCTCTTGCCTATAGACAGTCGGTCTTGGTGCCTCTGTGCTGCCGGCCCTGCTAAGACCAATAAACGTATAAACTAATAAAAAAAGATGAGTTGAAAATCATTAGCTGTCTCCACCCTTCCCAAGTAAGCCGGCTCATGTCAATCCTTAAATCACATTTATGAACATAGGCGGATCCTCTACAGCAAGTTGCCAAACTTTAGTCTTTCATATTAAATGACCACAGAAATTCATTAAAGGCTCTCGCTCTGGTCTTCAAAACCAGCAGCAAACTTTCCTATTGAGTGCAAAGAGAGAGTGTGAAGCAAACACAAGATGTTCGCTCCAAGTCTTGAAGCAACTATAACTGATTTACCTATTGGCTGATCTTGCTCAGTGATTATGAGCACAGACCCATGACCCCTCAGTTGTGTGAGTCATAAAGTGGATGTTTCATTGGGCTCGGGCAGCCTCGGAGAAACAATGTTCAACCTTCATTCAGCAGATGACCCCCTCTGCTCACTCCTCTTTCTGTGCACTCATGATTCATGTGGTGAGCCGTATCACCTTGGGAAAATCAAAACGAGCAGGACTGAGCACTTGTGTGGTAGTGACTCGGAGCGGTTCCTGGAAAAGGTCAGTCATTTGTGTTGCTTGCTTTAAGAAGCAGAGTCATTCACCTCTCACAAAAAAGGTAACAACACAAACACACGTCATCTGTTAAATCCCCTTTAACATTTGTATACATTATGCCTCTGAGAACAGTCCAGAGGGCTTTTGGCAGCTCTCTCTGTTAAACCATGTTGAACAATCTAAGGAAGGATCTCGAATTAGCGAGGCCTGTGGTCTATTTTCCTGTCAGGCCCCGACATAATGGAACAGTGCGGGCATGTCATTAAAAATCCCCCCCTGAGGAGGATCATGAATCATTTGAAGTTGGCATGGGTGCATGACACGTATAATCACAGGACGAGCTATTGTCACTATTTGAAAAAGGGTATTTCTCCCTTGCACCTGTTGGCCTCTTGCCATCCTAGTAGTTGTGGTATGCAAGCAGTTTTCCTTGGAACTACTTTCGGCTGGAGAAATAGTGTTTTTTGGGGTTTTCCTGTACATTTATTTCCACACTTAGATGAGTCTCACCTGCTCTCTGATCCAGTCAAAACAAAAGATTCAGAAAGGTGTCGTTCATTGCAGGACGATTGCTTTTTAAATTTTTTTACAGATATTCATATTTACGTCAACACTCTCCACTTCATGTTCAAGGGTTATTCAGATCATTTCAGATAAGCCATTCACAGCAAACTATATGGCCAATGTAAAAACAGAAATTGTATATATATCAAACTACCATGTCAGAATCATTCCAGCAACACTCACATCCCCACTCAATATGCAAATAAATACCTAATGTACATCTCTTGGAAAAATAAAGACATGTCTTCATGTATAACATTTGCCGAATTAACACGGAGGTCCAAATAGTTAAAACATTGTTATAGACAGCATTTCAAATGTTTATAAAGTTTCTCATAACTCTACAACAAACAAAATTGAGCGATATCTTTAAGGGAGTCTGGGGACTTTCTCCACAGGCGTCAAAGCTGTCGCCTATACTCCGTACTGTTTACTGTATGTTTAAAATTTGGCATATTTATTAACATTTTTCAATAAAATGTTGTCCTCCCATACATTTTTGTGTAAATTCTAAACGTCAAAATGCTGGGATGTAAGATGATAAGAAGATTTCAGACAATTCGTCTTGGGGGTGTTTACACCCGTACATAGATCTGATCACCCCAGAGATGCATGTTTATACCAGGTCTGAAAATCCTCTTTGATTTAAGGGAAATATTCACAAACAGTCCTTCAGTCCTCAAGAGTACACAGAATAATTTGCGAACATTATAAAAACAAAAACTTGGATTCAGAGTCTCTACAGCTTTTAGACAAATATGCTTCGAAGAAAAACGTCCCTCTTCGTGCTTTCATAACGAAATCCTATGTTTTAAAAACCACATTCTGTATGTAATATATTCAGAGACATGAATACAGATACAGAAACTTGCACACAGTGCTCTGGGTGAGAGGACTGTAGCACGAAGCTAATCCCTCTTTCACACCCATCTGCTGACCAATGGGAATGTAAGGCCCTGGTTTTCCCTGTTGCATTGTGAGCCAGACAGTCACATCCAGCAGGCTCAGAGGGGCTCACGAGTCAATGACTGCACACAGACAGACACGCTGGTAATGTGACTTGTGGGTGAAGTTACTGTCCTGTCACATGACCCAAGATTATTTTTCCCTTTGTAAGATCTGTGCAGGTGCTTTTTTCCAACGATCCTCAAAGGAAGCACAGACAGCAAAGAATGCAATTTATGTGTAAATGTGAGCAAGACGGTGGAGGAGTTTAGTTGGCAGCCGGCGGTTTGCAGATAAAGATATCAGCAGTGTGCAATATGCTTCCTCGACATCCTTAAGGATGACGCGCTCATTCAAAACACACTCACATACTAACAAACATCATTTTCTGTTCAGAAAAATGAATAAAAAAGCAGAAGCCATGTATGAAAACAGGTTTGAGTTGTAATGTCGGGCTGCATCGGGATCATGTAATCAGATTACCAAAAAAAAAAAGTCACAATAATCAACCCCACATTACATTTGAAGAAAATTGTGTAATCACATTATAGTTACATGTTCAGTGAGAACTTGATCACGTTTTTGATTGTCTTTAAAAACACCAAAAATGTCAAATTATGAAACTGTTTTATGAATATTAACTTGCTCAAGAGGTTCTTGTATATCAGAGTAAGTTACTCCTCTCTGGTTGTCAGTTCTGTTAATAGCAAATCCACTAATCTGACACATTATAATGCATTTATAGGTAGAGTTCTACTGCATATGCGTAAAAAGCAGTATGAAGCCTTTGGTGGCTCCAGAGGAAGCTGCATGTAATCTGCTAAACTGCTTCTAGTGATGTCACTTGGCTAAATTGGATTATGGGTAATGTAGGCACGACTATACACTACTTGTTTTTATATATGCAGTAAGGCTCCCCAAGACCTGTGAAGACGCTTTAATTAATGTGTAAAATGTGTGTGGTTGTTTCTTTTTCTTTATATTGAAAATGGAAGACGAACATTTTTAGTAAGTGCTCCTCTTGTGCCACAAGCGTACACAAACAACCTCCCACGTGATGAAGAGCACACACAGTTCACCTGGAGTTTGTGCCCGTAATGTTTTTATGTGATCAGATTTGGGTGTAGAGCTGTTGTCCATCAAGTGGAGGGTTGTAGTTCGATTCGCAGCCACTGCTGTCTACTGTCAAAAGGGTCCTTGGGGGTGTTATGAAGCCCACGTTGCATCAGTGTGTAGTGGTGCCTTGCATGGTAGCACTTTCAGTGGCCGGTAAGACTAGAAAAGTGCTATAGACCAACGTTCAATGCTAAATATGCTAAATAGTTGTATTTGCTTGGACGTGCAACATTTCCGATGTTTATTTGAATGACGATGTTAAAGAAACCCAGAAGTAATCAAATTAAAAGTAGTCAGATATGTAGAAGTAATCTGACCGAACCCTGCACAACATCTACAGCAGAACAACACGCTCTGATCTTTTCTGGGTTTAGATAAGTGCCATAGATGCTTGCTGGCAATAAATTGGAGACAGACTTGTGGGAGAACGGTCCTTCGTCTACAGTAGTAACAAAAGGCAGATGGCAGATGTTAACAATTTACTTGAACTCACTGCGAGGCATTGTACTCAGCATTTACACTGTGAGCTAAAAACTTGATATCTTACGTTTAAAATAATAACGGGACGACCACATTTAAGTTTGCTACCTAGCTTCAAGTGAGTTTTCTTTTTGACACCCGGCGTGTGACACACAACAAAGGCCTTGAGCAGGGCTGGAGGCTGGTTGTTGTGGGTTTTAAGGCACCAGGATGCCTCAGGATACTGTACCCCTGACGGACATAAAAGAAATGTTGACCGTGTCAGGAGAGCAAAGCAATTTCTTTATAAGTCTTTGTAATTTCAACATTGGTGCTGAGAGTTACAAAGCACAAAAGATCTTTTTTAATGGCGGCAGGAAAAATAGCTGTGGTGTGTCAGTGAGGTTAAGGGAGTGTTATTGTATGACTGTTTGTCATTTTCTTCTCAGCTCAGGCGACCGCTAAGAATTCTCAAGGCCGCTCTGAACACACGACAAATTTCTGACATGGCAGCAAACACGTTACTGCGCTATCTTTTCTTTGTGGGTGAAAGGTTCCTGTAGGAGCCAAGGGACAAACAATATATGAAACATATGAGGAAGTGGTGATCAGAGAAACAGGCTTAAAACTGAATGTTGTTATATTTAACACTTGGACCTGATTTTTTCACCATCCTGTTTTCTTGTAGAATGGTGCTGCTTCAATCTTCATCTTTTAAATCTCCATTCAAAGTCCTTAAATCAGGCTTATACTGAAGATAAAATAGGAAGAATCTTATATTAAAAGTTACTTAAGTACTAATAGCCCTCTGATAAGTCACTGAGGCAGTGTCTTGGCAAGGACTGACTTTTATAATAATACTCAACTTGGTCACCAGGTGGCAGCAAAAGCTCAAATATAATGTGCCTGTTGATTTGCAGCAATCTGTATAGCATAACTAGCACAACAGTAATTGTATTCTGTATGTTGGAGAAATACATCCTAAAACTCTCAAAACCTGAAAGTTAAAACCTCATTTAAACACTGCCAGTGTTTACTTACTACAGAGGACGTGCTCATATAGCTGAAAGGCTGCAAACTTGGGTACAGTAAGTGTAAAACCAAGACAGCATATGTAATTAAGAAAATGTTTTGTTATAAATGGTGCAGTTAATGCTGCGCTGTACCATATGGCACATACATGTGTGTATGTATACCCCTTACAACCGATTAAGAACAATTTCTCCAACTAAGTAACAAACTAGCTCCTCTAGAATTAGCATGAATCTAAGTCAAGACTTCTCTGTCTCATTAAAAAATGTCTCTGACTGCAGAGTATTGGATTATTAGACTGGAAAGATGTGGTACAAACAATAAATGTCTGACCGCATACCTCTATAGGATTACATCAAATGGGGTTAGCTAGGAGAGATTTGTGTTCTCTTTCTATTAATAGTTAACTGTATATCAGTAAACTAGAGTATCTCTGCACAAATCTTTTGTAAATTCTCTCATCTAACTGACAGAGACTTGGAACAATCAGCATCAAATGAATACAAAATGAGCTGCAAAGTGTTGCATGGACACAAAGTCACCACATGATGGCAGAGTTTGTTCAAACTGACTTGTTTCTACTTTGGGATAGGTTTTGTCTTTATTCCACAGGGAGAGCAGGAAAGGTTACTTTCAAAAGAAACCATTGCAAATTACCAAACTGGGGCTTGATATTGTTTTGCTTTGAGTCATACATTATGCGCTTTTTCTTGTTAATGTGCAGAACCCAGGGACTTCTTCAGTTCTCAGAAAGATGGTATCTGTGATCTTACTTTGATTTTGTCTTTGATAAGATTAAACCGAGTTAACAGTAAATTGAGTTTTTGATTCAGCAGTTTACGGTTATATTTAATTGACACCACTGACAGCGTAAAAACAAAGTTTATATTGTAAACAAAACTCTGGATGACTGTAATTAAAATGTACTACGTTGTTTTTGTGTACTCAATAAACTGGTAACTCACAATCAAATCTCTGGAGCCAAACATTAGTGTGGAAGTACCAAAATACAGACTGTATCTCATGGCTCTTCAAAAAGGCTCAGACACAAATCAAGCAAATAAAATCTCACATTATAAAGAATTTATTGCAGGCAAACAATACCATAAATAATATTTACAAACTATAAAACAACATTCCTTTTTATGGGTTCCAGGAATTCTCGATAAACAGTCTTTTAGTCTTGGATAAGGATGAATCCTCTCTGCAGTTGAGTTATGTCACACCGACCGCTGCAAAATGGGTTGATATTTGAGGCTACATTCAGGAAATAAAACATATTCAGATTTACTGTGTTCTCAGAATTTCGAATCATTTGACTTGAAAATTAAAAATTAAAATGTTGACTTTACCCACAGAAGGTGTTAAAAAAAGGAAAAACTTTAATTTATCTACACTTCCAGTTTCCCGCTGCACGGCTTTTCAGAGTTTCTGACCACTTGCAGCTTCACTGCAGGAGAATATAGTGTTTAGCATTGGCATCCTGACAAGAGACACAAGTTCACAACCATGAAGATACAGGCTGTATATAGGTATGTAGTAAAGCAACTACCTCACCCATCTTCAGTGCATTTGACGTGATGTTTTATGCATCTCTGATAACCTACTTTAGATTTTTGGCATGCAGTTTATGCATTGGGGGATCAATTATTACGTTAGAAATTATGCACACAGTTGATGAAATATGTCCGTCTTCAGAAAAGAACTCTAAAGAAAAATTCACAGCACACCATTTCCCTCTTGGCATTTAGTTTAAGCGTAAAGGAGAGAAGTTTCTGAAAGAACTCAAAACAAGAAAACAGAACTCCTGTGTCCAAAAACATCTCAATACTTCAAACAATTATCCAGCTGATTGTCCCCGTTTTCTAAATCAACCCTGACTGAAAAAAGTGTCAGAAGTGCAACTATGAACAGCTCTTTTTGTTAAAATGCTTGTTTGCAGTAAAATAAACGTTTGAACCTATCTGATGCTAGTTTCCTTTGCTTTTCAACATTCCAGCAGGTTGAGTGGGAAAAGTACAGTATGTGCCTGTTGAGTCTCACAGGTTCTCGCTCTCAAGTCATTGTTGTCGTTTCCTCTCTGATTCTCGACAAAAATGCTCAAAAGCTTCCTCCATCTCAGGCTCCATCTCATCTTCAGAGTCGTCGTACCTGTGAACCCAATAAGACGAGCGATTGAGACAAATGTGTTTCTGATGTTCTGATAAACAGTTTATGTAACTAATATCATAAATAATAATAACTTGCAATGAGTGTGTGTAACTGACATTTACATGATCCACACGCTCACACACACACACACACACACACACACACACACACACACACACACACACACACACACACACACACACACACACACACTTTTCAGAGAGAGAGAACAGGAGCAAGCTAAGCCCTCTTTCACACCCAACTGCTGACTACACCGAATCTGAGGCCATGGTTGACCCTGTTGCATTGTGGGCCAGTCAAACACATTTGCTAAGCTCAGGGGCCCACACGTCGGCTGTGGTCATGTGATCTGTGTGAAGGCGCCATGCAGTCACATGATGGAAGATGTGCCAGCAGGGTGGTACTGCTGATCTCTGACAGATTTGAATCTAAATAAAACCATTGGGATAATCAATAACATCAGTCTGTCAATAGAAAATCTAAATCTAAAATAAATGGGATGTAGGGTTAGGGTTCTATTAATTTCTGCTGATGCTCTTGTCGATGCCACCTAAGACCACTAAATGTATGAAGCACATGGAGCTACTGAAATGGCTTATCCAACTAATGTGATGGGACGGACATTGTAGTTGCCTTCTATTAAACCAATGTAAAGAAACAACAGCTCAACAGGCTCAACAAGTGATGACTGTTTTTCATCTTTGAATGGCATCCTTAGTAACGAGCGTCAACGAGTCCCACGGTAAAGTTGCTGGCCGTGGCTTTAAAAAAAAAGGTGTGTATGACCATTAACACTATCATAGATACTTACAACTCGTTTCCATTTTCTCCATCAGCGTCACTGAAATAGTCCTGCCTGTCCAGGATCTCTTGGTATTTCTCAGCATATTCTGTAAAAGCAGAGAGACCAACATTCAAGCACAAAAGAAGCTGAAAGTTTTTCATTTACAAAACACATTCAGTGACTTTGCTGAGAAGAGAAACCATGATGAGTCAAGCCAAGATGCCCATTTAAAACTGATCAACCTGCTTTTTTAACACAAATATAGCATTCTGTCTGCATACTGCCATTCAAATCAAATAACTTATTTTTGTCATATTCAACACAATCATGCATTCAAAAACAAGTCTGTTTGTATCAACACTGGGACGATTTTGAATTTGAGCCTTGTATTAAAAACAGTGTAGCTCCATATTAAACTGTTGACACAATTTATATAAATGTAAATATCTAAACTTTTGCTTGCACAGATGGAGTTCTTGTAATAATACAATCAGATGTTATAAGCTAGAAATAACAAAAATAAAGAAATAAGTCTTCTGTCACTTTTATAGTTCTCTAGCCCTTTTAGTTTTGTGCACAAACTATACCGAGACCACTTAACATTACTCCAATGGTTTTAAGACCTGAGAATGATCTTGCATGTACCCGTGGTTTGTGGTAGAGAGTGCACCCTATTTTGCCCTAGATATGTTTTGACCACAGATATGTTTTAATAGGCTCACCTGGGTCTGCTGCTGTAAAAGGAGTGCCATCTTCTGTGTAGAACGTTGGTTCATTCTGAGAAGACACAAATCCATGACAAACAGAACTACAGAAAAAAAAAGAGAAATTAAATAAGAAACATGGGGAGTGTTGTGCAGTTGACACTCACCATGAAGTAGTTGGGGTCGTTGTCTGGTGTGGCGTTGCTGGCTGCTGCAGCAGCACGAACTCTGCCCCAGTCACTAGATCTCAGCTCCACTAGTTTCAGAAGCATCTGTCTAACATCCCTGAGGACAGAACAACTCAGATCAGAAAGTTTCACCCTAACCATGTCCGAGGGTGTAACTCTCAACTGTACTGCCTCTTGGCACTTAAGCCTTTGGCAAGTTTAAGGCAGACATTTTAATACTGGTACATATTCCCGATGCTGTGAGTGTGTGTTTGTGTGTGTGTGTGTGTGTTATACAACTTTAACTCTTTGGCAAACATTTGTTTTATCTGAGTTGTTTATAAAATTTCTAAGAAAAACAGCAGATATTTTTTTAATATTCTTCATCACATTTTTAATGATGGATGATTGTCTTTCACAGTGCCTCCAAGAAACACCGGATTGTCAGGTGCAGCTATGTTGATAGACACCTGTGAATGTCTCTGCAGCATCTCAGATGCAGAAGCATGTTTCAGGTAACCTTAATCACAAGCCTTCATTAGCAACTGCACAAAAAAAGAACATTTATTGATATACACACCTACTGCAGGTGGCATCCAGTAGAATAGTTTCTATTCTTTGGATTAGTTTTTCCATGTGGGGTTTTCCACTCTCTTTCCACGCGTCATCAAGGACAGAACCTGTCAGCTGTTAATTAAGAACACAAGCTCATATCCTCCTTAAACAACAGAACTACCTAAAAATCTGTAGATGTATCTAATAGAGATTTTAAACCTTAAGCAGTTTGACGGCACAGATCAGATTCGCATCCACAGGATTGTTGAACAGACTGTTCATCAGATCATTCAGTGCTTGGAGGAGGATATCTGCTCGATTTGGATGTCCTTTTGCACTCTTTACCTAAACAAATAAATACAGGTTGGAATAAATATACACAAATTAACCAACTGATACAACGTAAAGGTTTAAGGCATGAAAAGTAGTAGATTGTTGTTAGCAGTTTTTGATGAAACCAACTTGAAAAGATGGCCCATCATCTGAAATATACAGCAAATACAAAGGTGGACAACTGCAGACCGCTTTTGTCCATTTTATATGAAGGGATAACATGTCCAGCAGAGTCTTTGCCTCAGTGCCGTAAAAAGTAACACGCTGGGCCCCAATAAGGTCACAACCTGCAGGAAAAATATATTTACACAATTTAAGGAATGATAAATAATGCTGTCTCAAAGAGCAGCTCTTACCTCCAGGTTTAGATAGAGCTCTCCCAGAAAGAGCACATAGGAGTGGAGTTTCTTCTGAGTCTCTGCGTCTCCTCGCACAGCTACTTCCCTCTGTTCATACTCGATTCGACATCTGTGAAAAAAATCAATTCCTCCTTATTCAGTTTGTAGCACAGAAACCTAATTTAATAAAAAAAGAATGTTTAAAAGTTAAGATGATTTTTGTCACAAGGTCTTGTCTGCCTCTGATATAAACACATATTAAGTTACGTAAAAACAGAAATAGATCACCTCTTCAGGAGCAGCTGACGAAAGTTCCCACTTTGTGGGCTGATAGTGAGGTGATGGGACAGGTAGTTACAGAGCCTGGCACCTGTGTAAGCGAAGTTTGGAATGGCTGTAGACTGAAATGAAAAGAAAACAATACCCAACACGGTACTTTATACAGTTGTGGGTTTTGTCAGATCCATGCTAGTATACTTATATCAAATGTGTATATATCAAATGTGTATATATCGATGCAAAAGCAAAATGAGGAGTGAATGTGTCTCTCCGTACCTGTGTGTAGATCAGTTCAACCAGTTCATTTAACAACTCTTCAGTATTAACCCAGGAATTGAACATGCCAGTTATGTATTCAATATCCGACTCAAAGGACCCTGGTGAGGAGCTCAGGTGGCCAAGGAACTCTGTGACCATATCAGCCAAGGTTGGTTCACCGTAATATCCTTCGCTGTCATCATAAAAAGTGTTTTCCTGTACAAAAGTCACAATACAAACATGAAACACAAATCCAAAGCACTCTGTTGTGCTCATGCAAAATAGTTAATAATTCATCTTACCTCGTACTGGTTAATTCCAGAGGGGACAAACTCTGGGGCACTGGCTGAAAGCTTTGAGGACTTGACTATGGTGTCCACTTCATTACCACTTCTAGAGGCAGACATACTGTTGGCATTTGCACTTTGTTGCGGTTTGCTCGGTCTCCTTAAATCTGAGGGGGAAGAAAGAAATTATCAGTCTGTGTTATATGTGGCACAACTCATTTCACTTGGGCAAATCCTCTTTTTCTTTAACTTTTCATTCAAACACGTCATCTAATTTCCAAAAGTAGCTGCCACTGTAGTTTGTAGCAAACATTACTCAAACGGGAGAACATCTGGCTTCTGTTTGGGACCATTTTCAGCCTCATATTTTTGATGCATGTGAAACCTTAGACATAGTCAGCATATGCCAAACATCCCCGCAATGTCCTGCAATGCTTTTAGAATATGAAAAAACTAATACCTACTGTAAGTTGAGTTCAAAAGGCACAATACAAAACTAACCAATACAACAATTTATTTTGAATTGCCCAACCCTGTCAAAATGGCTTGCACACCGAATGCGCCACAAATGCAAGTTAAGTCGTATGTGTCTAAATACAACAGAGTGAAGGAAGACCTCATGATTTATGATTACTTACTGAAGATTAATGATTGTTTTTCATTAAAGAAGATGTGTGTCCTGTCTGAGATGCAATCAAAATATTTGTTGTATAACAAAATGTAAGGTTAAAGTGATTCCAGGATATTTCAGTGAACTTTTTATTTTCAAGAATATTTTGTTGATTGTCCATATTACATAATATCTCAATAATGTGTAATGTATAATGTAGCATTAACTACAGTGCTTAAGTGACATGGCTAATTTCGGGAAGACTGTTTTTCACTTGTTTTGACAATACTTGTGTTTTTTTACAGCACTGAAAACGTCTATTTAGAGAAAGATCACAAAAAGGATTTCAAATCTTCCAGACAGTGAGCTAATTTTCGAGCCAATATTGCGGCGGATGCCCAGAATAAGTTTTAATACACACAGCTACACCGTGAACTAACCTAGCTCACCACCTACTGCTTAACCCCAGTTACTTAATCAGATTTGGAAGAGGGAACTCATTCTTCCTCTTTGCTCTGCGCTGCTAATTCACCATAACGATAGGTTTGCTCGAGTGAATAATAGCTGCTCGAAGTCAAGACTTGGCTGTGTAAGATTGCCTTAACTGTGGCACCCAACTAGTCCTCTCTGTGTCATCTGAGCGGGAGCTTTATTTAGATGTTGCGTTATCTCATATGAAACAACAATCCAACAGGTGCATGTAGCTACGGCAACATGCTAACTTTGGCTTAACGTTACATCAATGGTATTTAGCAGACAGCTAGCTAATGGCAGCGAATAGCGTTACCCTCCCTCCGTTTCTCAGGGTAACTATGTGCCGGAGTAAATGTTCTGGACACTGTTAAAATCAGACAAACACCGCTTGGGCCCTTGGTGGTCATTTCACGATTCCATTAAAACGAATCTGAAACTAGCCGTTAGCAAACTTAGCTCAGTTATTGCTAGCTAGCTAGCTGACAGCTCCTCACCTCCAGCAGCCATATCGTTGGCCGTGCTAATGTTGTTCTCGGCAAAAGGCGGTAATGTTCGCGGTTGTCTCAGCGGTTCCCTTTGGTTGAAGAGCGCGGTTTTGGTGTCACCAGCCCCGGCGTTTCCCACCAGCCCGGGGTCCACTGGAAGATTGCGGGTCCTCCCTGCACCTGGAGCTCGGTCGAAATTCTCTTCCATGACTGCTGGTTTGTCAGCCGCGACTCTCAAAGCAGCATCAGAAAGGGGTGAGGATGTTGTTCACGGCAACAAATGCTTATTGCTTGTGTTTTCCCAGCAAAACACGCCCTATCTCTCTTTCATGGCTTTTTTCTCTATCGGAGAGTATCGCAGCATATACACAACTTTTTTTTGGCAACTTCCTTTAACAAACTCGTTGCCGCTGATTATCATGGATGTTTATCCACCACGATGCTTGATATCAAATAGAACCGGCTCCCTCTAGTGGCGCGGAGTGGAAGCGCAGCCATTAATACAGCAGCGCTCTGCCGAGAATGGCACAATTATCAAGATTATTTACTTGAGTAAATGCAAATGACACCATTATTGTATTGTATAATATATTATGTACATTTTCTTTTTACTAAATTAAGGGTATTAGTTACTTTGGGAGAGCAGGTGAGTTCCCTCTAACTTTTTCTTTGTTGTATAATAGCAAAACATGTAAAGGGAGGGTCCATTGAGTGTTAGTACATTTTTAATAAAAATAAAATCAGCTACCAAAAAAAAAAGGAAAGGAAAAGAAAAGGCTAAATCAGTCCCCATGCAAAAAATGGGGCCATTTTGAAAGAATGAATGAATGAATACATGCAAATGTGTTTCAGACATGTGAAACAAAACAAAAGTTAAAATAGCTTGACAAAAAGCATGATAAAAGGAAAAGTATGTTACAAAGTATATTCCATTAACAAGCATTGACATGCCTGAGAAAGAGTAGGAAGGAGTATACCCTTCTTTAATCCTACCCCTCTTCTCTACAACTCAGCAACAATCAATTTACTTCCATTTTTGAGCTTATGTACCTTTGTACGCTCCCATCTAAATATATACAATTTGAGAAACTAATATGTACAATCAATGATCACATATTATATATAAATATATTTACATACACACCCATATATGTTTATATACATATGTACTGAGCACATGTACATATACATACCTACATGCACATTCATCTATGTACATACATACACTCACACACATACAAGTATACATAGCTTATAATATGATATACATAATTTATACACATTCACCAATTATATCTTATTATAAAAGTAATTACCACACATTTATATTTCATAACATATATTCATATTTTCTACACACAAAACACATTCATACATCTACGAAAACACCTAGTGATTTTCAAAGCCGTCCCTCATCCCAGTATCTTTTAAAAATCATCTCCTTGGTGTTTTTTTTTAACTGAATCATGTTCGGACATTAGCTCCACAGTTTCACATCGCCAAACTATTTATAGTCGGTGGTACAATATTTCCCCTTGAAATGGTGTAGAAGTATAACATAGTGTAAAGTGTAAATACTAACAGTGTGTTTTGTTAAAAAAAAAAAGAAAAGAAAAGAAAAAGAAAAAAAGAATTATACTCCCTGACTGTCCTTCATTATCAGCTGCTGTTGGGGAATTCTGAGGTTACAAGCCAGAAGCTGTTTGAAAATCTTTAATTCAAATCATGATGTTTAGGCCTATTAAATCAAATGCTATGTATGTTTATACATTTACATGCTCTGTCAGAATAATCATTCCACTGCAAAGAATGGTGACAAAAAATACTGTTTTATTTTATTTTGTTTCAATCCATAACAGATATTATGGAGGACAAAAACTGTCTTATCGAGAATAAATGAATGAATATAAATGAGTGAATGAAAAAGTAATGAGACATTTAATTAGAATGTAGTAAAAAGTCAGGTTTCTGGACATGTTAATGGAGAAGGTTGCCACAAAGCCAAGAACATTCCAAGGTTGTTTAATTGATTGAGAAGTTTCCAACTTTTTCTAAGACTGGAATTACAACCAACCCGGACTTTACTCCTGCAGCCCACCTCTGTTACACCTCTGTTTAATTTGTAATTACTTTTTATTCGATGCTTTATTTCTCTCCATTTTGTTTTATTTTTGGCATCTCCTTTCATCATCATTATTTGCCTCACTTCACACAATCTTATAATTATTTCAATTGGTTTGTCCGTGTAATGTGTGTATTTACAGCTTTGTGAAATTAAAACATATAAAAGTTAGAAAAAAGAAAATAAATAGGAGGATCAATGCAATGATGAATAAATACTGAGGCTAATTAGATAAGAACAATCTTTTTTTACATTTATTTATTTAACATATAATTTTTGGTTAATTCAATCACATATATTTTTTATTTTGGCTGTTTCTGTCCTCCGTAGACTTGACCTCCGTGTCTTCACTGTTAACTACTGCCCTGTTTGTGGGTTCAGGCGGTGGTTGTCTGCACAACATGAACACATAATGATGGACCTGTGAGGGTATGTGTAGTCGAGTGGGTTAAATAAACCCTGTATCGATCTAAAATATTTGTCAAGGCACCAGGGGTTGTGTAATTACATGTAACTGATAGAGCAAACAACCATTTATGCATCAGAGAGAAGGCTCTGGACCTGTGCAACCCCTCAGAAGTGCCTCTCTCCCTAAGCTCACTCAGTAGCTGCCCACTACAAACATGTGTTGCACCAGACCTCTCAGTGTAAGTATTCATTAGTTGTTTTAGCCTCCAGTCATTTTCCACTTGGTTCCCAAAGCTGGATCACATTATGCCACAGAGAATTCCCGTGCCAGAAATGCGGAGACCCACTTTGATAAAAGATTGCTGCCCCTATTTTCTGTTATTGCTGTTTCTCCCCCCCTACCCATGCCAGTGTCTTGGAGGGAGTTCAAACATTCACAAGTCTCAGGAATGCTCAAGATGACAAATGAGCAGGATTTTGTCGAGTGAGGGGCGGGGGGGGGGGGGGGGGGGGGGGGCACGCGAGTACTCATCACCACATATTTTGAATGCTAAAAAGTGTAGTTTTTAGTTTTATCCAAATAAATCCCTGGTTGTTTATTGGCTGCATCATTAGGTCACAGAGTCCAATTAAAAGGGAATCAAGGAGAAATACAGTGTGACTGTATGTGGTCTAATATCATACCAGAGACCACATTAACATTCCTATTGTGTATTCTCTCTAAATCTAAATCTTTTCAGTAATATTCATTCATAAATTTACCCGAGTAGCCCCTCAGCTGAACTATCGACTCCTAATCTTACTTCTATGGTAACATCTAAAGGTTTGTCCTCAGGCCACAGTTGTAAATCCGGCCTCAGAAGTGCAACGGCCACACCACATTGCACAATCACTTGAGTGAGCCGAGAAAATGTCAGAGACAGTCATGAAACAGTATTCCATATGTTGCCCTGACCGTCATGGTGGAATTTACTTCAGCAGTATAAATCATTTGTCTCGGTGATTCCCTTAAATGACTATTATGGGGCAATATACTATCGCCTCAAGGTAAACGCTCTCCTGTGTGGATTCCCGTGGCTTGGACCGCTTTTGTTTTTTATTGGATGAATTTGGGAGTCCGTCTCTCACCGTCCCGTCTTCATCTCCCCTCCCAAATTTTCATGCCTTTGCTGAGATGGATGTTCAGAGAGGCGGGATAAGAGAACATGAGGTCCGGAAGCCTGTGGTGTTAATGTTCTCCCTGTGGTCTTTTGATCTGGCATCAGGGCAGCTGCCATTGATTAGTGTGTTTGTAGATGATTACTGAGGGAAGTGGGTGGTCAGACTCAGGTCACATCACTCCCTCGCTCTCTCATTCACATTTCTGCATCCACACACGCACACGTATCCAAGAACCCTCCAGAACAATCGGCACCGATGATGCAGTTGGAGCTGTTATTCCATATTTTTGCTTGTACTACCAGCAGGTGCTTTAAGCAGCTGTCTTTACTACCCGAGCCCTGCTGCAATCGCGGAATGTTGCAGCTCCTCAGTAATGGGGTGATATTAGGAAATGATGTCACCATCTACAGACCGTGCAATGGGAGGGCCCATTTTGTTGTGGTCTGTCTGTCTGTATGTTTCCCGTTTGTTTGGGAACCAATCATTAGTGGAATGGTTGCCACATGGAATATCTGGCGAGGCATTAATAGTTGCCTTTTGTCCCTTCCTACCTCAGAGAGCCCGATAACAACAGACTCACCATGACCCGAACGCTCACTGCAAGTTTTTCTCAGCAGTTGCGAAGAAAAGGTTTTTGGTGTATGGAGGAAGTAAGACGACCGCATTGCAGAGGAGAAAATGGTATTTTATTTTTTCACATAATAGAGTTCCTATAAAAAGCAAAGAATGCAAAGGAATGCTTGCCTTGTAAGTGTTCCCCTCCAGTTAAATATTTCACAAAATAAATAAATCATTACAATACAGTCAAAACACAGTGGTTAAGTATCAAACATTTGCTTTAAATGTGTTGTGTCTTCTATTAATGAATGCGTTTGTGATAAACCGACCGATCATTTCCCTCATCTTTTTCCAATTTCCTATCCCTCCCCCCTTCTCTCGCAGATTATCTGGTGCCTCTCAGGAGAATATGGATTATAAATAACATCTCGAGATATTTCTGCATCTAGCTAGGACAGTGTCTTCTGTGTCGTCCAAATTACACACATACTCTAGTTGCAAACTGTTTGGCACAGAAAAAAAAACAAAAACAACAACGGATAAATATTGCATCCCGTGCCACGGAAAACACAGATATCATCTCCTCCCCCCAAATAAAGTACATGATCTCAGTCAGAATCAGGAGCAGTGACCATATTTTTTTTTGTGTAACAGTGTTAGTGCCTTGTTTCCAATTGAGAGATTTCTCAGTGAATGTCTTTGTTTTACAGCTTTTTTTTTTTTCAGTATTGAAAACCTCTCTGTCCAGTGCTGCGTGTCCTCCCTCTCCAGTCCAAGCTCTCCAGTTCACACCACAATTGGAAGGAAGTGGGTGGCTGTGTTCTTCCTGCGGGTTTTCTTCCCTCTCAGCGGCTTCCCGTGGACGTTCAGACCCACAAACATCTGCCGCTTCTTGTTCTTCCACTCCGCTGATGCGTACGTGTTGTAGCCGTTCTCCTCGATGCGCTCCTTCAGGGTGCAGTCCACACCAAACTCTCTCTGGAAAAACAGTAGGTATCATGTTTCAGTGTTACAACCCCGGCATGTGAGGTTAAGGCAAAACACAGATAATTTTCTTGTGCAAACCCATTGTGGTTGCACATTGTGCCTTGTTTATTTACTACTCCTTAATCTACATTGCGTGGTTTGCTTTTGTGTGCCTGTACAGGAACTAGTGTGCACTTTGAAAAATTGCACAGTTCTCCCGGAGGTTCACGTGTGCGCACAGAATCGACTCAGCAGTTAGATAAGTAAAGATAAGGACCAGTCTTTGATAAGGACAGAAGAATCTAACTCTATCTCTGTCTGTGCAGCGTCCAGATTGACCCCTGACCCGGATACTAACCGCTCCGTACAGCTCTCCCTTCCTGCTGATTGCCAGATAGAAGTTGCTGTTTAGCCCTTTGATGGCGACCACTCCCACGTCCACCGATGTGATTTCCAGAATACCTGAGGATTCACAAAAAACACGGTTATATCAACTTGTTTCAACATTTAGATGTCATCTGTGGAACTGGAATGACTTTTTCAAGTATGTGTTTCTTCACAGTCTGTGCGAGAAACCAACTTTTTAAGTTTTTTCTATAGGCAGAGGAAGTAAAGGAGATAAAATGTTGTCCTTGTTAGATAAGAGTATAGAGTGATGAGTCCTGCAGCAGCAACCGACTTGAGAGGACAAATCCATACGTCTTACAGCCAGTAACTTATGCACAACAACATGTTTGTGTGGCACATTTCGGGGCTTTTACACGTGGGAACACACAGCGTGGTAATTCTGTGTAAGGTCACGTTTATTCTTCGAGCACATTCATCATTTCAGTGATATTATAAAGTTGCTTTACAGCCTACACCTGTGTAACAGATTCCAGCTGCGCAGCCCATTTAGTTTGAAAAGTAATGGGTGGATACCGCAGAGATTCTCAGGTTGTTTATGTTCTGTTTGGTATTTGGATTTCAAAGTCCCTATACAAGTAATTCAGGTTTCTTGTAGGCTATTAGAGGAGCTAATTTATACCCCCAGTTAACAAGGGGCATGCTTTTGCCGCAGACAGCTGTGGTTATTTGTGTGGTCTCAGTATCAGAGGTCAGAGAGATATAACTTCCTAATGTGTCCTTTGACCACAGAACCCACTTGTCTCGCCTTATGCTGGTGTGTGTGTGTGTGTGTGTGTGTGTGTGTGTGTGTGAGTGAACCTCCCCTGGTTCTCATGGCATGTTTGATTTCATGCCTCCCTCCCCGGCTTCCTTTCCCCACTTCCTGTGAGCTGTCGTTATTTTATCCCGATAAGCACACATATGTGTCCTCACGCGCGCACACACACACTCCAGCGTGGGGGTGTGAACTCCAGAGAGTCGACGACATCCTTTGATCAGGTCAGCAGCCCCTCCTCTGTCTCTGGACTGTTTGTGTGGCAGCCTGCTCCCCTGTCAGACCCACTCTCCGGTGGCTGGGGGGCCTCTGAGGCTGCCGGCCTCGTACATGAGTGGACAGTGGAGGATGCAGGTGTGCCCCCCAAAGAACAATCCCTCTCTTAAAAAATACAGCGGCCTCTCTCCTCGTCCGTGAGGTCTTGACTGTATCAGTTTCTAGTTCAAACAGTGGCACCTCGGGGCAGTGAGGTCTGAAGCGGCAAGGCGGTGGTGGGGACTGTGACACAACGGCCATTGAAGATCTGAGAGGAGCTGGTTTCTGTATGGGATCGGGTGTCGGGTATGGAGTGAGAATGTAAGACAATCTATGGCAGTCTCTGGCTGCTCTGTAAACATGGGAGGGATGAAAGGAAGGAGAACAGAGGAGGACAGAGGAGCCATGACAGTGAGACTGGGGGTGGAGTGAGGATTAGTAAGGCTGTAATGATCACTGATCAAAGTCAGCCACCGGAGGCAGGGGCGAGACAGGTTGTATATGCACACACGGGCACACACACACTAATGCACGTGGATACACACACATGGTTAATATTGCAGCAGGTGACTGTGCACTTGCACACTCGACCTGGCTGTGAAACTAGAAAATCTCATTCACCGTTCACTCTGCTCAGTCCTGGTGGAGAGTCACGAATTTATGGGACAAATGCCATAAGAGAAATCACGCTCTTCATTAATCTTCATCCAGATTACAACA
The DNA here is from genome assembly GCF_900880675.1 of Sparus aurata. Classification (NCBI taxonomy): domain Eukaryota; kingdom Metazoa; phylum Chordata; class Actinopteri; order Spariformes; family Sparidae; genus Sparus; species Sparus aurata. Next base: position 24,682,876 of record NC_044191.1, read on the forward strand.
TTAAGCCCTAAATGTGACAAGGATGCTTTGTGTGGGGTAAATTTCACAAACCACACGTGTAAAAACGTAGCCTAAGAGCACCCGCCAGCCTCAGCTGTTTATGTGGGGCAGACAGCAGTTTTTTTCTTTTGCATGCTGGTTGCTTTTTCCTAATGTGTGGCTTATTTGATACGCTCTGTTTGGAGTTACAACAGTAAATGGTGCGTTGGTTGTGGAATGGAGGCACACAATGCCAGTGAGAATTAAAAGGCGGTTTTTCCACAGTGGGATGCCAAAAACCAAGTGCTTTGCAGCTTGTATTGTTATTCTTTGCCCCCCTTTTTTTAAAAAATGAATGCACAAAATACTCAGAAAGGGCAGATAAAGTAGAAATCTGGGTTTTGATTGGTGCGATTCCCGCGCAGAAAAATGGTGCGGAGTGAGGCGTAAATCAGGATATATAATAATAACACTTGATAAGGACCACAGTGAGTGTATTTACACAGAAGGGATATCCATCCTCTTCCCCACCTCCAAGAAAAGCTATATATCTTTCTCCATAAGAGCACCATCTGTTTTTACCCCCACGCATAAGGTCACTGCTTTGATTAAAGGAGATGAATGTGCACAAAGACACACACTTACGCACACACATTCACATACACTACATGTGCACAATTTCTTGAGCTGTGTCCAGACGCGTCTCGCACACACATGGCCTGGCCCCTGCAGCACAGCAACTGGTGGCCCGACACAAACACACGATCCTGCCAGGCTCACCCCGTCACAGCCGAGGATGATTAGCTAAAACTCTAAGCTTTTGCTCGAGTGTTATTCAGCAATATTTCACGGGGTTGACCAGAGCTGCCCGTCGTAGATGAATTTGGGAGACCTCAGCCGTGAATCGTAGATGGTTTAATTACACGCTCGGGCCGTGCAGATAGCTACTTAGCTGACTTTAACATAATCTCCCTCCCTTTCTCCCTGCCTCTCTGTAACCTCAGCACAGGCTCCCAGCGGGTTGGAAAGCCATGTGGGACAGTTTTGCGCTGGCATCCCCATAAATCTGTGGGAGGCTGGATACTGGCTCTTTAACAGACAGTGAGTCGGGTCCTCGCAGGGCCACAGGCAGCACCCAAAACCAAAAGCCTCCACATCCCCACACACCTCTAAGACAAAGAGTGATAAAGATACGAGCTCATCTGAATGCGGCGTGTCTTCTGGTTCGGGAAAAATGCAAGCCGTGTTCAACTCATTGAAAAAAAAACTTGATATTTTGTCACTTCAAGGGACCTGCGAGGGTCTACAAAGGACGTCAGCCCTGGGATCATGTCTAGCCCCAGGGGCCAGAGCAAAGACTGAAGCTGCTGTTGTGTAGTATCCTTTACCGTGAGAACCTGATATGAGGGCACATAATCCACACACAGTGTCCCTAGACCCCCTCAGGATACAGCTTTTTGATGGCACCACCATTGATACTAAAGACGCACTGCTTTGATGTGGCCACAATGATGTTCAGCCATGTCATTCATGAACTTGCACCTCTCCAGAGAGTCCCCCCGCGCTCCCTTTCAGCCCTCTCTCTCCCCCGGTGCGCAATCTGCACTAACTCAAAGCGACTTCTGAAAAAAGGCAACACGCTCCTGAAAAATGAGGAGTGGGTCAATAAAAAGAAACGACAGAGGGGTAAATCATCTTCTAAACACACATAAAGTCCAGGGCGAATTCACACACCACCACTGTTATGATAAACCGAGTCAGACTTCCTCACGCCACTCCAATTTTACAACTTAAAAGAAACCACCAACAAAAGCGGCAGTAAAGCCATCGCAGTGTAATACGGTCAGTAAATAAAGTTGCCTCTGTCATGACCTTGTCAAAACAAACATCTCCCCTGATATTCTGCCTCCCCATGCCATTTCCCCCTAAGTCACTTTGATTGAATGTGTGGTTTAGCTCTCCCAAGAGGAACATTAAAAGGTTCCATATACACTCGCAGGGAGAAAAAGAGCATGTGAGAAGGAGAGCGATTGGATGTATATGTGTGTGTGTGTGTGTGTGTGTGTGTGTGTGTGTGTGTGTGTGTGTGTCTGTGGGTAATAAGCAAGCACATGTGTCCTCGGCGGCTGCTATATGATCACACACCCACTGGAGCATGTGAGTGCCCGCTGGCTGATAGGCACACACACGTAGCTCGGTGGGAATGCTGGGAGAGACTAATGAGAATGCTATTTAACCGACTGATATGCCGAAACATACAACATGTAATCACTTTAAAGACGTGTTTCTCTGAGTGAGCACGTCAAACTGCTTTAAACAAATGTCTGATCTGTGACTGAGGGTATGTAATTTGCCCAACGCTGGCTGGCAGGCGGGCAATCTGAGTGGGAGAGTGAGAGAGACACGAGAGAGAGAGGCCGACAGAGCCCTGAAAGCATCAATGAGGCTGACAGCCATGTCGTCCACCCCCTCCCCAAAGCCCTGTTTCTTCTGTGCTCGTTATCAGCGCTGTTTACCCTGGGCTGTGAAGACCGCCTGATAATGGCCGGGTTATCTGCCCCTGCTCCTTTTTAAGCCATCTGAGAGCTACCATCATTGTGCTGAGTGTTTGGACAGGAGAGATATCAGTGGGATGTCTGGTTTAAAACAAAAAAGACGACTCTGAACAGGGGCCGTTTCACCCACACTACCAGTACCAATTGGCCGGTTCGCAGCCTCTGGAAATTAATGTAAAAAAATGTTTTTTTTATTTATATTCAATGTTTTCACAAAGTTATATATACAATTCATATTTAATATAATATAAATAATTTGTCTTGGTCATTTTTTTGCGGTAGGACAAGATTTTTTTCTCAAAGAATGAACACCTGATGTCTTTAACCTGCTTTTTGTTATGTGTAAAACATCAATGCCTCAAAATCCAAAAACGTCGGAGCTCAAAACACTTGTTTTTACACACATCGGTACTTTAAAAGGTTCAAACTGACTCACACGTTTGAGCTCAAATGAGTCCCCCCCCCCCCCCCCCCACACACACACACACATACACACACACACACACACACACAAACCTACCCACAGAGATTCCCGCTCTTTTATCTACCTCTCTACATTAGGGAGTTACTTACTGAGGGGGTCATCCTTGCTCTTGGTTCCATTGACCTTTCCATTCCTATCGATCCTTAGGAAAAACTTCTGGAAAGAGAACAGCTTCCTCCTCCGTATGTCCCCTTGGAGATGATTGTAGCTGCGCACATGCCTACCCTGCGGTCCCCCTGCAGTCCGACCCAGAGGGCCCCCGGTGGCCCTGGGCCTAGAGACGAGCTCAGTCTCAGAAGTGTTCAGTGGAGCCCTGAGAGTTCGTGGGTTGGCGAGCCTCAGTCTGTCTCTGCGGAGCTGATGGCAAGCCGCACCGGGTAGTGAGACAGAGAAAACCAGCAGGGCGAGCAGGAGAGGCAGAGTCAGGGAGGGAAGCAGTGTTGATGACCTTCGTCTGGAGCTGGGCCCAGAACTAGAACAAGCCCCTAACCCAGCCCTGGAGCAGGACGAGGCAGAGGCAGCCTTACTTCCTCCAGCAGCCCATCTGATCATGGTAGTGTGCTGTGTGGAGGACTAGAGGCAGCCTCAGAGCCTGGGACATGCTGCTGGGGGCGAGGAGAGGCTGGGAGGGCAGGGAGGGGAGCCCTCCTCAGTCCAGACTGATCGATTCGGTCCTGCTGTAGAGTCCAGATGATTCAGCACCTGTATGAAACTGTTGGATTTCCTTCTGAATTATTCTTGATTGTTCAACAGGTCCTTGTGTTTCACGCTGGTATTCCACTGAGGTCACTTCTCCACTGTGGAAACGTTCTAGGCTGATGATCAGAAAGTCTGCAGGCTGTTTTGGAAAATATATAAAGTTTGGATGCACCGAGATTACGTAAAAAACCAGTACACTAATTACTGCGTGTGTGTTCCAGTAACAAACCTGTTTTTCCACTCTTTTCCTTCCGCTTTCCAATTCTTTCTAAATTGTTTGTGAAATTTTGACTATTATTCTTGGCCGCTCCAGTGAAACCCTTGTATTTCCAGGCAGTTGCTCAGTTGAAAGAAAAAAAAAAGAGAAGACAGAAAAAAAGTCCAAAAAATGTAAAGTTCACTGATAACCAGGTGGAAAATGTTCCATGTGAAAAACTCCTTAGCTCCAAAAGAAACGGTGCACTGCACAATCTACCTGTCCGATAGCTGCTACACCCAACATGTGCAGGAAAGCATTTTCACTTCTCCCTCTGAGGAGGAACAGCAGGGCACAGGACTTAAAGAGGAACGTCGGTCAGTCCAGGCGCATGTCAGATAATCCATCTGTCTTGTGTTGCCCCGCTCTCCTCGCTCTCTCCTCTTTCTCTCTCTACCCCCAAATGACTCCACCTTCATACAGCAGGTAATGGTCCGGGAGGTCTTCTCTCTCTCTCTCTCTCTCTCTCTCTCTCTCCGTCTGAGGGTTGAGTCAGAGCTGCCTCCTCTCTGTTCGCTCCTTGATATGAGGATTCCTGGTGTGACCTCCTCACCTGATCACAGAAAATGACTGTGTGTTGTGTGTGGCTGTGTAACTCTGTTAGTTATTTGATCCCTCCCTCCCTCACTCGACTTCCCCTCTCACATATGGGAGCAAGTACTGCTCTGCATGTGTGTGTGTGTTTATGTGTGTGTGTGTGTGTGTGTGTGTATGTGTGTGTGTGTGTGTGTGTGTGTTTATGTGTGTGTGTGTGTGTGTGTGTGTGTGTGTGTGTGTGTGCGTGTGTGTGTGTGTGTGTGCGTGCCTACATTCAAGCAAATATGAGAGTGGGTGATAGCAGGGTTTATCTGAGCCGATGCAGCAGGGCAGGAAGAGGCAGTCTGGTGGTATTGGATCGGTCCCTGCGGCCGCAGATTGTGCTGATGATTGCTTTATTGGTTAATCAAAGAGTGCTTTGGCTTCTTCTGTGCACGGCTGCAGCATGTCACGGTCATTTCTGTTATCCTGCGCAAACACGTGCCTGTAGGGCTGAGCGCGAAAGGGGAAAAGTGACACAAACTGAAATGCACCCACTTGTTACTCATTAGGATGTGATGATCCTGACACATGGCCGTCCTTCTCCATTGCTCATCATATTAGGTTACCGTTCCAGTCTGGATGCAGGCTTATCGCGGCCATCTTGCTAAGGCCTCTCTCTTTCCCTCTTTATCGTAGTACGCTATCTCTCCCGCAGCACTGTAATGCAATGAAGCTCTCCGGTTTCACTCGCCAGACCTCCACCTTCCTCTGTGACTCAGGTGTCTGAGTGGCCCTCGGCCAATAAGACTGTCTTCCGTGAACCATGCATCATTTGCTCCTCAAGGCAAGGCAGGCCACAGGATGGACGATGTCTTAGTGGACTAGACAACAATGTACAGTATGTGCAGTGAATGTGCAAAGAATTAGGGATGGTCGGTGTTCTCACGAGGTGAATAAACGCTTTATCTCTTATTGATTTTATTGATTTTCAACACTGATCCCACAGGAGGAGTTGGGAGCATTTCTAAGTTTCGAGACAGTTCAGACATGGACTGTGCAAAGAGGGCTTGCAACCTCAATACCAGTGTTACATTTTCTGGCTTATTAAGATGTAAACAATGATCAAGGACCATAGAGTGGCATTTTTAACAATCCACTTTGAAAACCTCTTATCTATCTCCCTGATCTCCGTCTCTTTAATGTCCGGGTCTGTCCTGCTCTCTGCTTTCCTTCCCTTAAGTCCTAGTTTTTAGTGCCTGCTTTAATGTCTGTCAACGATCTACGACCAGAGCAGCGGTCTGTTCTAAACTCTTGGTCTTGGCATGGCGTTATCTGTGGATATAAACAAAGCAATCTTATCAGCGCTTCCTTTGTGGTGTCCCTTCCCACTGTGATAACCTGAATCAGTGCAGAGGAAACAGCTGGGCCAGAAGCCAGTCTCACTTAAATTGATTATTGTTGCAGCAATAACAGTGGAGTCATGGTTTGTCTAGATTTACTTTAAATGGTATCCACCTCAACTTAATGGTATCGGACTATGAATTATTTAATCCAAATCAGAACGGATATTTCTTTAACTATATGCAAGGTTTTTACTTTCTAAATGTACTACTTTATATATATTGTGCTTCAGGTTTCCCTTATTAATTCAACCTATATCAGTCTGCTGGTCGGTTAAACACAATGGTACCAAATGTATTAACGTCCATTTTAAGCAATTTAATCCGATAATTGAGTAATTGTTTTTTATTTCTCTTTCTTTTGAATAATTTGTCCAGTTTCTAGTTAACTTTTACTTTTAACAGAAGAAAATTCATGAAAATTACAGTTCACATATCGCATGTGAAAATGTATAAAAATCTAGAACTCACCTGTGAGGAAGCACATTTCGTGTAATTTCATGTGCCATTTTTAGTTTCAACTTCAAATTCAAATTCTAATCTTCACGTGAAAAAAGCCATTCACATACGAATGTGAAAATATAAATTTCAAATGTGGGTTGATCTTTACTCATGTATGAAAGAAGCCAACCACTTGTGTTAATATCCATGTGACGTTTATTTACTTTCACATTTTAAAACAGCCAAAACGATAATGTGCCAAGTTTAATTGCAGGGTGTGGAAATTTCAATCCACGTGTGAGAAACCTGTGAAAATTCCACGTTCACAAATGATGTTACAGTCTTTTCTATTCACAGTTTTACTTAATACAGTGTCACATTTGGAAATATTAAATTCACATGTGAAACAGTTTTTTTTTTTACATGTTTAAACAGCAAATTTCCCATGTCATATTTGGTGACAGATGGACATTTTGTATTACATTATGTACATTACTTCAGCGTACTCTTTGCTCACTGGACGATTATATACTGAAGCTGTATAATGTCTTCTGCAGTATGAGCTAGAATACCGTGACGGTCCTCAACTGACAGCTCAGAGCAATGTGTTATACTCAGTTTAATACATCAGGATTCTTTTTGAAATGATTTCAAATTGAAGGCACATGTACAGTTCTCAGATCGGAGTCTAAAACTGCAGACATACCCTGAGTCCTTAGTGTTCTCTCCACTAAGACAGTAATGTCCTCCGTAGGTGCCTCAGAGGGATGTAGGCCTGCAATGATGCCGACAGACTCACAAGATTTGCAGGATTTCTTCAGAAGCCAAGAAGCAAATTCTTTGTAAACGTAACTGTGCCAGTGTTTTTTTGTCTAAACGCAATATAAGTGAGATTTGCAGGGTCTGGAGATGGTCTCATCTCCCTCCCTGCTGCACAGCTTTAGCATTTAGTGTATCTTTATAGATCTATCTCCCTGAATTGCATTTCAAAGTTCAAAACAATAGGCAATAGAGCAGACAACTGTGCTTCTGATCCCTCCCTACAGGCTGGGGCTCTAGCTGGGCTCTTACGCGATTCTCAAAAACAAAAACATAATTATAATAAAGGCAATGAAAAGTCTAATACCGGAAATTTATACACGTCAGCAAAGATTTGATTTCACACAGTGCCGATCGCCAAAAAGAAAAATGAATCGGGGCGAAACACGCGGAAAGATTCCTTTTATTCCTTTTAGGGTGTAATGTCAGCGAGTTTAACAACTGTCTCTGCCAAACTAGTAAAAGCTTCAAGTTTTCTTACAGTAGGAGGTTACAGTGCTGATTCTATCTCAGAATTTATGCGATCGCATTTGCATTTTTTACTTGGGTCTCGTTCAAACATAGGAGGAAGTTAGGAACGAGGTGGCGCATGCCTGTCAATCATCTGATGAACAGTGTTAAATTTGATACTAAAAAAAAGGTAAAATCCTGTCTGCAGCTTTAAAAGAATACACTTTTCTGGTATATTAACTGCTTACTAAACTCACCTGTACTAATATTTTTATTTTATGAGGAATTTCTTTAATTTTATGCATTTCTAACAGTTATGTGTCCATGTGTGACCCTTCTCTGAAATTCTTATGTGTATCTTTAAAGTTTTTTGAGTGCACCAGTGAGGCACCTTGTAATCCTGATTATTGAAGCCATAATAGAAATAAAGTTTCTATACTTATTGTCGAGGTTGTTAGGAAACAAATAATTTTGTATTGTCAGATAAGTAGTGTCCTTTTGAGGGCATACATTATTTGGTGATCTACCAGAGAACTGAACTGTTTCTCTCTGTTGATGAAGTTTTAGGTTCTTAAGTGGCCATCACATTACTTCCTGTATAGCCATGATGGCATCGTTGCTCATGCAAACCAGGCTGTTAGATCTTTTTAAACTGCTGCTGCCCGCCAGCACAAGATGCATCACTTCCTGTGTGTCATGATTTTATTTCCTTGATAAAGGCCAGCGTGAGCCCAAAGTCTCCCTGAAGTCAAAAAATGTGTTTCTCTTCTTGTTCATCCAGTCGAATGAGCTTCGCCGTGTAAAAAGATATACGTACTGAGTTTGATCCTAAAGTGCTGTTTTCTGAATTTTCTGAAAAGACAATTTAAAGAGGAGGGTCAACAAATATGATTTGTGACACAAATATTTTAAAAGCCAATGATGGCACAATTTTTTATAACTGAGAAGAAGTATAGGTGCCATTTTGAGGATTTTAATCTGATAGTTATACTTTTTTCTGCATAAACCATGTCACACACTTATTTGTTATATTTTATGCAGGCCTAAATACATGTGTGGAGAGGATCTTTAAAGTAGCGAGTACATTTCTTGCTACCATGCACTGGGATTAAGTTGAATCAGTCGATAAACTAACCAAAACTATTTAGATGAAAATGTCAGATTATTGCTGAAATTTAGCATTAAGTCTAAAAATAGGTTTTTTTATTTGAATTTCTCTTGTAAGTGGAAGTGAATCCACATCCAACTGAATTGTGGTCTTGCCTATTCCTGATCCTTGTTGCAGCAGGTGGATCTGAGCGCCGTGCAATCTGTTGTTCTCTCTCTGCTCGACGTACTGCATCACATTAGCAAGATGAACTGTGGAAATTCGCCTTATTCATGTCATGTGTCTCTGATTTTGCTTGGGCCTCGTTGTGAGCATATCAGCCCCCTCCCTTTTGGAACACTATCATTAAGCAGATGTTTTACGATGAAAAGCACCTCACTCCGAGTCACTTAAACTCAAATCCATATGTGGTCTATGAGGGAGTTGAACGCACGACACACAAACAACCAAACTGACCTATGGGAACCATGTGTGTGTCTGTCTGCGTTCCCTGGGGCCCTCTCTGTGTGTGCTGGGTCAGAGGAGGCCGAGGCTTTAATAAAGGAACAGGCCTGGTACAGGGATGCCAGTCTGACTGCCTGGGGACAATGCAACCTGATGGGGTCCAGATGAGAGCCACCAGACTGGACTTGTTCCTCCAAACTAACAGCCAGTCGGTGCACGGATTACACTGCCTTCTTCCTCCAGCCTTTAACTGGGTTTACTCTGGGATTTGAGGGGTAAGCTGTCCGATTAAAGGAACATTCTCCCTTAATGGTACTTTAAAGCTTTTCATAGATCACAGGATGATGTGTTACCTCATGTTTAACGGCGCTCACCTCATACCGGAGGCCTCTCTTTTTTTCTGTTAGTCATCAAATGTAAATATTTAATGTGTTCTTGGCCGTTGTGTTTGGGGGTGTCTGGTAACCGACAAGATGAGGTTGCTGTTTCCTGCTTTACGGTGATCAATAGATGTTTGTCATGTTATCTTCCATGTCCTGACCAGGTGCTTACATCATCCTCCTCTGCTGAGTGTCAGTTTCAGCAGGGCAGAGGAATTTACTTACAGGTCAGACACTGGATCAGCTGATCGCCACTCGACTGTCCTTTGTCTTTGTTGGGGCTTCCTGAGGTGACGACGCAGTAAATTTGCAACCAAACTTTTTACTAGAATGAGTGTAAAGAAAGACAATATGGTGATAATTGAACCTTAAACTTATATATTATGAGAGAATATGCAGTTTGGGATTTTGCCACACTGTTTATATTTTGTTTCAATGATATTAAAGAAGCTATATATAAGTCTACGTTTGAAACATTCAAATATGACTAAAATGATCTACAGAATATGAAGCAAGAACAGTTTTGATATTTGTGTATTGTGTTAAAGAGATATGCACTGAAATTAGCATGCTAGCCAGCTAACCGTAGAAATACTTCTCCAAGACTGGAAAATAAACAGGTGCTAACGTTGGCTATTTAGCATTAGTTTCCAAAAGTAGCTAATTGTATAACATTACTGACAGTGTTAACATATTAGTTAAATTTAAATTCAAAATATATAATATGATATAGATATATGATTCAATAAACATCAAATACTAATTTCACACATTCAAGTGTTGTGACAGTCTTTGGGTGTACTGCATATGTGAAAAAGTAGAATAAAGTATTGTAAAACATTGAATTGTATTGTAAAAAGTAGAATAAAGTATTGAAAATACAATACAGTACACAATACACAAATACAGAAATTGAAATACAAAAATATGACAGAACCCAAGATATCGCCTTTTTTATTCCATGCATTCTTCTTCATTGTCATAACCTGGTGTCTACATTACCCACAGTGAGTGACATCACTGTGGGCAATTTATCAGATTACATGCAGCTTCCTCTGGAGCCACAGAAGGCTGTACTACATGAGGCTACTACTTTTTTTCACACATGCACATATACTCCCAAAGACCTGTAAACAAACTTTTATGTGTACAATTGGTGGAATAGCCCTTTAAAGATGTAGCCTAATGCAGCCTGTAATGATTAGTGAAACTAGATATGATTATATATAGACTTAATGTCTTATTTGTCCCCAAATTAACATTTAACATTGTTGTCAAAAGTCCGATTTTTTTCTAAACCGTCTCCTACATTTTCTAGTGCACAACAAAAATCTGCTGGTTTGATTTTCTTAAAAGTCCTGAGGACGTTTTAGTCAGAAACAACTAACCAGACACTCAGGGCAGCATCAACAGAATACACACCTGGAAGCTAAACAGTTATGTCACAGTATGTGGACATCAGGCATGCACAAACCATTATTGTAATAAGTCCTAAAGATTCGCAGCCAACATCTGTGTGCTACTGTTGGCCCTGTGCACAGAATGTCTGGAAAATCTACAAATAATGAAGTAAATGCTCGACTATTGAATCCAAAACCACAATTGTTTGGCTGTAGAACACTTGAATTGTGCTGCACAAGCTGTTAAGAGTAATTTTATGGCTATTTTTGCCCCTCTGAGAGAAAAACCAGTCAGCAGCCACTAATGTTGTTTTGAAAACAGCTGAAATTGAGCTGTGCCAGGTAAGTCTGTGTTAGTACACTGATGTCAACACTTTATTGATTTGAGACTCAAGATTTAATGTCTTTACAAGCACCAACCAGCATTACTTCTGTCATTATACTGTTAATAAATAAATATTACATATGTGGAGTCAGAAGTTGAGATGTTCTTTGTTATTTCCGGGCATTTCCACATTTTAAGATCAATTCCATTGTGCAACACAATGACATAACAGAATGAGGGATGTGGTTAGGTAATACAACTGGACGGTCTTTGCTTCGTCATCATAACACACACACACATCACACACGCACACGCACACACACACACACACACTGCCTTCTTCAGGACATGGTGCTCCACATTGACCCAGTATTGTGTTACTCCTTCCATTACTGCTGACTAACTCTTGGTCTCTGGCTTGAGTGATAGCAGCAGGGTGCGCGGAGTGGGCCAGCTTCCGTCCGTGTCAAGTTTTCTGGCACATAGGAGCCTGAGAAATCTGGGCCAGCTGAACCCGATCCTTGAAACAGAGCCCGGTGCCGCTGGTTCTGGTGTTACACATGAGGCAGCATCTGGCACCCCCAGGCGAGAATGACCTTGTTGACACCAAAGGTCATAAAGCAGAAGACCATGATGTAATGAAGGGGTAAGGTATGTCAGCCTGGGATGAAGTGTTAATACTCGTGCTCATACTGAAATTTCAGTGGTATTCGAGCAATGTTATGGCATTTTCCAATAAAAAAAAACAAAAAACATAAATAATGTATATATAAAAAAAAGAAAACAGACTAGCCTACATGCATCACACCACCAACACATTAAAAACATTTAAAGAAAAGTTTTATTACATGTCTCAGTTACAAAGCAGTTTTGTCAAAAACATCTTTTATCGTCACGTTCATTAGCGGAGACTTGATAAGTACAAATCAGTCAAGGTGATGACAACTGTAATAACTGTACAACATCATACAAGCGAAGCAGCCATCTTTAGAGGGACCTGAGAGGGATGACCTGCAACACCTCTTTCTCATTGGTCAACGTCACACAAGAGGAGGAGCACCACAGGTTAGACCGCAGAACTGTGCTCGTTCTGCAGCTGATTTAAAGGAGACATATTATGCCTGTTTTCAGGTTCATCATTTTATTCTGGGTTAGAATAGGTTTACATGCTCTAACGCTCAAATAACACATTCATTTCTCATACTGTCCGGTTCCGCAGCACTGTTACCCCCTTCGATCTGAAACGCTCTGTGTCGGCTCCTCCTAACAAATAACCAGTCTCCTCTGATTGGTCAGCTCTCACATGCCTGAGCCAGCACCAATAATAAAAACAGAGCAGCTGTGCTAAATCAATTTGGACATGCCAAATTAGCTGCTAGGTATAAATAATGCAAATATGTGACATAGCGCAATGTCACAAAGTCACAGAATTAAGGAGGGACTATTGACGAGGCATTTCAGGTGCCATGTTTTCTGTGGGAAAGAGGAGCTTCTGTGGGTGCGGACTTTACACTCTTTAAGATCTGTTACATGAGCAAGAACCAAAAACGCTCAAAAAAGCAAAATAGGTCTCCTTTAATTATTAATGACAGTTATAACAAAAATGACTAAAGCAGGAGCTTGTACCCAGAATAATGTAAACACACAGTGCCAGCTCTGAGAACGAAAACACAAATAAAACAAAAAAAAAAATATCAGTAATAAAAAAAAATACACAGAGAGTATCATTACTATCAACAATTGAATAAAGAGGTCACAAAAATCTTTATTTACATTCTGTTTTTACCAGTTCACTTTGAAATAAAAATATAACTGGTCACTTGACTTGTTGTGAGTCATCAACACCTGGATTATGAAAGCACCTTTAACCCAGAGAGATATGTACTGTAAGAGGGTGAATACTGTACCTTGTGTTATAATAGCACTTGAAATTTTGTAACTTTGCATTTGTGCTTATTGATACATTTTTTTTAGGAGTAATAATACATTTTCTAAATTTTTTTTGTTAGGTAAATTTGACTGAATTATCATACTCATTAAATCACATTCATTTTATGGCTCATTCTGCACGCTGTCCTTACGCATCAGAAAAAATCCTGTTAAAATTCACCAATAATTCAATCAATAGCAAAAATATTTTAATTGTAATAAACATTTCCGCTTGATGAACACTGAATGCTTGTAATGCTCCAAATGTGCATTTATCATCACTGTTTTTTAATTTCATGGTTCTTAAAATGTAATCCTATATGTAATCTATACATTTTTAAAAACCCTAAAAAGTAAAAGAAAAAATCATAACATCCTCTAAGTCGACCCAGGTTTATTTCTGTTCGTTGTGGCACTTTGGTTTGGACGTGTCAGTCTGTGGATGGTGTGGCTTGAGGCCAGTATTGCAGGAGGATACAGTAAGTATTACTGCAGCTGGAATGTGTCCTTTGTAATATCTGTGGCTGTGTGACCCGGGCTATGAGCCGCAGGTGACACAACACTGTCTTTGGACCGACCTGAGAGAGCAGCGACCCAACAGCTTCAGCTTGTCACAGAAGCGAGAGGACATCGTGTTCTTCCTGCAAACTGGACCTGCATGAGAGAGAGAACAGCCAAATTAGTAAAATAATAGAACCTTTAGAATAAATAGATACCATGAAAGACTGTAGTGCAGATAATGTGTAAGGTCAAATTTATTTTGAGTGATTTTAACCAAGAATGAAAACAAAAACGTGCTGTGCTATCATAGAAAATTGTACGTGTGTTGATAGTGAAGCTGCGGACGGACTGAGCTTTTGCATACAAACCGGCGTTGGTCTTGCATTCCTGCATATTGCACTTCCTGAGAGTTTCTGGTTTGGAAATCTTCTCACAGAGGCTGTTCGGCATTACAGCCAAATCCTGCTCGCTCGCACAGTAGACTTCACGTTGCTGCTGGCCCGCGCCGCAAGTCACAGAGCACTGCGAAGTCACACACACACACACACACACACACACACACACACACACAGGGTAGCATTTCAGTCTATGATTACCAAAACTGTCTGCCTAATCAATTTTGCAAACAATAAAAACCATCATCGCCTCTAATATATCCCTTGACTGACCTCCTCCCAGTCGTCTGCCTTCCACAGCGTGCATGGCTTTAGACTGCACAGCTCAGTGCTGTTTGGCCTCAGTGCGGTGCTGCAGCGATGAGGTGCGGGGCAGTACACCAGCCGCTCCCTGATGCCTTCACCACAGCTGCCAGAGCACTGAGGGGAAACACACGGATTCAAGGGAGGTGTCTGCTTTTCACTGAGACTGGAACAAAAAATCTGAACTCCCTACATGTGGATCTGTATAATATGGGGCATGACTGCGACAACATTCATACATTTGGGAGTCGGGTGTGACTACACAGGTGAATTATCAGTTGTCACTGTGATACAGTGGAGGCCAAATCTTGCAACTGAACGGCAGTAGCTGTGGTGAAAATGATTATGAGGAAATGGGCTGAAATTCACATGAATATATTTTGTAAACAAAACACAAATCCTCCAAATCCTGTATAGCAGATTAATTATCAAAGGGGAAAAAACAGTAAAGGCGCAGTTCCTCCAAATTACTTAAACACTGGTGGGCAAATTTCTAATGACGGATATCAAATTAAGCCAAAACTGTCCGCATGGTTAGATGCCACTTAAGGTAAGACATCAAATAAACATGTATATTTATGTAAACATATGTAGAAAAAACTATGATACTAGTGTTATATGTAGAGATCTGATGTGTATAATGCTCCTACCGGTCCCCATGGTGATATACTCCAGGTCATGCAGGGCTTGTGGGGGCAGGTCAGAGTGCTGAGGGGTCTGCTGGCCGCAGCTTGACAGTGGAAAGGTCTGAGGGGGCGATTACTCTGAGAGTCGACACACTGCACATCGCGGTGCCTCCTCCCCACCACCCCACAGCTATCCGGACACTGCGGAGATGATCACATTGCAATAAATGGCTCCAACATACATGACACTCGTCAAGCTGCAACAGAAACAAACCAATCTAATCATCCAGCAGATTATGTATAATGTGAATTAATGAGTAATCAGTGATCAGTTATCAGCTTCAGGGAGTGGAGGAAATCTAACATTACTCACCTTGCTCCAGCTGCTAGTTTGCCAGGTGGCACAGGGCTGCAGGTGACAGGTGCGTGCAGGCTCAGGTCTCGTCATGCTGGCACAATCCTCGTCATTCTGGGAGCTGCATGCGACTGTTCGCCATATCGCTCCAATACCACATGTTGTTGAACACTGAGGAAGGAGAGGAGTATTTTCTCATTAAAACCCAGCTCGGGTTTAAGTGTGTACTTACGTGACAAACTGATTATTCTGACACACAACAACCAGCCTGATAAGTTGTAGCCTGACAAAAGCAACTTCTGCAACCATTTTTTTAAACCACTTGCTTCATTTCCAAGCATAACAGCTGACTTTTTTAATGAAGAAATTATTAAATTAATATGATAAAGTGACTCATATATAGGCTACGATACGCCCCACGCAAGTTTGCTTACTGTCGTTCATCTGTGTTTTCTGTTAACATAATGCTTTTTGGCAACTTCAAACTGACAACTAAAAACTGAATATTGAAGCTTCATTCATCATTCAGCCGTTTTTTAGCCCTCACCAGCAAACAAGGCTGCAGATAATGGTCATTTTTACTCTCGATTAATCTATCCTGTCTATCCTAATCTATCTAAACTGTCCTGATCAGTTTGTACGTGCCAAACTAGCAAATAGGCATAAATTATGCAAATGTGAGACACAATGACGTAGTGTGATGTCGCAAAGTCATTGAATTAAAGACACGGATGAGGTGTACCAGGAGCCGTGTTTTCTGTGGGAGATAAACACTGAGGGAAAGGACCTGTCTCTGCAGGTCCATTTTCAAAGCTTTCACTTTTATAGTAGTCATAGTGTGCCTGGAGGGAAGGAAAACTGTTTTCAAAAGTTATGGTATTCCTTGGAAAAAAGCCAGCATTAATGTCAAGTATGCAATTAAAGGCCTTAAACATGCACGTTTATTGGTACGGTGCTTTGGGGAGCAGGATGTCTGCGCTCACCTCGCTCCAGTTTCCTGCAACCCAGAATATATCCATGCTGACGGGCTCTCTGGCCTTCACATTGCTTTGGTCACTGGGGCTTTCTGTCTGCTGCTTTTGGCCCTTGGACCAGGAGGAGGGTTTTTTAGCGCGAGAGACAGAACTGTTTTTCTTAGGTGTCACAGCAGCGGGCTTCTTCAGTTTCACAATCTTCACTGTGGGTGTTGCCGCGGTGGTAAATGGTTTCCTCGCAGTTGTGGAAGGAGCTCGTGTTGTGTGGAAGCCAGCTGTCGATGGCACTGGATGGCTTCTGTACATGGGAGTGGTGAGGGGAACCCTGTGCGTCCACTGGCTGTACGGGTCAATACGAGGGGTGGTGCGGGGGTGGGTGAAGGGATAACGGTGAGTCGTCTTTGCCCATGTTTCAGTGCTGGTGTGTGGGGTGGAGTAGGTGGCGGCTTCTTTGGTTGTGTGTACGGTAGGTGGACTTGTTTGTAGAGTGGGTGTGATGAGTGTATTTGGTGTTGGTGTGGTCGATTTAAGCGGATTTTTGTGTGATGTAGATGTGGTGACATCCAGGTCAATAATCCCCTCCTCCTCCGTCGTCCTCTCCTCAACAACATAATCATATCCTGGAGTATACATCAGCACATTTGGCGTGCTTCCCTCCTCTCCCTCCTCCCTCTCTTCTACTTTTTCCGTTTCCACGCCAGTTGCTTTTCTGTCCTTGGCTTTAGATGTGACGCCTTTCCCTCTCTTATCCTCGTTTTCCCTCGCTTTAACATCAAACTCATGATCGTCCATATCTGTGATTTCAGGGATTGTGGTTTTAAGGGTTGAGAGGGATGTGGTGGTCGGGATGAAAGCAGTTGTAGTCTCCTTGGTGGTCGTTTCCTTCCTCACAGTGATGGCTGCTGTGGGTGCAGCTGTGGTCGTGGTGCTCGTGGGAGCCCAGGTACCAGGATGCTCGGTGGGGTGGCTCTTAGGTGGGAAGACGCGGCGGTATTTAGGAGGAGGCCCGGGCCGTCTGCGAAGACCTGAGTTGGGGCAGCTCTGTAGGCCACACAGCGATCTGGACCGAGGTTTGGTGGAGAGGTCGCAGGTCTTCTTGGGTGCCAGAGCACACGTGACTGTGCGTGAGCGGACACCTCCTCCACATGTGACTGGGCACTGCAAAGATTACAGAACACAAATGAGTCATTAATTTAGAAAAGGTGGGAAAGGCCGAAGAGAGATTAAAGCTACAGCAAAAGAGTAGAATACAAAAAAAAAAGAACCTCCTCCCAGTTGCTGACAGCCCACTCCTGTCCACAGGGTATGTCTCTGTTGCATGGCACAATAGGCTTGGGTTTAAGGAGATGCTTGCACTCGACAGGGTGGAGCACCCTCTCCTCCCCTGACACCGTGCGAACACAGAGCACCGTACGCTTCCGTACCCCCTCTGAACCACAGGTGGATGAACACTGCTGCCAGCCACCCACCCACCACCTGAGGAGGAGGGGATGAACAGGAAGAGAAATTGAAGAGAGAGATTGCTGATGTAAGTGATTTGACTGCTTCCCAAACAAAAATGTGGTGAGGAAAGCAGTTAGCGGTCAGTGTTCTCATCTTTATCTAACAATAAAGAGGGCTGGGTATGGTTAGAAAATGTCCGATATATTACCAATATGTTTCCTGAAACACGTTTTCCATTTACCAATTGAAAGGTGGCCAAACTTGTTATAAAACATTTGAATTACATGTACTTTCAATCAATATGAATGTTATATGCAGTCAGAACACAAGAACTTTGCCAAACTAAAATACTAAAACTGGTCAAATTAAAATCAGGAACTATGTGATCAAAGAATAAAGAAAATAAGACTATAATTCTGACCAGGCCATTGACACAGACAATATGTTGGCCAAGCACATTTTGGTTCTGTACCGAGCCCTGAAGATGAAGCAATCAGCTAGATTCTTCCTGTTAGTCATTACAGTGAAACCCGGGGCTTCATGGCGAGAGTGCAGTATCAAAAAAAATAAAAGATTGGACAGTGGAACGAGTCCTTAACTAAAACCACAGTTCGGTTTGTTTTGACAGTACCGACAGTTAAAGAGCATTTTTGAGAGTAAGGACCTTGCGGGGCAGTCAACAGTCTTGCATTTCCGGTGTCTGTCTTCTGGACGGCTCTCTTGGTCGCACAGAGACTCGTCCACCACGCCCACGTCCATCTCGAAACACCGCACAGGCTGGTGCTGCTCACCTAAAACAGCCCGCAAGTCAGAGAGAAGGCGGCCAGGTCATAACTCAAATGTCACTGAAATCCTCCCCAACGAAGATATTTTCTTTGTCAAATCACTGAACAGTTTAGAACCCAGAATGCATCTCTGACATTCAGGTCAGCTCATACAGGCCAGAGTCCAAACTGAACATGGTGAAGTGGTACTTAGCTGTTATGCTGCATACAACTGGAATAAACTGAGCTGAAGATCTTAGATTTAAACCAAGTGCAGACAGTTTTAAATCCAGGTTGAAAACATTTTTCTTTATATGTTGAGATCTAAAACTTGCACACTTTAAATTCTATTTTTAGTATGCATTTATGGTAATTTGGTTTATTTTAAATATACTTCATATATAGATATTCCTTTGCTTTCATTAACGTTAGGCAAACGGAGTTGGCCCCTGTGTACAAAATGTGCTTTTGGTGCAAAACGCAACACAAACCTATGCCGCAGGTGGTGCTGCAGTCTGTCCACGCCCCGTGTCTCCACCTGTAAAGGGGTTCGATGACCTCATTTCCTGTCTCTTTGGTCTTCTTGATGGTGTACTCGTACTTTATACCGGGGTTCTTCTCCTGAAACAGCAACTGGAAAGGCAAATTAATTGTTATGAGGAGAATAATTTCAGGACTTTCTAGACAACGACATTGAACATATTCAAAACATATATACTTTATCATAAAAAACAATTTTTTCACATTTTTATTATTTTGATTAGTATCTGGTATTTCTAAAGCATCCTGAGAAAACAATTGCTTACAGGCATCTTATCCTTCACCCAGGAACTGTATACTCTGGCTCTGAAAACCTGCAAAGTTTGTGTGCTTTGATTGGTTTACTATCCTTAAAGTTAGCCCCTTTTTTCTCCCTGAAAGGTTAAAATCACTCTGTATAGACACTGCGAAAAATACTCATAATCATCTTAGAAACTGAAACATTTAAAAATTGTGATACATGAAACCACTGTGGATGGATATCCTACCTGCAGCATGACCGGCTGTCTGATGGGTCCAGGAGCCGTGAGGTTCTCCATGTTCCCGCTGCGTTCGTAAAAGAACGTCGTCCCGCCGGCCTCGTACTCCCCATTCCACTGGATGATGTAGTTGCCGTTGAGGAAGTACTCCTCCGTCGCCTCGCTCCTCAGAGCCAGGAAGTTACCTGCCTCCTCCACTTCCTGCACCAGGATGTCCCGCGCCCCCTCAGGTATCACCCCCACGTCCGTGTACCCTGGGAGAGTCGGGAGGGGAGTCAGAGTCACAGCGAGGTAATGGATGGCCCACCATGGCTGCTGCCACACTCACATCCAGACTACCAGACAGTCTCTCTCTGATCTTTAATAGAGGGTGGGCTCAGTCTGTGGGGGTGGTTGGCATGTGCGTGTGTGTGAGTGTACGTGTGCGTTCTCGGCGTGGGGGGCACTGCCCTGTCTCTGTTTTTTATTGTGTTTGGATGGGGTGGGGGGGGTGGGGTCGCTGGATGGGGGAGGACGAAAGCAGCTATGAGTAGGTCTCTGGAGTTTAATGATGTTTGTGGGAAGGTGTGTGTGTGTGTGTGTTTGTGCAGAAATGGGGGAGGTTTGCCCTTGGTCTCAGCCTTTTGAAGTCTTACACATCTGGGCTGGTTATCTGGAAAGGATGCTGTGCGGGGCAAACACACACACACACACACAGACAGAGAGCGAACAAGAGGGGGGGGGAGACGGAGGGATGTTTTTATTGTTTTAGAGCCTCGTTCTCTATTAATTTGTCTTTGCAGGGTGTTTTTCCCCAGATGAGTTGTGGTTGTCAGAGCGCCAAAAGACGTGCGTCTCTTTAATCGAACGCAAAACACGAGCCTGCAGACGCATACACACATCACACCAGCCAAGTACAGCAGGACAAACAGCTGCACAGTGTGGACAAGGAGACTGCCATGACAACAAAGAAACAACACAATGGCGTAATGCAAATCAACTGTCCTGAAATGACTTACCGCCTGTAGACATAAATTTGAATTCTGCACTTTATTCACACTCCTCTCGCGGGCACATCAAAGCTTTGCCTCGTTAATAGGTTGTCTGTTTTGTGTTACTTAAATGTTATGCTTGTATGATTTCTTATGTCCAGATTATTCAATTTGCTTCCAGCTGCTCCGACATGCCGTGTGTTGGACTCACCAAAGCCTTCGCCCTCATCAAACGATTTATAGATCTTCTCACAGCTCGTGCCATCGCCCAGACACACTCCGCAGCGGTCCTCCACTGCGTTTGAGTCGATGCCATAGTCACAGCCCACCTCCTACAGACAAAACACATACACACACACACACACACACACACACACAAACACATAAAAAAGCAACCACAGACACATTACGGTTATTGAGAAGCCAATTATTTATCATTTATTCTAAACAGCAAATTGAGATTACAATTTCCCAGAACCCAAAGTCACTTTTTTAAATGCTTCCTTTGTCAACCAACAAAAACCCAAAAACCCAAAGACTCTTCATTTCCAATTATACATGCAGCAAATCTTTATATTTAAGAACCTAGAACCAGCAAATGTTTGACATTTCTGCTCAAAAACTCACTGCAATGACTGATCAACTATCAAAACAGTTGCAAACCATGTTCTCTGGTTACACTGCAGCTTGTTTAATACATCTATGCTGCTCCACTATGACCCCTCAGTCTCTCTTAGTCTCTTACCCAGCCACACTACCTTGCACACTCCGTTGACGCAGATGCTCCTGGACTTGTTGTTCATGAAGCACGCCGTCCCGTCCGTCACAGTGTCGAGCATCTTCTCCGAAAAGTACTCGCTGACCGGTCGACAGTGTAGCTCACAGGGATGCACTAAAGACGGTTGAGGACAGTGAAAAACAGGTTTTTTACTTAGTTTCTTTCCCATGAAACGCTGAGTAGGAGCCCAGTTAACTGTTAATGAGTGCTGGTAAACTGGTTCTTACAAACCATCCCTTTTAGATATCAAATAAAAAATGACTAACCCATAATACACACCAATGTGTTTGTTAATGTATTTGTGTTGTTCCTCTTTTTGTTTGTTGCGTCTGGTTTTGTTTGCACAATTTTATTTTTTCCGCTACTTTTGCGTTTTTTGTTTATTTATTTTATGCGGCCTGTTATTTAATTTCTTCTTCTTCTTCATGCTTGCTTTGTATCATATCGTTTTGTTCTTCTTGATACAGAACTGTTTCAATTTGTACTTGTGTAGTTGAAATTAGGGCTGCACGATATGCAGATATACGAGAAAAAAAAATTACGATTATTTGACAGAAATTATGATTGTCATATGATTAATAAAAAGTGAAAAAAAAAGTTCCAATCACAGTTTGAATGTACCTGAAAAAAGCTAGTAACATCATGATGCTGTAATAGTTGTTGGGGTTTGTATCTGGAAAACAACATCTGTACACTACAGCATCTCTGCTGCACAACAGTACTACATATAACTCTATTTTGTCACACATTTTAACTTTGTCAAAAACGTTGCCACTTCTGAGATTTGGATTGTACACATATTGGGATTTCGATAATGCTTCAATTAATTGTGCAGTCATAGTTGAAATGCTGAGAACGGCGCTAAAGAGTATGTGAGTAGTGATTGAAAGTGAATGTTTATCTTAGTTACTGAACTAGGTACAGACATAGTGAACTAAAAATTCTATTAAACTCATATCTTGTTTGTCTCTTCATATGACAGTGAAGCCTGTGAATCCTAAAGATCAAAGATTAGAGCCCGGCTATCTGGGATGGATGATGATGATGATGATGATGCATTTGTGTAACTCTTTTAGTTTAAACAAGCCAAAATCACTTAATGAGCACAAAAAGATCATGAATTGTACTAAAACATTATATGCCCCTGCTATAGTGCAGTCGCTGCATCGATGAGGACTTTCCAATGTAAATGCTGCCCCCTGTTGGGCAAGATCTAAAATCGCAACTACAGTTTTTGTGTGATATGAAAAGTGTAAAAAAAGGGTTTCTAACGCATGTGTGTCCATCCGTAGTTATTATATATCTGAGGCGTTGACTACGTACATGAGTTAGCCACAGGAATCCATGTGTAGAGCTCATTGTGATAGGGCACAGTGTCAAATTCACTGCACAGCATCTCTCGGAAGGTCGGTGTATTATTCTGACAGGGTTTTGTGTTACACGTCCGATACCGCTTCCTCTCCCCGGTGCAGTACTTGCCCCCAAACTCCGGTCTGTGGAGGAAACAGTGGCACGCTTTGAATCAACCATGTGATCAGTTTCAGGATGTCATCTGTTGTGGAAAAACATGCCGATGAACTGTGAAAATGGTTAAATCAAAAAGTCTTACTTAGGGTTGTTACATTCCCTCTCTGCAGACTGAACTCCAGTCCCGCAGGTCCTGGAGCAGTGAGACCAGGTGCTCCACTGCCCCCAGCCTCCGTTCACCGTCTCTGGGAGCTTACCCACAATCACGCACTCTCCTGAGATGCACCACTGAAGGAGAAAATTGTTGTAAGATTAGTCATATTAACACCAGTAACATGACACATTTAACATTCAAGGCTCCTGCTCCTCATGTCAGTGGAGATAACCATCTCAATCCCCAGGCTAATGAAATCCAAACCCCGAAAAGACAAAGCAGCTGTCGCCACCCACCTTCTCCGGTCCACAGCGAGTGCCGTCTATAGGCGAGTCCAGTTTGGAGCGACAGGAGCCGTTCACCGAACACCAAAGAATCTGGCAGACGTTCTGAAAGGAAGATGTAATCCAATGAGAAAAAGGCCAACTTTCTGAAATATTCCTGATGTTCAGGTGCACAATAGTCAACTTTATTTATATAGCACATTTCATACAGCATGCGTAGACTCAATGTGCTTCAAGATAAAAGCACAACAATTGGAAAGATCATTCAACAACAAAAAACATGTATGAACATAGCAAACAATAAATAGATTCTTTAAAACTAGATAAAGCTTGTGAAAAAAGGTATGTTTTGAGATTGCTTTTAAAAGATAGCACAGTAGTAGCAGACCTTAGTTCATGTGGTAGAGAGTTCCAGAGAGTGGGACCATAATGACTGACAATACTCACATCAACTTCGTGGCAGAATGTAGCGTTCGGGCCATACTGCAGCTGGCACTGGTGGTGCGTGGTGTAGCGCACACCGAGGCGAGCAAGCGGGGTGGTCAGATCCCTCTTGGAGGGACGGTCATCCAGGCAGAAACCCCAGCCGCGACTAAGACAGACACACAAAGATGTGACGTGAATGTGTGACCTTTTGATGAACAGAAAAGAAAAAGCTGGAGGTGAAGAGAGAGAAATGAAAAGAGAGCAACTTGAAAGGCCGACAGAATAAGACTTCAGCAGGGTGGAGCTTGTTTGAGATAAATCCTTGCTTGTGGATTTGTGCTTTGAACACTGAGCAATGTTTTCACCTTCGCCTTCATCATCACCGTGTCGAGGATGAAATTAAAAAGAGTGCCGGGAAAACATCGGCAACTGAGAAAATGACTTGCTAATTGTTGACTCACAGGTCGAAGTTCAACAAAAATGAGCAAAGAAAACAGGGCGTGACCGCTCTTTAATGTTCCTTTAGGCTCTTCTTGCATGTTTTTGCTGGAATTTCTTTGGCTTCAAACGAATTCTGCTCGTTCAGCATATGTTCACGTCTTTCTTGCTCTTTTAAAGACTTGGTCCGTCATGGTTTGCCTCTCATTAATGTTTGTATAACTTGTTCCAACATACACCACACCCCTAGCATTTTCTTGGATCATTTTCACCTCCTCCATTCAAATCCACATCAGCATCCATCAAGAGTCGCTGCGGTTTGGAATTGTTACCATTTTCACTATCATTTCACAACCCCGGCAACCCACACAGTACGCAGTCATCTCAAGCATTCACCGAATTGCAAAAAAAAAAAAAGAGCGTTGACGCTGAGTGAATCATTTAAACATTTAATGAGAAGAAGTATTAACTCAGCCTTACTCCAGGAAGCGTGTGATGTATTCCTTGGAGCAGGAGGACCAAGTGAGAGGCGAGCTGTCGTACATCAGCTGTCTGGACATGATGAACGGATGCCTCCCCTCCAGCTCACAGTCGTTCCCCTGGCCGTCGTGATGGATCCCGAAGCTGTGTTCAAACACGACCAACAAGACCAATTATGATATTATCATTTCACAAAGAACTGTTTCGCAAGAGCACATGGTCTTCAAGTCTGCCCACGATGAAGCATGAAGTGCTCTCTTGGATCAACAAAAAAAGCCGATTGTGCCTCTGTACAAACGACTTGAGAATTTCAAAAGAATCCAACAGCGATGCATCCCATTTCTGCTGTACAGACAAGCAATTCATTTGCTTTACAATCTGAACTGGATCCAGAGTCTTTGACTAATTTGTGCATGTTTTACATTGATTTCTTTTAGTACAACGCAGTGAGCTACATTCATTTCTTATCCTAACAGCATACTGCCAAGATTTGTACATAATGTATACAGTAAATTAGTAATACGACTATGTGTAAACTATGGGTTTGGTCTCAGCTCAGGTGTTAAGGAGAATAACTTTACTGATTTGCCTGTTTTTTTTTACTCATTCATCAATCTAAACCGTATGCCTCCTGGCTCTTTCAAATGTTACTTAAAGTTGAGTCTGCAACATCTTCATTAATATATTTTTGTAACCGAGTGCATTTACTCATGAACTTGTACTTCAATAAATTCTTTTCTTCTCATGCCACTTTCTACTTCTTCTCAGGTATCAGTCTTTTTTTATGTCTGGTTACAAGATACAAGCAATTTTTTGCATACAAACAATTCATTACTGGGCTGGTGAGCTAATGGAGATTTCATTACACAACTGTATATTCCTCTATAGTAACTGATCATACACACAAACACAGACCTGTGGCCCATCTCGTGAGCGACGGTGAAGGCGACAGGTAGTCCTGAGTCCTCATTGATGTTGCAGCTGCGGTGTGGTTGACACATCCCAGACAGATGAGACAGACCGAGGGTCTCACAGGGCTGGTTCATTCCAGCACAGATGTCTTTTCTGGGGGGGGGGGGGGGGGGGGGGGGAACAGCCAATTGTATGTACATGACACCACAAGAGAGCCTAGAGTATATAATTCCATCCATTTTATTTAAGTTATGTAATGAAATTGCTGCCTAATTCCCTTGCCTGGTGATTAGCACAGCCACATCATGATGAGCCGGGTGTGTGTCGCTCTGGGGGTTGAGGTTTTTCTGCCAAGCACAGAAACTGGCCAGAGTGGTGTCTGCGTGGTGAACGATCTTCAACCCTTTCTGCAACCAACAGCAGAATTGTACACTTCACTCGGCACATTTTTGGCTTCTTTAGGATTTGTTACATTCTGTCATTTGAAAACAGCTTCAGATTATCTTGGGCCCTCAAAAAAATGTGTTAATTTTCAGCATTGTCAGTTAAAGAGCAGTAACCTGAAGACATACTGGACTTTTTCATCAACTTTGGTGTGAGCTCAGTTCCAGCAAGGCCACAATGCACAAAACTAGTTTGCTTTTTGACTCTCCCACTTTTCTTCGCCTCCTTAATGAGGAATGCTTCATAGACGTGCATGCTCGCTTCTTGTTCCAACTTTAATATATGTCTTCCAAAAGCAAAAATCACATCCAAGTTTCTTGAGAAAACCTCTTTTGTTACCTCCTCTCCCTGTAGTAGAATGAGGCGAACCAAGATGACGTGGATGGCGTTCCCAATACTGGCATCATGAAAGATCCCAGCCACCTGTCGACACAGAAGTCATTCACTGCTAAGAAAACGTATCAACTGTGCAGAAATGAGTAAAGCCAAATCTTACTCCTCACCATGTTCATGATGGTGAAGATGTAGGACTCCACATTATCGCTGCCGTGGTACTCAATGAGTTTGGAGTCAGCCACCACCATGGTCTCAACCCAGCGCTCTCTGCTGACCGAGCGCTGTGACCGGGACTGAGGCTGATCCTCCCCCCTCTGCTGCTCCCTCTCCCATTCCTCCCTCTCTCTCTCCACCTGGACGGAGTCGCCGAGAGCATCTACAGCACGGACAAAGGAAGAAATCACACTACCTTTGTGGCTTATTCTCACTTGACTTATACTCACTTGTGTGCACTTACGCAAACATCTGCAGTCCTGCACACATACATTCAGATACACACCTTGAACTCCACAGGGGCTGGGTGTTTCTCTGGACTCTGCGCTGCGTTTTGCTCTGTGATTTTCTGGAGTAACTCTTGGATAGACAACGTGGGGCTCTGGAGTCTCTGCAGGATCATCAGGATCATCAGGAGACTTCTTGACAGGTTCAATGAAAAAGTGTCCTTCTGGCAGGGAGAAGAAGCCTCTCTGAGGAAAAGAGAAATGAGAAACAGATGAATATGCATTAAGCAGAAATGTTTCGTGTCTAACTGAAATCACATTTGAAAACTCATGCAATCCGATCAGGGCGTCGCACTGTATCTGCTATACTCTGTTTATAGACCTTACAAAGGCTTTTGACAATGTGGACCATCCATTACTCATTACCACCTTGATCAGCGCTTGCATTGGATGCAGGCAGCAAGTGGTTCCACAACTACCTGACTAAGCGTTTACAGATGGCAATATCTTTTCCGACGCATTTACTGTTATGTAGGGTGTCCAACAAGGTTCAGTTTTAGGACCCTTGCTTTTTATAATCCATATCAACAATGTATGTGACAAGTTCAAATTCGGGAAGTACCATCTACATGTGGACGATACAGTTGTGTACTCCCATGCTAACACCCCAGAGATTTCAAATCTGCAGACTGATTTTAACACCCTGCAGCACGCTATATTGGATCTGAAATGGCTTTTGAATTCAACCAAGACCAAAGTCACGCTTTTTTCACCAGGGCAAACACAGGTTTGATGGAGTAACTTTTCAGCCTGGTAAGTGCAAATAGGAGACTTTAGTTGGACAAGATTTTAAATTTTAAATATCATATCAGCGACCTTTCTGGCCTCGTTAGGACTCAGATTGATAATGGCGATGTGGTGCATTCCACTGCACTCGGAACTCTGAAAAATACTTCCTATAACACGGACAAATGCAGTGGAAAGGCCATCCATGTCAGAATGCTTTAGCCATTAAACGCGGGCAAGATCCACGTAGATCCTGAGATCTACTCATCCAGTCTTTTTTTTAAGTGCTCTTAACTGTTGTACCAGCTGCTGTAGTTGCTTGCAAAGTTTCCAGACTTGCCATTCGAACACCCGTTTGAAGCAAGTGTGCATGTTTTTCAGAGCAAATGCACTGGATTGAAAGTCCGAATACCGACTCGGAAATTCCGACTTCTGACTTCCAATGGAACACACCAATAATATTTATATGTTTGCCTCACCTCCAAACTCGACATCCTTTATCAGTCAGCCCAAACGTATTATTTTCCTGACTAATTCTAGCTTTAGGACCCATCACTGTACTTTATATAACATGCGGGGACGATCGTCCCTCACTTTGCGTAGGCTACAACATTGGTACATCTCAATCTACAAGGTTATTTCAGGCACATTTTCTTCTTATTCAAGATAGAAGTATTTGTCGTTGCAAAACAGTCATAATCTCAGGTCTCACAGGTGCCTCCTGTCAGATCTATGACCAAAAAATCAAACTTGGTCTACTCTTGTCCTTGGTCCTGTAGAACAGCAGGCCAAGCTTAAACCTGAGACCCATCTCTCTTTAAATTAATTCAATACTGCTGCTGTTGTGATTTGATTCGATGCTGTTCTGACTAGGTCTCACTTGTAAAAGAGATTTCAATCTCAATCTGACTTCCTATTTAAATCAAGCTTATACAGACAGGCAAATTTGAAAAACTGGACAAATCTACCTTATCTCAATCATGAGGGCGAAGGCTTTCTACTCAGTCTCAGATATCCCAAATTGTAATCAAGATTAAAAAGATTAACTTTTTATCCCAAATTCTTGCCTAATGCAGATTTAAGTCTCTTTTGTGATGTTGTGCATTCTGAGACTGTGACTAACAGAGAAAAGTAACATCCTGGTAACAAGCATGCTGTGTTGTTGTGTTAAAAAGTAGCACAGTTTCAGTGATTCCCACACAAAAGTGAGAGGTTGGACTTTCTCTTGAAAAGCCTGCTGAAAAGTTCACTCCTCCATAATTTCCATCATTAGTCAACAGATCTTAATATGAGCCTTCCTCCTGCCCTGGAGCACATTCTCTGTCGGCTGCAGCAGCAATACAGAGACTTTTCACTAAGAATGCCATGCATGTTCTTACTGGTGCAGACTATTTACTGGCTGATCGGTGAGGTTGCCCAGTGAACACAGACACACAGAACCACGTCTCCACACACAATCACATGAAAACACACATGCATGCAAACACACAAAAGAGCCTTCTGTCAAATCTCCTTCTAAACACACACATTATGAATGTTCCACCTCCAGCTTGCTGTTTGTTCTATTCATCGAGGTGATTGTGTGTGTGTGTGTCTGTGAGTGTGTGGGTTTTATGTCAACTGAGCCCAAACAAGCCCAGACTGTTCTGGGTTGAACCCTCCCTTTCCCCCTAAAACAACTTGCAGGAGACACAAAGAGAGCAGGACGCATGATTCTTTCTGGAGCTAAACGGAATAAGTGCAGCTGAGTAAAAGAATCTCAACTTGTTTTTTCTTGTACCTCAGCAGTAATTTTTACATGTTAAACCGTCTATGCATGTGATTTAACACATCCAGGATTACACAAACAATTGAAAAAAAAAATCCCTTTACATGCCCCTCTAACGCATACTGGCCAACCCTCCCAATTATTTTACACTGTGCAGTGTGATGTTCGATGTGCTGTTGCACCTCATCCTCCACAGTGAGTAAGAGATGGACAGACAGACGAAGAAGAGCAAGAAATACTCAAGCAAATTTCAGACATTCCGAAAGAAGAATTCCCATTTCTTGCAAAAAAGATGTAAAAGAAATTGGCGATTTTTCTATAAATCACCAGGGGTCACACGGATGTTAATCACCATGGGAGAGGCTGACAAACCTGAAGTATGCAGTCTCTCATGGCTGAATGAAAACTGATGGATACAAGAGAGGGGCAAGATATAAAAGTCAAATAAAAATTATTTAACATGAAATTTCTGCAGTATTCTTGTTTGAATCATTCTGTAAAACTCGCCAGGATGGAGGAAACTCAAAGATTGATTGATTGATTGATTTCCAAACTCCTCCCTATTTTTGAGGTCTCATCGTTGGCCTCCTCTGCTGCACTGAGTCAAGCGAGTCCAACACGAGGAATCCTCAGAAGATGATTTCTGCATCGGATTCTTGGCTCCCTTCTTTGTGTT
Organism: Sparus aurata; assembly: GCF_900880675.1. Classification (NCBI taxonomy): domain Eukaryota; kingdom Metazoa; phylum Chordata; class Actinopteri; order Spariformes; family Sparidae; genus Sparus; species Sparus aurata. The sequence continues at coordinate 24,712,804 of NC_044191.1, forward strand.
TTGAGGAGCAGATGTAAAAAATTAGGCCATGCAGCCCTTACAGTTTGGCCAGTTGTGGTTCCAAGGGTCTACCCTGCTGTTTGCTGCAGTTACGCACTGTTCAGCTTTTCTGGGTCACCCCCACAAGTGTTACATGTGGTTCTTGAGACATGTGTTTCAAACCACATTCACTGAGTATCCCGTTTCTCCACTCAGGGAGTTCAGAAAGTACAAATCCAGAGGAGTGCTCCGCTTGGAGAGACTACATTACTCCACCTGTTACAGTAAAACTTGTAAAATAAGATGGAGTGTGCAAAATCTGGCACAGAGTATTTGTAGCATACAGTTTAACTCCTCAGTCTTGTTTTTTCCCATGTAAAGAGCAGCAATTACGCTGCAAATGATAAACAAAGATCATTTGTTTATGTTTGCTTTGGTTTTCTTCCACCAAACTGAGATTAAATAAAGCATTGAGAAAGGGTTTTTTCAGTGACTCACAGTATGGCCTTAAGCCAGGGGTCCCTGAGCTGTGGTGGACTCATCCACAAAGCATGCGGGCTGATACAGTACGTCTACGGTCAGCTGGGAAAGCTTCCCAGAGGCCCTGCGCAGAGAGCACTCAGCTGATTTTTTACTGTTGCTCTGTGTCTCATTCTCATTTAACCTGATTGAGATTTGCCTTTGCATTTGCATCACCTCACTACATAACATTTATGATGCACATTAGGGGGGTGAAGCTTTGGGCGGATTCTTTGCTATTCTCTGTTATCATGCCACCTTGTCGTCTCGTATGTTTTCCCAAACGTTAAACTTCCAAGCGAGTCCCGGCAGAAAAAAAAAGAAGGCAGGTGGTGGAGATCATCCAAGAAGGAATGCTACAGAGAGGCCCATCCAAACATCCAGACGAATCGCTCTGCATGATCTGTGCTATCTGAATACCAAATGCAGTCCTACTGTGCAACGCAGTCTAGAAGGCTTCGCTTGTAGAGTGTGTTTATGGTGTTATTTGTGATCCTTAAATTACCACGCAGGGGTCCTGTGTGATGTCTGCGCTCGACAAACAAAGACGACTTGAAAGGATGGCAGCCAGGACTTTGTTTTCTACTTGCACAGAAATTAAAAAAGGATTATTCTGAGGCAGTTTTTTGCCCTAAAGGCAGTTGAAATCCGCCTCACACTGGAGTTCACTTTGCACTTTCGCCACCTCCTGCCCTCCGCCCCTCCATTAATCCCCCCTCCTCTGACCTAGAGGAAGCATGTTCGGGCGTGAGGTGCCAGAGCCAGGGGAGGTTACCATAACACAGGTCTGTGTTCTAAATACATCGGCCATGTGGAACTGCTTTACTCCTGTTTCCTGCTTCTGTGGGTTTTGTAGTGCCGGCCAACTGGGTCTGGAATAAAAAGTCTGTGCTGTTACGCAGCCTGTGGCCTCAGCAGTGATTAGTGGGACACAAGGAGAGGTGGGGGCGGATGGTGCTCATTACTGCAATAAGATTAATCGCGACAATTTTCCACCAAACAAACTTGCGTTTATTCTTAGACAACTGTTTTCCCGATAATTACAGGTTTCACTACACTCGCTTATCCTCGGGTGTGTTTTTTTTTCACTCCACAGGATAATTCTGCCTGTGAGCTAATTTCTTCCATAGAGGTCAAAGACATTATCATTCTTCATCTGCATAGTGCGAAGAAACATGCATTTAAGTAAGGAAAATGCTGATATAATGGGTCCGAACTTGCATGTTCTCGCTTTGTGTCGTGCCTCGGGGATTAAGAGAGCTCCACCGAGAAATTTTTGGCTTTTCTTCAACAGAATGTTTTTTTCCCACAGAAACACAAAAAAAGGACAGTGACAGCAGCCTCCATCTAATGACTCTGGACCTCATGGTTTCACATGTTCAAAAGATAGTAAAGGTGAAGGGGTGATCTGAACGCTGTGAAGCCATAAACACCTGAGTAAATATGGCTCTCTGCAGCATGGCTCTTATTCCTGGTGGAGTTTATGTTGTAGCTTTCAAGGCCTGTTCTGTGTCAGGGTCCCTTTACTTTGCCCACCAGATGACAGATCAGGTTGTAGAAACCATCTAACCTGCCTACAACTACAGTACAGCTCAGGGCAGGAGTCAGACGCATCTATTTTCTAATGAATTCTGTTGTGTAAACATATCACCATCTGATTTGCTTGACCAACGAAGGCTCGAGCAAATTAACTCTGAAAAACCTACCCTATTTGATCAATATGCATCAAGCGCCACACATCATTTAAATCAGAGGAACCTTAAGTTTCGGTCTGGCTCATTTAACATCCCAAAAAAAAACACTTGGGTTTCCTCGACAAATCAATGCTGCAGAATGTGACAGCGTAATCATGTTCACTACGAAGACCCTGAATGCACAAAACAGAAGTGTACAATACCACTGAAAAGCCAAGAATCTGTGCTTCACCTGTCTTCTTTTAAAAGCATATGGATGTGTTTTTGGAACAATACCTTTTTAAAGGTCTGTCTAGGTATTTGAGCTTTTGTGCGACTGCTTACACGAACATCAGATGTGGATGATTGTCACTCTTGGGATCAATCTTTAACTGCAAGTTGTTGAGGAATAATAATTTCAGTAAGAGCTGAATCGGTTGTTTATAGACAGAAATGTCATTTTCAACTAGGCCTGTTTGATATGCTAATAAACATCGTGTGGAGAAGAATGAACATGAAACAAAACGGGGTGGTAGACCCCGACCAGCCCGACAAACTGAGAAGTTCGTACACGATGTTCAGTTATCCTGATGCATGCTTTGTTTTATGTTTTATGTATCGTTGTCCTTACTTGCATTGAGTTTATTGTAACGCTCGTTACACCTGCCAGAATGGCTGAACTGGCACATTTACAGAAATGTTATTAATGTGCAATGTCCCCTAAATTCTAAACTGTATAAACAAATAAATAAATAAAAAATGAGGGCTTCTATTGCATTGATGTGATTTGGGTAAAAAAAAGAAAAAAGTCTGATACTTTCAAATTGCAATTAGTAATAGTCCCATGGTGCCGTGTTTAGAAACCATAACTGTTCATTGATTGAGTTTACAGGAAATGTTCTTCATCGGGATATGTATGGTTATCTGGACGTGAAGTGACACAAGATGTCGGTCGTATCACATGGCCCAAAAGAATCTGCAGCTCTGGCCTGGGAAAATGTGTTGCTTTTCTTTTTTTCTGATGTAAAAGTAAACTGATTGTCTTTGGGGGTTTTTGACTATTTGTCCCACAAAAAAACACACACAATTTAAAGACGTCACAAGGGGCCCTTTCCGATGGGACATCACAATAACAATTGAAAATGCATTACACAACAGTTTGCATCACGCAATAGGGGAATCGCTGGTAGAAAACTGCCTTCCTAACGTTTATAAACGAGTATTTTTCATTTTTTATTTCTTTGCTTTGTTCTTGTGTTTCCCGTTTGTTTACCGCCAGTCTTGTGCTGTGTTAAAAAGGATGACTGTGACAAATTTATATGTTAAAGCAGTCCATCTCTAGATCTGTCTCCTGAGGCTGAATGACCTCCGCAGCAGCTGGCAGGGTTTCCCCTCCCACATCTGTCTGGCTGAGTCGTGCTGTTTAGCGGTCTCTCTGCGGTTTTAGCTGCTATAAACCTTCTTCTACAGCACAGAAAAATCAGTGTAATATATCAGAGCGGTTTCCCACCCCCTGCCCCCCCCAGTAGAGTTGGAGGGAAGGGTGGAGAAACTGTGAGCAATCGGGGCTGCGGAAAAAAAGGGTTGTAGATAATTAGAAACTAGCGCGACGTGACACACTTTTCAAATGAGCTGCATTTACAAGACTTGGCAGGAAGAGGCAGTGCAACCCACACAAACATAGCAGAAGGGGCAGGAGGCAAGACCCTGCAGGAGAGGCATTCCTGCTGTGACACAATCAAACACGAACACGGAAACATTCTTCGGGACAAAAGCTGACACATCACATCATTTCAGAGCCGGGAAGTTCCACATCCTCCTCCTATTTAATTGCTTTAAATATTGGTGTAAATCGAATGAATCGGTGAAAGACGAGGAGTGTACTTCGTGAATAAAGGCCAGCGCAGTTACAGCACCATACATTTCTCCGGACATCTTCATGTGGTGCATATCTCTTTTCGCAGCTAAAATATTTTCATCTGTTGAGCGGCTTGTCTTTCTGCCGTCCAGCTGCATTCTCCTCCTTTGTAGTTTTACGTATTTGATCAGAAACACTGCAGCTGAAGCTCAACGTAAAGTATGGCTCTATTTCCTGTCTCTCCATATGTCAAACCTTTTCGGTCCAGACTATAAAAATGTGCCAAAACCACTCACTGAAACTCTCTGTCAGCGCAGAACAAAGTCACACTTGCACGTCTGCAACTGGAGGGCTGCACAGAGGTTCAGCAGGATGAGCAGGCGGTGAGGTGAATGAATGAATTAATGAACGAGCGAGGGCTGGAAGTACAGAGGGAAACATCTGAGAGACAAAGAAGACCGAAAGGATCTCGTGGCTGGCCGAGAGGCAGCAGACGTCAGCGGGTCTGCGGCACAGTCGTTCTGCAAATAGTGTCAGGAAGCCTTTGAAGGGGCGAGCGAACACACAGGGCAGTGTCAGAGGGAAAGGGGTTTGCTTAACAGCCAGAGACTGCCTGCGCCACATACCAGCTTCCCCAGAGTGATGCCCCCCTTTCACCTTCCTGCCAAAAGCAACTAGATTTCTCAAAGATATGACCCCTCAGCATGGATTCATGGAGGAGGATGCTGCATAAAAGCTCTGAACATGAATGAACGAGAGGTCTAAATTGACTTTCTCGCCCGGTGAGACAAGACGATTCCCTACCAGTCCTCTGCAGGTGCTGATGGCTGCCGTTCCCCGCACATCAGGGGCTTCCACGGTGCCGAGGAGGTGGCAGGAGTTCCCCTCAGGGCGGCGATGCTCTGTGCTGCTGGCGCTGCCGTTCCTCCTCTCCAGGATGTAGTCACTTGAGACCAGGTGATTGTTTGCAGTTAGATTGAACGTTAAAGCGCGACCCTTGTAGTTGACCTTGTAGTAAACCTGTCCCTCCAACTCCAGGGGTCGCAGGTCACGCCTGACTCGCCCACCCTTGAGGTGGTGGGACACAGAGTGGGAGATGAAGTCTCCATCGGCGGTGGTTTTCACCGGGTGGACAATGGACAGGTCTGACTGGGACAACTGACCTGCAGAATCAAATACAACACAGACACAGGCATGGGCAGATTTTTAACTTTGCTGCATGTTGATTCTGATATGCACAAACTTTCCCCACTCATGCATTCACTTCAAGCATGCACACACATGCAGCCTCTGCTGGTAATATATAAACTGCACCACACTGACCTTGATCTGCAAAGAAGGAGAGGAATCTGCCGGGGTCTGAGAGCTCTTCGTGGCCGGCTGCCAGAATTATAACAAAGTGTAGCAGCAGAAGAACCGGGCACTCCTGCGAACATCGCATATTTCATGTAAGCAAACTCACAGCGCTGCATAAGAGTCCTGGGCTCCGGGCTTCCAGTGGCGTTAGAGGCGACCACTTGGCTCCTGCGCTGCGCTCTGTCATGTCATGGACAAGCCGAGAAGTCTGAAGCCCACGAAGGGAAACACGCACCGAGCAGGACTGGGAGCCAGTTCATGGTTTTGAAAGAGAGAGGGGAGAAAGCTCTGGCTCTGTGTGGAGGAAGGGAAGGAGGGGAGGGAGGAGCTGGTCTCTGCTTACTTTCCTTGCGAGGAGCGATCGAAGTGGGGGGAGAAGGAGTCAGGATCGCTGCTGCTGAGGAGGAGGAGGAGGGAAGAGGAAGCCTCGTTGATTTGAATAAAGCAGCCGTCCTGTGTCGAGACTTGTCATTACATCCCGCACCATCACGAGACAATGTTCTGCCTCTCCCAGGAAGCCCGAGCAAATACTGGGGATCATGTGGGATCAAAAATTTGAGGATGAACTCACTGCTTACTTGTTGCACAGCTGTGAAACTCCGAACAATCACAGTCGGTATTTATGTTAGTTGAGGAATCACTAGCCATTATTATAATTGATGTTATTAAAGTATTTTCATGCAAAAATTTATTAATTACTCAATTAATTAATTGATATGGCAGGAAACAGGGGCGGACAAAGGGTGTTTTAGGAGCAGGGGCGAAAAAAATTCAAAAGGGCACCAGCATGCAGAAAGTTCAGTTTCGGATAACTTTATAAGTAACTCATTATGTTAAGATTTCTGCCATTAACCCGTTTTGCCCCACTGGCAACAATTGTTGCCGAAGTGTATCACTGTCATTTTCTACTCATAATAAAAAATCTCAAAGGTACTTATGCAACTTTTTCCACTTATATGCTAGTAGACAACTTAGATAAACGTTTTGTTTTATAAAAAACTGTTTCCAAGTGCTTCCTATCACAAGACATCATCTGCTTCCTGCTACTTCTGACTGAAGACATGGTTGATGCAAATCCTCCTGTAAAGAGGCAATTTTCATAAATTTCTTATGATTTTCCCCCCAAACATGTTTATAATTATTTAATCATTTAAGTCTCTAGATTAACCCTCCCCCAAAATTTTTTACCTGGGATGAATATTTTTTTGTTCATGGGCTTATTTCTGTGAGTGGCAACAAAAGTTGCCAGTGGGCACATAGCTTGTCGCTAACTAAAGGAAAACACTGTCTGTAGGATTGCTCATAATTAACAAATAATTTCAAATTGTAGAATGATGTACAATGGCTCATTTTAGTCCTCTTAGAATACTCTTCCTAGCTAAATAAATTCACAGGTATTCAAGGCCTGTGTCTATAAGATTTTTAGGCGGTCGCCACCCCCTCGTGGCCCAATTGTTGAAAAACGCGTGCTAAAGTGGCCTTTCAGGGGCCAAAACGCACGTGAAAGTGCCCTCTTGGGAGCCAAAACGAGCACTTAAGTGACCTCTTGGGAGCCAAAACGCATGCTAAAGTGCCCTCTTGCTTGGCAAAACACACTAAACTGCCCCCTTGGCTGGTTAAAACATGATAAACTGCCCTCTTGGGTGGCAAAAATGTGCGCTAAACTGCCCTCTTGGGATCAAAAACGCACGCTAAAGTGTCCTCTTGGGAGCCAAAACGAGCACTAAAGTGACCTCTTGGGAGCCAAAACACGCGCTAAAGTGTCCTCTTGCTTGGCAGAACACAATAAACTGCCCCCTTGGCTGGTTAAAACATGATAAACTGCCCTCTTGGGTGGCAAGAATGCGGGCAAAAGTGCCCTCTTGGGAGCCAAAACGCACGCTAAAGTGCCCTTTTCAGTGGCGAGAACACGCTGTATTTTCGCCCCTGCCCTTCGAAAAGTCTGTGCACGCCACTGCTGAGATGTATATCTGATAAAAAGGTTATTTTAAATAAAGAAACTAGTTCAAATTGTTTGTTTTGAATTTTATAAAGGGGCAACCAAGGTATGACATGACCCTCCTCAGTCCTAATGTAGCCGTGACTTAAATATATGAGCATATTGTATGGCAGCTATATCAGCTTCATGATGAAACTAAAAACCTGTCACTTAAAAATCTACGCTTGACAAATGAAAGTAGTGCTGTGTAGCAGAATGAGTCAGCCTCAGCAAACATACAGTTGTGTAATTGTATATAAACTGCTATCTGACCTTGTTGTACCTTTCAGTGCTCCATGGTCAAATATAGAAGGAAAAACGGTTGCACAGTTGTGGAAAAGCCTCCTGTTAAATATGTGTATTGGTTATTTTTTTGCATGCTGTGTTCTGCTTGTGACATTTTTGCAGAGGGAAAAAGCCTAAAAGTCAAACAATAGACACACCCTGTGCAAACTCATCCATTCTTCACTTTTATTTAAGTTCATGGGACAAATATTTGTTTGTTCCATAATGCGGCTGCAGCTTGTGCACAAGGACATGCTCTAATTCTACATTTTTGCGAACACAGTTAATATTAGTTTGTTTCAGCCAGAAATTTGATTCCAGGAAATTCTTTCAAACTGGATGTTAAGAATTTCTCTGTAGAAGCAGACCTGCGAAAATCCCCAGGAGGTGTTTTCTGAAGTTTAGAGTGCACTGTTGAATAGCCCTGTGTGTGACATTATTTATGATTTCCACATAACATTTAAAGACCCTGTGAACTATACTGTAATGCACCGTGTGTTAAAGGCTTTTTCTGAGGCGTGTCCTCTGGGGGCCCCTCTTAGTAAATACTGCTGTTGTTCAGTTGTCTAATATTTATCCTTGGAGCAGATTTACGTGTGACTAAATGGAGACCTGACACATTCCCTCGTGCTTTGTCTTCGTCCATGGGAGACACGGAGGTAGAGTAAATCTATCTATGTAGATCCAAATGTAAGACTGAAGGAGTTATTTTAGAAACAAAGCATTTTTAAGTCCATATAAGACCGCTGGATAATGAGGTATAGGCTTTTAACCAGGAAACATTTGTTAGTTTTTTTCTTAGAAATCTCTTCAGGGAGTAGGGAGACCATAATTTTAGAAAGTTTAGTGCCTCGCTAAAAATAACATAAACCCCTGATAGCACACAGTTCCACACAGATATATGACTAATGGGCCATACTGGGGTGTTTCCCCCAACATGACCCAATAAAAACAGCATGCAACATGAGCAGTGAGCTCTTTGTGTCGAGATACCAAGATTAAAAAACAGCTATTTTTGAACAACCAAGCACTGCATTACCGGAAGTAACACGCCCTGATATCAAAGGACAAATAGTGCCTTGTTGGTTTGTGTTTTGCTGCACATGAAATGTCTACCTGGACTGGCCATCCTTCCTCATTTATTAACAACTTTATTGCCCACACCTGTCAAAGTGATCACATATTCTAACAAGAAGATAGATTTCATCACATGGCTAGTGTGATATCGTTTTATCTTTGCATGTATCCATGATTGTGGAGCAGAAAACTCTCTGGATTTAGGTTCAATCTGAAAACGAATTGCCCTCCTATCACTCCCAGAGACATTACACAAACTGACCCCCTGAAGTCCCCAGTTACAGTAATGTGCAACAGACTGTGAAATGTCTGAACCTGGAAAATAATCAGGACCTTTTGTGAGTCCAAGGTGGGAGAGGGAGGTTTTTACGCCGAGGGACTGTGGCCACATTCCTCATAAAGGCTTCTCTTTGTTGTGGTGAGTAACATTTCTGACAGGTTTGGGGCATTTTATGATGGCAGTATAACTGTTTCCTAAAATGTATCAAATTGCAGGTGAGGATTATTAGTGTTTTGGCAGCTTTGATAGTGGTCGTTGCTCTCAAAGGACAAGAGAAACTGAAAATTATTATATGACAACAACAAAAAAGATCAACTAATTAAATGAAATTCTTGCTGCTCCAGGGAACATGAAGTTGACCAGAGTTATATTTTGTCTTGATTGTTTTTTATTTTCAATGCATAAATAGTTATATTTTTTTTACTAAAAACATTTTTATCACAGGGTTCAAATACTTTTTGGAGCTTCTTCAGGTGCTCTCAGCCATTTCCTGAGGTCTTAATGAGTAAACTGCTCTCATGGAAAACTCCAGAAAAACTACTGAAATAAGACTTTTGTCAGTCTGCAATTTCCAAAGTCAAGAATGGTTGAATGTTTGTTTTTATTTTATTATATTTTGGTGCATTATTATAAGCTTTAATGAAGTCTTATAAGTACAGGAAGGAAGTCTTTTCCAAGGTCAGTATTTACTCCTTAGTAAAAAGAGCTGGATATTTTCCATTATTTGAAAATGCAGCCACTTTATTGGGTTCACCTTTGCAGTATAAAACAATCCAACACAACTGCACTGACATAAAATTCGACTTTTATGATGCCTATAGTTGCTTATCTTCGAGCTGTTAATTAAATATTATGCCTGAAGTCATAGAAAGTGTGAGTGTACTTGCAGTCCAGCACGACACTTGCAACAACTATGACCTCAATGCTCAGGCATAGAATTTTATCAGAACCGCTCTAATCATAATAATGACAACTTTACTCACTTATCAGAACAAATACAAAGTGTGTCACAGAGAGAACAATGATTGAACAACAAAATGAGTGATAAGTGAGTGATGAGGGCCAAAGATCAGGATATGCTGTCAGATCAAAATGTATTTCTTTGGAAAAGGCATTGACTGACGGAGCCGTGTGTCCTCATTTCCCCAGATCATTTAGAGCCATACGGGTAAATCAATGAGACCTAAAACAACCATGAAGCCACTTTGTAGAGGCTAAAAGAGGTGTGGGATGATTATTATTATCTCACCTAATGTTAAAAGCCAAGCAGCTGATTGCTGTCCAGTCTGAAGTCGAATCAAGCGGAGAGGCTGCGTGAACAATCAAGGTGTGTGATAAAGGCGTGAACCACAGCTTCTTCATCTCTGAAATTCAAAACACAGGTTATCATTGCAATATATCCAGTGTCATAAAAACATGACTGGATCTTTGTGATGTCTTGCTCGAAACATTAAATAGATGCAACAGATTTTGAGATGTTGTGACAGTCACACAGTAGATGTGTTTGTTTGGTTGGTGTCGAAAAAGGATTTCTGTCTCCTAACAATGAATTAAGTACAAAGAAATTTAACAACCTGTAGTTATTTTATAGCGTAAAATATGTTTTATGGCAGAGCAGTTTAATGACATCATATCAGATATCAGCACAGGTGAAAGAGCAGGTGAGTGTTCAGCCTGCACTCCCCTCTCTGTCCACACGGGGCGCTGCTGTGCTCCGTGAACTTTGTTCCAGTGTCGGATGGGCGTGTTTGCTCTCTGAGCCCAGTCCTTTGACTCGAGTTACTCCTCAGGAAAGAAGGACATGGACTTAAGTTTGACAGGTAAGATGAACCCGTGGAACTCGAAAACAAAGCCGCTGGTGGTTGTAGAAAGCAGAAAAACAATGCAGTCCTGCACGCGGTCTTCTGGTCTAAGTATAGAGGAGCTCTGACACAGTTGGGTCGTTTAAGGATTTGTTTAAATTGGCAGGATTACACGTGATAGTGGTCGTCGGCGTTAATGTGCGCGTGTTTCTCGGAAGCGTGCCGTGACCTGCTGAATCTTCACTCCTGATTGAATTAACTGGGGTGTTTATTCTGCTCACATTGTCATTGAGTTTGTTGATGACATGACCTTCATGTGCTGACAGCTGATTGTATCTCACACAGGATGGATCTACTTTGGTGAGAGTACGGATACCTGACGAGATAAAGCACCTTTCCTCCTCACACACACTACAGGACGACACTACATCTGAGCCACAGGACTGTTCTTGCACACCTCAGGGCACAACGTGGAGAAGATGGAGGACTTCTGGGCAGGAGCCCTCTGGACGATGAAGATCTGGCTGTACCTGATCGTCGGCCTCATCATGATCCCAGCCATGTTTGGCTTCTCACTGGGCATCTCCGAGACCTACATGACCATCCTGGTCAAAACCTTGGAGGTACTGTTTTTTCATTATGTTCCTGGCAGATTATCTATATATAATTATCTTGATATCAGACAATATATTAGATTTTAGTGATGTCATAAGTCTATTCCTGGTTTTTAAAGGTAGAATTACTCAACTACATTAAAGTGATGTACTTTTCTAGAACCTGTCACACCCCTGGTGTTCCACTTGTCCTTACCTAAACCCACTTAGTCATGATATCCACATTACTGATTATTTAACAAAAATATGATGGTGGTAATATTATTTGAAAGTACCAATAGTCATCCCTATAATATTGCCACAATGTCAATATTAAGGTATTCGGTCAAAAATTATGTGATATTTGATATATTCCTGGTCCTAACATTTATAAAGTTCCTTTCAGTGTATAGCCAAAGAGTATTGCATTATTAATTTAAAGGAGACCTATTATGCTTTTATTTTTTTCCCTTTCTGTCAGTGTGTTATATCGGTTCTCTTGCATATAAAAGATCTGGAAAGGTTAAACAAGTGCAAAGTCTGCACCAACAGGAGCTCCTCTCTCCCACAGAGAACACTGCTCCTGAAACGCCTCATCAGTAGTCCCGCCTTTAATTCCGTGACTTTGTGACATTGCGATACGTCAACATGTCACACATTTGCATAATTTATGTCTACGTGTGGCACGTAAGAATGAATTTAGCACTGCTAACTGCTCTGTTGTTGTTAGCGGTGCTGGGTCTTGTGTCAGCTGACCAATCAGAGCAGACTGGGTATTCGGAAGGGGGCTTCTTAAAGAGACAGGAGCTAAAACAGAGCGTTTCAAACAGAAGTTGAATACAGTGTACACTGGACGGGGAAAACTGATGTGTTTTTTGAGCATTAAAGTATGTAAACCTGTTCTGTTAGTTACCCAAAATAAGATTATCAACATGACAATGAGCATATTATGTCTCCTTTAAGGCCATTCAACCCAACCCTAATGAGAACATTGTTATCCACTGGTACGCATAAGACATAATGTCTCCTGTCTGTCCTCCTGCAGTGGGCCACTCTGAAGATCCAGAAGGCACATGCTGATGAGCAAACACTCAAAGCCTCTCCGTCTAATGGTGAGTGGAAAACATGTGCATTTGGAAGAATGTTCGAGAAAGATAGACAGATCTGCATTTGGTAAGGGTGCTCTTCTTGAGAAAAACGGTTGTCATATCCTCTGTTGTGAAAGATGGGGCTTCGGTGACAGATATATGTTCTGCTGCAACACTGGATTTCATAAGACAGTTTACAACGAGTCAGGACAAGCATGTTGCAATGATACCACCCAGACTTGAGAGTCATTTTTTTACCAGTGCAGATCAGAATTGCCGTTTTGTATTGTTGGATGATAACCCCGTGACCCTGAATGGCAGGTTGAATTGTTTTATTTTGAGGGCTGCAGGACTGTCCCTGTCTGGCACCGCAACTCTGTTAACTTGAGATCTTTCACAACAAGGTGAAGTTGCTCTGGGAACACCGCCTATCTCAAAGGACGCAATTGCTCTTTATCAGCCACAGAGCTGCACAGGGTGGTATCCCACTGCTGTAACGCATAAAGACGTTAGCCGTGTCAGCAAGATGTGGCTTCTGCAAGGTCCAAAGTGTGTCACTGTTACATTTATAAATGTTGGTGATGAATAGAAGAAGCAAAAGCGCTTAATGAAGAGCGTTGAAGCAGACATTGCTCTAAAAAGCCTTGACTCGTTATTAAATCCAGGGATTGGACTTTGTTCGCTGGGTTATCAGATAACATTGAATATGAGCTGAGGTCAACTCTTAACTGTTCTGAGACCTGTGCAGCCTTACTCAAGACTGTGAACAGCTCCATTCACTTATTATTATGTAATACAGGTTAAAAGGTGAAAGGTCATGTGTGGTGATGAGAAACGTCTAACTATCTCATCTCTCTTCTGGACTCAGAGCCAGTGTTTCATGTTTAAAATGATCTTGTTCTGCCAAATGACACATGTTGAACATTCCTAGATTAAGCAGATTTGCTGTGGAGGATATTATGCTTTAATTTATCTTAATCATTTATGTTATTTTTTATGTAATTCTTGCTAAGTAGAGAATGTAACGTCCTTCCAAGAAACACATTCCTGATCCCGAATGAACCTCGATTTTTTTTTTCTTCCGTTGACTCAAACCATTTCGTCCTCGACCGCTATCAACACAATCTTAAAAGATACTAAGAGGCTGATTTATCATCCAGATTACTATGCAGATAATGATTCCTATCAGAGGATTGACTTTGACTTTGACTGTGTGTGTGTGTGTGTGTGTGTGTGTGTGTGTGTGTGTGTGTGTGTGTGTGTGTGTGTGTGTGTTAGGTCTCATCCAGAGGGAAGATGGCTCTATGGAGAAAGAGTTAGAGGAGCTTAGACGCAGTCGCCCCAAACCACTTGTAGGTGGTGATTTTAGCCTCAGTGACTGTTTCTATTTCAGCCGGAGAGGAATTGAGAGCATCATAGAGGATGAGGTACATTTCAACTCAATTAGCAAACAACACAATTTGTTATGTAAATGGTGATAGGTGGTTTGTAATCCCTGGTTTTGCGTTTCACGTCATTCATGTGTGAATTCAGGTGACCCAGCGGTTCACGTCGGAGGAGCTGGTGTCCTGGAACTTACTGACTCGCACCAACAATGATTTCCAGTACATCAGCCTGAGACTGACGCTTGTCTACGGCCTCGGCATCTTTGTGAGATACTGCATCCTCGCCCCTCTCAGGTAAATGAATACTGAATAGAGTTCTTATTTCAGTATGTGTATGACAGTTTATTGCTCCTGCTTGAAAATGAAAGACTGAACGTGTTCCTCTTTCTCCAGGATAACACTGGCCTGCATCGGTCTCACCTGGTTGGTCATCGGAACATCTGCAGTCGGAATACTTCCAAACTGGCGGTGACTGCAAATTAGAACCATTCCAATTAATGATAGTCGTCTTCGGTTTTTAACTTTTGTTCTCTTTGAAACCTTTCCCTCCTCATCTGTGCTTGTGTTTTTTGTTTTTAGGATTAAGTCCTGGCTCAGCGAGTGGGTCCATGTGATGTGCTACAGGATCTGTGCTCGCGGACTCTCTGCCACCATCCTCTATCACAACAGGTGAGGAAGCCTCCTCAGCACGTAGCTTTCTAACAAAGAATCAGGGATAACCTCTGATACTGACTTCATGTCCTTACCTCGCAACAACAGGGAGAATAAGCCCAAAAAAGGAGGAATCTGTGTCGCCAATCACACCTCTCCTATCGACATTGTGATTCTCTGCAACGATGGGTGTTACGCTATGGTACAGCTTCTTTTACTTGACGTTTCCACACATTTGTGTCACTTTCAATCCGGAATCATAATTAGCATGATTGCCTCAATGTGTTTGTCAGGTGGGTCAGGTTCATGGAGGTTTGATGGGAGTCCTCCAGAGAGCCATGGTGAGGTCCTGTCCTCACGTCTGGTTTGAGAGAGCAGAGATGAAAGATCGCCACCTGGTGACCAAAAGGTGAGCTCTCCACTCCAGCACGTCTTGTCAGGCTTGTCTTTGCACTTCTTTTCTCGCCTGTATTTTCTCTCCGTGGCCGCCCTGGCATTGAGAGAGGTTGGCATTTTCCTGGCAGTGAAGTCTTCTAGAGTTTCTGCATCTCGTCTTGTCCAAACAAGAACAGATATGTTTTGGAGAGTTGCTACTGAACAGTGACTCATGCAGTCTGGATTCCAGTACCTCATATAATAATATCACATCTTCACCCCAGACGCTCGTTCCAGATGTTTGATGTATTGTCCAAATGTGAAAAAAAAAAAAAAAACTCTTCAAAGGTTTAATATGTAGATATTTATGCAGCTAGGAAATGGTTTTCATTACCTCTTTGTGCCGCTTCCAGGTTGAAGGATCATGTGAATGACAAGACAAAGCTTCCCATATTGATATTTCCAGAGGGTAAGTGTGAGCATGTCGAGAGATGGAGTTACTTCATGTTTGTCTTTGTATCATCAGAGGTAAGATGTAGTGAGGGCTGTTGTTTTAGCTCCGTGCCTGGTGGCAGTCTGAGCCCTGAGCTGTGACAAATGAGCAGCTACTTTATGTGGGTTTGGACAGAGCTCACACAACTCTGTTCCCTTTAATCTCCCGATGTCTGGTTTTCACAGGAACCTGTGTCAACAACACATCCGTCATGATGTTTAAAAAGGGAAGTTTTGAAATTGGAGCGACGATATACCCAGTGGCCATTAAGGTACCTAGTTCCTTTCTGTCAATCAAGCTCCACCCTTGGCTTACATATTTCAAACAACAGTTCCTAACTTACACTTTTTTTTTTTTTACGTTTCCTAGTACGACCCAAAGTTTGGAGATGCTTTCTGGAACAGCTCCAAGTACAGCATGGTCAGTTACCTGCTGAGGATGATGACGAGCTGGGCCCTCGTCTGCAACGTCTGGTACCTGCCAGCCATGCACCAACAGGTGAGTACGACATGAGCTGAACCGTGTGCCCCCGCCCCTTCCTGCAGTTCATGTATAGTACACACATCATGGTGGGCTGACTTTGCTTTCTATTCAAAAATGGCAGGAGGGAGAAGATGCTGTCCAGTTTGCCAACAGAGTTAAGTCAGCCATCGCTCACCAGGGAGGCCTGCTAGATCTCCAGTGGTAAGATCTTTACTTTCTTATATTGATTGTTTTTTTTAATTGTTCTGGAGTATTTTACTTAACTTTTTCTGGTCAGAACTGACTTGATCCAGGCTTATATCATACATATATATTTATACATATAAATATGTAATATGTAATGTGCTGCTATTTATCCATCTTGATTGTTAATGTGAGTTGCTGAGTTTTTGAGATTTAGAGAGTTTAAGAGACATCTGCCTTCTCTTGATTATAATGGAGCTAGATGGCACTCGTCTTGGGGTGAAATCATGACCCGGTTGCTCAAGATGATCCGCAGGCCTTGCTGTGAAGACTTCTGTATAGGAACAATTTTAATTCTACCAAATTACATCAAATCACAGAGCAGAAGGAAGCGTGCATCTACTCATGAATGAAAGATTAGCTAACTCAGGCCATTGGTGTTAAGATCCTGCTTAGTCACGAGTCTCATCTGGAAAGAGACGCTGCTGTTGAAATGAGACTCAAGATTTTGGGTTGAAATGTTCCTTTAATCTGCGATTCAGAAACCAACCCATAGTGCACAGTCATATACAGTAATTGTATCATTATATCACAGCTGGTGAGTGAAAATCTTTCCACAGTTTCCAGAGACATGATTCTCCACAGAGGCACACGCGGCCTTTTAACTGAATGTCAAACATGAAACACCCAAACGGCCTTTCAGCTTGACAGTGATATTAATTGACCTTGAAGAGTGAAATCTTGGGAACCACTCTCAGTTTGTCCCCGTCTCCACCTGTCCATCTCTGCAGGGATGGAGGCCTGAAGAGAGCCAAGGTGAAGGAGTCGTTTAAAGAGCAGCAGCAGAAGCAGTACAGCAGCATGGTGGTGGGAGAGGACAGCAGCAGCAACAGTGACTGAGATCTCCCACAGCACACTGCACAGATCCCTGTTTTTGGAGAATGTCCACTGGAAAACAGGCCACTCTCCTCCAGTACGTTCCCATTAGCTGGACCTTTCAGGGGAGTACTGCCAAGTGGACTTAAAACACAATGTGAAACCTTAGGTACAGCTAAGAGGAGGAGAGTCTCAGTGATTCACAGCAAACACAAGTGCAATATGAACTTTATGAGAAGCTGAGCTGAGCTCTCTGTTTTAACTGCTGCTGAAGATACCGTGGCTACTGTTTTGATTGAATGATAATGCTGAGATAATGCTTTGAATGAAATGTGTGATCGCGGAAAAACACTGGATCCATGAATGTCTCTACTCCAGGGGTATCTGATATTGCCGTGTTGGTCTTGGACCATCCTCTCAAATGATTCAAATCCATATCTGGAGGGATGTGTCATGGCTGAATATGTTAGGTGTAGGAAGGTGGGTTTGAATCACATTTGAAACATATATTTATACTGTTCACTTATAATTTGACACTAAGTTAATTTATTATTTTCCACTTTTCAGTTTTTTGTCACTGTAGGTTTTAAGAAAACATGGTTTGGGTTCAAATAAATACTTTCACAAAGTTGAACACATGTTAGAAAAGATAACTTCACTTCTTTTTCCCAGAGACACAAAGCAATATCATTACAAAACATGAGTGGTCCGTTGCAAAGCTGGTCCAGGAGCATTAGTGATGATAGACCAGGAAAAACGCCAACACGGCGATATCAGACAGCCCTTCTCTCACAGTCAGTTGACTCATTCATGTGCCGTTCATTGTTTTATTTTTATTTTTTAATAAATCTTTGTTTACAATTTTAACACCAACAGTGTGATTACTCAATGCCAAAAAGATTCTGCATGTGTATATGTACGATTTTATAAAATGACACGGCATATTATTGAGTTTAATAGGGGTGGGAATCAGTCTAACTCACGATACACTACTCGTACGAGATGTTGCTCACAAGATGGCGATTCTGTTAAACTTGAGAGAAGATTATCTAATAATACATCACGTTGTTTGTGTGTAACTGAAGAAGAAACATACCGCCTAAAATGCAAAAAGCAATTATGTGTTCATTTACTGCATTGTGGTGTCTTTGTCACAGAATTTGAAATGGAAAAATAGAGTCTCTGTGCTTGGTGTCTTAAACACACACAGAGTGCAACTTGTCCATTTAAAAAAAAAAAACAACTCTTGCTCCGCCCCGATCCACAGCAGCTCGAATGTACCTGCTCACTCACACACCTTTAACTCTGATCACCAAACTCCTTTTTCTCTGTTTTGCCAGCTTGGTCTGTTTGTAATATAGGAGTTCTTCAGTCATTTAGTCATGAAGTTGATATTCTGCTAAGTCAAACTGACAGGTGAATCTATCCTGTGTATCTGAGCGCCTGCATGCTTTGTTAAAAATATCAATACTTGGCACCAGTGTATCAATAATGTAATGCAAGAGGAAAGGATATGATGTATTGTGGTATCACTATTTCATCCCTCCCTTATTATTTAATGTTTGACAGAGCCAAAGAGAGAAATACTGCGATAATCATTATTTAAGTATTTAAATATTTGTGTTATATATTTAGATTTTGCAGCGTTACACTGCAACATAATTAACACTGATAAGCATGTATGAAACACAATTTCCAGTCAAGGACAACTGGTTTTAACAATCTTAGACTATTGAGTTTAACACTGATAGACATTTTGCTTTGTTTTCAAGAAGGGAAACTTTTTGCAATCTGTTTTTGGTAACCCTTGACCCATCGCCACTTTTTCCACACAAAGGTAAAGCGTGGACACAAGAGACTGAAAGGTTTGGCACTTAAATAATGCATGAGAAGGTCGAGTGTGAAAGCCCAGTTCATTAGATGCCCACACGAGATGGGACGCCCTTAAAGGACGACACACAGCAGAGACTTTTTAGATTTCTCTCCACTGGATGGTTTTCCTGCAGTCAGATCCTCACCGCCGCCATTTTCCTCTGGGTTCCCCTCTTTGGTCCCTTAAAAGCAAATTAAAAACAGACTTCACTCACTGCGACCGTGTGAATGTTGATGCACTTTCTTACGTTTCAAGTTGTCAGCGTTCCTCACCATCATTCTCCTGATCAGTCACATCTGTGTTGTCCTGCACACCCCGTGTAAAAACAAACGTCATTTGATCACATGAATAACATCTGTCACATCAGCAGATTGTGTCTGACAGCCTCCAAACCAGTTATCAGTTATGATGGCGGCACTTACCTGCAACAAGTTGGATTTGTTTTTCTTTCTCTGTTCCTGATATCTGCAAAAAAAAAAAAAAAAAATTTAAAGAAGTTTACATGCAGTTGCCAAGAAACTGAGCTGAGTCCGGTTCATCTGCAATGATGACAGCCCGTGTGTGTGTGTCGCAGCGTTCCTTGAAATGTGACTTCCTGTGTCTCTTACTGAACTGGCCAGGAGAAACTAATGGTCCAGTCAAATATTTATGAGCCTGATCAGTGCCTCACATCTGTGTCAAACAGGCTGCAGCTGATTCAGACGCTGAGCTGCTTTTATCTCTCAGCAATAAAAGCCAATAAAGCTGCTCTGCAGAAGATCTTTTGCATTCTGCTCAAAACAGTTACCGCACAGTTTATTGTGTTAATTCAAGGCTATGATTTGAGAATGAGCTAGCTTATTATTTTTGTTAGTTTCCTTCATGTGTAGCCATTATTTAATTTAGTTTAATTTAATTATGCAGGAAAACAGGGGAATGACTGGTCCTCTCAATAACAGGGATAAACAAACATTATTATAGGTCGGGCCTTTAACAACAGCTTTTATTTTATCTGTAAAAGCAACACGATAAAACCAAATTACTATGAGCTATCTTAGGATGTGGAATTTCCTTCTCTGCCATCCTGTGATGTGCCTTGAATGTGAAGTACACAGTAAATTCTCTGCTCACTGAAAAGTCACAGCACCATTGATGCAGAACACTGTGAATCTGTTACATTTAAAATACCTGTTACATTTGAGCACATGTGCAGTGATCCAACCCACCGTTGCAGATAGGAGTCATAGTTCCTGTTGGCAGGTTTGGTCTTCTTCTTCAGTCCATCTGGTGTCCATGTTGTGCTTGTATCTACTCCTACATCCACCCTGCCTGCAGCTCCAGATGCAATAGGCATTTCTGCCAGGAGGACGACAGATTTTCAGAAGGCAAAAACATAAACTCACAGTCATTTGGATGCGACTCTGCAAGAATGTGCTGGGAGTGAAGCACGCCTTGCAGAGTTTCACTCCAACTCCTCCTCGAACTCCTGTTGTTGGCGGGCTGTTTGCTGTGTGAGCAGGAAAATGTGGCCGTGGAGTTTATGGAGGTGTTTGTTGTTGTATCCATGGCGACAGTCTCTCAAAAGAATTGAACAGCAGAGATGCCTCTGTGAACGGGAACCACTGATGTCCTCTTTACTGATCTGTAAAGTATTTAGAAATAGTCACATGTGCCTTCACATGTAGTCCAGGGAAAATTTAGTTTCACGTTCAAGTCTCTTACCAACCAAGAAGGAACTACTTTGTCTTATTTATCTTAAGCCACGTTTCCATCGTAGGAGCTGCACTCAGAGACTACGAACTTTAGCTCAGCACGTTTCCACCACAGGGACCAGGGTCTTAATGTTCCAGGGACATTAATTGTGCCCTCAAAAGGTCCCTGCTCAACATTGTTGATTTGTGGAGTATTCCCAGCATTTTATTTCAGCCACCATTTTTACAAATCTGCTGCTGCAAACCAGTTATTTTTTTTACTCACTGTGCTTGTGCCATCAGCATTGAGTTACAAATCAAGGCATATGGCAGATGGACTGATGCCATCATTGTTGTATAGTTGTGTGCAAAAATCATCCGAATAATTTAGCTGAGTTAGCTAGTTAGCTAAATACACATCTGCAAAACCATAGATAAGTAAAAATGTTTCTTCATGCATCGTGATGTTTGTTTAGCTTCAAGTTTCTGTTTGTCCCGTGTCACGACACTGTGCTTATGGTCTGGTTAGGTTTCTGTACAAAATCACTTGGATAAGGATGGGAAAAATCATGATTTGGATTAAGATAGTTATTTCGCCACAAAATGTTTGGAAATGTCCCCATGGACTCCGACTGCGATGGCTGGTTTGGTAGCCCTGTGGCCTGTTATAATGGGCGGATACATGGCTCTAGAGTTTATGCAATTGGTCTTGAAAAGGTTTCAGTATGATTATTGTCACTCTCTCAAATAAGCAGAAAGACTGAACAATTATTTGTGAGTTTAAAATGACCAGCTACTTTTTTAAACTCTGTTATTCTCTCCTTTTCTGTACACGTCTTGATGAGTTAAATTTCAGTTAACATCAAGAATAGGTCATTTTTCTATGATTGATGTCAATTTGTTTTATTTGAGAACACAGCAATGGTAAGGAGCTTTTAGTCTTATTCTATAAACAGCATTGCTGAACAAAATTAGCATTTGAAATCAACAAAGAAACTTTTGAGGAGCCCAATAATTTATTCCCAACAGCATACAAACAAATGAGCCAATTATTAATACCATTAGAATTGCAGCATTTATTACCATTGAACAGCTGAGGTTAAATGAATCATGTGTTCAGCCATTCATGTTGCTGGATGAAAACCAGCCAGTTATCATAATGTTCAGATGACCCGACTACACTGTAGGATTACAGTGCTTGTTAGGATTCCTCCTTCTCATCTCCATGTGTGATGATGTAGCAGAGCGACTTGTAGTCGATGTTGCCAGTCGGGTCAATGGGAGCGAGAGCAAAGGCCTGATCCACCTGAAGCGTTATAAAGTGACTGGTGAAAATCATCATCTTAAAGAATAGTTTAAGAGTCTGTGACTATAAAAATAGAAAAGACAAACCTCTTCTGCTGTGAATTTATCAGCCTGGTTCATCAGTAGTCGTCTAAACCTGGATAAACATGACGAGAACAAGTGTAAGGGGAGAGGATAAAAAATGTCACTAACAAACTAACGTGAATGCTAAGTAATAAAACTGATCTTACTCATCCTTGTTCACAAAGCCAGTCGCATTGGGGTCAAAAAGCTTGAAAGCAGCAAGTATGGTGTCTTCAGGGTCAGTACCTGGAGGGAAACAAGGCATCACAGAGCATCTTCTAAAAGTTCATCAGAGAAAATTGAAAGATTCATGAGATCATAATTGGATCTGAGAGGCTCTCACCATTCAGTTTCTCCCCAAACAGACTCAGGAACACAGTGAAGTTGATGGGACCCTTCCCCTCATTCAACATCCCGTCCAGCTCCTCGTCACTGACGTTAAGCTTCCCTGGTACACAAACACACACACATACACACATCATCATCATGGTCATCATCAATAGAGCCTACACCTATTAATTCATAAGTTCATATATTAAAGAGATTAAAATTCAAAAGTGAAGAATATACCCAGCTGTCCGTAGGTCTCCCTCAGGTCCTGTTTTTTGATAACACCATCTCTGTCTTGGTCAATGCAGCCAAAAGCCTGTAGGATGAAGCACAAGCAATAATAATGACAATTAAATCAAAACGGAAATAGAAAGAGTGAGATAAAAGATGAAATAGACTTTAAATTTTAGATTTTAAAATTGTTTAAAACTTCTTTCTTTTGAATACACGTTTTTACAAATGCAGGGAGACTGATTATTAGTCACTATGATAGAAATACTGAAATGTAGGTATTTTACTCTGCACAGCTCACAATGATAATGTTTTCCTTGACTAAATGTAAGAATCTGTTGAATTACATCTAAGCCTTTTCTTTTCTATCAATGACTTGTAAGATTAGCAAGGGTTAAATAATATTTTGATTTAGGCATACAAATCATTGCCAGTGAATTGGAAGTGTAATATTTGCACTGTAAAAATCTGTACATCAACGTTTTATTTTAAATTTTATTAAATAATTTACCAGTCTGGGATCATTAAAGTAATTCTATTCTATTTATTTGCATCTAAAAGGGAAGTTCTCCCTCATTCACTATTGTTGTAAATTAACGGAGAATTGTTGCATTAATCATTTATTTTCATTTAAGAGCTGTTTTTTGACAAAAGACCAGGGTAATTGTGGCAGATGCTTATTTCTGAATATTGATAAAATGTGAAACAATTAATTCAGTGTTTTGGGTTGAAATGAACAAACTGTAGTCCTCTCATGCAGGAATTAAAATTTGCAATAAATGTGTGCTTATCATCTGTTCAGTTTGTGTATTAGGTCACATCAACCTTTCCTGTAATGGTTAAGTTAACGAATGAAGGTAAATTGAAGCAGATTCATCTGTAAATTTCCTCCAAGAAATAAGAGAGAAAGAAAAAGAGCTGTGTCCGGGCTGGAGAAGGGCACTACTGCTGTACCTCTTTGAACTCCTGTATCTGGGACTGCTCGAACATGGAGAAGACATTGGAGCAAGCCTTCTGTCCTCCCCTCTGTCTCTTGTTCGAGGCCTTCTTACTTGCCTGAGAAGTTTTACAAAAAACTAATTCAGACACAAAAATAATACACAATTACCTAATAAAAACACATTAATAGATTCCAAAATTGTCCATTTTTTTCTTTTTAAGTCATCGCTGACTGACTTACCATGTCTGAGTGATCGTACGTGGACTCCCAGCCGAGGTGTGATGCTGGGGTGGGTTTTATGTACGGCCAGTCTTATCGCCTGCCCTCCTATAATAGCCTGTGGTGGGCAGCACAGTCCCTTACAAGGCCACGGCTGTTCTCCGTGTGTCGCTGCAGGGAGCTGATAAGAGGTGAAGCAGCCAGGATTCCTCCGGGCTGGAAAATAGAGATATGAGGAGCAGAGAGTGAGAGAGGAGACAGGGCAAAGTGACCTCTGACGTTTGACAGTCGCTCGACCAAATAAAAAAAGTTTCTCCTCAGAGGTCAAATTAGGCTGAAAACGGATGCGTTATGTGCACTATTATAAATATTTCAAGAACAGCCTTGTGTGATGCTACACAGCGAACTTAAGCCGGATTTCCTATAAATATAATAACTACCTGTTGCACATGATGATATAGGGACTAAACTCTTTGTGCAGTTCACTAGTTTTCTGATCATTTCTATTTTCATAACATACCTTTCTCCTTTTTGGTGCTATGACTGTGGACAAATAGAGCAGATGATATATTATCTAGGAATTAGAAATAAGTAGAATGTAGAAATTCACACTTCTCTCCAGCCTAAATGTATATTATTTTGGACAGCTGAATTCTGGCTGTGCAAACTGAAGCAGAATTGCCTCCTTCAGTGAATTACAGGTGAGAACAGGGTTATATTGTGAGTTTGATAATTAATGACTAAGTGAATGTTGAAGCCACAGTTCATTGGCTAAATCTTTTTTTTTTTCACTGGCTAAATAATGAAGCCTTGGATCAAAATCACACACCGAACACAGAATGTATCATTTCCAACTGCACCACTGGTTTCCTGAATGTTTACCCCAAAAACTGATCAGCAAGTTCATGGATTATATCTGAGAGAACCGATTCATTAATACATTGTTGTTCTGGGTCCATTTTCCAGTGTATTATCATAATGAAAGCATGAAAGATTTTAATATCCATGCTTTCTAGCTTTCACTGCATTGATGTAATATCAATAGGACTATTACACCTATTTCTTTGATTTTACGTTGTGCTCAATTCGATTACATTGCTTGAAAATGAGTATTGTTTTAATGTGTTGAGTGTATTACATTACTTTGGTAATGTTTGATGGCGCTAGCTTTGGCATTAAATCATATTCGTCAATCTAAAAATCTATTATAACATAACTTTAAAGTGCAGTCCTCTCCTCACCCTCTGTCCCTGTCTCTTTAAGACCCCTACCCCAAAATCTCTGATTGGTCAGCTCTCACATGCCAGAGCAGACACCGACCACTGTGTTTCTGCCTCAGCTCTATGGGTGTTTTTTTT
The DNA here is from genome assembly GCF_900880675.1 of Sparus aurata. Taxonomy (NCBI): domain Eukaryota; kingdom Metazoa; phylum Chordata; class Actinopteri; order Spariformes; family Sparidae; genus Sparus; species Sparus aurata. Next base: position 24,737,727 of record NC_044191.1, read on the forward strand.
AACCCAGCCCTTGATGGGGGTTTGGCTGGGGGCAGTGACTGTATAGTTGTGCCATCATAACCTTACAACCAAGTCCTGACAGCTCTTTTGAAGGCACTGTTTCACAGGGCTGCTTGCATTTGAGCATTTGGTTACTTTCACAGTATTTATTTAGCAAATAGACTGGTTTAATTATAACAACAAAAACAAACGAGGGAAACTCAATTTTTTTTTACAATATGGGACCTTTAATTGAGCAGTTTTATTTACAGCTTATTTACCTCCATCACATTTCATCACGCACTCATGAAAAACTATAACCTACTGGCTAACACACATAAGGTTGTAAACGTAAAATTCAAATATACAGTAGAACAAACAGAAATGACAACACAGCAAAGCAATGAATATGATGTAGTTTACAACAGCATTTACAAAAACAATCCAATGTGATGTACATCAACCAGTTTGCACTGGTATTATAACACACTGTCATCAATAATACATCAGCCATTCTTTAAATGGCCCAGTCCGTCACAGTAAACCAATTCAAACCAGTTCAGACACACTGACATTGTTACAAGTTGGTCTAATTCTACCAAATACAGTAGAATAACAATAATACAAGTTGTTTACTGCTTTCTTTTCTGTATATCTTCCAGTGACGAGTATCCACTTAGCCTGAAAAGGCCAGAGCTGCCGACCGGGATGACATGTTCTCAAACTCAGAGTTCAGGCTTGCTCATTGCACGGCTCCCTTTACTGTGTCAGCATGCAAGCAGCCATCTTACAGGCCACTGCTGAGATTAGAGCAGCTCCGCGGCCGCTCCCCTCCTCCGACTGGATGAAGGCGATCTCACAGTGAGGCGTGAGGTCTCTGACGATCTTGTGGAACCTGTCACGGAAACTGAGATAGAGAAACAATACGTTGAGTGTACAGAATCAGTCGAATCTCCATCTGTCCCACCTCCTTTTTCACTTTTTCCCCCAACTGTCTAGTAATACAATTGTCTAAGAGGAATTCATTGCATCCTGTTGCTTGATTAAGGATGGAGCTTTTTTCAATACAGAAAGTGTGGACGCACTGCATTGAGGTCGTTTGAGGCTCTAGAGAGAAAGGTATCTCTGCCTCCTCCACAGTGGATTTCTCTTTGTGTGACTGCTGAATATTGGTGCTTTGTTACTTGATTGTTCGAAAAATACATTTAATATCAAATGATACTTAAGATATCTGACTTTTTTTTTTTTTAAAACTACTGGAAATAGTCTTGTGAAACCATGCTATCACTTGGCAAGCTCACCATCGTATGTATAAAAACATTGTGTTTTAGGGTGGGCCTTTCCCTTAAAAAGGGTCGATCTAATGACATAAGGCCCTTCCTTTAACTTACTGCTTTTATATGGTCACAAAACTATCACTGAAAAGTCTAAAACATTCCTCACCATGGGTGCAGCTTGTAGACTGATCCGTCGACCCCCACCGTGATTGCCAGGGCCTCCTGGCTGCGTCGCTCACGCATCAGGTTGATCACACCAGCGAGCCCTGCGCCGCACATGTGGGCAGAGCGAGTGGAAACACTCTCACAGACCAGACGTACAATGTCACAGTCCAGCTCTGATGGCAGAACACCCAGTGAGGACAGGATGTTGTAGATTTGTTTTCTGTCCCCGGTGTCACTGTAGGAAAATGACAAGACTGATCAAATCTCTTTCCCTCTCTTACTGCCAACACTGTTATATAAGCTCATGTCATCAGCAACAGGTGTTACTTTTTTCTTTTTTTTTGTGCTACATTTAGGTTTTTTCTTCCTCTATGTTTATGCAAATGCAACGATTGTCTACATGCAGTGATAATCTTATCACATTTTTTGTCTTATTCTATGGGATATATATATATATATATATATATATATATATATATATATATATATACTTTTTTAAGCACAATTGTCTTTAGCTCGTGGATAACTATCTATCTATCTATCTAACTGCAACCATGTTAGGATCTGCTGACACCTACCTCTCCACCTGTGAGACATAGCGCGTCTCAAAGCTGCCACGAGTCTTCAGCTGCTCAGACGCTTCACCATTAAACAGCAGGTCTTCATTCACCAGCTTCACCAGGACAAGCCGGACCAGCTCACCCATATACTTCCCGCTGATAAGCTTCTCATATCTGCAGGGGTCAACAGGAGAAGAGATAGTTAAAGTTAAAACAATCGAAATGAAGGATGGAAAAACAATGAATCAAAGACATAATGTGAAAATAGTGGAAGAAACAGGAAGGTAAAACGCATCACAAAACACATGTGCAAACGACTGTCTTTGTGTGCATGGACTGGAAAAGCAGAGGGGAGCAGACGAGGATGCCAACGTCATTGTTAAAGAGGCTGAATGAGGCTGGACTCAGCAGTTGTCTGTGCAAAGGGGCAGCCAGCGCCAAAGGTAAACAGCCATTAGGGCAAGAGGGATCATTAATCTGACAGCCCCATCCGCTGACTGACCACTGACGTATGAGGCCTCTCGCCATTTACAAACATCCTCAGGAAGAAAAGCGGATAGCTTAGCAACTACACAGACAGCTCAGGTGAGAGTCAGGTGAGTATTGCCCCAGAGGGATGATTAATTCAGAACAACAGTAAGAGAACGAGCGAGAGGGACTGTGCAGCACATGTTTAAGTACAACATGAATCTCTCAGGCCTTTAATGGCACATAGCTGAGCTTGAACGTACGCTCGAGTGTGTGTGCATACAGTAGAAGACGTATAGAGCTCTCGTGTGCATTTGACTGTGTGTTTGAGGTGAATGCACTCATTGACTCACAGCTGATGTCCGGGGTTAATCGAGGTCTCGTCCACGACTCTGTCGTACTCCAGTCTAAACTCCTCAAGCTCCCCGTTGTCTCCGAATGCCCCCCACTCTGTGTTCACACACATCCGGCCCTCCTCGCCTTCTACCAGCTCCACGGTCCTCATCTCCTCCATGTAACACGCATTACAACCAGTACCTAGTCAAAAAAAAGAAAACAACACAAAACCTTAGTTGTGCTTGAGTGTCTGCATGAGTGCATCGCAGTCGGGCATTCATGCTCGTGTGTGTTCGCTTACCAACAATCATCCCGACTTCACAGCTGCGATCTTCATAATAGCAGGAAATCATGGTGGCTACTGTGTCGTTCACCATGGCAACCACATCCATCTCGAAGTCCTAAGTGACAACACCAAATCAGGTATGAATAAAATAAAATCCAGCTGTTAAAAATCAGTCTTGTGTTGATTATTAAGAGAGAAGCTCACCCCTCGTCTCTTGATAGCGTCTCTGAGTAATCCCACAACATTGTTCCCTTCTGCCCCCGACGCCTTGAAGCCCTTGGTCCAGTTAAGCAGGATACCCTGTGGACAGACAAAAAGACAAACCTTAAACTTCTAAACTTCATACATAAAACAGGGATGTTTGCTGTCACGGATCTTCGTATGAAAGCATGTAGAGGTGCAACAACCTACCTTGTCAATGTCCTCATGTCGTACAGGAAAGGAGAAGGTGAAACCGAGAGGAAGCTTCTTGTGCTTGATATGATGTCTGTCCAAAAAGTCGGACATACACTCTGCTATGTAGTCGAACAGCTGCAGAGAGAGGGGAAGGGAGGACATGAGATGTGGAAAAAACTGCACAATAATTAGTGCTAATTTCATCCTGAGAGGTTTACAGTCGACACTACACCAGTATTTACAGAGTGGAAAATATTTTGCCACTCTTTTGCCATAGTCTTCACCAGTCACCACAGAGATTTTACAGTCACTATATCACTTGTTGATATTACTGGTAAATACCATTTCTGCAGTGCCCGTCATGGCGTCTTCAGGAATGGAGTACATCTGGTTCTTGGTCTCCACCTTCCAGCTCCTCTCCTCATCTTCACCCACCTTCACCAGCATCACACGGAAGTTTGTGCCCCCCAGATCCAGGGCCAGGAAGTCGCCCACCTCTGTCAAAAAACACACACATCATCTGAATGCTGGCTTTACATCCTCTACAATGTTTAGTCTTTTTTAACCAAAATAAAAGTGTTATGACTGATGGAGTATGTACCTGATCCCTCAGGGGTGGAGCAGACATAAGTCGGAAGCATTTTGACGCTGGCCTCTTCGTGCGTCTCTATACGCAGTCCTCGATCCATCTCACGCTGCATCCTCTCCATGACTTCTTTTAGCTCTTCCTTATTCAGCCTGAACTCTGACAGGATCTGCTCTACCTGCGACAAGAGAAGAGGAGAGCTGGTCAGGAGCTGCCGCTGCAAACAGACCAAGCAACTTCATACGCTCGTAAATTGTATGCTGAAGTGAGCTTTCAAAAGAGAATTAAGGTTTCCCTTTTGAAAACAAGAAGGGAAATCAGAAGAAGTAACAGCATAACATCGGATCAGAGCACAGACAAATAGTATGCTATAGAAAGACTAGGAGTAAACAAAAAAAGAATCATCACTTAAGCTCCTCACCCAGAGTTTCCTCTGAAACAACATGGAGCAGTCTGTGTGTGAGGACTACGGTTAATTCACACAACAGCAACATGAGATAAAAACATAAGTCTAAAACAAAACTAAAGGTAAAAATTCCTCGAACCCCTGCAAAGTCTGGTCAGACATAAAATCCAGATCTTACCATGTGGATCTTATCAATCACAGAGCTGTAGCTGCAAGGCATTTTCACCATCTGGTCGAGTTGAGAGCTGACACACGGCATCTTCGCAGGTTTGACTAAATGAGCCTCGGTATGTGTTTCTAGGTGTGTGGTGAGTGTGTGTCCAGACTGTGTGTGTGCAGAGTCAGTCAAGTGTGAATAGCCCTGAATGAGAACTTCAGCTGTTTTTATGCTCAGGTGAAGTGGGCTGGCCACACCGCACGTAAAGGCCCACCCCTTCCCCGATCTCGCCCCATCTGGTGATCGTGGGGGTTCGGACACCCACACACACACACCCACCCACACACACACAGATACACACACATAAACACACACACACACACACAAAGAATACCCAAAGTTCAAGTCTACCTGACATACTTACTGCAAAGTAAGAATTACATTTTAAGAACAGTTGTTTTTTATTGCAGGGAGCAAAATGTACAGATATCATTGAGCATTTGGATGGATTTATATAATGTATATATTCATATGCCTAATCTGTTTGTTTATAGGGCTCTAAGAACAATATGAGAATGTTCAGCTCAGTTCAGTTCAGACCACTTTATTTATCCCAAATGGGCAATTTAGTTGTAGCTTTTCCAGACATCAAACATTAAAAACATAAAATCATTACAACGATCATTCATTCAGTCAGTCAGAAAACAATTTAAGAGGCACATGGGTACGTCATAAATAATAAATTAATGAGTAAATAAATAAATAGGTTCAATTCTTCTAAAATTAGTGGGGTCTGAATTTAGGAGTTTGATGGCAGATGGAATAAAAGACTTTGCATATCGATTAGATTTGCTCCTGGGCACATTATAGCATCGACCAGAGGGCAACAATAAAAATTTGGTCGACAATATGAGAATGTTGCATGTTTATAAGAACAATAGAAAGATGATCAAGTAAGAGATGCTGATTAGTTCAATGCATGTCTTAGTTATTCACAATATATGACAGTTTGAACTATAGGTTTTATGGATCCTCAGTTATAATGGTGAGATTTCAAATGGTTTGATGTACATTTTCTAATCACATTCCGATTTTGTGACATATTTTAGATACGTTTTGGGTACTCTGTTGTGCACTTTTGTCTGCACTTCAATTCAGTTGCTTTCAAACACTTGAAAAAGACAATTTTCAGCCCAATTTTTCCCTTTTTTTCTTTTTTTTTTAATTAACATCAACAAAACATTTTTTTAAATCACATCTCACAATAATGTCTGTGATTTTCAGTTACTGCGAGGGTTTAAAAATCTCAGATGTTAACCTTGTTCTGAACTTTTTCTATTGCATAAGAGCAAGATGGAAGGCCACAGGGTTGCTCAGTGAGGGAGCTTCCGAGGCCAGTGAGATTTACGCATATATTTGTTTTATTGCTAATTCGCTAAAATTAGAAACATGTCTCTCAAATTAGCTCCAGCGAGGGATGAATGACCTCCAAAACTAACAACAGTGTGGTGCAGGTTAAGGCCTCCGGTGCTTATCAGCACCAGTAGTTTACCTGACCAGAGGTCAGAGCTTTTCTTAGCTCTGACCTCTGGCTGTGAGGTAACTGTGACCCTCTCCCCCACTGCTGGGTTTCAAAGTAAACCCAGAGAACTCCACTGACCCAAAGAAACGTTTATGTGTTAAACAGCATGTAATATACCTCTTAAATGTTGATTTTTTTTTCCTTAAGGTTGTAGTATGTAGTTTTGGGGAGGAGATTTTAATGAGAAATAAAAACCTTTGATGGATTTTCATGATTGAATAAACTGAATAAACATATTGTCCTCAGTGCATTGCACAATTCAGTCCTGTTTTACTTGCAGGATCCTTCTAAGTCACCACCTTTCTAGCTTCAAACAGTGTTCTCCGGACGTTACTTTACCTCTGAGGACAGCTCGTTTACTCAGTTATGGAGAGATTTTAATCAGAAAAACATTTCTAAGGCTGTATTATTACAATTTAAAGTTTGAATTTCTCTACAAATCCAGGTCATGCACCTTTAAATGTCCCCTTAAATAGCTTTAGGTTTGGTAAAAACTAAATTCTTCCATATTTTTTTGAGATCAACTCTCTTCTAGTTATTTCACCATATGAAACTTTTATACCAAGTAGAATATTTAAACAGAAGACACCATGTTTTGTGCTGATGCAACCTTACAGCAAATGTTCCAGATGTTTGGTCAGTCACTTTACAGTCTGAACTGAGACCAATACAGCAGCCATAGGCCCATTCTACTGCATTAAAAGTGGTACATAGAAAAGCCTAGGAAACTTTTTTTCCCCTTCTATCCCAGGTCAGAAGATAATGAATGTCTTACAAAAGAACTTTTTGGGTCTGTGAGCTATGCAAATAAACTAACAGGGGTGAGAGGGTAACTTTTTCCAAGCTTTGCCCGATGGGAGGCACATAGAGACAGACTTTGGAAACCCCTGATTTAAGCAGTGTCCTTATTCCCTTCACATTTGTATGATAACTTCTTTTGAACCTTTTAATTAACTTGAATTCTTTGTTTAGTATTTATCTATACCCGACTGACTTATTTACCCACTTAAAGATTATATTAGATAGATAGATAGATAGATAGATAGATAGATAGATAGATAGATAGATAGATAGATAGATAGCAGCAGGAGACTTATGCCATCAGTGAAACACAACCTTGACTTTCATAAACTAAATCTCATCTTTTTTATTTCTTTACCTTATCCATCGTATCCCGCCGAGGATTAAATCCTGAGTGTCCGGCCGACCATCAGTGCTCTGCAGTGGAAGTTCACTCGTTCTTCCCAGGAGCTCTTGAGATTACCAAATCTCAGCTGTTAATGTGTTTTAATAACTCCGTGCATCAAATGTTAAGAAAATGTCATCCCTTTTATGGGAAGCTGTCCAGCAGGGGATATGATCTACACCGTGTGTCATACATTTTTTTTTTCTTTTTTTTTTTTTTTTTTTTTTTTTACATATCCGCAGTGTTTTCAAGGCCCGACAGCTAAACAGTGAAATCAAACCTTTAAGGAAGCTGGCAGAGGTGTCATCAATAGCTTAAGGATTTTTCTTCATTCTTGCAGACACTGAACGAGGATAAAAACTAAGGCTCCATCTTCATTCTTGCAGATATGTTATATAAAAAAACAACCTCATTCATCCAGTTAACAAGTCCAGTCATCATCCGCGTCGGCGCACTGGTAACTCCAACTGTCAGTTATTAGCGGAATACATTTTTTTTTTTTAAATCCCATCCAAATCTATCGTAGGCAGAGGGCCTTCTTACCGACCTCGTCACTCTCGATATCTTAACGCAACCAAAAACTAGTTCCAGGAAAGACGAATCATTTCTGCCCCTGGTGCAGCCGAGCTGTCAACAGGTGCACCTAAAGGCTCAGCGGTTTCCATGCCAAAACGATTTCAGTGTGTTGCCTTGGAAATGAATTACGGGCACACTTCAACCATGGAAAACACTTACCACTGAGTTAAGTGGCCAGGGCAAAATTGTTAAATGGAGCAAAATTACCAGGAAAACATCAAGTGGGGGTGCCATGTTTTTGGTGAGCAGTGGCCTGGTAGACGCAAAAGGGCACCACGCTTTTATTATTTTTATAATAATAATAATAATAATAATAATAAGAAGAAGAAGAAGAAGAAGAAGAAGAAGAAGAATAACACTGATAATAATAACACTGATAATAATAATAATTTATCGAACTTTTTGAACATTTTCTTTTAGCATATCCATTATTTCCAAGATTTTATTGAAATTATTTTATTGTCTGCCTTTACATAAAGAGAAGCTGAGTAAAAAAATAGATACAAAATAAAAATAAATTGAAATTAAAAAATTAAAAATAATCTAAAATTCCCAAAATATTTCCAATTAAAAAGAGTCCCACGCAATGGATGAATAAGCCCGAAAAGTGGATGAGGTCGATGTATTTTCTTGTCATTGTACACTATATAGCTTATACCGTATGTAGCCTATGAAAAACAAGATATATTCAGAATAAAGTCTGCTTTCTAGAGAAACGTTTAATGATGTGGTCTCGCCGTAGTCAGCAGTTAAAACATTTTTATTTTATTTTTTTGCATTTTTAAAGGAAAAGTGAGATTGTACGCCTTGACTTAAATATTATTCAGAAGTAGCGTATATTTTTGCCAGACCAAACTTCCATCTTCGGTCGGAACAAAGACAATAGCTCGGTGATTGTTTCCACCGGGGCCGTTAGCTCGTCGGACCGTTTGTGGATCGTGACGTGGTGATTGGTCGCTAAACTGCATAGTGAAAACTACAGTCAGCGTTAAGTACATCGTGATTAGGTCGCCGGACGTCTGCTAAACATTTTAAAGAGTTTTAGTTTATGTGGAATAAAAAGTTAATTGTGTTGTTCTGAAGAGAACCGAACTGTTTGCTGCTGATTTGTCTGGTAAGTTAGCCGAGGCCTCACGAAGACCTGATAGCATCTGTAGCTAGTATTATTCATGCTCTGATTTCAGAAATGTCTACAAGTTATAAATCGGTTTTAGGTGTATGTTCGTCTCCTTGAGGTAACTTCGGACTACTTAATATCAGTTAGTCGAATTGGCTTTGCCTGGAGAAAAGACATAATACTATTTATGCCGAGAATAGCTTACAACACTCGGCTAGCTCGGTAGCTAATAACAAGGCGGCTACTTTCACTTATAGGCTAACACTTGTCAGCTGAACTTCACTCAAGTTTGTTTAGCTGCATTACTGTTAGCAGTGAAGCTAGCAGACTGAGCTGGATAAGGGATAACGCCCTCATGTGATTGTGCTTATGTCATCTTTTAAATTAGATTATCAGGAGTGTGTGATCCTTTTTGCTGTATCTGGCTGAGCTGAACTGATCTAGCGGCAGCATGAAGCTCTACAGCCTCAGCATCCTCCACAAAGGAGCGACCAAAGCCAACCTCCTCAAAGCGGCCTATGACCTCTCCTCCTTCAGCTTCTTTCAGCGCTCTAGGTGGGTCTCATCGAATGTTGCCAGATCTGACAGATTAAATACTTCTAACGGGGTTTTTTCTTTCCTCATTTTCTGTGTAGATTGGCAGAGACTATTGGGATAATATCAGTGATTCGTCTTATCAGTTAGTTGGAGCAAATTGGATCAATACATTGTTTAATATGAACACTGCTGTCAGAACATACTGGGCCACTTTTGTATAAGTGACATCCTTGTTTTCGTTTATTCAGTATTCAAGAGTTCATGACCTTCACCAGTGCCTTGATTGTTGAACGGACAACGCAAGGAAGTCGTGCCTCTGTCAAAGAACAAGGTAAAAAAAAAAAAATTCACGATCAGCCCAGTCTGAAGGTCATGTCAGCAGTTAATCTTTTGTTGACTTAATTTCATTCTAACCTTTCACCTCATTTGTTTCACATGTTAAGCTGAAGTCTGTCTGGATACTTTTGTGACATAGTCATTTAAATTATGCCTGGAATTTCACATGAATCTTTTTTGGTATTTGGTTTGACTTGCTGTAGCCTTTTCGCTGCGCTCTACACTGATCTAGTTCTCACAAGATTTGGTGCCACTCGGTTTACAATACAGTATCAACTTGATGTATTGTTTGAGGCATGAGCTTGTAGTTACTGATATTTACAGTACCAGTGGTGTCCTGTGACCGATTTGTTTTATGCTTAGGCTCTTGTGCCTTCTGTGTATGCCAGCTGCTCTTACCTGGTCCCTTGCTCTTTGACACTTAAACACTACTTTTTACTCACTCAGATTTGTACAAGCTGATAAAAAAAAGCATAATGCACGATGATTGCATAAAGGGTATGGACAACATTTGTTTTGCTTTTTGTAGGAATGTGCACCAACTGGTTCTGGGTTCACCTGTACTGTAACGCCAGCAAATTGTCTTATCCTCCTGTTTTGATAATTGTAAAAACCGTTCTTTCAGAATACCTGTGCCATGTGTATGTAAGAAACGACAATCTGAGTGCTGTGGTGATCGCAGATACTGAATACCCACAGAGAGTCTGTTTCACATTGCTAGACAAGGTGGGTATACAAACATGTAAATAGAGATGCATGATTATTCCACTTTGCGGTCATCTTCGATAACGAATTTGCTGTCTGTTTTGTTAGGTATTAGAGGAGTTCTCCAGACAAGTTGACAGTATAGACTGGCCCTCTGGTAATCCTGAAACCATAAACTACAAAGCCCTGGATATTCACCTCTCTAAATACCAGGTCAGTTTTTAATGTGCTCATCAGAAATTATGTCAAAAGAAACCTGGCATGTTTACTCAAGAGTATCGAGTTTGTCGCTGATCAAGGAATGTGTTTATGAAATCATGCCAAATCAGTATGCAGTAGCATTGTATCTGACGTGCTGTTTTTGTTGTTGTTCCCAGAACCCCAGGGAAGCAGATGCAATGACCAAAGTGCAGGCAGAGCTGGATGAGACGAAGATCATTTTGGTAAATAACCTGCATAAACTGAGACCCAGTATTTTAATCGAGGATGAAATAAATGCACATTCGAAGATTTTTTTTAGATGGGGAAAATAATCTACGGACCAGAGTTGGTTATTAGTAGGGTTGGTTTAAAAAATTGTCTGATTCAAATTAATGTTGATCTCATACAGCACAGGGACTAACCCAAGTGCACCCCGTAAACACAACAGTCAATTAATCTGTCTCCACAGGCAGATTTTTAACCACAAATCTCTGAAACCGTTAATTACATTCTTAATTTACACAATAACCTTCTTAATAATGCAACAGGTTGCAGGGTTGCTTGAATTTGAATCGAATCGGTTAGGGAGGTCAATGACATGTACTCTTTTCTATTGTTTTGCTGATTTGATGTTCGTTTTCTGTACAGTGTCTTTGAGTATTTAGAAAAGCGTTTTTAAATAAAATGTATTATTCTTATTAAAGGCGATACCTAGCTCTTAGTTTGCTAAATTAAACTGATGTTAATTTGCATTAAATGCCTGAAATATTATGTAATATTTACATAGTCCTTGTCAAGTCAAAATCTTTACACTTCACACTTTTTCATAGAGAAATGTTTTGTTTCTGTAGCACAACACCATGGAAAGTCTGTTGGAGAGAGGAGAAAAACTGGATGATCTTGTGTCAAAATCAGAGCACCTTGGAAACCAGTCGAAAGCCTTCTACAAGACCGTAAGTACTTAAGACTCTCCTTCTGAACAAATGACTGAAAAGTTAAACTGCTGCTCACTGTTTCAGATGCCTGACTTTGTACATGTTAAACCCTGCAGGCACGGAAACAGAACTCATGCTGTGAAATCATGTGATGCCGCTGCCTCGTCCTCGTGGACACGCCTCTCTCTCTGCCTTTCTGCTTTTCCTACAACTCCCATCATGCACCTGCCACCAGCTCTCAACACAAAAGACAGGGCGGACGCCGTCTAATCCGGGATGGGGCGCCGGGATAAGAGTCAGAAAGGGTGGAAGGTGGCGGCCCGTCGGAGCGTGATCTGTCTGGATTGTGGCTGATGGGGGCTGCAGGAGTGATGGGGTTTGGTCGGGGGAAGATGTAACACTCAAATTATTTTTAACCTTTCAAACGGTAAACATCTGTGTGGTGTTTCAGTACAGGCTGAGGACATAATTGTGTGACGTGTAGTGGTGATGTATTGTTGAAACGTCTTCAAACCATTTAATGTTATTCAGATTCAGTCCGATCTTAACAGTTTGATTTCAAAGAGTATTAACAACAGATGTGCTTCTGCTTTAAGGCAACTCTGACAATCTCCCAGTCTTATCTTGTGTATTCATAAAGTACGGCACGGTAAGGGTTCAACTATTCTCATTGCTGTCCACTAGGTGGCGTGCTTATTTACTTAAATGTTTCAATGAGCCTCAACACAGAGGTCAATCTAATAACTACTGTGAGCCAAGACAGCAGGTCGCTGATCAAAGTCTCACTGAATTTTATTTTGAAACATGTTCACTCGACTGGAATTAATTACCAGACTTCTTGCTTTTTTTCTGTCTCATAGTGTTAAATGAAATCTTAAAACATTCCTGCTTTGACTGAGTGTGTTATTGATTGATGATGCATCTTAAAGCTGATGAGAAAATGAAAATGAGAGAATAGGTCTTCTTCATAGACGCAGCCTTATTGCAGCGTGGCTGACATGTGACCCCTCCCTGTCCTGTTCAAACATTATGTTGTCTCATGAGAAGAATTCCTCGTTTACTTGGTGTACTGTAGACACACTTTTCACTCTGATAGCCAGCACACAGGACACTTAAACAGGTTGTTACAGTTGCAAAGCCCACAGGGCTCGCCTGTACCTTTCAAACCTTGGATCACTGATATCATCGGTTGTAACTGCGGTGATTCTTGGAATCCTCTTGTGCTGTTGCACCCCCTGGCCTCGAGTTCCTCCTGAAATGGGTGTGATGTTTGAAACGAGACCAAACATGTGGGTGACATTTATAAATTGACTGATTTCAAATCCCAGTCTTATTTTAAGACACTCCACAGCTGACTTTTTCTTTTTTTCTTTTTTGGACTGTCAGCACTGTTTGTATGTAGTCTGACTGGTAGAGATTTCTTTCTTCAGGAGCTTCTGATCAGTTTAAGATAAAGAAATGCCTTGGGTTGTGTATTTTAGATGTTTCTCTGCTAGCTTTCAGCTGTATGCGTGTATGATTTGCCGATATACAACATCTGCAGGCTGCATTGATGTTGAGTGCCTGTGTGTGAGGACTGTAGTGTGTTTGTGTGTGTGATCTGAATTGCTCTTTCTGCTTTTACAGTGTAAACTTTTGTGCAATATCTCTGCAGACTGTTGGTGTTTGTCCTTCTCTAAAGAGGAGAGAACAAATGACACTATTTCTCACTAAGGACATTAAATTGACCTTTGTATTTGCTATTCTTACAACTTATTTCCATGTGAAGCGTGCCCAGGGTTGTTTCTGACATATTTGTTCAAATTCTGCTTTTCAAAATTTCCAATTAATGTGCTGAATTTGAAAAACTTTGCTGTAGCTCTTTGCAGGTCGCGCGTTACCGACCAGTGTGTTAATCAGTCTGCATTAAACGTTTCGATCCAGATGTGGTTTGCACATTTAAAACTTCAGAAAATAAACTGTTCTATTCTGTCTGTATTAACATTTAGTTTTTTGATTTGTTCAAATGCTGATTGTGTACAGAACGTGTGATCTTGCTCAGATAAACACAAACAATGGCGTCTGGTGTGCTGGTGATATTTTAAGATAAACCAAACGGAAACTTATTTTTCCAAGGTGGCGGTCAGGTGTCACAGTAAAACCTGTAAAACAGTTCAAAAATTTACCAGGCCTGTGTCCTATATAATTTTATCAGCAAAAAGGGCGGGGTGATCTCCTCCCTTCAACCTTCAGGTGTTGTAGGAAATTCTCATTCATTATAGGAATCCATAAAAGATCAACAGGGTGGACTTAGGACAATTCTAAATTGGGGATTAAAATATTACAATAATTTGATCTCATTTCATAATATCCTAACTCTAGGTGATGGTATGTAATCTTATTATTATTATTAAGATAATGATAACACATTTCATTTAAATAATGTTTTTCAAGATTGTAAATATAGTATGATGTTGATATATTACCCAGCCCTACTTAGCAAGGAGGCCTTTTCATCCATTGTTAGCCCACCTGTAAACATAATGCAGTCATGGTCAGAAATCAATAATTGCCTTTTTTTTATACACGCCAAACTAGAATTTAGGCAACTTACATCAACATTTTAGCTCCTACCCCTCCTCCAATCTAAACACCCAGGGGGCTAGCACAACATGTTTTCAGAGCGCAAGAACAAGTAAAACTGCATTTTGCAGCGATGGAATGTAACTAACTACATTAACGGAAGTACTGTACTTAAGTGCAATTTTGAGTATCTCCATTTTCTGTTACTCTAGTCATACTCCACTAGGTAAATATATATAATTTTTTTTATTAACTACATTAACTTTAGATGCTAGTTACTTATACTGTTACATTTCTGATTATAAAAAACCCCACTGATTTAAAACATCTAATCTGATAATTATATTGCACAATATCTAAACACATGTTCATTATTTACTTGCACTTGCACTTTTGATACTCAAGCACGCTTGTTATCGACTGGTGTCGAATAGTCCGACTTCAAAAGGAGGACGTGAACGCGGCACGAGAGGCGAGTCTCCGCTGAGGTGAGCGGAGAGGAGCCGAGAGGATCCTGAGCTGATGAGGTGAGACTGCACAGCCTCGAACATGTGGACGGAGGTGAAGAACAGGAGCAGGACGGTCAGCAGCAGCAGCTCGAACAGCTCGAAGGTGGGAACGAGAGAGGAGGCAGACGCTGTTTCTGTGCCTCTGTCTCTCCCGCTGTACGTGACGGAGAAGAAGTACAATTGGCGGACGTGTTTACAGGCTTCTTTTCTCTCAGGGTTTCTTTCAAGGTGGTTTCGGAGCTGCGCCGGAAGCTGTTGCGTAAACCTGCTGCGGCAACAAGTGTAGTCTGGAAATATGTTGTTTACTTTTACATTTTCTTATCTAGAATAGTTCTCTTATCTCTGCTGGCCGGAGCGCTCTGATTTTCTACACTGTGTGTAGCTGATCGAGCATTTCTCTTTATTTCGCTGCGGGATCCAAACTTGTTGTGAGTGATTTTTGTTTTACCCTGCAGAAGAGAAGCAGTAACCGACTTGTGGCTGTGGTGTTGGTGTCTTGTCCTGTCAGTCCACTCAGGACACACTTTTTTTTTCTCAAACAAGAATGTTTTGCTGCATTTTCAGATGGTTGAGCCACATCTCCTTACAGGGCAGCTTTTACACACAGTTCAACAGAGGAATGGTGAGTTTTATCTCTTCTGTCTTCTGTTTTCCTTCTTCTGTTGTAGACAGAAGTACACAGGGGAAGTACAGGGAGGATCAAAATGCATCTACAGTATTCTGTATCGTGTGCTTTTTAGTTTGTACAATGAGTTGATTTACATTTTGGGGCATTTAAGTGACTTGCAGTAACTCATACATGCATTCATACACTGATGGCGGTGGCTGCCAGCACATCAGGAGCAGTTTGGGGGTTCAGTATCTTGCCCAAGGACACTTCGGCATGCAGACCAGGGGAATCGAACCGGTGACCTGCAAGAACAAGACGCCGGCTCTATATCCTAAGCCACAGCCGACGCCATTGTTTGATTCAAAGAAATTGTACTCGTCAACTACTTTGATGATCGATCAGTCATCAACATCCGCTGGCTCCGGCTTCTTGAATGTCAGGATTCACTGCTTTTGGCTTCGACTATAAGTGAAGAGTCGTTGTCGGTTGGGCAGAAAGAAGCACTTTGAGTCCCTTGGCCTCTGGGAAATTGTGACAAGCCTATTCCACTATTTCTTCCATTAATTTCATAAACTAAACCAGCTGATTTCAAAAGGATTTTGTTGCAGCTATAGATTATTGTTGCAATTATAAAACTATACAACAACTAATCAATACGTTTTTCTGTTACTTGGCACTCTTTTCCTGATGGAGACAAATTTGTATACCCTAAAAAATTCTTTAGAAATCTTCCAGGGACCCAAAACATCGAGTGATCAGGTAGCACGAGTTGTAGGCAACAATTCTCACAGGTGTTAATACAGGTGTGTCTTGAGACTTTGGCTCGGCCACAAAATGCTTGACAAACGCCAGATAGATGCCAGATGAACAGGGAAATCTGCTTCAGGTGAATTCCATTTAGCAGTAGGTCACCTTTCAAATGATTGCCAAGACCTTCAGTTGAGAGCAGCAACCAAATGGCAAAGTTCCAGAGAGGCAAAATAAAGGCAGCGTGGTCACATAGATGCAAATAAGTCAGTGTGGCGCATGAAACACTGCAGCCGTTGGTCAATGCCAACAGACTAAACTAATGTGTGATTGAATAGCTCAGAGTCAGTTGGAAGAGTTTATCATAAAACTAATTATTTCTGGTTTATTTTCCCCACATGAAGGTTCAACTGCAGATGCCACTTCTCGCTCAGAGGACTCCGTGGCCAAGACCAGTGGGATCATCCCTGGTAAGTCCCGCTTTGATCAAAATCTGATGTCTTCACCGTCCCTGTGAGACCTGTTTCAGATGTGCCTCCCTCAGCTAAGCAAGACCGCCTGTAACGCTCAGACCAACAAATAAAGGGGGAGTCAGGTTACACCACCGGCAGCTCGGCAGGCTTAAAAAGAAACAAAAAAAAACCATCAGAAGATTGTTTTGGCAGATCTTTTCCGAGCATGACTGCAATAACAGTGGGGGTCTTGTCATTTTGATCTTACTGTTTGTGGTTATTTTAATTGGCTGCGTCAGAAACTGAAAAATTTCAGAGACCCTTTTTTGTAACACACACCTCCGTCTCTGCGTGCAGTGTTTCTGTGACTTCCCAGTTCTGCTTCCTGCTTATTGTCTGAACCTTTTGCGAGAGAACGTTTGCCGTTCGGCGACCTCCCGTCGTGTATAGACGAGGACGTGCCCCTGTCATCAATTATGTCTAGGGAGTGTTTGACTGCGAGAGCGTGCAGATTTGCGACCGAAGTCTAGGAAAAAACATGTCAGGGAGACATTGAGAAAAAATAATTTCTGATAACATTCTGTTTATTTCTTGGACTTTCTGTCGCTGTTCTTTCTTTGTGTTAGGTGTGACAGCGCTGCCACCGCCTCATGAGAAAGAAAGCATACCGGCTTGTCCCCATTAAGCACAAACAACCTCTTCATCGACTTTTCTTTTGTTGAACATTGGCTGCTTAACTAGCCACAACCAATCGACTACAGTGTGGCTGCTGGAAACGAATAATTTCGAGATGCCATCGAGGGTGTAATGTTATCTAGCACCTCGATGGCTTCAGTGCACGGATAACAAATTCAGGATGCATTCAGGGAAATGAAGTGTAAAGTGTGGACTTTTGAAATGCAGCATAGAGTTGTATTGCACAAATATGTTCTTTGCAAGCTCTGGTGAACACCATACAGTGACACTGCCATGTATCAGCATATGTCTAGTTGTGTTTTAACATGTGAGTAAACGTGTGTGTTTTCTTACAGCTGCAGTTGCTGCCACGCTGTTCATCGCCTTCATACTTGCTCTCTACACTGTCCTCTGGAGGTGCATGGTGTCGCCACCACAGCGGTAAAGAACAGACACAAGTCCTAACTTGATATTTTCCGGAGCTTCAGTTTTGATTTTGCTGACGCAGCGATCGTGCAAACTGCCATCGCTGGCCCCGGCTTGGAGCGTCACATGTCTGCAACTTAAACTGTGTAACTGATTTAGTGCAGTTGTCGCTGTAAACGCACTCCTTTTGTGTTTTTCCCTTTCAGAAAGCACAGCAGGGTGAGAATGAGAGGACAACCGAGGGTTTCTGTGTGAAGACTGGAATCTGTTCAGCAGCTCGTTTTTTTGGGTCTTAGAGGCACGGAGTAAAAATCTGAGAGCAGACTTTTGCTCCCGGTCTTGGTTGAAGCACTGGAGTGACAATATGCCACGGGGGCAGAGCCTCCTGATAGATCCAAAGATCAAACCGCAAAAGAACTGACTCAGCTGAGTTTCCATCAGCTTTACTGTCTGTCGGCAGCTCCTGTTGACTCAGAGCTCCATGTTGATTTGAAAAAACGTATTTTGGCAGACTGCGCTGCTTTTTTTAGTCCCCCCCCCCCCCGTGCACTCTGCACTACTGAGGAACGAGGCAGTTCTGGCCATAGCTCGCTCCACTTGCCAATAAGCTGTGTGTGTGTGTGTGTGTGTGTGTGTGTGTGTGTGTGTGTGCGTGCGTGCGCGGTAGGTTTAGTTTATGTATATATTTTTTTAAATGACCTAATGACACTGGGTTGCATTTCCATTTACATCTTCTTACAGGACACCTGTTATGCTTCGTTTTTTTCCTTTCCCTCAGTGTGTTACAGGCTCTTGTGCATGTAAAAGGTCTCAATAGTTAAAGTCCCAAAGTCTGCGACAGTGGGAGCTCCTCTCTCCCACAGAAAACACTGCTCCTGAAACGCCTCATCAGTAGTCCTGCCTTTAATTGCGTGACTTCGTGACATCACACATTTGCATACTTTATGCAAATATTCATGCTAGAACTGAAGCAAACTGGGAGCTGAAAACACAACAGAGCCCACTGTAGACATGGTGCTGGCTCAGGCATGTGCAAGCTGACCAATCGGAGCAGACTTGGTATTCGGAAGGGCGGCCTTAAAGAGACGGAAGCTAAGCTAGCTTTTTTTTTTCAAACATTGAAGCATCTAAAGCCATTCTAGCAGTAACCCAAAATAAAATCTGGAACACGCAATGCGCATTAATATATAATATGTCTCCTTTAAAGATTTTTTAAGAAAACTCCTAAAGCTTCCAGGATGTTCATGAGAATTTGCCCATCACCTCTCCTTGAGTCTTTAGTTGACATTTGGTTTGGAAACAGATTTTGATTTTGTTTATATTTGCCCTCTTGTCTTCCATGATATCCCAGGCATTTATTCACTTTACTCAGGATGATGTGACTACTGTGTGACCACTGACGCTCTAATAAACTGTGACTTTTACTTCTACTAGAGTGTGATTTATAAAGAAATGGAAAGATCAGTCACAGTTTGGTGGAACTTCAAATGAGACTCACTCACTTGTTTGTTCTTTGTTTCTTCTTTGTTTCATGGTGCATTTCTAACTTCGCTTCAAGGATAACTTCACCCAAAAATGTAAATGTACTCATTGTCTACCCACCCTCGTGTGGATGGAAAGCCGGGTGAGGTTTTTGCAGTCCACAAAACATTTCTGGAGCTTCATAGCAAAACAGCGTTGCAGCATTCGTTCAAACGACTAGTTTCAAAATGTTTAAAAATAAACCAAACTATAAATCCAAGCCCCTAGAAGCCGAGAGATCCCAAACTGATTTGAAAATATGTCTGAAGATGAAAACCTTGCTGTAGCTGCTAATCTAAAAGCGTGAGTGCACGCCCCCTCTGACACGGGTGCACAAGCTCAACGGTGCGTCATAAGTGTCATTATTGGCAGTTCAAGTCAGTTCGGGGACTTCTGAGCTTCTAGAGAATGAAGCCATGTGATGTTTTTTCTTTCGTTTCACCATTTTTTTCATTAATGCTCCAGAAATGTTTTGTGGACTCTGTCTCTTCACCTGATTTTCCATTGGCATGAAGAAAGTGCTATGTCTGGATTTATGCACAAACATAAATGAAACAGAACAGTGAAAAGATTAAGTGCCAGTATTAGTGTAATGGCAAAAGATTGTCTCATCAATAATATCAGGTCAGATATATATAAAGTTCACCAGCTGTGGTTTTGTATGCCACACATGTATGTAGCCACACAGGCCGGATAGACACATCCGGCATAAATGGCCCAAGTCCAGCAGCCCCTTGAGCCGCCCTGCTTGACATGCTTTTTATGATGTGCTATCTGAGCAGAGCCAATCACAGCAGCGTTCTGACACTGTGTTGTTTTAAGAACCAGTTGTGCAACTTGGACTGGAGTTACAGTAACCAAACTAAGTAATGAGAGGGGAATGTGCATTGATGTCACTGGGAAGAGTGCGGGAAAATTTGGGGAAATTCATCCGAGCGGAGATCCTGTAACTGTAGATTTGATTAAAAGATAAACGAGATAGAAATCATCCGAACCGCGCAATCCAGACACATCTCTGGCTTTGATGAAATGAAGTGCATCTGGATTCCTCAAAACATCAGGATAGTTTTGATTTGTAGCCGCATTGAGCCAAATATTATATAGCGTAGAAATTCTGATTTAATCACAGAAGAAGTGCTGTAATTACAGTCTAAACTTCATATTATTCACTTTGTATACTTAAAGATGAGATACAAGTTTCAACATATCTATCAGCTCTGGTCAATACATAAAATCGTTTGAATGATTTGGTGTAGATTGTGATTTGGAAATTAATTTCTGTGTAAAAACATGAGGCTTTTTTGCAGTTTAATACAACGGAAATGTACTTCGACTTGCATTAGTCCTAAAAATTTGGAAAAGACAACCAGCACTGTCTTCAGATTACCGTAGATCGAGTATTTATTTATGTATTGTGATGTCACACGTCCAACAGATGGCAAGCTAGATGAAACCGCACCAAGATCAGCAATTACAATACAATTACAGTAACACAGTCGTTAAGGTAACAGATTTAGTGCTATAAACAGGCTCTGTGCGTCTGATGGAACAATTACCTGACTGACTAGATGCCTTCGAAATGACTAAAGCTAAAACTATTTTTTTAGCACCTGGCGACGCACAAAGCAGTCGCATGCAAGATAAATTCCAGGAAATTACAGTTACACCAAAGGAATGCTGATGATGTCAAGGTTTACAAAAAAATATTAACCACATCTTATTTAAACTTTGAGTCTCTGAAGCTGATTTTTTTTCCCCCAATCATCATGTAATTCATGCATGGCAGCTCCTTCTTCCTCATTCAATTCAAGCTTTGATTTTAGGAATACTGTTTTGACAACACTGTACAAGTGATACAAAAATGAAAAAGTTAAGAAAAGATGCACATGTTCAGCTTCCTGATTGGCACTACCAGTTGCATCCTGTAGATAACATCTGTGGCTGCCTCACAGTCTGCAGCGAGTGTGTTTTTGAGCCCGCTTTCTCCAGATTGTTTTCGGCCTCTGGTCCTCCAGAGTTAAAACCCGAGTAGTTTAAAAGACTCAACTCTGCAAGCTATTTGTTTTCCAGTCAAAGCACATGCAGTGGGTTCAGATGTGGCATGAATACAAAACCTTGCTGTATTTATATTCGAAAGATTTTGTCAGATTTTACAGTATTTCTCCTCTTGGGATGGAGAAATTACGCAGGAACGCGTTGGTCTTCATACTCAACTGCACTCACTGCAGTATCATTGGAGATATAACCATATTCAACACTGCATGACTCCTGCAGACTCTCAGAGGGTTCATAGATGTCACTTAGCCTGACTTGTGCCTCAGACAAATATTCCTCCGCTGTATGAAAATAAGCCTTGTTTGTGACGCATAGAAGGGCCTCTCTGTCCCTGAGCAGCACTGTGACCGACTGTGGACAGTATTCAGCTTGCAGCGGCAGGCAGGACTGTGAACCAGGAGAGGGCGGTGTGCTCTGGGGCAAGCCGTCGCTCAGTGTGGTCGGTTCATTCAGAGGAGGTCTGTTGTACAGGATCTCAATGTCGCAGCTGCTGCACTCATCCACCCTCTGAGACTGCAGCCACTCGACGGTCTGTGCAAACATGCAGAGAGGATTATGATAAACAAAACTAGATTCCTGTGAATGATATCACACCAGCAGGTCCATAATTGTAAGCTTAATGTACAGAAACGCTGCATGACTCAAAAAAAGGTCAATTGGCAGAGAAACTGCTCTAATCAAGGGGAGCTTTCTGTGTTTGATTTTAATAAAACTCAAAGACAAATGTTTGATATTATGTCTGCTGAATGGATGTTTTTTTTTGAAAACCTGTAGTGGATCATGGTCATTGCCTTGAGGGTCATTACTGTTGCCAGAATCCGTCAGTTTTTTGTCTGTTTCTAGAATGGAGGTGGTGAGTAAATGCTGTCGTTGACAATATATGAATAAGATGCAGGCTGACTAATGCTGACATCTTAATTTAATATTCTCTAGCCCATTTATAACATCATTTTACTGGCATTTAAAGCTGATTAATGAGTTGCTTCATCGGCAAAAACACTAACCAGGAAATTCAGTTCCTGTAAGTAATTTGATCACACAGTATCTCTGTGTACTGATGAGCCGCCTGATTCACAAGTGTGGACAACAAATGCCGTAGAGTAATAAAAGTCTGCAGAAGCCCTGAGAGACAAGTGAGGAGAAAAAACCTGGTGCGAATTTTATGAGTCTGATTTGAAAAGTTTTTTTCTAACTAGGATTTTGCCAGGGTAATTTTTTTAAAGGTACTTTTTTAAATCTTTGTGGACAAAATATATATATATTCAGAGGCATCACCATGTACAGCTACTCACAATAACTGATATTAAAATGATAATATTGTTTGAACAATCCAGTGCAGAGGCCTTGTGGATCTTTTATCAGTTCATCTGGTTGCTGTTTTGCTATTCATTCAGCGTTATTGCTCTTTTTGTACACTTAGTACTGTTATGGTGACAGGCTCTCTCTCTCCCTCTCTGACTCCCTACACTAATATTTTGGGTGTAATTAATTTGACAAAAGGGAGGGAATTTATCAAATTCTTTGTAGATATTGTGAAAATATGTATGAAATGTTATTATTCATTTGGCCGAGATAATCATGTAGAGACAATCTGATGTTGTTGCAACATCCCTATTCTGGATAATTTCCCAAGTGCTTGTTGTAATGCTTCTTTCCGCCCCCGGAGGAAGAACTGCACCACTACATTACTGGGCTGTATCATGGTTACTACGGCTTTGCTTGGCAGCACCCACCCGCCCTACTCTGCTTCTGATAGGCTTACCCTGCTACCCTTCAATAACCCTCAACAATGACAATATCGTAGGGGTGCACTTCGCCCTTTTGTGGCCAAGGCAAGTATTACAACAGGGAAACTCATAAACATAAAAATCATCCTGACAAATGAACACAAATAAAATCAGAGTTAGATCAGACTTAGAAAATTGATTACCCAAGTTGCCTGTCAAAGTTTCTCTGTCTGTATTAATGCATGTTCCAAATGTATTGTAGGTGAGCACATAGTCTCCGTTTCCTCTCAGTGAACACAGCAGTTCAACGTTTTATCCGTACCTGATGCAGGAAGCTGTCTAACTCAGGAATTTTGATGTTCATACCAGCAGGATAAACAAATATCCCCTTCAGCCACTTGAGCCTGCAGGAGAAACAAAAAGGAAGGTGGGAGAGAAAAGGTCCAGTCTATGTTCTGCAGGAATTCATGTTTGAGTTGAGATTTAAAGTTTCTCACGTTTTTCTCTGTGGACACAGGAGAATGGTGCAGCACAGCACCAGCAAGATTGGAGTCAGTATCTTGGCCAAGTGAGCAGAGTCTAAGCGAGTCCAGGGCCTGTGCACTGGACATTTTAAAACTTTTATTCAACAGGGGAAAACAATAATAAAATCAATTGATAGTGTTGCATTGACAGGGTGTTATGGAGCTCACAGTTGGTTCCAGTCCTGACGGTGATACTTGCAGGTTGTCCAGGCCCTTCCTTAGTGAGAGCACTCACAGAGAAAGCGTACTCTTGGTTCTGCTGCAGACCATCGATGGTCACAGATTTCCTCTGAGATTCTGCCACCGTCACGTTAAACAGATCTGGATGTGCACAAGATTAATGCCTTGTTCCATCAGAATTTAAAAGTAACTAAAAAACAGGGTTTGAAATTGCCTCTAACGACCAAATGAATTATCATATTGTGGAACAGTCAAAGTTTTCCTCACGTGCAACATGACCCAGCTGTGTACCAGACGTTACTTCCTGCACTGTAACCAGGTAACCAGTCGTGAACGCTGGATGAGCCGGATCATCCACATCATAACGCCACTCCAGTGTCACAGATGAGGAAGTACTCTGAACTGGCTCAACCAGACTCGGGGACTGTACAAATTCTGAGGAAAAGGAGGTGGTTTTGAGGAAGGAACACAGAATTACTCAGAATTAACTTTCCCAACTTGTGTGGAACTACTGAGACCTTCTATGTGACGCCTGCATTGTTGTGCTGATGTAAGAATCTGCTGCTGACAGCAGCTGGCTGCTGTGTCTGTGTGTTTTTACGCTGATGTGGCGTTTGTGGTTATTTTCTTATCAAATTAAACCCAGTGTTCTGCTCACTAAATATAATTTGCATTGCCTTCTTGTCTCTGCTCCCCCATGCTTCATCCTCTCTGTGTATTAGACAAACAGGAAAGATGCACATCGATGACATCTGGAGGATGTTCTCATTTGAACCTCTGACGGAGACATCCTGTCTCGAACTTTAGCTGCCACACATTATTAAAAGTTTAATTTCTCACCATGTGCTGAAGACCTCATCTCTGCTACAGAGTCTCACTGGCCTGCCTGTTGAGGCACCAGTTCTGAGACATTTTAAACCCTTCTATTATGTGCACATTAGACCAGCAAACACCTCATAAACCTCAGGAAGAAATATTGTTTTATGGTCCCAAACACAAGACAGTAAGGCAGGCAGGAAGGGGTAATAAAAAGCAAGCTTTGTTAACGTAGAGCTGAATCCACAAAAAAATCGAGGGCAGGCAACAACACAAACACAGGCTGGGGCAAAGTGTACAGAGAAAAAGACCAAGACAGGAAGCGAAAATTAACTTTACATGAGGATAAAATCTGCTAAATAAAACAGGAAATGTCGACACTGAAAACCAGAACCACGGGAAATTGTTCTCACGTGTGCAAAAATACACAAACACACATTAACTTTAACACTCACTGAGCTCTTGTGAATATCCAGTCTGTGTCTCCAGTAGCCTGTGTCCATTTTCTGTGCATCCATAAATACTAAATGTGTACCTACAGCCTGCTTTGAAATCTCCTGCAAACAAAAAAAAAAAAAATGAAAGCCAATGTAAGTAAAACTTTAAGGACACACATACAGTGCCTGCTAAAGAAGATAAACTTACTAGCGGGTAGGAACAATGTGTTGCTCCCCTCTGGCACCTTCATCCACCTCAGAGTACAAGGCACTGCGTTTCCCAGAATGCACCACTCCACAGTATAGCCACAGGTGGTGCTGTCCTGCCCTTCCCAGGACAGGTTAAAACCAGAAGCTGTGCCGCTGCTGAACCTCTTCTCCACTGGGCGGATTCCTAGAGAGAGACGCATTCTGTCAGACTGTGGTGATCAGCCAGAAATGAAGCAGATACTATATTATATATTATAATATATATAATATATTATAATATATTATATATTTGCTTTTTGCTTTTTGCTTAATGATACAATTCTCCTTATTAAATAGTTAACAGTACGTCGTAGTCTGTCTTCTATTTGGTCTGTCTACTTTCACCTCTCAAACAAACGAACACGCCTGACAAATC
The DNA here is from genome assembly GCF_900880675.1 of Sparus aurata. Classification (NCBI taxonomy): domain Eukaryota; kingdom Metazoa; phylum Chordata; class Actinopteri; order Spariformes; family Sparidae; genus Sparus; species Sparus aurata. Next base: position 24,763,384 of record NC_044191.1, read on the forward strand.
CTAAATTCAACAAGCAGTTCAACAAAGAATAATCAGGAGTGGTGTTTTTAACTCCTGTTCCTGGGTCCCCCACCCTGCGTGTTTTAGAAGTTTCCCTGCCACAACACTCCTGCCTGGTAATGTGAATCGGGTGTGTTGACATAGGGTAATTCATCTCACTGTTACCCCAAGTTTCTTTGTCACACTGTATGACGATCGTGTAAAACAGCAGACAAACAGCTGATAGAGAGTGAGACACACAAGCTTCATAACAGCAAAAAACATTGTTTGAGGAAGTGATACTGCCAGGAAAGTGAGCTCAGTCATAGTGGGCTGATTCCACATGTGTTACTCACCTCCATCCTCTGTCTGCGGGATGGTGATGTGGGCAGTGAAGGTGACGGTGCAGCTGGTGCGGAGAACAGCCTGGACGCTGAAGTCGCACAGTCCTGGACCGATGGAGACCTCTGCCTGGGTCTGTCCACCATCCTTCCACTCTGTCCAGTTTTGACCATCCTGCGACCACTGAACTAAATAACCTTGGATGTTCGCAGTGGCAGCTGAGCCAGAGACATGCTGAGAACAAAGGTGTGGGGATATTTATTCCGTTAATTAAACCAGACAGAGTTTGTGTGCCGTGGCGCCAATAGATTAACCAAAGTAAAACCTGAGGAAAACAGAAAAGGTTAGAATCTTACTGGAGTCCAAAGTAGAGAAACTTGACGGCTGTTCGAGTCTGACTGCTCCTTTATTTTCCTCCATACATCCAAGGTCACCAATGGACCTGAAGAAAGACCGTGATAATCACAGGCATGAGAGATCATTTCACACCAGTACCGGTACACTTGTTTAGAGACCTGCAGATGAAACTTGTCTTGTTGGCTCTTTGACTGTTTACTGTTTTCTTGCCTGCTTAAAATACAGTTATATAAATAAAGAAAACACATTGAGGGAGGAAAAATGTACTTTTCCAGTGGGTTGTGTGTGGGTTGTTTGATATCATGCCATCACGATGTCCTGCTTTAGTTTTGTTTTAGCCTGAAAGAAGCTTAATTATTTTGGTCTTGGTTTATCTGAGTATGTTCCCTGTATACATCATCCTATCCTGGTAACACTCACAGGTTGTGAAGGGTATGGGCTGTGTCCACTCTCCCCAGAGCCTGCCATTGACAGAGCAGCGTACCCTGGTGAAGTAGCGGGTGCTGGGAAGCAGAGGTTCCAGTTTGGCTGTGCAGGGCCCTCTCACACTATTGCAGCTCAGCTGATACAAGCACACAGGGGGTTACCAAACAACACTGAAATGTCCAACAGCAGTAATTCTGCAGTCTGAATATTTTAGTTGAGCCGGTCACCTCGGTGGTGCTGCCCGGATCTGTTGTGACCTGACATAGGAGGTTCGGACGGGTCAGCTTCCCCTGTACGATCCAGGACACAGTGGTGTCCATCACCCCGAGGCTCACTCTGTCCCACTCCACAACGGGACGCACTGACGGCAACACATACATGAAATCCACAGATATGATTAACACACAGCGTTATTAGACACATATCTAATTTAAGGGCAGATTAAATTCATGTGTGCATGGTGCTTCCATCTTTGGGCCTTTGTTTTCGTGACCTCTGACCTCTGTCAGAGATGTTGAAGCTGTGGCTCTCTGTTTCCTCTCCCAGCGGGTCCTTCACCACCACCCTGATGTTGTATTCCTCCAACTGTTGGACGGCTGGGAAAATACAAGACGACGGCTTGCAGTTGATGGGTGCCCGGTCTGAGTTCCTGTGTTTTCAACAACAAAGAACGGACATCTGAACATGATGCCTGCTGCCCCAGAAATACTTTTCCAAATAAGCTTAAACTGTGGAAAGAAGCAGCTGTAAAACTCTTGATAAGATTTGAAAGCATGAAAAGCCCTGCAAGCTGACTATTTTCACAAACAGAATTTTAGCCACTTGCTTTGATAACATTTGTAAAGTCTAGAGAAGATACGGGTAATTTTTAGCAGCTGTAATAAGAATCTGATGCAGAAACACTCTGGGAGGTGCCCACTCAGGCCTGTAAGAGCTGACCAATCAGAGCAGACATGACTCTTTGGGAGGGAGGCCTTAAAGAGACAGGCTGTTCTTTCGGGTAGACAACCAAGAACATGGGGCCTTTAAATAAATACTAATATCGGCATCAAAGAAATCCTGAGTCCTGGATGCACAGTGGTTCCAACATTGAAGCTGAGAAACTAATTATTAATAATAACTAATAATAATTAAGTAAGTGTGTAGACATGGCAGTATCAGAGCGAGCTGGAAGGTCAGCTGGAAGGCCAGTATTCACAAAAACACTTCCATCTACAGCTGACATCTTCCATGTTTGGTTAATAAGCATCTTACTCTATGTGGAGGGTGATTGTTTGCTTGTTGAGTTCGTGCAGGTGTTGTTCTCGGCCTGAATCCCAGGTACAGTAAACAGCGGTCATGTCTGTGGTCACACAGCTGAGGTCTTTGGGCTTCTGAGGAGGAACTACAGCACACACACACGCCCAGTGCATATCTAAGGGTTCTTTGTAAAATAATATTAAAAGAATGTAAATAAGAATAATTGAAACTTACAGCTGACGTAGTTCCAGATACGACTCTTCTCGCCTGTTGAATCTCTGCAGCTGAGCGTCAGACCTTTGATGGGTCTGTTTGGGATGGTCAGGTTGACCACAGTGATAGCCTTGACCCCGGCTCCAACACTGATAAGAGTGTGCTGCTCGTTATCGAAGGTTATGTTGGTAATATCGAGTCCTCTTGGGGGAACACAGCAGAACATGGCACTGGTGCCCTCTATCAGCACCCTCTGGGATGGGAACATCTGGGTCTTAGCCTCTGCCTGGACTCCTGCAGGTCACAGAGTAGAGTTCAGTCTCAACTAGCGGCGTGTACAAGCAGGGATGCTGTAATTAACTGCTTGTCTATGATGCCTTTTGAATCATCAAAACCAAGGCTGGGCCAGGTACTTTGAAATGTAGTTAAATACTAAGTGTATATCACATACTTACTACTTATTTTCCCTCCGTACTGCTGTGTTACCTGCATATTTATCCAAAGGGGAATCAATAAAGGATATATCTTAATCAAAAAGCAAACTGTGCAAAAATCTGATTGCAATGCCACCACAGATTCTGAAAAACGATGTGATCCATCCAAACGTATTGTGGCCAGGCTTTGTTGAATGATGAGCATTGCAACGTACATTTGAAATGATTGCAATAGACCTGCAGCAGTTGAGCAACACTGATGTAAAGATTGTTGAAAGGGAAGATAAAACAGATGGAGGCCTCCCTCATACTGATAAAACAGAAACTGGTGCCTCTTTGATGTCATGATCTTATCAGTGAAACTGTGAGAAACGGATCTGTTTTCTGCCTGTTTGGTTCAGCTGTACTCGTGCACATAAAAAGTGCAAATAGGAGTCACAGTGCAGCAGCAGCATCTCACCTTCATTGGTCCTCCAGCTGCTCCACGGACTTGAGGCAGACTGGTTATAGAGACGTCGTATCCTGACTGAGTGATCGACACACTCCAGAGGCAGATCGGAGGTCCACGTCCACGTGTATTCGCCTGAATCCAAGGAAAGTAAACTCACATTTCTCTGGATTAAAAACAAGGAAAAAATAGTAGTTTATCAGCATAGTAAATGCAGTCAAAAGTGGAATTATCAATACTATAAAGTCATTGAAATGCAACTACATACTCTAAACAGCAGCAAATATAGACAGCAGTACTCACACTGTAAATAATGGTGTGGTTTTCAGCGCGGCCGATCTGGATCTCATAAACGTCGCCCACTAACCCACTGTGGTTTACCAGCCAGCTCACCATGAGGGTTTGCCTGTCACTGATAGCCTGCAGATGACTGATGCTCGGCCTCGGCGGCTGCCAAACTGACACACGGTGCAACTTAATGCATTTTGAGCTTTACAGCATATTTGAAGAGTTAAATAAAAAATGGAGAATTAAAGTGAATCAAACTCACCACTTTCTGAGCAAAATCCACTCCAACCGTCAAAAAATATCAGATAAAATCCGAGCAGGTTCACCAAGACTATTCTGAAACGTCTCATCCTCCTGATCAAGGCAGAATGAGTGTGAAGCGGTGGTCATGCACTGCACACACTAACTGAAAGTCTCATGAGTCAGTGGGTAATGGCAGCTTGCTGACTATTACTGCATAAGCATTGCGTAATAATAATAGACAAGCCCATGAGCGGTGTGTGTGATGATAAAAGTGATGGTTTGCAAAAGTAAAAACAACTAAAACACTGTTCGCCACAATAATTTTTATATACAGCACAATATCAATATGGCACATCACAGGTCAGATTACAAGGTTACAAGGGAACACGTATCAAACAGAATATCATTAATGTCGACAGTGCATGAAGCAATTTACACACAATAAATTATCAGACGAAGAGGTGAACAGAAGACATTCTTTACACAAATCACTTACAGTATCAGATAACAAGATTTTTTGGCACTTAAGTGAGAAAAATAATAACAGGAAAATAAGTTCCTCTTCCAACATAGTGTGCATAGGTAGCCTTTCCATAAAACTATACATATATTTAATATTATACAATAATGTCAGTATATTTCTGTGTCTTTAAGATGCTCACAATCCCTTATAAATATTAATTAAAATCACGTAGCACTCTATACATAGTTTGGGGGAAGGGCTCGATTGGCTTCTCAAATATTTTCTTTTAAGTGCTCAAATAACAGCAACACACACTTCTGTCCTGATTTCCTGCAACTTTAGGTCCAAGTGTTTGGGGCACAAAAGCACCTCTGCCATCGAACAAGTGCAACTGCTAAAAAAAAAAATAAAAAAAATTGTAGAAGTAAAACACGGGGAGTACAAGTATAAAAGCTGTTTTATAAAGAATTTCTCTGCTAAAAGGCACGATGGTTTCATCACACAGGAAGAAAAATGATTCATGGCCGCCACGTACACCGATAAAGGCACGTACACTGTATCTGTGGAGACTTCCGCCCTGCAACTATTCCCCTTACATTCAGTTCTTAATTCAATGTGTAACCATCACATTACGATGGGTGCAACAGGTACATACACAAACACATAAAAAGCAACAGATATATATCATTGTCGGTCCAGTTTTATGTCAGGCAGCTTGCATTGATCGTTTCTTGGTAACGATTTTCAGAGATAAACGATGTTCTCCTCGCCTGCCTCCTCCCCGTTCTGTCCTTCAAGGGAGAGGTAAGCCTGCTGGGGGAGGAGGGGGGTGAGGGAGGGAGACGAGGAGTAGTCGTCCTCAAAAAGTCCTGTGACCTCTGACCTCCAGGGACCTGCCCGTCGCCTGTCCAACGATGGACTGAAGTCTGCTAGAAAGAGAATGACAGAAAAAAAACAAAAGATCGAACTTGAATGTCATTGATCAATGTGGTTGCATGTCTTTTTATGCTGTTCAGAAACCTCATTACAGAAACTTCCTACTGAATCTAAGTTTAGGACGAGACTTAGGGAGGGATTGTGGGAGGAACTTACTGTTGTTGGTCCTTTGTGGCTGTGTGGTGACCCTGCTGCTGAAGGGGTGGAGGGAGTCATTCAGAGGTTGGGTGCAGCTGTGGCTGTTACTGTAGTTTGGGTATGTGTGACCGTCCGGAGGGTGTTTGCTGTGAGCCTGGCTCAGCAGGGTGTTGAGGCTGTTGTAGAGGCTGGCACTGAGGCCATGGTTGGCGGTGTAGCTGGAGCTGTGCAGAGGGCCGTCTGGGTTCTTCCTCGGCACAGAGAGCAGCTGGTGCTGGTTGTTGTTGGCGGGCTGGTGGAGGTGGTTCTGCTGGAGGGAGGCGAGTAAAGCCGTCTCGTTCTCATACACTGAGCAGCTTCCATCCAGGCTGCCAGAGCGGCTGTGGTTGGACACCTGGGAGATTGAAACATAATTAAAAAGCATCAGAGCAGGGGCGCCGTTTAGCTCAGTGGGTAGAGTGGGCATCCCATGTGCAGAGGCTTTGTCCTCGCTGCAGTGGCCCGGGGTTCGAGTCCCAGCCTGGGGCCCTTTGCTGCATGTCACTCCCCCTCTCTCTTAACCTGTTTCCTGTCTTATATATATATATTTATTAGGGCCGGTACTTTAACGCGTTAATTACGATTAATTAATTACACAAAAAATAACGCGTTAAAAAAATTTACGCATTTTAATCGCACTCATTTTTGCACCGCGGAACGTTTCTCACTGGATGAGTTTCAGGGGTACCGATTATACTGGAGCACCAGCTAACGTTCATGCATAGCGTTCATGACTTCAGACAACAACAATGAACGAAGAAGCAGATGAGACCGCTCTGGTTGGCCCCGTGGATGGGAAATTTTGTTTTAAAAAGCGGACGGATGGCAGCGTAGATAAGAGCACGGTTGTGTGCAAATTATGCAAGAAGGAGTTCGCGTATCACCGCAGCATAGCCAGACTCAGATATCACCTAAATGCTAAGCAACTATTTATTATGTTGTTGTTGCAACTGGCACTTTATGTTGAACTGTTTATTGTTTTGGCCAAGGTTATCTACAGAGAGTTGGACTGAAATTGATTTGTTTAGATCAGCTGTTGGTAAAGTCTGTTATGGCCTCTGAAGATAGATGTTTTCTAATAGTCAGGGTTTCCAATGTTCTGAATGTACTTGAAAGTATTGTGTTTTACTTAAAAAACAGTGTTATAAGTGTTATAGTTTACAGAAGGTCTACCTACCTATAGGCTACCTGAATCTCTGAAATGTATTCCTAAATAAGCTATTGCTACACTTTATGGCAAAAATTGCACTGGTCTGTTGGTCTTGAAAAAATAAATAAACAATGTTTTGTTGCTTAAGCTTCTGTATTCAGTCATTATTCAATGGTATACTAAAATCCATATGAAAAAAATTGCTTCTCACTTCTCAGGTCAAATATTTATATGCGATTAAAATGCGATTAATTTCGATTAATTAATTACAAAGCCTCTGATTAATTCGATTAATTTTTTTAATCGAGTCCCGGCCCTAATATTTATACTTAAAACAAAAAAACATCAGAGCGGACATTTTCATCTTCACACCACTTACTCCTAACCTTCTCAGCATGCCTGTCTCTGCTCCCTCCTTCCTTTTCTTACCTTGTATCCATCCAGTGGTATCGTAACAGGCAGGCTGCTCTGGCGGTTGTGCCTCCAGCTCTGCAGTAGCCTCTGCTGGGCTTCAATCTTCTCCTTCTCCCTCTCCACACTCCTCTGGCCCTCCCTCAGTCGCTCCAGATTTTGCTGATATTCCAGCAGCTGAGCCTCCAGCTCCTCGCGCTCGCAGCGTAGTCGCTCGGCCTCCAGGAGGCACTGCTGCTCTCGCTGCTCCAGCATGTTCTCCTGCTCACTCTAGAAACAGGTATGGAAGATGTACATCAGAGTGCAACCACTTATTATCTCTTCAGAGATCGGGTGCAGCTGTAGTTGTTACTGTAGTTTTGGGTATGTGTGACAGTCTGGAGGTTGTTTGCTGTGTGCCTTATGATTTCTAGTTTCTACAGTACGATTGCGGTGACTTTGAACAGTTTGTTTTACAGAGTATTAGATTTGAAACAGTTCACAGTTTTATGTAGAGTATTTTGCAATTACAAGAAACCAGATTATGTACAAGCAGAAAGTCCCACCCATGTTAAGGAAAGGAAAAGGATGTTATAACATTTTATCACAAAACACCATCTGAACTTCACTGGACAGGAAATACTAAAAATAACTTGGAGAGGTGAATTCACAGGTTACAGTTTCTGATGATCTGTGACAGCCTCCACTTTTTATTTCATGGAAATCGAATTATAATCTGTATGACTCTTTATTATCTAGTCAAGGGGAAAGCCTCTTCAAATGGTGGTGTTTTTAAAGTTTTCTAACTAGAAGATGGATTTGGATGTGATATCAGAAACTAGAACAGACATACAGGTAAGGCCTTAGTAAAGACAAGATTTCACTGAGACAGCTGAGAGAAAATCAGCATTAGGTTTACCTGTTGTTTCTCTCTGGCCAGACACTCTTTGTCCCAGCGCTGCTGCTCCTGTTTCAGCTTCACGTGGAGTTTCTGCACCTCATCCACCTCTTCTTTCTTCCTCTCCACACCCTTCTTTTCTACCTCCTCTTTCTTCTTATCAATGCTCCTCTGCCTCTCCTGCTCCTGGATAACCACAGAAACTGGTTTAATCCTTTCTGTCATTACTTAAAAAAAAGACAGCTTAAGTCTTTATTTCATTTATTTCAACATGATTATCATGAGACTGATACCAGACTGTTTTGGAGGGAAGTGAGCGTCCGGAGCTGCGGTCTTTCTCCTTCCAGGAGAAGGAGTTTCTGGACTTCATGGCAGCTGTCCTGGAGGGTAACAGCAGCCTGCCAACACAAGGAGGAGACAACTGATCACACAATGTAACTTAATCATTGTCAATTTAGAGATGGGGGGACCTATTGATGAGCCATTATTTTGATAATTGAATCTGAATCATTTTGAAACCCCTAAAAATCTATTTTAATGTACATTTCTAAAAAGTTGTAAACATAAAACTTAAAAAAGGAAATTAAATGGACTAAAACACAGTTATTATAGACAAATTATATATTTGCTATTCAGCTAAATGAAAACTTGACTGTTTTGTTTTCTAATATAATACATAACAAAATATCTATCATTATTTTGTATATTTTTATTTATTTATTTTATTTATTTGTTTATTCGGACATGTTAAAAACAAAATAAGACAATAAAATAAATTTAAAAAAAAAATACAAATAAAAATAATAATAATAATAATAATAATAATAATAATACAAAAACAAACAAGCTTTGAAAACATCAGGTATACAGCAAATCATTAAATCCCACCAGAAAAAAGCAAACAAATATTTCATGTCCGAAAAGGAGCAGATTTTTTTAAAATCTATATTTCATTTTTTAACTTTATAATCATTCTTGTGAAATCAAAAATTCAGATCACATAAATAATAAATAAAATGTACTTAAGTAACAAAACAACCTACGCATCCTATTCCATCCGGTATCCATTCAGTATATTGTCTTTGAACATTCGTTTGAACTTGAATATAATGAATATAATGTGAATCCTGCCCTTTCACAAAGCCAAAAATCCACTTGTGCCTTCAATCACAGATGTGAAACCTGCTCACCTGCAGACTATAGAGAAGCTGAGTCAGACTCTGGACGCTCTCTGCAACCTGCAGAAAACTGTGTTACTACAGAGGAACAGTAGTACATATAAATGTTATAAACACTGCTCATGGGGAAGTACAGCAGTCAAACCTTTAGCAATGTCCCTTTGTTGTCTCCTCTTCTCAGCTCGACAGCAGAGCTCCACAGTGCACTGTCCAGCCCCGTCAGCTCGCTGTCTGATCCAAGAGAGGTGGAGCTCATACTGAGTGTGCTCAGATAATCCGCTGTGGCAACATGAACAGGAAAGAGGGCCCAGGTCAGTGTTACTGCTTGGCCTGCACATATTTGAGGACTTCAGTTCACCAATATTGAAGTAGTATCGTCACAAAATGACTTTCAGATATTAAATGTATGTTTGTGACTCACGTTCAGAGGGAGACTCCTGGATGCTGCTGCCGTGGCTGTTGTAGCTGCAGCCCTCTGGTCCTCGGACAGGAGAGCTTTGACTTTGTACAGAGAGGGCATCTCGAGCCTGCAGGATGGTGATCAGGTTCTCTGCTGCAGAAGACATATATCAATAATAAAACTCATGAACAATACTTCTGTAAACAATTCTTGCTATCAAATGCTATCCATGACAACAACATAAACCTACAGTATACCATATCACTTATATGTTGTATGTTGTTTTTCCTCCAGATCCTTTTTTTTTTTGTTATAAAATTGATATACATTTTTAATTAAAACAAAAGTCCAATTTCTATTTGTTACGGAGCAGTGCCGATTTTAGTTGACTTGACTTGACTTGACACTTGATTAAAAGTCTTGCACACTCTCACATCAGCTTTTTCTTATTCTAGTTCGCGCTGGGTTGAGCTTTGCAAGGACGTCACTAAACTCAACACACAGATAAGAATGATAAAGGCGCAAGTCATCCAGTCCCAAAAGACCTTTTTTTTATAGCAGATATGTTGACTTTATGAGAGACTCATGCAATTACCTAATAAAATGAATGATTGCACAGTTCACTTAAGTGTCCCTGGAAGCTCTAACACAGTTTGTACTCACTCCTTCAGCAGGGGACCTGAAAATTGCCAAAGTTAATGGCATGCAGCCATTGTTTATGTTTTAAGGTATTGCTGTGCTTTTCCTGCCGTGACCAGGATTTACTGACAGGAAAAAATTCAATTCAGCAACACAGTCCTAAAAAGTCATATGGCTATGGTTATGCACCAGGGGCTTTAAGTAATTGGATACAAATAGGTTAAGCGTAAACTTACTAAAAGACTTTGGATTGTAATGTGTGGAAACACTACTCAATGCAATGACTAAAAAGTCAGCCAGAATTGTGAATTCACGTTTGTTTTATATAAGTCAAGAATCATAATCATCATTAGACTATAAGTATGTTCCCGTACTGATGCAAGACTACAGCATTTGTAGCCACGCAGCAGCTTCTTTTACCTTCTCTGAGAGCAGCTGTGAGCAGTGCGGAGGCCTGTCGTGGCGCCTCGCTGTCTGTGTCAGGTTGTACCAGCAGATGGCGATGTGGTACAGGTTCTGGCGAGCGGAGGGTTAACTCTGTGAGCTCGGCATAGAGCTGTAACTTCTCCTCCAGACTGTTGCAGATTTGCTGGTCCTGACCCAACAGTGTCTCTACACAAAACAAACACAAAGATAAGGATTTCCTCATTGCTCCATGAGATGATAATGATGATGATGATGATGATGATGATGATGATGATGATGACGATAAACTGATTAAATGTTGTGAAAACCTGAGAGTTACCTTGGAACTTTGTTATCTTCTGAACTCTCACTTCTGCCGCACGTCTGGCCTCCTCTGTCTCAGCACTCCGCTCCTCCTCTTCTTCTTCCTCAGGACAACTGCCAGGTGGACCAGTAGGTTAGATAATGAGTAACACACACACATGCACACGTTAACCAGACACAGATTTTGAATAGAAGAACAGACAAACACTGTGGACTTGACACACACACACCTCTCTACAGCTTGTCGTATGTGCCTCATCCACGCATTCCTCTCGTCTCTGGTGTTGGTGTGAACTTCGTACATCTCTGGTCCCACTGAGGAGGCGGAGATAAGGAACATCCCTCGCTCCTCATTGGCTACTTCCCTCACAATGAGCTTCTGCAGAGGGATAACAGGAGGCTTCTGGTCCTGAAAAAGCAGATATAACCCATGAAAATGAGTTAAAGGATGGAGAGAAAGTAACAGAGAGCTGGACACAAGGTGTTCTTCAGTTGAAGCTTACCACAGCAGCAAATACAAAGCGCTGATCTTTCTCTTGTAGGAAAACCAGAACATCGGTAAGCAGGAGAGCCAAGGTGTCTACAAAAAGAAGACAACAAATACATGTAGGTTGGAAATCTCATAAACTCAAAGGATCTTGTGGTGCAGATGACCTCTCACACACCTTTTAGACGTCCCGTGGCAGTCTTCCAGTAGACCAATCCTTTATGTCGTAGATCCCTGTGTTTGCTATCCAGGTCCTGTTTCCGAAACACTTTGTCGTTCTTTAGCTTGGCAAAGCTCTTGTTCTCAAGCCGAGCCAGCACTTCCTGCAGCTCCTGACACTTCTCATACTTACTGACAGTCAGGTCGACCGCAGTGATGATGTCACGGATCTGAGCCAGGGCACTCGACAGGTCGGAGTGGTCCTGACTTCCTTCTGTGGGGAAAATGAGGTAACACAGAGGACATATTAAAATAATACTTTGCACTGTACGAAACACTGTTTTCCAATCAGAAAGCACTCAAAGTACACACACAATATGTGTTCCACAGAATATGTAACAGAGTTAGTAGTTGCATATTTTCATGATTTTGTTTAGGACACAATCAAGCTGACATACCCTGAGTGTACTGTAATATCCTCTCCAGCAGCACTGGGTACTTGGTGATGCGCTGAGTGACCAGCAGGATGAATTCTGGCACCCCTCTCCGTCTGACCAGAGAATTATTGCTCTGTTGCTGTAAGCAGAGAAGTAAACACCACAATGACGACCTGTATCATAAGACATTTCATTTCAGAACCTTTATGTTAAACGCACAGGAGTTTCTCCTGGTTGCAGGAGCTTACTTTGACGAAGTTTTGCAGTTTTTTGTTTTGTTGCTGCAGCTCTTTGAAGACATTGACAGCCTCGGTGTGATGGCTACAGAACTCTCCATACACCTGCTTCATCTTCTCTGCATTTTCATCTGAGAACTGGGAAAGAGGCCATAAGACACTGACTATTGAACATGTTTCTGTGTATTCATGTGCATGAATGTGCACATTCACCAACCTGCTGAAGCAGTACATCTCCAATCTGATGGATGAGGTAATTTCGGGGGTTCTCAGGTTGGGTTGCAGCCTGTCGGCGTTCCTGCAGGGCTCCAAAGAGGTTTCTGTGAAAGAGCAGGAGGGGGTCCAAGCAGGGGAAGATCCGGGCCACACTGTCCCAGTTGAGCTGCAGCTCCTCAAGCATGCCTCTCCTGAAGACCTCTGACATGACAGTCAGGGTTTGTATGTGGTGCAGCTCTGTCTGCATCAGCTCTATATTGGGGTATTGAGAGTGGATTAGGGGCACTGAAATAAAAGCGCATGTTTACAGGTGCAGATGGTGGAAATGATGTCACTGATTGAAATAAACTTCTGTGAACAATGATGTTACCCTGGCAAGCCAATGTTTGGCTGAATCCCAGTGGAACCACAAAAGGTAAAAGTGGCTTGTTAATGGCTTCAGTAGCTAATTTCAACAAATTCCTCCAAAATAAGACATTTGTGTAATAGATCTGCCACGTGCGATTCCAACTTGGCAGTTTGCACAGTATGTCTGCCAGCTAGCAGAGCTTTTTTTAGTCATTTTGATCAAGTCCAAGCCAAGTCTCAAGTCTACATCTCTGCTAGAAAGCTATTACTGTAGCCTGAGTACTGAAAAAGTGGTTCTTTGGTTACACCCACTGAGGTTTGACTCAATTAATGGGATCTTCTTTACAATTACAGACGCAGTATGCACAGCATATAATATAAAAAACTGTGTTAAGAAGAGCTGTCCCACCATAAATAACATCCTGTCGTTTAACAGTGCGCCTGTCGTGTTGCCTGCAAAAGTCGGGACCGACCGCCAGACTCCAGGACTCCACCTCAAGTCCAAACAGGTCAGCTGAAAGGTCGCTCAGTAGAGAAGCAGCAACAGCATCTGCAGGAACAAAAACACAATCCACTGTATACTTATTCTCAATTTCATATGTGTGTAGGCATGACAGATTATGATGTAAGCTTGTCTTTCTCACCCTGTGCAGTGATCGGCGGCTCTGTTGACGGGGGAGTCGCTGTGACTGGAGTTCCCTCGTCAGACAATGAGCTGTTCGTGAAAGCTGTCCCACTGCACTCACTGTCTGCTCCTGCTGCATCACTCAGTCGTCTGTGCAAAACACAATACGTTAGACCTGAACATGGACATTTTTTAAGATGAAGGAAGGGTTTAATTACTTAAAGGGACATTTTACCACAAAATCAGAAACATATATTTTTCCTCTTCCCTATAGTGCTATTTATCCATCAAGATTTGTTTTGGTGTGACATGTTGTACATCTACTTATGGACAAGAGCTTTGCGCTAATGACAGCATGGGATGTAACAATAATGGCATCCTCCTTGGCTAGGCTGTAATGTTAGCTTGGATATCTGGCCTTTCATTCATGAGCTGATGCAGCCAGTGGGTGTAGTTTGGTGGAAAGAAAACCGTTCCAACATTACAACTGCTCACAACAGCTTGTTTGGTTTATCTTGAGTAACTGGGTAAAGATATCTGAAAAGAGAGGAGTTTTTTAAATACAAATATTGGGACTTTGAGCACGAGTACCATCAAGTTCCATCTTACTGGAGAGAGGGAACACATCTCAACAGCCGATATCTCCAGAACTCAGTGACTCACACCAAAACAATCTAGATGGATAAACAGATTAAACGTTTCCACAGTTTGGAGTCTGAAGTCGAATTGACCGACACAAAAACTCACTGAAATCTCAAATAATGAATTTAGCTTAAAGTTAAAAGTAGAGTATGTTGACCTGAAGAGTTAAATATGGTCACATTAAAAATGTAACAAACATCCCCCTGATGTATTCGTTTATGTACAGTAGTAACAGTGCCATCCTACCTGCTGTCTATAGAGATGGAGAGGCTTTTGCAGAGTGGGGCGACTGTTTCTTTCTTCTCTCTGGTCATGGTGGGAAGTGAAGCGGAAGAGGAGAAACTGGCTGGAGAGTTGTCTTTCACAGAGGCTGGAGGGGAGACAAGGACAAGGAGCAGGAAGAGGAGTCAGTCAAACCTTGGAGGCTTTCCCGTTCTACAAATAAATACTTTGACTGTCTGTTTTGTGTTCAGATGCTTTGTTTATATCTTTGATTGTAACTGTAACTGAATTATAGGGCTGCGAGGAGGTCTGCGTTTCCCATCCTTTGTTATGTGACTGGACACTGACCCTACAGCTGTGACGACAATTAGCAACTGAAGCCAACTGGGTTTGACTGCGTCACCTTTGTCAGACATCCAATGCTCAATACATCAATAACTAAAATGATCCTGTAGATATAAGAGAAACACTCAACCTCTGTACTTGTGCACAAACACACACATAAACACAGTCCAGGCCAGATCCCCCGCTGAGATGGATTAAAATTTAACTTTTTTCCCTACCAGGGAAAGAACAACAGGGAAGAGAGGGAGTGGGGGTCTACTACAGGAGAAATTAGGGAGGACAGGTAAGAACTTAATCAAAGACTAAGGGAGGACAGTACGAGGGGGGCGGCATGCCGTAATTTCGGACTCACTCTGTGGGAGAGACAAGGCCTTGCTTTTCATCAGCAGCGCATTCCTTTCCTGCGGCTTCTGAGGAAACACATAATCATATTAACATCAACAGCTGTAAATCATCCTTGTGTTTCAAATATCAGATTGTTAGGATTGTAACCCAACAAATTCATTCAATACCGGAGGCTATTTATGCCGAGAGTAGAACATCAAAGAGCTGCCCCCTCAGATACTCTCGTTATACATCATCAGTTTGTGATGTTTGTCACATAACGGGAGTTCCTCTGTCACCAAGTGTTGGAATTTACTCTTCCTGTTGTACCCACTTCCTCCCAACCTGTCTCAGCTAACTGATTTATTTATTTTGTTGGTATTTAGCCTTTGTTAGGTGGCAAAACTGAGTGAGAGAGGAATCACAGTTACAGACATCAAGCTCAAATAATGCTACATACTTCCTTTTCCATAATGCCATGTATGGCATCTTTTTGTTCAACCCTTTCTGTTACAAATGTGTAGTCTCTGCAGTCTGTTTTTGGTTTCAAAAATTAATAAACCTAATAAAGGCTCAAAAGACATAATTCATCTGTTTGCATACTGACCTGTATGCATACATTGGTAGAATGCACCTTTAATGTCTCCCTGAGAGATTGTCTGTCTTGTGAAATGATGCAGTATTTTAATAGAAGCTCAATGCGAGTCTTTGATTCCTACAAATAACTCAAACTGACTGAGTATTGTTTGTACTTTGGCTGTTATCCATGACAACAAGTAGCCAGAGACATTCATCGTCTGTCCCCAGCAGCTGTTTTTAATGTTTGTAAAGTAATTTAGAGTAAGTACCATTACTTGAAATCATGTTGGATTTGAGTTCACATGAGTTGCATGGTGTTGGCAATTACCTTCCCACAGGCTGTGACAGACTCCCGACAGTTTTTATGGACATTCAGGAAACAGTCTACAGACAAAGGCAGATGAAATACAGGTTAGTTTTTATGAGTTAACTGATAGTAAACAAAATTAACACATCGCTGAGGTCAGTGTCCAGATGGCTGTCAAACAGCCCTGCTCCTCGTGATCCATGCTGACTTCACATCATCTGCTAAACAAAACATCATGGCAGCACGTGCAAGGAGATTTACAAAAACCCTAAACAGTTCTACCACCACAGACATAAAATTACAACAGCACTGACAGTACGGCACTTACTGGAGCACTGCAACAGCTCCTTCCCAGAAACAGACTTATCACAGGCCACACAGAGAGCAGGACCAGATGGAGACACGGGAACAAACTGGTGTCCGTTAGCGGCTCCTGACTTCTCCTTTCCCTCCTTCATCTCTTTCCCCTTCACCTGCAACATGAGTCATAGATATTTTAAACTCACTCATTCATCTGACGTTTACTGCAGTTAATGCCACAACATGTGAACCACCATAGTAGAAATAACATGACTCTGAGCAGCAGGCAGGAAGAACTTCTTGCTGAAACACACCTGCTAAAGTGCCGCTAGTGGAGATAAAGAGGCCTCTGAGTGAGCTTCTCTGTTTACTTTGTTAAGGTCCATGGAGACTGGCTGCTGTTGTGGGGGATCCCTCTGTGTACGTGTGTGATAGTGCAGTGTTTATTTTCTCATCAAACTTAACAAGGAAGTCTAAGAGTGCGTGTTTGTTTTTTGACTGTTCATGTGCATCGCTTGTCTGTGCATACATGGAAACATGTACTTGAACAGACGCGCACGTGTTTATGAAATCAAAAATATACTATGGAATGTGTTTTGGGTCCTCACGCTGAGTGGAGGGGGGTCTACGCATTATGTAAGAGGATATTTTCACTGTGTCCCGTTGCTAAGGCCATAAGAGAGGGGATTTTTTTCCCTGGCCAAATAAAGGCAGTGTGCATAGACAATGGCTCCCCAGCACAGGAATCCTGACCTGGCCTGTCTGAAAGGTGGTAAACCTTTTACTGCGCTACTCCGGGAGGCCTTTTAGCTCTGGATTTCTTATATAAAGTTCAACTTAAGGGATTCAAGCATGCAGGGGAAACATTAGCCAGCAGGAATCATATTTTCCACTGTGTTGCCTCACCTTGGTCTTGTTACGAGTGCTCGACATCCTGCTCTTGAGGAAGCTGAAGGTCCGGCTTACTTTGTACTTCTCAGACTCGACCTTAGACGGGATTATGTATTTGTCCCACTCCTCATCCTCGATCCTGTTTAGGTGTGAATATTTTAGTCAACAATCATCACAGCTTCTCCTTTTACTTTGGTCAGTGGAAGACTGTAGCATTCAGGCCCAACATGCACACTCTTGATAAAACTAAATTTTACTTTACTACTTTTAACATTCAAGAGGAGCTGGATTGGTGTCATGCTGGAAAGAAAGAATGTCCAGACAGTCTTCCAGGACCCCCAGTCTACAGACTATTACTCTTAACAACATGCTTGGCATGCTTGGAAGTCATTATGGACTCTAGTGGGTTCTATTTATAGTGTGACCTTGTCAAGATGCAATTAATAACGTGTCAACTATTGACAGCAACTTATGCTTGTTACACTAAACATTCTTGGTCAACAGTGACAAAACATACAGAAGAGAAACATGCAATGTCACATGAAACCTATACTATGTCCAGAAGTGTTAACATAATCTGCTGCTGAAAGTTCATACATGACCACATACAGCTGCAGAGAATCCATGTGGTTAATGGATGAGTTGGGGAGTGGTTTCACAACAGGGGTTAGAATGAGTTAAGCCACACATGCATGGCTGTGAGGCCATTTTGGTGAAAAACATACTCTTTGAGGAACTCTGTGAGGGTGAGATGTTGGAGTGATGCGCTGCTCTCCTCCTCTGCTGACTGGGCCCGCTTACGGAAACCCAAAACCCTGCATGGATAATACACACCTCAGACCAGGTTTGTGTGTTTGGGCTCATCAGGAGACATCAACATCACCTAAGATTAGAGTCTACAAACCATTTCCTGACTCAGTAAGTGTGTATGGAAATGGAGGATGACTACAGGTTTTACATGTGGATAGTCACATAGATGTTGTTTAGGTAAAATATATAATGTAGTAGCCAATTGCTTAAAAGCATACTTTGTAGAATATGGCCAGAATTCAAAGATAGTTCCAAAAACATAGGAGGCAGCATATCCACAGGGTTACCGACAACTGCTGCTCTTTGCTAGCTACCTTTGGCGAATTATCTCCTGGCTCAGTTAGCTGTGGAGCCAGAGGCCTAATACGATGTATCAACTATACAAAGCTTCCAAGAATGACTCAGGTCAGTTTGAGAGCAGGAGATACATTACAGAGGTGATTTACAGCGGCTCTGATCAAGGCTCTGACTTCAGGATTGACAAGACATGGCAGGCGGGGACAGTAGAGGCATGGAACGGGAGGGAAGCAACAAATGTGTATATATATCAGTTTAGTAAGGAAAACAGAAGTACTTTGTCCCTTGAGATTTTGGGACTTTGTTTTGCTCATTAAACACAACTGAAACTACAACTCTGCGACATAGCACATTGACTACATAGACTACATGGGCACCTTTGATAATGTTAATCTTTATAATGTTTTATACAAAAATTCTGGCCGTATCTTACAAATTGCTCCTATAAGGCAGAGGCAAAATTCTAGGGATATTGACATTGTGAGGGACGAAATGGTCGGTGAGTTTGTTCAGGCTAGTGTTGTAGTATTAATATGAAATATTCTAATGCAATAATCTAATGATTTAACATGATAATCTAATTGCCTATTATGATATTCTGAAATGTTTCCTCTGTTAGCAATGCATGGTTATTAGCAAAATGTATTAGCACGTGATACATTTACGAGGCAGTGGGATGAAATCAGCTGTAAAATGAATATGGATGATGGTAGATATGAAATGACAGCAAAATAAGTCACATGTCATGATTGTCAAGCAAATGTTAATTCAGTACACCTGTGATCTATAAGCAGGACACATACTACAATATGTACACAAAGCAAATTAAATATCATTGATGTTGCTGAGGTCTGGAGTCCCGGAACAGCCTGAGTTTTGTTGTTTACTCAGGGTTATTTTGAGGTTGCAATCAGAGCGTATTCTGGCCCCTGTTCTTGCTACAGGAAGTATGTCACATCCTGCACGCTCAGACCCCAACCACAAGCTTTATACTGGGAATACACATACTGGTCAACACTGATGCCTAAAAAAAGGGAGGAACATGTGAGCACAGTTGAGTGTAATGCTCATGAAATGACATTAGTTTTACCTCTTTTCTCTGGGAGTCTCAGTCAGGCTGAATGCTCTCTGCTCTGTAGGGTAGAGTAACAAGGACAGGCAGATGAGAAAGGCAGAAATACATGTCAATAAAAATGAAGACATTATTACAGATTAAACGTGAATCAGCCCAGGGGATAGAAAACCATAATCCCTGATCAGAATTGAGTTAGAAGACACAAGAACCCCTGAAAAGAATCTGGATCCAGCAGACCCCTACAGAGAAGGAGCAAACAAAGCACAAGAGTTTTGCCTTGAAAAACCAGATGACATTGAATATGGAAAATTAAAACCAAGAGGGAAACAAAATATGTACCCGAGTCGAAACAAAACAGAACCCTCAGAGTAGAAACAAGTCCTCCTCCAGATGATCTATGAGAGTTACGTAGAGAGTATTTTTTCCAAAGCCTCAGGATATTAAAAAAAAACACGCTCTTAAGGATTCAGACTGCTACTTATCGGTCATTATATGAATAATTGTTTAGATGACTATTGTTTCATAACTCAAGATTTTACAAAAAGTCTTTGGAGAAAGTCTGCTCTTGATCTCCCAGCATGTCAAAATAATAATGTTCTTCTCTGAGACAGTGGTTTGTGCATTTCACATCATGCGTGCTGCACTCACCACCAAAAACATAATCTCACCACAGACACAGAGCTGCACAATTTGGGCCACAATGAGAAACATCATTGTTTTGCACAACTGTGTGATAAAAATATCTGGGAGAATCATATTCAATAGTTTCACTGCAGATTTTCCATCATGGATAAAAATACTTTCAAATTACACCAGATCAAGAAAAATTTAAATACACAAGATATGCCTTTCAGTCGTGATAACCACCAGTTTATCCCAGAGCTCACCAGAAAAAAGAGTGAAAAGACACGCTGTTATTTACCCACAGGCCAACCAGCAGGGTATAAGTTGCTGTTTTTCGATGTTGCTCTTGTACTTACTAACTTGGTTGAGACGAGAGAGGGATTTAGAGAGAGATAAAGCTTGGAGTAGAGAACGACTGCCGCCGCTGAATGCACCATCTACATGGGACAAAGCATGGCCTTAATGCTGCACACTCGCATGAGCAGTGGAGCCTTATCAAAGCAGAGCTGACACTAAACACATATACACTTATAAAGAGGTTCAGTTGATTTATGACACCTGTCTGGTCTGCCCCCTCTTAGAGGAACATGTGTCCGTTCAGCTGGCTCCTGAGAACAGAGAGGTCACAGAGGCAAAAGGGGTCACAGGTCACTCACCTTCTGCCAGGTCGCCGACGGTTGCGTCTCGGTTTAGCAGCGGCCGTGACGGCTTTGCCTTGGGGGAGGAGTAGGAGTAGGAGCGTAGGCGGACCTCGGCCTCCTCTGGGTTCTGTATAAGAAAGCAAATCAGAAGGAACGGATCAGGCAGGACACTCTCTTCATATAAATGACTTTTGTTCACATTAATTATCTGTTGACAGTCTGGGCTTATCAGCCCATAACTGGCTGCCATTGTGTCATGTTATGATCCGTTTTAGCGTTTTATCGTGCATGTGATGTGTTCTTACATTAAAATCTCCTGCCAAAAATGTTTTAAACGATAACTGAATGAAAGAATGACACAGCAGGTCCGTTCAGCACATCATGTCACATTGGAAACTGAAGACAGCAGTGACCTGCTCAACTGTCAACTTAAAATAAAAGGTCAAAATGTGTCTGTTTAAAGAAACAGACAATCAGTAGGAATAATCCAAAAGTTGTAAAATCTCTCTTCTAGAGGGCTGCATGGTCATAAATACAGTGTTTTAACTAATTGATTAGTGTAAAGAAGTGTCTACTGTCTCAGGACACAACACCTTTAGTGACGGTGTACCTTGGTAGACTGGTGTGTGCTGTCAGAGTGTGTGCGGTTAAAGTCTGGTGACGCATCGAAAGAGTCCCTCTCCTCTGCCGAGCTGGTTCGCAGGATGGCCTGCTGCCTTAAAGATGAGCAGGGGTACGAATGTCCCAGTATGTCGTCTTCTCCGCTGTCACACTCCAGACTAGGACTGTTCACACACACACACACACACACACACACACACACAAGCACAAATGCCGATGCAGGATTAAAAAAAAATGTAAAGTAGTCTGCAAGTATGATTGTGATTCGGCAGATTTAAAACCTTTAAAACTTAGGCATACTACTTGATAACATGCTGACTCTGTGTCTGTGATGACTTCCATTATGTTGCACAGATAAGTGGAGATGAACTTGAATGACCTTAAAATCACAGTGGGCTGTCATCAAGGCCAAGTCCAGGCTACACTCAGACATTAAACTGTGCAGCATTTTGCCGGCTTCATTGCTCACAGAGGAGATCCTACAGCACTGAGGAAACTGGAAGGAATGTTCAGCAACTTCAACACACAAACAGCTCAATTGTGTCCAGGCTTCCTGTCACTTTCCGCACCTTCGCCGACTACAATCGTAGCGCAAAACGTCACGAAATGCTGTTGCCGAAATTCCACACAGATGATGCTTGGTTGTCTTAGTCTGGGTCAGTCACTGGAATGTTTTTGGTTCTTGTTAACAAGAGTGCATAACAAGTTTATGCATGAGTCCACTATAATTTGTGTTTTATTCTCTCACTTGAATAAAAACACTCAGCCAGTTGTGAGCTACATTGAGAGCTTTATAAATAGTGAGTGTATTTGTTGTCCCTTATTCAGTAATGAACAGCAATAGAGTCCTACCTCAGGCCCCGGCTCGTCTCTGTCAAGCTGCATCCTCTGCGATTCAAAGCAGGAGAAACTGGCAGGCGCCTCAGTGCTCCCTCGAGCAAGCGGAAGGGGGAAGCCAGTGGGGAGGAAGGGATAGCCGGGGAGGAAGCAAAGTGAGAGGGAGAGACACGAGGGGAAGGCTCCCTGTGATTCTCCAGGCCGGAGCCTTGGATTCCCCTCTCGCCGATACGTGGTGAGGATGGGTGCCGGTTCTGGGAGCAGTTTTTCGAGTCAGGGGGGTTCATGGAGAGGGGGTGCCAGCGTGGGCTGCCAACATGGGGCATAGGGCTGGCCTCCTCCTCCTCCCCTGGAGAGCGGTATTTAATGTCAGCGTCATCAACCTTGAACAGAAAAGCGAGAAAGTGAAGGAACCATTTCACAGGCTGGTTTGTGGCTCCTGGAACGGAACATTTTACATCATATGAGCCGAAATTTGAACGTTACGAAACACACAGCTGACGTATATAACTATACACATTGTATACTTTTACCTAGACTGAATAGAACAAAAGACTCACCTGGTCAACCAGCATGGTGTTGGCGTACACTCGGTCTTTGCCATGTATCATCGCTGACAATCTGGCAGCTGCTGCCAGAGTCGGGGACGAGGCCTGGTTCTCCCTTATGGGCTGGTTTTTCTCTACAGCGAGGAGGGGGGAGCCACAGAGAGTGAGAGAGAGCGAGAGAGAGAGAGAGAGCGAGAGAGAGCGAGAGAGAGAGGGGATTTTTCAATATTACATTTGGTTTCCACAGCAACACCAAATAACTTCTCACAAACACGGGAAGTGACATAGACATCCTGGGCAGTTGCATGTCATTGTTCGGTCTCTGTGCGAGTGTGTATGTGTCTGTCTGGCTCTTTGCACACACACGTGAATGGGTGTGTGAGTGGGCATCTGTAGCCATGTTTTCTTCCCCGCCCTGCCGTTGATACGGTGGGTTAGTGGAAATAACTCCCAGTGAGCACACAGTAGCATTGAGAGGAACCCTTTGGACACAGTAGAGTCACTGTGAGCAGCAGCCTGGCTTTCTGCTGTTTAACAGGGGAAAACAGTCCTGCTCTCAAAACACACACACACACACACACACACAGCACCCTCTGCACAAAACACAGCCGCTCCACAACACAACTTCTGAGAAAGTATTCCAGGTAAGAAACAACCTACACATATGAGCTACCAGCCAAAGCACTCCTTACAACAAACCTTTGAGGAGGCCCTTTATCATATTTTGTTGGGCTTACCTGCAAAATTTACTGAAATATACAAAATTAAACAAATAGACAAATATACACTTTTATACTACATGTCCAACTCAGGAATATGTAAATGTCATTGTAGATGTTAGGCATAAAAAACATTTAAATAAACACAGTATAAGCAGTTTTTGGTGCTCATACAGTATACATTGCAAGTCTGTGCACTATATCTTGTATATCCTTAGGTACATGTGATGTACATAGTCTTTTAAATTGAATGCTCATGATGCACAGTCCTGAATAAAAGAGTAGTACTGAATATGAGCTTGGAATTGTCAGCAGGTTTGATTCTCTCAAGGTCGAAAATGAACTAAATTGTAAAGCCAACATGGACAAAAAAGCTTTTTAATATGCTCAGTAAAAATGGAAAATAGAAGCTCAAAGATGTCATGACAACCTCTGTCAATGCGATGTGATTGAAAGCTCCAAAACAGAACACAAATCTAATGACCCTTGAGGCGAGATTGTTTTGTGCTGTTTTCGAGGTCAGGCCTGTAATTCACATGGTTGTGTTCAGGCAGTTGTGGCTCAGGAGGCAGAGCAGGTCTTCCACTAATCTCTAGGTTGACTGTTAATTTCCCACTCAACATGTCAGAGCATCCTTGGGCAAGACACTGAACCCTTAGTTGCTCCTGATCAACAGGCCAGTGCCTTTCATAGTAGCTCCCTCTCCATTGGTTGTGTGAACGCAAGTCCAATTGTGAAGCCCATTCTTCATATATGTTTATATAATCTACTTGTATCAGATATGTTGTAATCAAATGTGTAAACTCTGTGATTTTGTTGTTCTGTTCTATGCATACATCTATTGCACATTCGTTCGTCCTGGAAGAGGGAGCCCTCTGCTCCCAGGACAGAAAGAGGGCGAGGGAGGGAGGTTTCTTCTTCCTCTGGGGAGTTTACGCTACTTTACTACGGACAGAGGATGATGATTCACCGTACAGACTGAAAAGCCAAATGAGGCAATGCGATAGTGATTTTGAAGCTATAATAATAAATTGCCTTGACTTGACTTTTTAACATAGAAAAGCTTAGGTGCAGTTCATTCATGTAAAGTTCCAGATGTACAGTAGTTCACATTGTGTGTTAAAATACAAAATATTGTATGAGTTTTCTATCTGACTACTCAGCAACACACTCACTGTATGGCCTGTGTAGTTATTTTTAAAAGGCTGATTTTGAATGCTGTCTAAATCACTGACATGAGACAGGATTCTGGACAACTGACTCATTCACTCTTATGAATGTTTACCTGCTATTAGTCCACCATCAGTGGATAAATTACAGGTGGCTTCCATCAAAGGAAGACGTGATACTCACTGGTGTCTCTCTATCTCAAAAAGCCCTCACGGGAAAAACTACCATATCATCCACCAGAATCTTTTTTTTCATCAGACTTGCTTTATGTTCCACAAATCAGGTCTGAATTTGTAAAGACTGCTTTTAATTCTATTCCCCCTTACTCCTGGAACAAAATACAGCACCTTACTAGAATAAGACAAGATAACTGTATTTAATTTATCATTCAATTATTTTAAATGGGGCTATTGTTATTTTACTTGATTGATTTATTGATGGTTTGAAATGTGTCTCCATCTCTTCAATGATGAATTTCTTGCTGTACTATTGCTAAACAGAAAGATGTGATCCCTTTCTCTTTGACTCACTGTGGGCTTTCAAACTCAACTACAAACTTCAAGGGACTCATCACACAACAACTCATGAGCAGTCAGAAATAAAAGCCCCCCCTTAGTGCTTCAGTGGAAGCACACAGACACAGCTGACGGTTAAAGTCAGCTGCTAACAGGTATGACAGCATGCAGTGTGCATTTGAAGTGCAGCAATGGAAAGGGGGTTTCACAATCTGCATAGCATTCACTGGAAAAAAAAAACTCACCACATCAGCATACCGTAAGAACAGTGCAGTACTCATCACACTAACCAGAAGAGGCAGCCTCATTAGCTCAGTTATATTATTATGTCCCTAATGACAGTCTCACCTTCCACTGGCCAACAATGCCAGCCGTGCATAAACATGTCTTTGGCACTGCTGCTTTCAACTAAACTCCTCAAGCAGATATTAAACCAAGACTCAACAGTCCTCTTAAAAAACTCATCCACAGTTTATACATCGTTGCCAAGCTGCCAGCACCACAGTGTAGGAGGAGAGAAGTCCAGCATTTGTAGCAGAGAATAAATCAGACCAACAATTGGCTGTGCTTCCTGTAGGCGGTGAGTCCAATAAATCTGAGAGGCAACAGGGAGACACTGATGAGGACACCAGATGATCCCTGTTCCATCACAAACGTGAAGCTGAACCACTGCAGGATGCAAAGAGCATCATATCTCCCTGAACTTAAAAGTACTGCGACTGACTACTGCCTGAATTCTGGAAAAACATATCAACATTACAACCTGTTCTTGTGCTGTTCAAAAGAAAGTCTGCATCCTCTTAGTTCCACATGAAAGCAAAACACTGTACACAGATCCATAATAGCTGCACAAAATCATGTTAGACATTCTACTCTGTGTCGCAGGATTAGAGTCCAACATAAAATCCAGAAAAGGGGGTCAGATCTTGGATGAGGGTCAAACCACTGTTTGAAAGCAGATACTGTTTCATATGAGCCCACTTAAGGAGCTTGACGGACAGGACTAATAGTTAAGGTTCTGGGCCGGGTCCAAAACCACAGCTGGCTGCCACGGGCCCGATCATTCACACACCTCTGACCCATAAACGCTGCCTCAGTGAACATTACTGTCAGGGGCTGCGATCTGTGTTTAACATTAGTTAACTGGGGGAATAACAGAGAAGCAGGGAGTTCATATTACTAACAAGTTAGAGCTGCACAAAATCAATCTCACTGCCGGAGAAGCTGTCGTTCTTTCGCTGAGGCAGAGAGCGCTGTCCGCAGGTTGCCATTTCAAAGATGGTTTTTAAGGAACATGGAGCAGTGCGTGGGGCTATTTGTATAGGATTTCTGCTCAGAGAAGGTATATTTGGATGTGATGTGATATTCAGAGCGTGTCCCTGAGCGAGAGCCAACCCTATACAGTAGCAGTGCCTGAGGAAAAAGAGACAGCTCGAGCTTTACAGAGAGCCAGACAAAGACCGCAGTCACTGCCAGGTTTCCAGACCAGGGCAGTTAAATGCAGAGAGTGACCCTTCAACCCCATGCACACCCCTGGGAGAGAGAGATCGAGGAAGGCAGGATGGAGGAGGAGGGGTGGTGGTGGTGGTGGTTCACAAGGGCCCTTTCTCAAGGTTTTCTCTCTCTGGAAACTGCTGGTGTGATAAAAATGGCAAAAACAAAAAGTTCAAGGTAAACAGAGCATCATAATTGTTGATCATGTAAACACCTCGGCTTGTTTATTATGAGTATTAATGGATTATTTATCCATGCTCTCCCTTTTCAATGACGTAAGTCTCTTTTTAAGCTCCACACTAAACAGCTGTCACCATAGAGAGAGCTGGGAGAAATTGGTCGCAGAATGAAACAACAAGCTGAGTCTGAAAGAATCACAATAGAAGGTGTTATTACCTCCCAATAAGGAGAGGTAATTGTTCGACTTCAGTGCTCGTGGAGGGCCGTTTAAATCATTAAAACAATTGTCCACCAAAATCCACAAACCAACTCTGAGTTATGACACCTGCAGTCAAACATCCTGGTCCAAGCATCACACTGTCCGTTCTTTCTGTGTTTACATTCGAGTGCGTCACCCGGGCCTGAGAGATCCAGGAGGAGGTAAACCCAGAGTGAGCAGCGATCAGTCCTCAGAGTGAAGAAATAAACTTGTGGCCGTGCACACCTGAAATCACATTTCACTTTGCAGGTGCATTGTTACACCATGGCTGTTTGACTTCTGAAAATGTCTAAATCCACCTGGAGAGAATATGGATGGTTGAAAAAAGTTTATATAGCGATGCTATTTCTGCTCTGCCGGCCAACAGCACAGACAGGCCAGTGTGGATAAAATTTGCAGACGTCAATCACAATTAAGAAGCAATAACATGGATAATCTTGCAGAGTTTATGGTGAAAGATGAGGAAAAGAGCACTGGAGTTGAGCCATGACACAGACATGGCAGTAACTTGATCTTCCTCTGTCTCCCTCTCTCTCTTTTTCCTCCTCAAAAACACACACAGTCACTTGCACACAGGCAATGAACTGTTAAACCATTCTGGTTGAATTTTGCACTATTTTAAGCTTTCTCCTCAGCTCTCCCATGACTAATGATGTAGCAACAAACTTGTTTGCCAAGTTTAAGCACCAGGATTAACCAGATTTTGGTTTTCAGAGAGTGACAATTAACTGCAGCAAACACTGAGCTCTGTGAACACTTCAGTGACACATAAAGAACTGATCATGGCGATCAAGTGCAGGTGCCTGAGCAGTGATAAATAAGTTCATTGACCCTGTACATCACATGAAGCCGGGACTCCTCAGCGGGGGTCATTCATGCAAACAACAGTGTGGGCCGAGGATGTCAAAAGCCCCAAACCACTCAATCAGCCTCGAGTAGACATTTGACATTCCCCAACATACTGTCAGATATCAGGTTACATCACTGGCAAACATGAGGTTATCGCACTCTGAATGACATTGCTGCAGAGGAGTCCTGTGAATAAGCGTATGTAGTGGCAACCGTCTAACTTTAACTGTATTGTTCCACAGTGAGCAGTGAGACGTGTCTGCCAGGAGGGCAGTTCACCATCTGTGACACTGATGTAGCTATAAGAAAAGAGATGGAACTGGGAAAGACTGTGTGTGTGAACAAGTTAGCCATCTAATGGCACAGCAGCTCAGTAACAATTTGTATGTATTTTAAGAAAATCTATGCAATATAAAGTGACATTGTTGACTTGAATGGCTACGCATACAAGTAAGATATAACTGTCAGTGTGACAGGATGGAAAAACAATTATTTTATGCATTTATAATGTAAGATTCTCACATTTATCAATCAGAGCACCACTCAGTGTTACCTTTTTTGCCCGTCTTCCTGCGCATCCTCATCTTTGGAAACGAGGGCCATGAGTAGTTGAAAGGAGAGTCAGAGTCAGAATCCATGATTTGAAGTCTTCAAGGAATTCTTCATCCAAACGCCTCAAGGCGTTTGATAAATAAATGATCAGCGCTTTAGTTTAAATCCATTTCACAACAGCCGAACTGACCATAGCCACAGCGTTCACTCGTCTTTCTCCAGAGCCCCGCTGTAGACACTCTTGACACTTCAGGAGCGAGCCAGCATGTTCCCCTCTGTCTCCCCTGAACACCCCTCCCCCTAAAATCCACCCCTTCCCCCTCCACAACTCTACACCAACTGTCCGACAGAGCCGGGACCGAACCCTGTCTTCACTCTCTGCTCCTTTTTCTTGAGCTTCCACCGTATCTACAACTTTCCCTGTCTTTTTGACTACTTTTCTCAATTCCCTTGCCAACCTGTGGGTCTCCAAGTCTTCCTCTGTTCCCCCTCAGTCACTCATCTACCACACACAGCACAGAGGGAGAGAGATCAACACATGCTGACAGGAGCAGGGGGAGGAGTGTACTGACGGCCGGAAAGAGTGACTGAAGGAGGGAGAGAAACAGACAGAGACAAAGTCAAACATAGGAGTGACTTCAGAACCTACAGCGAAGACAAACACGAGGGCAGACAGCTTAGTGGAGGTGAGCTGGGAGAAATCATTAACCCTGTGAGTTCATGATTGTCTCAGAGATGTCTACCGAGCTGCACACTCCAAGTGCAAACCATTCAACCAAAATATGCCTGGATGCCACGTCTGAAGAGAGTCCTTCTTTCTCTCCGTCTCCATATTTTAGCATGTCAAAGCCAAGCTGAAGGGGGGAAAAGGGGTTTGGAGCGTGGGTGGGTAGGGAGGGGGGGTAGACTGCCAGGTCAGCAGCCTCACCATGGAGACAGCAGTGAGAGCCGCTGCTGTTTTCTTCTTACACGCTGTTTTTTTTTTTTTCTCCCCTTTTTCCTCCTCTTGCCAACTCGCAGGCGTACAGTGCTCCATTTGAGGACACAAGCACTTGGTTCTGCTGGAGGTGGTAAAAGTGAGAGAATGGGATGGTGAAAGGTGTTTAAGAGACAACTTAGACAACGGCACTCTGGAGAGAGGCCAAGCACGGGTTTATAAATGCACATAAACGAAGGAATGTGATAAAGAAATGGGGGGGTGAGAGGATTTTTGTGGGCAGAGAAGGGAAACAGGGGTACATTGAGACTATAGAAAGAGGGTGTGTGTGTGTGTGTGTGTGTGTGTGTGTGAGTGTGCGAATGAGGGTGTTGGCACTGTTGTAGTGAACATTAATGCTGCCTTTGTGGGGTCTGTATGAGGTTTAATCCGTTTTTCCGTTCCCCAATTAGATCCCACAGCCGGGGTCGGAGACTCTTGTTAGCGTTCCTGCCGTTGCAACTCATCGTCTGTTGTCCCCCTGCCAAACTATCCATATCATAAATCCCTTTCTCTTACTCGCTCTCTCTCTCTCGCTTTTACCTCTATTACACTGACACACACCATTCTCACACTGCTCCACTCTCCTCTCCCTGGGGATCTCAACAAGCTGCTGGAAAACTACATTCAGCAAAGCCCTGGCAACCCCCATTCAGATACAAACACCCCCTTTTTTCCCCACTTCCACATACCCCTTGCCCCCTTCGGAGCGCTCTTCCCCACCGCATTCTCCCTCACAAAACACACAAGTGCACGCAAACACTGACGACACGCACACACACAAACAGACACAGCAACCTCCTTCCCTTCTTCAGCTGTGGAGAGCAGGCTGAAGTGGCCTTTGCTGTTTGTTCACTAAACTCACATTAAAATGTTGAGCGGGGGGAAAGGGTGCATGAGTCTGTGTGTGTGTGTTTGGTGTGTGTGTGTGTGTGTGTGTGTAGGTATTTGGGGGCAAGTTTGTGTTTTGGGTGGGGTATTTGAATTTTGGGGGCATGAGGAGGGCAAAGGTGGGGGAAAGAGGAGGGACGTGGAAGGACACAAGACAACCAAGAGAGAACTTGCCGTCTTCTTCGTGAAGGGTTTAAACTATTACTATGACATTTTAAAACCTTGCACAACCTGTGGTGGCAATACTGTATCTCAGTGCATTCACGCCAATGAAGTTACAGTAATTTGAAGTTGAGAGAGGAAAGAGATGACATCAAGAAGACAGCGGGAACATGACAGCTAGGCTCAAAATTCCTCATCCCTCGCCGAAGCTCCGGCTGCAGAAGTTGTGTCTGTCTATTTGATGACGCATTAGCTGAAGCGAGGCAGCCTGATAAAAACAAGGCTGGATTCCCACTATGTGTTTTGCTTCTATGTTTAAAAAAAAAAATAAAAATCCTGCCGGTCACTCGTAATGCCCAGCCGCACAGGAATGTCCAAGGAGAAAGTAAAATTCTTCAAGGGTCAAAAAGCATTGTGATCCTGAAAAAATGACATGTATAAAACCTGAGTCACCCTTTAGTCTGAGATGTTATTTTACTCAAACATGGTACTGAAGGGAAACTTGGGGAAACAGGATCCGAGTGGCCAGTGTTCTGTCGTCTGAACCGCAAAAAGCATTTGAAAGGATCGATTGAGGTCACGGGCAGGGAATCTTCAAAGACGCACTCACACATACACACACACACACGGAGTAAAGAATGGCTAAACCATATAGCATGGAAAACAAAACCAGCCACAGGAAGTTCAGATTGCAGATGTCCAGTGCCAAGTGTTATAAAGCCTGAAGCCTCAACTGGTAACCACAGCATTCTTACACTGAGGCATCAGACTGCTCTGCAGCAATACAGGCCAATTATTAACCCGCAGGATGTTCCCACTCTCAAATCCTCCTCTTTCCTTCCCGTCCAGAAGCGGATCAGAGTGAAGCCACCTTCAGCCGCCTAGTTACGGTTCATTTCTGCTCCCTGTCAATGCTGGCAGGAAGGGTATGACTCAGGAGAGCTCTCTGCATGTCATATTAAAAAGATTCCTTCTCATTGCCACAATCCCTGCATGCACCGAGTGACAAGACTCTAAAAACTCCAGAGAGGGGGGGCAAGACAAGCCAGCGGGCTGAAATGTGATCCTACAGTCCACGGGGATGGTAGACAGCCGTAGCCGAGGATTAGAGTTGAGTTCCAAGTTCTGTTCAGGAAAGGAAATGCTTCCTGCAGTTGCACTTACTTAATGATTAGAAGCTACTTGGCTGATTTCCAATGACTATAATGCCACCTAAAACAACAACGATCAATTTCAGTCTGCTCAAAATCTACAGCTGAGGCACTGCAAGCTCCAAAATCAAAACCATATCTAAAAGCAGGCTTCTGAGAAAAGTAACCTTGCCTGGGAGGAAGTTTAAAAATAATATCAATAAAAGTTACCAGGCTGCAGTCGATCGTCCTCTTCGTCCTCCTCGTTCAGGCAGAACATCAGTGGCTCCTCGTAGTCCTGAGTGAAGAAACAGGGAACCTTTCACCAAACAGCAGCGAGACTTTCTCATCAGACTATAAGCACACCACAGAAACTAAAAAAACACAAGTAGAACTAAGTACAAAAACACAAGTGTTTGGTGAGTGTCTAAGATCAATTAGGTAACCATCTGTACCACATAAAACAAGTCCTATCGGATGACTAGGATCATGTGCGCACGCCACACTTCTCCAAACATGAAATACACACTTGACCAAACACACAGCCGGCTATTCAGGGGCGTGTGCAAGGTGCCAACTCCAACACCTTGACAATGAAAGTGAAACAATGTGGGGCATTGAGGGCCTTGTTCCTGCTGTGACCACTAGCTATACTGAGTGGAGCTTTGAGAGTTTTATCATTTGAAATTAGATATATGGGATTCTTTTAAGCAACACCTGTCGTTGAAAAATAGAAAAATAGTTCTGGAAAGGTGATTCTACAATAGGTAAAGCTGTTCAGGCACAATTTGTTGGGAGATTAAGAGCAAGGGTCGACACATTTTTAGTCCAACACTTTGTGTATGTGAATTATTATGAGAAAGTGATCAAATGCTCACATTTTCTTCTACAGCAGACGTTCCCCCGTTGATATCAGAATACAGTGCTGAAAGAAGAGAAAACATACTCAGACGCAGCCATTAAACTTCAAGAAGGTCTCAGTATGCACAGATGTTTGTTAGCCTTTAACGATGTATGTACCATGTAAAGTCTTATTTTTCTTCTCATAACCTAACCGTGTGGCCTTGATCCCGTTTTGTTCATTTAACTACCATGTTCATCCCAGATCAAAGGACACGGTGTGTATGATTAAACGCCAGAAAAGAAGCAGCGACACACAGAAATTAGTGTTTGGGTGGTTTTGATACTAGGCCTGGGGTCATGTAAAAAAAACATAAAGGCAGGAAATGTAGGAGAGGGAAGTAGAAGCTGCCAATAAAGGAGAAATAGTCAGGGACAAAAAAATTACATGTGTGGATGAGAAACAAAAAGCAAATGCTGAGGAAGGAGATGATGTAAAAACACTGAACAACCTTATATTGACAAAGGTCTTTCTGTGCCTCAGTGTGACGCCATAAAACACATTCACTCAAGTGTGATACAGTGATGCCAGCTGGCTCTGATGTCGCTCCACAGCAAGAGGGAGATAGAGACAGAGAGGGTAAAGAACAATCTTATAAAAGACACTGTGACCTTCTAAACTCCATCTGGGTAACTCATTAAATATTTTCATTTTATTACTGGTCTTTTAAGGCTTGTGTGCTTGAGTTCACGTGTATTGTTTGTTTGTTTTAATTGTTTTATCTAAGACTGTGTGCCCATCAAAAGACTGGCGTTGGAAATTAGCCTCAGCTATATACACTTACACAGGACATATGACACTGCTTTTGCTGTCAGTATTTTTGGGTGCTTCTCTCATGCAAGAATTAGAAAAAATAAAAACATAATCATGCAATTCATGAAATTAACAGCACTGATTATGTAATGGTGCTTTTTTTTTAAATTATTTTTTGAATAATTGCTTGAACCATCTCTAAATGCTGCTAAACTATCAAATTGTTAAATTAATCAGTCAGCTTATTGATTAATGTAACTAATAATTCCAGCACAGCTTTTAAACATAAAGCTTGGTTGCTCTGCTATTCTTGTACACTGTATTAACAGTTTTTTTCGATTGCTAAGACACATTGGTCGAAACTGAAGCGACATGTTCAAAACAGAAATGCGTGTGGGCTAAACTGTGTCTCACTTTTCATTGCTTTTCAGACGAAGTGCATTCAGTGACCACAGTCACCGAAATGGATGAAGTCTTTTCTCATTCACTAGTTCACACCTGCAAAACACTATGCTTTAACAGCACATTTTTCAAATGCTAACACACTTTGTTCAAAACAGTTAAAAACACACTCAAAACAGAATGATAGGGGAAACAATACTGGGAATTTCTGCTGCAGCCACATTGAAATCTATTGAAAATTATATCAAAATATTGACAATAAAAATAAATAAAACGAAGACGCAATTCCAAACAGCTGATGGTAGTTTTCAGCTGAAAACTGGTTCAGGTGATCTGCGTTTAGCCTCATTAGAAAGCATATACAAAAGGAGTGGCTTCTGATTCTTTTTCCTGTGCAAGTATGGATCAAAGAACAGCAGGTGAAGTTGGTAGAGAGAGAAGAGCAGCCAGGAGAGGAAGGCTCTCCACACAACCAGCTCTCCTTGCTGGATGCAAGGAATGCTGGTTGTGGAGATCTTTCTCCCGAAGCCTGCCAGGGATGGATCAGACATTCAAGAAGATTCTACCCTAGGTGCCTTGCCAGAGAAGATATAAGATGTGACGTCGAGGAAAACATGTGACCGAATGCAGATGACAGGGTCTGAATACTACAGTATACATGTGTTGTTTTTTAGTTTTATCTCTTACTGTAATTTGTATTCTACCCCTGGAATTCTGAGATTCCGCATTATTCTGTTTACGTAATCTTTATTTTTTGGATGGTCCTGAAGTACTTATGCAAAAGCACAAATATTCTTGAATAAATCTCTGCATTCCTGATTCAGTGTTGTTGCAATATATTACAGCATGTACAATAATTTAGAACCATTATAGTGCAAAAGATCCTTTATAAAATACTGATTTACCTGACAAAAATCATTCTAACTTGAAATATAAGATGTATTTGATGTAATGTTCTTTGTTGTTAGTATTTTGTCGTTCCGTTTGTTAAGAGTGATTGTGTGTGTTTCAAACGTGAGACAATGTGCTAGTGTTTTGTTGAATGAGCTTCTTTTGAGACAAGTATGAAGTGTTTTGTTGGTGAGAAACACTTTTGGGCATGAGATTAACTGTTGAGCTGAGCTGCATGATGGAAATGCAGACTGTGTTAAGAATTTTGAACATGTCGCTTCAGTTTCGACCAAAAAACTGTAAGCACTGATTCATAAAATTTCAAAATAAAATGATCTGTGACTGACATGTATGGTTGTTTATGATCACACAACCTTCATTCACTCCACTGTTGATCAGATTCACACTAGATCCTAGAACCTTCTTTGGTGTTTTTTTGCAGCAGCAGCCTGTTTCCTCTACAGGAATCTGTTAGTCACATCTTTTCCCTGCCTTCATTTTGTTTCACAGCCTTGCATTACCTCAATCCCCCACAGGTGGGCAGTCAATGCCTGTCAATACTGTAGCCTGATTTAAATCCACAGTTTCTAGCCTCATAAACCAAAAGAACAAAAATGTCAGACAGCTTCAACATAAAAGGGAAGAGTTAAGACTGGGTGGTTTAGTTTCACCAAGCCTCTTAACTCCCACACAGCAGACGGATTAGAAAGGGCATGATACCGTTCTCTGTAGGATCATCAACCAGCTCTTCCTTCTCTAAGATGGTCTCTACCCGTTCCCTCCTCAGCGCTTTGATCTGTGGGAGGAAAGGTAATGTTCAAGGAATACAAGGATGCAGTTACCTCAAATATATTGATCAAGGATGGACTGATTTTAAGTCAGTGCTTGCTTTATAGATGAAACTACACACACATTATTCATTTTTATATGCAAAGTCTTCCAAGAAACACCCAATGATAAGATTTATAGACTGATCATAATTTACTGTGTTGTTCTGTTTTAAATCCTGTGTTTATTATACACATATCAGTACCAGACGACACTGATAACCAGCTCACCTCTCTGAGGAAGTCCTCATCTCTGAGCCGCTCTCTGAGAAGCAGGATGTCATTGTGCCGGCTCTCTTCCGAGCTCCATCTCAGGTTTTGTCTAACGGTTAGAGTCAGGTTCCCTGTGTCGTGACAGAACCTCAGCAAGCGGGACCGGTCTGCCCACACCTGGGACAGGCCTGCTGGAGGTGTGGCCAGAGGGTTGGGTGGGCTGCAGCACAACAGGTGTGTTAGTTCAATCACACATGAAAATAAAAATTAGATTAGAGAATACTTTTTTTAATTAGTTAAAATGTGCATACAAAGACTTTCCAAGTACTGTCACTGTCACCGTTTTGCTCCCACAGTCCATAGTCTGAGTGTCTTAATGTGTCAGCCTTTTGACATGACGAAAAGGATAACAGGGTACAGCTAATAGGTGGATGGATTTGGTAAAACTGGGTTGTTTCTACAGTGTGTGGGAAAGTTCTGCACTGAATGCATAATGTAACAGCAAAACAGTGATTCATTTGTCAGTGTGTCTCCCTGAAGTGCCCTGCTGGAGCTGATAATCTTACTGTGTAAGCAGCTCCAGGAGCTCAGAGTTGCCTGCTGTCTGTGCCAGTTGCAACGGCGTGACTCCGTCTTCGTTCGGCAGACTTACAGCCATCAGACCCCCTGGCTGGCAAAGCAGCAGCTCTGCCAGCCAATACAGACTCCATCTCACGGCCAGGTGGAGGGGAGACTCCCTGAGGCTGTGCTCTGGAGAAATATAATCACATAAAAGACAGAACAGAGTTCTAAGTATGCAGTTGGATCTAACGCAGTGGCTGAATGTAAGATGGAGGTGATATTAACAATGGGATGAGAAAGAAATAAGCCAGTGGCAGAATGGGAGAAAAATAGGTGGGAACTAACATGTCAAGAATGTCATCTCGATAACCACCTCCCTGTGATAATTAACCTAAATGTCAATGATTGATTTCTTCTCTTGCACAGCTCTGGGTCCCTCTGCTCCACTGACCCACTTTAAAGCAATAAAAGCTTTTCTAAAAAGCAGCGACAGTTTCTTATTTCTGCGGCTGCCACTCAACCTGGTGCAACAAGATCTGTATCCAGGTAACAGCTACAGCAACTAGTGAGCTTGGAAAAGTGCTGCTGTGTTTTTCAAAAATTTAGCATAAATTCAATATATTGATATTTTTTCATAATCGTGATATGAGGGTATATACCCTTGTTATAACCTGATGTGTTGTCCTTCCCTGGTAAAATAGTTGTGTTCTGTTTGGGTCATATTTAAGCATGGGAAATTTCATGTCACAATTATCCTGATTATCCTTAAATGGCACTTAAACATACTGTAATCACTTTACCTTACATTTTATTCATAAACCAGTACAAGCTGAGCCTTAAGCCATGTTGACGGACTTAGAAATTTGGAATGACTTGAAAGATGCAGGTTTCCCCTTGTCTCAGTTAAAAATGAATCAGAATGACTGTCTGACACTGCAATTGCATGGCAGGAGTCAGGAGTCAAATCCTTATTGAAAATAGAGACAGGTCAGCATAAATTAGAGGCCTCAAATAAGACCACCGAACACAATCAATCAAACCAAACATTAATCACAATTGGTATTCCCTGCAGGGATGTTTTAGAGCAAAAGCTTACATATTTGGTTTCATGTGGTATCCTTAAAATATAAACTAAATGGAAAGTTATTTGAGTTTAAGGCTGTATTTCTGTCCTTTGTTTCACTAGAACGTGTTGGGAAAAATTAGGTTGACAGGTGATGAAAGGACTACAAGACATACTTTAACTTACTTTGACAAGAGATTCATTGTTTTCTCTTTGCGAAATGAGGTTACATTCTTGTAAATAAAAGAGACGGAAAATGGTGTTGTCAGATCCAGGTTTGCGTTACGGAGCTAAAGGTTCCTCTTCAGCTCTTAAAAAGTCAGTTTTTCTATTTGTCTGAAAATGTTCTCCATTCAAAAACCCACCTGAGTTCAGGCTTTGTTGAGCTATAAAGACATATTTCTTAAGATAACACTTCTGCCAGGTGTGTGCCAAAATTGCAATGGTAACTTTTCAATTCAGAGAGAAAATTATATTTGTAAGACTCCACAAAGTATCTCGATTTTGTGAGAGGGTGACACATTAAGGTTTTCTGGTGCCTTTAAAGATACAGAATGCACTACAAACTAATGGGAGGAAAATAGAGGAAGGTTAGGGAATGATCATTCAGTCGCATACAGCATTGGCAATGGAGTGATGTCATAAGCAGTGCTTATCAAATCAACTGCAGACATTTAGAGGGAGACGCTGCAATGAAACAGACTGCCATAACTGTATTAACGCTTAATCTAGTTTGTTGTTTATGTAGGTGGTCCCACACAAACACTCATACAAACAGATGGTGGCATCTAGTAAATATCGCTGTCAGCCACACACAAACACACACACGCACGCACGCGCGCGCACACACTCACACAAAGATTTATTGAGCATTGCCTCGGGCTACTTCCAGATGGAAAGGCTCTATTAACCACATTACATACTGCTTAATTGGCTATGATGAATTCAGCAGAAGGTCACATGTGACCGTGTTCACTTCCGATTTCAGCCCAGTGAGCACTGAAAATGAGAAAGATGGCAATGGAGAAGGGAAGTGAAGAGGAACACAGTGTAACAGTTCACCTGCTCCAGGTTTTCAGCTCAATTCTGGGAGATGAGGTATCTCTGCTCACTAAATGCACTATATGTAATAAAAACTAAATACAGTGTGCTTTTCGGTGACCATATCTGCACAGGAATGCCTGTTCAGCAAGATAACATAATCCTGCTCTCACCGTCTCCACTGAGGCTCCCGAGTACATTCCAGTTTTGGGGGATATTCAGGTTGGCCATGGCCAGGGCCACGCGACGATCCATAGCCCAGCGAGAGCTCTCCTGGCCCAGGTTGAAGAGGCTGCTCAGCTCCTTGTGATCCGTGGAGGTCAGGCAATGTCCATGGATTACCAGGTGCTCTGCCAAGTCCTGAGAATAACGCAGTCATGAATAAGATACAATCTGTGTAGCTGGTGCTCAATGCAAAAAAAACTTTAAAACGACCGCTATGCAATATTTTCACAATTCAACATGTTTGGGGAATTTCATGACTCTTTTGTGATTGTTTACCAGTTCAATTTTTGATTTGAATTTTTACCACAGGAATGCACAAATTTACATCCAATCTTTTGGATCATATTATATATATATGTATTCCATACCTGAGCATCATCTTGGACATACTCCAGCGAAGCTCCGCCCACCCAGGTTAGGGGTGTGGTTTCTGAGCACAGGTAGGCCTGGACAGAGACCATCTCAGCCAGGTTATGTCCTAAAGGACACAATGCAGCAAAAGTCAGACACATTTATGTATCGTTTATATGAAGAAGAGCTGTTGTATGAGAACTTAAAATTTGTCTTTGAAACTTGATACTTCAGATACGGCAGACCAGTGAACACCAACAGAACAGCTATCTGTTAATAATAATTAATAATTCAATATGGATACATGGATAAAGATGTCAATGCCAGTAGTAAGAAGAATACAGTTTCATGCGAGGTCTGCAGCTCAAAAATCAATGACACGTCATCAGTGTCACAACAAAAACCACAAAGAAAGGTAGGTGAATGTGTCTTTATTGGTTAATTTATTTGGTGATCAAACATTAGCTAGAAAGCTAACATTAAGTTTATGCAAATTCAAATGTATTATGCATTTAATTCAAAATACGTATTGTTAATGTAAATACAATCGTGGGACTTGACTTGCTTGATTCTCACCACGGTAAGCTGGGAGTTGGACTTAAGACCTTCTTGTGACTTGCACATGTTTGACTCACTCCTACCTCTGCTAAAAATACATAACCACTGGTATGGGCTATATATTTCCATCCAGAGCCCAGTGCCTTAGAAAATGTCTGAACGTGGCAAAAGAAAAATCACAGATTTTCATTTTGAACGCAAATAAAAGCATTATTTACGACATTATTTTAGGTCTTAATGATCCAGCTATTGTAGAGAGAGCACAAGTCTGCAGGACTGCCTGCTGTCTGTGTCAACCTACATACAGGCTCAGTTATGTTGACATATTGTTTATGGAGCTGTTTCCCTCCTGAGAGGAAGCTGATAAGATTCTGTGTCTTTCCAGACCACAAGTCACAGACAGTGTGTGTGTGTGTGTGTGTGTGTGTGTGTGTGTGTGTGTGTGTGTGAAGATTCAAACAGTGATATACTGCTCCTGAGTACATAACAGGCTATATATATATATATACACACACACACACACACACACACACACACATATATATATATATATATATATATATATATATATATATATATATATATATATATATATATATATATATATATATATATATATATATATATTAGGGCTGTCAAACGATTAATTTTTTTAATCGCGATTAATCGCATTTTGTCCATAGTTAACTCGCGATTAATCGCAAATTAATCGCAATTTTTTTGGCACATTTTTTTCTGTTCTAAATGTACCTTGATGTATTTTTTAATGTTCTTAATACTTTTAACAACATAAGAAAGGACAAATATGCTTGCATCATGAACATTTTTGGCGGGGGGGCTCTCTGCATCTGCCCTGTGTTTGGCTTGCAAGTGATATTTGAGACTCAATGTACTTCGATGGTAAGTCATTTCATGTCGATAGTACATGCAGATAACTTTTGTCCTATCGACCGAACCATCTGGCAGTGTTTCGAAAGTAGTTTGCCGTTCATACCGTAAATGACCAAATAATATACGGGTTTCAGTTATCCACAGGGTCCCTTTAAACGCCGGTGCAGATGTATATTTTGGTAAATAACCGCTGGTTCCAAATAAATGTCGGGTATAATTTTTTATTTTTAAAAAAATTAAGGAAGAAGAGGTGTCCACTGACACTGCACGTTTTTCTTCTTCGCCTTTTTCACGCAGTGTGCTGCTTTCTGTCAGTCAGTATCACACTGATGATCGCCATGGCTCCGGT
The DNA here is from genome assembly GCF_900880675.1 of Sparus aurata. Taxonomy (NCBI): domain Eukaryota; kingdom Metazoa; phylum Chordata; class Actinopteri; order Spariformes; family Sparidae; genus Sparus; species Sparus aurata. The sequence goes on from NC_044191.1 coordinate 24,803,807, forward strand.
GCAGCAAAACAATAAAAAGTACCACTTGAAATTCAAACTTTCTGTTAAAATATGCAGAGGAACGCTAGCGTTATTAACGCGTTAACTTTGACAGCCCTAATATATATATATATATATATATATATATATATATATATATATATACACATATACATATATATATATATATATATATATACATATATATATATATATATATATATATATATATATATATATATATATACATACATAAGTAATCTTAAATAAATTCCCCCCAAAAGACATGAAAGCACACACACAATAACACAGGAATACATTACACACCGTACACACATACACATGCACATACCAGGCACTATAAAGCAGAGCATGACATCACTTTGAGCCCTGGTGACATGGACCAGTGTGGATCCTTCCAAAACAATGTAGACCTCTGCATCCTCTGGCACCGTGTCTAAACCCTCCAGCAGTGCAAATACCTTCGCCTGGCCCTGAGATAGACAGAGGTGAGAGAGGTCGAGGGGGGAAATAAAAAAGAAAGATGCAAGAGAGGAACAAATATTTCTGTTCCTAAAGATTTGGGCTCAATTTAGAATCTGATTCTATTCTGATGCAGTGTTCTACATTTCTCTAAAGTACACCAAATCCCTTGACAGCATTCCTCCCAAGGGTACAATAAAACATCCCCCTCAATAAAAACAGGAATGTCTTAGTGTCTAGTGCAAAGACCTGCCCTGATCCCAACAGGCCAGAACACTTTAGGCTTCAGATCTGAGTCTGAAGAAGGTGAAATGGGCCAGAACAGTCACGCTGATTTGTACGCTGATTAGGGGCCTTTAATAAAACTTCGCACATGTCAGATGTGGGTGTGCCAACATGTTGAATACCAGCCTCACTACACTGTAACTCCTCACTTATGAGGCAAAGGATGAGCATTTCATTGGTTCATTGGTTTATCTAGGGCTGGATATCATTTGACATGGTTTGATAATGGAGCTGATAACCTTCCTGAGTTATGATACCAGTATCAAAATGATGGAGAAGAACATACTCAAATATAGCCGCACAAAAACTTCACCTAAATAAAGTGGTTCAAAAAACTGAAGTTAAAAGGATACAGAAATCAGGGTTTACTATTGTGGTAATTATCATTTTTTAACCAGGAAAAATTCCTGTCCAATTCAGTCCAACACAGGTAGATTTCTCCTGGGGCACAATTTGAATGGTATTAAATGCGGAGTAAGCTACTCTCATCCCCAGGTCGTCAAATACCAGCGCTTCAGGTGTGTGTCTCAGACCGACCCACCCTAGGAATGAGACTCAATAATACTCTTCTGCTCTTGATTGTTGAGTCTCTTAACCAGGTTGTCACATAGGACAACCAACACCTGAAGCACGGCATCTTTTTATCAGCATCTATCAATATGAAACTATTTCAGCAGCTGTAAACATTTCTGAGCCCATGCTGTTTGTTTAGATGGCTGCAGTGTCTGGATATCTAATATGTGTAACTGAGCTTTAGCGCACGTCTTTTACAATTAGATATAATGACTAAATGTGCACTTTTTGCTTCAGTCCCTCAGAATAAATAAAACCTTCTGGTGCCAACAGCGTGCTTTTTTATTGCCGCAGCTTTCCACCAACATCCAAGAACAAATCTTTTGTAGAAGACATCGATTTGTCCACCTACAGTGGCCTCAAGAGACCAGACGGCAATGGCGTCACAAGACACACTGTGTGGGTTATTCTGGGAAACAGATCAAACGATTGAAAGAGGCAGGAGCAAAGTAGACAGGTTGAAGGAAAGAAGGTACAGCAAAAATGTAAATTATAACACTGAGCTTGAATGCAATGAATATTACAGATTAGAATGGATGGTATGAGAGTGTAAGAGTGTATTTTTTCTTATAGTTTCTCGCTTTTTTTCTCAGGAGAGTCTATCTGACAGCCTTGCATCACCTCAACAGCTGACCTGATTTCTCACGCTATAAAACAGAGAGGTTTATCTCTTTATTTCTCCCACCCTCTCAGAAAGAGACTCAGTGAGTAATCCATGCCCCCGTGTCTCACCTAATCCCACCTTCAGATTCACACATCCATTTCTTTAGCGCTGCTCGTCTATTCTGTGGCACAGAGAGAACATCAGATTTACCACCAGCTTTATGTCCATATAGCTTGTCTGATGCTCTCATTAAGACTCCTCACCTCTGTGTGACTGACCAGATGTCGACCACTGATGAAACTCTGCCCTTGACGGATGCACTATATGGATTTTTCTCGGCCAATAACTGATAATTTCCTGCTTTTAATGGACGTTACCAATAAGATTATGGATAATTATTTACAAATAATTCTCCTTTTGTTCTCTCTCTTTCTTCTTCTTCTGCGTTTATTGCTGTTTATTGTTAAATAATCAGCAAATTGTAATGTGTTAATTGTATCAGAGTGTGTAGATGCTGTGCTCATTCAATGAAGACAATTCCACTTGTATTATTGGCTCTATTTATTGGCTAATTTCATTATATCAGATAAATAGAGCCGATAATACAAATTTCCCTTTATAGGGTCAATATCGTGCATTGCTGCTGGCTACTAGATGAAATGCTGAACATCAGACAGTCAGCGCTGCCAGAGGCAGAATGGATACAAACAGGCTTTGAAACTAAATGATGCTGCATTAAAAAATAAAAAGATGGACTCCACTGATTTTAGAGATCTCCTGACTTTAACAAGGTTAATGTTTTAGTTGTTTTGGTCCGATACTTTTACAAGTATGAGTTGAACTGCCATGCATTTTCACTTTGATATACATGGTGCACGGAGGTTTGAATCCCAATAACGTTGGTCATCTTCTGGCTTTTGATTTGGCACCACCAGCAGGTCAAAGTTTCCAATTATGTAGTTAAAGTACCTCAACCTCTGTTCGACTTGCACAACATTTCGTACTTAATGGTTCCCAAATTACCGATACTTTGGTTTTTGATCAAATTCCTGCAAGACTAATTCAACTACTGTTTATCTCCACTTTATGTTAAGTGGCAGTTAGCAAATGTTAGCATCAGCATGCTAGCAGCACCACTGTGAGCATATTAGTGTGTCTTACTGGCATTTTGCTCCAAGCCTCATACAGTAAAATTAAGACTTTCCCTAAGTCTATTAAGTCATTGATTCATTTGTGGGCATCGGTAGAAAGAAAGCACAGCTGAGTGTGTCCCATCACATGAAATGGACAAGATTGCACGTCCACATTTAAGGTTTTATGGCCTTTAAATAACCTAACGTAAAAAGAAAACAGGGTTAAACCCATGTCAAATTAGTAGCATTTGTGAATAATGTACTCCCTCTTTGATCTGCAGAAAGAATTGGTCCGCTTTAAAGTTTGTGCACATTGATAAGATCCCAGACTGAACCTAGTGAAAAATATTTGACAGCAGTCCTGCCCTGTTTGACTACAGCTTGACCTTAGCAGACAACAGATCCATTCAAAGGTTTAACACGAGCAGAGACATCACAAATCAAACCGATTGCAAACACAAGTTCCTTTGAAACGCGAATAAAAAAACATCACTATAAATGAATCACAGAGTTACTGATTTGCCAGGTATGCACACAAATGACAGGCTGCTTTTGTCACTGTAGTACTGATGGATAGGACTATTTTCTTACGACGAAACTATGATTCAGAGCTCAAATAATCCAACAGAAATGTTTCATTCAAAGACCAATAAAGTCCCTGTTTGATCAAAGTGGAAAACATCAGTCTCCTGTCATCATGGCGTCCTCGTTGACCCAACTGCCAAATCTGAATTTGTACATACGGTGACTTTACAAGAACTGTATGGACGCACAAATAGAAAGCTGTTCTTCTTTTCAGATATGACATTAGAGGCATTTTCATTAAACATAATTGTTTGGTTATGAGCCCAAAGTCTGTGTCGGTCGTTATAAATGAGGCTGCTGATCTAATTCCAAACTCAATTTGCAGAGATTTTCCAGACAGATAATCAACTCCTATGATTAATTGGATGAGCTGGTTTCAAACTCAACTGGAGCACATACTCACATACAGAGGCACTCTCCTCCTGCTCAGCTCCATCTGCAAGGCGACTGGGGGCAAACACAGATAATCAATCAGACATTTGAGAGACAACAAGGAAAAACTCTCCGTGCATGTGACTCCTCGCTACTTCTTTGGTTATTTTTGGTGAATCATCCCGCTCCTCTGATCCTGAAGAGATTATCAAACCTTAACTGCGCCGAAACAGGATGAGACAGGATCGTCTTTTGATCTCAAGTATGAGGATAATGACTTTAACGATCATACTTTCTGTCTTGGTGAGTGGAGACACTACCAGAACAGCAAATATGCCCAAATCTGATGTGCATGCAGTGTGTATATACCTCTCCTGCATGTGTATGTGTGTATGTGTGTGTGTGCGTGTGTGTCTGAGCTAAACTAAGAACTCTATTGAGTTTCACTGCTGCAGGGTTCAGATCTGTTCTTAATCAGAGGCCACTTCCCAAACTGGACACAACAGCAAGCTCTTAATAACCATTTTTCAAGAAATCGCTTCCTGTGAAATCACATTATCGTTTCACATGTGCATTTATAATTGTTTATTCATAATTACAACAGGCTAAATGTTGCTGTGAGGAAAAGGAAAAGCGTGGCCAGACCAACACCAGAGGAATGCATGCAGTTGGGTTTTTTTATAAGTGTTGCTAGCTTTATGACACTGAAAACATAAAAATTGGGAGGTTAATGACACTATATTTGATATTTATTTTAAACACAACATGCACACTGTCTTAGAGACATGCCTGTGCATGTTCTTAATGATTCAAATGAACTGAACTCACTCTTTCATGCTGACCTATTTAGCCACAGAATAATTGTGAGGCTTTTTTTTTTTTACAGTGCTATATTTACCCACTCGAACATTAGCAATAATATCACAGAAAACAGAACCCCCCCCACCCCCCAAAAACGAACGAACAAACAAGAGAAAGTCAACAGCTGATACAAGGGTCAACATTAGTGATGTACCTACCTTCACAGGAGCTCAAACTCCGGCAGAGGAAAACCTTGCAGCAGCGCGGTTTGAATTTTAGCAACAGAAACCACAGGAGCACCTAACTCATCCTCCTCCACCAGCTCTCTGCTGCGTCAAGTGTCGGTGTCACAGCTACAAGTTGAGAAATGGCGCTGAGTCGGTGCAGCTGCTGCTCCCAGCCTCCTCTGACACAGCATCCTCCTCCCTGTCACTGTTGATGCTCTCTGTCTTCCGTCTGCTCAAACGCAAATTCCTCTTTTTATATGTGCGAGGTTGTTTTTTTTCTCTCCAGGTAACAGCGACCTCTAATGGAAGAGGATGGAAAAGTAAGAAGGATACATGTTGATACACAGTGCCAATAAGAAGTATTCACACTAGCTAGAACTGGCTACAATTACGCCATAAAGAACACTCCAAGAAACTCTGAAACACTGTGAAAAGGTTATTTAGAAGCATAAGTCGGGGGATGGATACAAAATCATTTCCAAGTTACTGAATTACCCTGGTGTAAGAGTGGCAAAGAGAAAACCTCTGTTGAAGAAACCTGGTTAAAGCTCAACTAGAGTTCACCCAAAGGCATGTGGGAGCAGTGATGTGCACAAGGGGGGGGCAGTGACTCAATTGTTGAAAAACGCCTGAGAGCCAAAAAAAGCGTGCCAAAGTGCCCTCTTGGTTGGCAAAACACACTAAACTGCCCCCTTCGCTGGTTAAAACATGATAAACTGCCCTCTTGGGAGCCAAAACACACGCTAAAGTGCCCTCTTGGGAGCCAAGTTGCGCGCTAAAGTGCCCCCTTGAGAGCCAAAACGTGTGCTAAAGTGCCCTCTTCGGAGCCAAAACGCACGCTAAAGTGCCCTACTTTTCGCCCCTGCCCTTCAAAAAGTCTGGGCACGCCACTGTGTGGGAGACTCCTCGACTAGAAGAAGGTTCTTTAGTCTGATGAGACCAAAATGGAGCTTTTTGGCCATCAGACTAGAAGCTATGTTCGGCGGACACTAAATACTACACAATACCACAAACACACCATCCCCACTGAAGCACGGTGGTGGCAGCATGCCCTGGTAGGTTTGTAAAGGCACAGAGTAAAATAAATGCAGCAAATTACGACTTGAGGTAAGAATAATTTCCCAGCAAGACAATGACCTGAAGTATACATCGAAAGCTACACAGATATGGTTTAAAGACAACAAGGTGAAGGTTCTGGAGTGGCCGAGTCAAAGCCCAGATCTCAATCCAATAAAGAATTTGAAGCTGGACTTGAAAAGGGCTGTTCACGCTCAATCCCCGTACAACCTGACAGAGCTTGAGCAATTTTGCAAAGAAGAATGGAGTACAATTTGTAGCGTCCAGATGTGCAAACCAAATTTGAGACCTAACCACAGACTCACTGTGATTGCAGGCAAAGGTGCATTCACTAAATACTGACTTGAAGGGGGTGAATACTTATAAAATAAATTTAGATTATAAACTTTAAATTAATTGACATCACTTTGACATTAAAGACTTTTTTTTTGTAATTTTGTATATTCACCAGGATTCCAATTATAAAAAGGGGAAAAAACCCCCCCCCAAAAAAAAAAAACAAGGTTTTATTTTGGCACTGTAGATATGAAATCAAATGGTACTCAAATTCTCTTATGACTTTAAAAGTTACTGAGTATATGGTGTAATGAATACTTACGTACCAGTAAAATTAGACTTGAAATACGCTACAAAAGTACAAGTTCAAAATGACTTAATTACAGTAATTTGATATTATCGATATCATCTGGAATATAACATGCAGTGAGTTGAGGAGATTTTTTCCCAACCATTAGAACACAATTAGGATTAGTCGGTTTCAATATTACAAAGATTTATTTTTATCTGCTTATAAAACATTTGTCAAATCCAAATATAATGAAAACACAAAGCAGACGTCCACTGTGAAACCATTCATACACACAGGCGCACACACAGACACACACAATTGAAAGCATAATTACAAAACTTCCAATAAAGCAATGCTTTACATTCACACAGACTCTTCATACAGTAAATGCATGTTCTTCGTTTCCTGTTGTGTTTTTCAGTCACACCGAGTTAAAACACCAGAGTGAGAGACCAGTCTCTTAAAACCTATACCAAAAGTCTTGCTGGGTGAAGTCTGTGTGACACAAAAGTCATGTCAGGAAATGTGTCTGATGTTTCAAAAAAGAGGTTGCAAAGGCACTCTAACCCAGTCTTTCCCCCCTAAAAGCCTCAGGTGGCCTGAAGCTGTGCTCTTGAGGTACTCGCTTCCCCCTGAGCCAGGCCATTAGACCTGCTGGCGCCAGAACACGGCACCTCCTTCCTGGGGAGGGCGGAGGCGAACATTGTGTCCAACATGCCCAGCACCTCCAAGAGGTCCTGCTGGTAGTCGATCTCTCTCTCCAGCAGCTCCTGCAGACGCAGCAGCTGTCGGTCTACAACTGGTGACTGGCCGATTACCGAGTGATAGATGTCCAAGATCATTTCCGCCGCTGTTACGAGAACTGGAGCAAACCTAGGGTCAACCAAGTTCCTGGAGAGGAAAAGAAAAATGTTGATGTATTCATGCAGCAAAATACATCTCTACAATTTGATGCACAAGTTATCACATCGTGTCTGTACTTGAGGATTTATCTGCATCGTACCCTATGAGGAAGTTGAGCAACTGGGACAGTCCCTGTTCATCTCTTCCTGCCAGTGCGTTGTTCAATGTCCCTCTTCGATCCAGCTCCTTTATAACAGCAACTGTGATCTCTGGCTTCCTATGTCTTGTCCATGTCTGCAAGTGAAATATAATACACTTGTATATTAATACCAGAAATGTTTGTTTTTGATTGAGAGCAGCTGCAAGAGTCACTGCGTTACTTAACTTAAAAACTATTAACCTCAACAATGTTATAACTGATTTAACCTGCTGCTAATGTCATAAACACATTTTTACCTCCAGGGCCGTATCCAAAGCCTTCGATACATTGAATTTCTTGAGTTGCTTGTCGTATTTGGCCAAATGCTGCTTAACTGGCTTACTGACGAGATAATCATCCTGGAGAAAAGACAAAGAACCACAAAATTAATCCAAAATAGTCTGAAATAAATGGAAAACAATTATCACTCAGCAGACCACATCATGACTCAGACAGTCAGCCTCAGCAACTGCATGTAACTGAATGTAAACAAACCTGTTTAGGGACGTAGTTCTTCCCCTTCACAAAAACACGATATGATGGTCGTCGCCTCTGTTGACCAGAGATTTCCTTTGACTCTTCTGGGCTCTTCCTGTGTTTGATACTCAGGATACTGTTGGTCATACCCACGACAATGGACTCATCATCCGGCTGAGGCGGAAAGACATATTCATAGAGTTAGTACCTTCCTAAAGTTAAATCACCATCAAATATGAAAAACAACAGTAAAATGTGATGACAGGTTGAATGTATTTTCTTACAGCCAAAGCCAAACTGAGGATGGAGGCAGCGTAGTCAAAGTTGTGGACCACTTTATAGTTGGTTGTGTTGTACACCTTCACATGCCTGGAAAACAAACAGGCTCAGCATTAATTAAGGTTCTTACAACAAAGTTCACATAAGAATCTGACAAATAGTGTGGCCTTGGATTTCCACAGTTTCGAAAATGTTCTTTCGTCCTTTATGTCAGAGATGCATACTGTACCCCATACCTGTCCAGGGAAGCTGACAGCAGTCTCTGTCCGTTGGTGCTGAGACACAAACTCGTGACAGTTTTGTGATGGTTCTTCAGAGACACCAGTGGCTGGCCTCCTTTTAGCAGATCCCACACTTTCACATAGCGCCCACCTATAGAAAGTGATAGAGAGAATTTATTTATTTTTTTTTACTGATGTGGATACATATCAGTAACCATAACTTAGTATCAGTGTATGCATGCAGCCATTTGCAGGGAGAGATTCATGTAGAGGAAACAATTTCACAATTAATTTAATATTACCTACTTGTTTTATATCCTAAACAATAACCTGACTCAGGGTTAATAAGGCTGATGACTCCAATAACTTCACATTTTGAATGTTCTGACTGAACATGAGGATTATACTGCTGTGTACCTGCAGAGACGAGGAGACCCTCAGAAGGATAGAGCAGTAGACTCTCCACTGGCTGGCCGTGGTCCATGGTCATCACACTCCTATCCACTCTCGCATCAAACAGTTTCAGTGTGTGGTCGTAAGATCCTAGGAAAAAAAAAAGAAATTACCACCAAGCTCCTTCATCGATTCACTCATCCTTCAATATGCAGCGTCTACAACTAAAGCGCCATATCTACAGTGCAATTACACAGATTACTCTTTCTGGTCTATGAATTTGCATATTAATTATTCTGTATTCTAGGTATACAAGTGACTTTGTATGACTTAAAATTATCATTTTCATATGCATTATGTTTTAGCTCAAATTATACGGAGACAGTAGAAATGGAAATTATTTTGTATAAAATGCAAAAATCAGGAATCCATAATCAACCTGGTGGGGGGAAAACAAGACCAAATTGTTAGTAGATTTTGACTGTTCCTGTTAAATTGGTTTAATTTAAATGTCAGTGACATGTGACTTATAGTCTACTGGCTACAAAAACTGTCAAAATATATACAATTCTGAATGGATACACCAACCCCTGATGCCAATTGTCCAGAAAGTTAATTTCCTCTCCTCCCGTTTACTTTTACATTACACATAAAAAGTGTTAAAAAAATAATAATAAAAAATAAAAAAAAGGTAGCTTCCATCTCACCTGTGATAAAAAGATCTCTGTTGAGTTTGCTTGTGACACCACAGCGGATGTAATCCGTGTGTTCTTGGTAGGTGTTGAGCTCAGTGGAGTTTGGGATGTCCCAAAGTCGACAGGTGTAATCGTCTGACCCTGTGAGGATCTGGTAACGGTCTGAGGTGAAGTCTGTTACATGGACAGCCCTGAGCAGAGATAAAATGGGACAAAAATGTACATCACTTCTCTATGAAGCCCAGATGTTTATAAGTCGGTAAGATAGTTTGCTGGTTGTCAGAATACTTGAGATCATCATGAAATTCAGTCGATGGATCACTCAAGAAATCATCATTCAACAACTCCTTTACTGCACATCAGTCAGTCAAATGCAGAATGACGGGTGTATGGCATTTTGGTTTTGCTACAGTATCATGAAAACACCATTACATATGCAAATACTAACCTATGCAGTATGTAGACTTTCAGGCCCTGGTTCTACTATCTGATTGAAGATTAATTGTTTATCTTGAAGTATTCTGTATTTATTTTAAAATAATGAAAGAAAAATAGAAAACCTTATAATAGAAACTTTTTAACACTCAGTCTGTGGGCCAGAACAGCACATCAATAACATGATCTGACAACGACACGTGGGATACCTACTTTGTGTGCCCTCTGAACATCCTGAGTGCCACCTTGCCGCCAACATCGAACAACCTGACCACAGAGTCCTCACATCCCGCTACAAGCAGCTGACCGTCTGACCTGAATCTCCCACTGTATGCAGTGTCCTTAAACCGTGTAAATGTCTTCACAGGCTCCTGGGAGAATGGCCCATAAATGTGGACCTGTAGACAAAACCAGTGTAAGATTGACAAGAAATATCTGGCAAATGCTGCACACGTAATTGGAACAATGATTTTAAGGAGGCGAGCAAAGAGATGCCAACATACTCTTGTGAATGCTGTCACAGCAAAGTTATGTGGAGCCACTGGGGAGAAGTCTATGTGTGTGACCGCTCCAAACTCTTTTATCTGGACTGGAGCCTGTAAGGAGAAAAACAGAGACGAACTGTGAAGATCATCGCTTCACTCTGAAACCCAGATGTTTATAAGTCGGTAAGATGGTTTGCAGGTTGTCAGAATACTTGAGATCATCATGAAATTCAGTCGATGGATCACTCAAGGGATCATCATTCAACCACTCTTTCACTACACATCAGCCAGTCAAATGCTTCCTGCATCAATGAACAGGGAGATATCTTAGAATGACAGCTAAATGAAAGATTGGGAACGAAATTCAGGATGCTTAATTTCACTAAATGAACTAGACTCACCTTGTAGTTTTTCCAGTATAGTGTGTCTTGTGTGACTTTCTCTCCAAGTTTAGGATAAACTTGGATTTTCGTAGGTTTAAATGAAGCCATTTCTGTGCTGGTAACGCAGTACTCTATCTGGTGGGATTTAGAAAATAAAAATGTTAAAAAGATATAACTAAGAATTTAGCAGGAGATATGACACCATGCCTAGTTATTAGCTTAATCAATGTCGTTTATTAGAACGCAGGCATCAATTCAACACCATGAGATGAAAAGCAATACATACATGAACACGTATACAGGCTTTACCAAACAGCATCACAACCCACCAAACTATGTAATCTGTGAAGGCTAAGCTAACGAACTCACCATTTCCAGACGGTCCATATAATCACTTAAGTTTAAAACTGCGCATAGAGACTTAACATATATGTACACAGTGGACCATTTCCTGATAGGTAAAATTGCACCTAATGTTACTGGTTCGAAGAGAAAAGCGGTCAATTAGACAAATACTTGAGTCAACGTGTTCGGGGCTTACAGCGAAACTTAGTTAGCACACTGCGCATTAGCCGGCTAGCATTTTACACTAAATTGCAATGTGGTTACTCTCACCTTTGAACGAATAGGTCCAGGATTGCAGTCTTATTTTCGTTTTAAGTACAATGTGTTGAAATTAGATGATGCTGGTATTGATTGTCCAAGAAAACCAAAAGTTTCTCATTTTAAATAATTATCACGTTGCCTCTCGGTGGACAGGAGGACGCCATGATTACAAACGTGACGACTTCCGCTCTGAATGGCGAACCTTTATTGTTCACGGACGATTCACAGTTTACACATTAACTTCAAACACTTTTTTTTCTAATTTCAAAAAATATATTGTAGGTGGAACTAGTTTTGTAATTCTTTATAGGACTACATATTAATTATGGGGATCATTTTTTTCTTCTAGTAAATCTACTTTTAGATGAAATCCAAGATAAATCTTGTACTGATTTTGCCTACTTGTGTTTATTAATGCCTTCAATTGCTATGTGCTATTGCTATTATTTCAAGCAGTTATTAAAATATAACTAGCGCTAAAATAAAAAAAAAAGTAAATAAAAAAGCGTCCTTCCAAAAGTATGAGTTCGCTGCTTTTAGTCAAGCAGGTTTTATTTGAGACGTGCGTGTAAAAATCTAACAAGGCGGACGTAATAACGAGAAACTTAGAAATTAAGATTTAATACACACTATAAATAAAATTAAGAAAAACTGCGGCCACATCCGGAAAGATACCAATCTGAGTGCGTCACTTCCGGTGTTCCCTCCTTCCTCCCAGCCTCTACCGACTGTGTGGCCCGCGTGTTTACACACTCCCAGGTCAGTTGGTGTCTCTGTAGCGTTTTAAGTTGTCTCACCCTCATACCGTTTTTGCCTATAAAAGACGAAACACTTATATTTTGCCATGTTACGTGTTAGAAGTGTGTAGAAAAGGTCAGTTATACATGAATGGCAGCGTCGGTTTGAAGGGGCCTAAGCTAGCTGTTTAGCCTGGCTATCAAACTAGCCGGCAGTTGTCATACATTCCTCGAGCCCGAGTTAATAAATGAACTTTCTAGTGTCGGAAGCTGAACGATCAAGCATTAGCCCAAAGCAACATCTCCACGGGGAAAGCCAACACAATTAGGCCATTTTAGCTGTTCGCTAACTTAATTGATTAGTCTTTGCTTTGGAGAACGCTGTTAACTTTAGCTGATCACCTCTGTCTGATTCATGCAGAACTTGAGTCCAGACTAAAAAAGTGTGCAGCTATTTTGGGATTTCTGGCAGCTGTGAATTCTTGTTAGTTTGCTGTGCAAAAAGGCCAAACAGCAGGGGGGATTTGGGGGAGTTTCAGTTTTGGCACTTGAAATCACAAATCCTATGTGTACAGTCAACTGTTGAAATCACACTTAATCAGAACTCTTTTCCATATTCTCTATCTCTAGTTATAATATCAAGATCAAATTATTAGTGTGCAACGACTTGAGGGAAATTAATTAGAATTGAATCTCATTACTGAAGTTAGTGAACAAGTATTACATATGCTTAGGTTCATGTGCTGTGTCTTTGTCAGATGAAGGAGTCGATAATGAACCAGGAGAAGCTCGCCAAACTGCAGGCGCAGGTCCGCATTGGCGGCAAGGTGAGCTGGAGTACATGCTGACAAATCAATTAAAGGAAATTGTTGTCTATGAGCCCTGGCCAAAGGTTATAGCTTCATTTATTATAGCTCATTCTTGTGCGTTGTAGGGGTCAGCCCGCAGAAAGAAGAAGGTGGTGCACAGAACAGCTACAGCAGATGACAAGAAGCTGCAGTTCTCCCTCAAGAAACTGGGAGTCAACAACATCTCTGGCATTGAAGAGGTACAACAAATTCTGTCTGAAGTGAACAGAAAGAAGAAGGCAGACAGCCCATCTTCACAACAGTCATGCTCTTGGGTCAACGTTATCTACATGAGGATAGTGTAATATATATTGCATGATATAAAAGGCCAGATTTATAAGCATTATAATCATTAATCTGTAAACATGGTGTTGTATCTTAGACGAGAGAAAAAATAGCACAAAAGTTTTTTTGAAAATTAAGAGTTTTCTTGTCCTTTGTCACCGCTTCATTTCCTTTTGTGTATTCCACTTTAGGTGAACATGTTCACAAACCAGGGGACAGTGATCCACTTCAATAACCCAAAGGTTCAGGCCTCCTTGGCAGCCAACACCTTTACAATCACAGGGCATGCCGAGAACAAGCAACTCACAGAGATGCTCCCAGGAATCCTAAACCAGCTGGGAGCTGACAGTCTGACCAGCCTCAGGAGATTAGCAGAGAACCTGCCAAAACCAGGTAGCCACAGCATCTTTACTGATCTCTTTTGAATGTGACAGTAGTCTTGTGTGCCTTCTATCAACACTTGGCCTTTTGTTCTTCTTCCCACTCACAGCTGGAGACAACAAAGCTCCCATGGTTGCTGTTGAGGAGGAGGACGATGAGGTTCCAGGTCAGAACAATCACACACCCCCTTTTTAATTCATTTGATCTGTAACATTAATATAACCACATTTTTATCGGTCAAGAACAGGCTGTCCCTGACATGTCTTATTGCATGTGTTGTATACACTCTTATTGGGTCGAAGAAGTTTTGTCTTGATGTATCTAAATGTGTATTTAAGATTATAGAGGAGTCTGTCCCCGACAGATTCATTCAGATTGCTCATATTTTTAAATTGTATTTATATAACATAATTAAGCTTTATTTATGGGATACATAAATATAAAAATGTCCTTAACTTCGGTCTGTTACTGTTTTCTGTCCTCCATCCTTTCATCCCCCTTTTTCATTTTCAGATCTTGTTGAAAACTTTGACGAGGCATCAAAGGACGAGGCAAACTAACAAACACCAGCAAACGTTTCAAAGCTCCTCCTGACTCGCCGTACTTCAACACAGCAGCATTTTGTATTTGTTCATCTCTGTGGCTACAAACAAAAGTTGCTTTTTAATTGTGACCTCGACAATTGGACTAAATCAAGTAGAATTGACTTTTTATGGCTACTGTTACCCACCCTTTTGTCTGATTTGCCTCATTCTGCAATACAAGTGAAATTATTTAATTCTGTGGAATGTGCAAACCTTTCTTCCTCACGCTGCCTCTCCTGCATTATGACGCCCACACATCAAACATGTATTGGTGGAATAAATCATTTAATAAAGATTACATTTACATGTACGTGCCCCACTTTTTGTGTTTAACACTCAAATTGGTCCCAGTTTTCTAAATACTTTCAAGTGGTTGGAATGTAATGGGATATACCAGAGAAAACATTGTGCAGTGAATTCAGCTCATGTCTGTAAGTGGAGGCTTACACTGGATCAGTATAGTTATGCTTTGTTAAATCAGAAACATTGGACGGACTTCAAAGTCTAACGTATATTTTTAAGTGTGTACTTAGTGAAAATAAGCTTGAAAAGAACAGTCCTGTGTATTTAAATGAGATGTGCAAATATTAGTCCCGTGAGTACTGCTGCATTGGCTTAATTTGAAATGTGTCCGTTCCATGATATTGATAGCTGAAAAACATGGTGGAAACACTCCCAGTGTAGACAGTCAAGCTGTATAATTCAAAGACAGGCCAGTGCTGCTGATCCAAAGAGCCAAAGTTTAGTAGTTGCTCTGAGTGTTGGCTCTCTCCCTCATAAAACCGCACTCCAGACGCTCAAGTGTCTTTGGTTTGAATGTTTTCATATAACTATCTTAAATCTTGACTTTTGTATTCAGAGTGAAATACAGCACCCGGTCTATTTACATTTGCATCACAGGTGTGGTGATAGAAGACATTTAGCTAATTATTTTGGAATTGATAGCTGGAGGGTTACTTCCTTACCAACCAGCAAAAGATCAAACAAAAGCCTCCTTCACATGGACCTCTTTAAAGGGAAACCTCACCAATTTTACACATCAAAATGTGGTAAGAGTAGTATAAAGTATTTTGGGGTTCCAGACACATGTAATCTGATACCTTGACTTAAGTGCATTGTGGGTAATTCAGGTGCCAGGTTTTAAAAAGGAATAAGAATTTGTGAAATACAAAAGGTGATATCTCTGTTCTAGCTGTATTGATTTTGATAATTGATTTCTAACTATCCCTATTGAGTCCAAAAGTGTTACAGAAGTGCAATGCTGGAGCAGTCGACTGCCTTTCAAAACCTGGTGCCTACATTTTTGACAATGCAGCTTAGACACTGAGTGACATCAGTGACAGCAATTTATTATATTACATGCAGCTTCCTCTGGTGCCACAAGCAGTATTTTATACTGCTTTTTTGTTTTTTTAGTACTCCCCATAACCTGTAAACACACTTTACTGTGTACAATTGGTGGAATTACTATTTTTTCATATGAAATAGTTTGCCAGATCTCTCAGTATTTGTAGCTTTTCTCTGAATTTATAAATAACTGAACCAATATATTAAGTTTTCAAAATATAACGTTGCCGTTCAGAGGGTTTTACATCGAAACTAAGGTAGCCCTATGTCTGGCATCAAACGTGAGGTAGGGTCACCCATCAGTGCTCCTGACTGTGGTTCTCAATATTTTGCCAATCCAGCAAGGGAAATAATACATTTAACTGTAACACGTGGGTTTCATGTAGAAAATGATCCCAAAAAGTACTCTGAATCAGGAAGAATCCCTAGGAACTGAGATACTCACATCCCCTTAAAATATGCCTTTAATTGAATGTCTGTTAGGGTGGGTGCTGAAACTGTCATTGAGCCCTCGATGGCTCAGCCTTGAGGTTATTTCATCATCTTGACCGATGACTGTAACCTGACTATGTCAGGATGTGGCAAGGTGCTGAACATTGTGTTAACTAAAAGAGGGAAATGATTTCATATGCAAGTGACACAGAGTCAGCTGGGATGTTGTGGCTCTGGTAACATTTATCTGTCTCATTTAGAGAGAAAAAAGAAGTTGTGTGACTCAAATCGATCTTTAAACTAGAAAGTGTAACCACTATTGAGAATGTACACCCCACTAACAGTTATAAAATACACTTCCAGGTAAATTGAATCTTACAACAAAACTTTAAGAAATCCCAGTGTATAAAAATACATCACCAGCTTTATCAGTATAACTGTTCAGTGGACAAATAATGCTTTTCAGCACTACACAGTTGTGTCCCTGTGTGGTCAATTCTCAGTAAGTCCACACGTTAGCCTTTACAAGCCTGCATGACACATTCTCTCCTCCATAAAGGGATCAGCTTGTATATTTACCTGCTCTGTATTCACGAGTTGGACTATGTGATAAGTGACTTCTGTATGTGAACAGTTCAAACTGTTTTGTTGATATTGATAATATCAATAACTTGATATGCCACCGCAGTCACTGTAGTCAAATAAACAGAGAAAGGGTGTGAGAGGTAACTCGCGGAGCTGCTCTACTACATGAATAACGGCATTTATGCTTTTAAGGAACTGAAACCTGAAACCATCTATTTCTGTTCACATGACCTAACAGGTTTAGCAGAATTCTAGATCACCCATGTAGTTAAACTATGCGTGTCGATACTTTAGATGTTAGATTCTATTAAATATACAGTATAATTTAATCAACCTACTTAACTGCGAGGGGGCAGAGAGGAATTATGGAAGTGCCTCACACACAGCTCAACACATGACAGGGTCACATGATTTACGCGTGTGTGAGAATAAACAAATGAGCTAAATGTGTTTTTCTCGACATATAGCTTTAATGTCTCGCTCTTTCATATTTGACATTTGGCAGAAAAAAATTGGATTGCCCCGTAACCAACTAAAGTCATGGGCTGGGAAAGTCCTGTCGCCTCTCCCTTTGCTTTTTCCTGTGTGAAGCTGTTTGTATGTGTGAGCATGTGTGCATTCTCTGGAACTCTAGGGACATCAGATATCCTCACATCAGTGATGAGATGGGGAAAAACCTCTGAAAGGAGAGCAGTCTGTTTGGTCATGTCCAAGATAATGCTGGGTTGTAGCTGGGATTTAGTTCCAGGATTAAGGGTCAGAATTTAGATTTAGGAAATATTATAATTAATGTGATTAATACAAAGGCTGCTAATATCTCTTCTAAACAATCCCTCTTGCGGAGCTCCAGCTAATTGTATTTTAGAATTATCAGTGAAAAAGGAGGATTAATTTTTTTTAAGATTAACAAATTAATTGTTTGGGCTACAAAAAACACAATCTCCCAAAACTTGTTTTGTGTAAGCGACACCTCAAAATCCCCAAACATTTGATTAATGACTTTTATTGAAGACAAAAGCAGCAAAAGCACACAGCAAAAGTTCACATTTTCGAAGGAGCAACCAGTGATATCTTTTGACATTTTAGATTTTAAAAATTACTGTAAATACAAAGAAAAAGAAGATTATTAGAGCAGATGGACCAACAATTATCTCTATAAATTGCATCCCAATTGTATATGTTCTATTGCCAAATGTATCACTGTACACTGTCCATTTTGTTTAGTTCTCAAAAAATGCATATCAAGTTTTGGGGGTGCTTGGCTGTGTCCAGTTGTGTGTTTTTTTTTCCTTATCAGATGGTGTAGTATTCTGTTTGAAGGGCAAACCCCCACCCCACTGCACACCCACACTTTAACACTTCTTATCTTCATCTCTGAGTCTTTCGAAACTCGCTATTTCCAAAACGTTGACATGCAAAACATAGAGGAAATGCCCTGACTGCCACCTCTGTCAGTGGTACTCTTATCAGTTTATTACATCGCTGCGTTTCACCTTCAAAGGGGCCATTTCAGTGGCGTTGGTGATGATGATGATGATGATGATGCATGCAGGGTTCATACATATAAATATGATGCTTCGTGGACAGTTGAAGCATACGATCACCAGGATTGCTGCGACGCAACTTCTGCTCTTGATTTTTTCATCACATCACTTCAGTGAAACTTCATCGAGATGGTAAGAACTAAACTGCTGGGGGTCTATAGATGCTTGAATTAGATGGCAGAATGGGGTAAAAAAAATATATTGAATTGAAATGTCCCATAAACAGATTTTTAAATTTTCTTTCTCAGTTGAAGATGAAATAAACAATAATAACTAGCAAATCAGAATTGCTCAATTGCTGAATTTTCCTCTTGCTGTCACACTCTCTCAGGGGGCTTTGTCACTGTGGATATTCGGGCTTCTGTTCATCAGCCTCACAAGAGCACACGATCTCAACCACTTTCCAGAAAATTGTATGTATTATTTATGGTCCACATATTGTTTTCTGGCACTGTTTTCTTTCTATATGTGGACCGTTTCTAAACTTGTTAACTTGACATGTTCTTGTCCATGTGTGTCTCCTATTATCTATGTTGGTGCAGTTGTGGTGGCAAAAAGGGAAGATCCGAATCCAGTCACACTGACCTGCCGTTCAAAGACAGACGAAGCCGTCACATGGAAGGTTCAACGCGATGAGATGGAGGATGTCAAGTTAGAGAACAACATCAGGCAGGTTGGTCAGAATCTGGTCTTGACTGACGTAGATACACCTGAACTGGGCCAATACAGCTGCTGGAGAGAAGGAGAGATGTTATCATCAACCTATCTACTGCTGCTGGAGGATGACGAGGATGAGGAGTCGGGTGAGATACGCTTGTTTCCTTTTCCATTTATACTCCTCCTCATATGCTGTAAATTGCAGAAGTCTTTCAGAGTTGATGAGTCTCAAAAACTCTCTGCGTGTCTGGCTGGGTGGAATATAATTTACCGTCTAGTCATCCTCTAGACTCTAGAGGATGACCCTGAAGGTTGACACATGATGAACCATGTCTCACATTTGGTGAAATATTCGCCCTTTTCAGTGTGACAACGTTCAAACATTTTACACTAAAATTGTGTTCACTCTCATTTGGGTTCTTTATAGATTCTCCCATCCATTGTCGGGCAAAGTCTTATGACTGTACCTTCAGCTGTAAGTGGACCGACAGTGAATACAAAGCAGTGCGCCTCCGACTGGGCGAGAACTGGTAAGGAAAAAAACCAACTAATTACAATAGAGAGGCCAAATATTGCATAAAGGTTCATAACGACAGGCCAACAAGCAACAAGTAACGCGGTTACTGTCTCAGTTACATATGTCATTCAGTGTCAGTTTTTCTGCTTGCCTCCGCAGCAGTGAAGGTGATAAATCATGTCAGTGGATCAGCAACAGAGAGCAGCTCCGGGATGGGGGATTCCAGTTTGAGCTGGCCCACTCCCTCTCCCCTTACGCTGAGGAAAGCACCAAGCTGATCGTCACTGCTGAAGCCATCAGTGACCTCTCCATCGTCAGGAAAACCAAGAGATTTTATCTCAGAGACATCGGTGAGCTGAGTGAAACTGAGCTGCACTAAAGGCATTAGATAGAAGGTTATTAAGATTAAACAGTGCTTAAACAGCATCTTCTGGCAAAAAAAAACACTGATTAGGTTAGTTTCAGTTATCAGGAAATTGGTCTTGAAGGATGAAATCATATATTGTCGTAGAAATGAATGGTGTTTGGTCCCATGTTCAGTAAAGTAACTTTCTAAAGAAGTAAAATGGTTTATTCTAAGCATTATCAAGATACATAAAGGTCAGGGAGAAAAGGAGATTATTTTCAGATATAACAACTAGAGCTGCAACACTTATTTTCAGGTAGTTTTTTCTCAAGCAAAATGTCAAACATTTGCTGGTTCCAGCTCCTTAAATGTAGAGATTTACATTTAGGCTCTGGGAAATTGTGATTAACATTTTTCATGTTTTTTTTTGTTTGTTTTTTTTGGGGGGGGGGGGGGGGGGGGGAGAGGAACTTTTTATAGACTAAAACTATTCATTATCAAAATCATGTCAATCAAAATGTAATATTAAAACTTGAGCATGAAAAAGTAAATGAGGCAAATATTAGCAGTCTGACCATTACTCATCTTTATTATTTATAGATATACTTTACTGATTCCTTACTGACAATTTTTTCCTTTCCTGTCAAGTTCAACCTGATAGTCCCCAGATTGTCAAGTGTCAGGAGGTGGAGCAGGACCTGAACGTGACCATCAACCCACCATCCAGCTGGTCGTCGCCTCACAGCTACTTCAGACTGGAGCACGAGATTGAATACGTGTTGAAAGACAACGGCGAGGTACATGCAAGCTTGTCTGGTGATCGCTCGATGTGTGTCATTCTATCCATTTTATTTGTTTGTTTTTTCTCATTGTGTGACCTGTCTTACTTTAGCACCGACTTTCTTCATCCGCTCTGGTCCCGAAGAGTATCAGCATGCTGAGGGTCCGATCCAGAGACCCACTGGTGCTCTCTGCCTGGAGCCAGTGGACTCCCTGGAAAAATGTAACCTACTGATGTTGTCTGAATGCATCACTTCTGCTCCTGCTCTGTCATTGTTCTCATATTGTATGTCAACACTGTCCTCTCATGTCCTCTCACCTACTGTTTTCATACTAGTCACACACTGACGGCCAAGAGATTAACACAGTAATCACCAGAAGCTCAGTAATATGTCCACACCTTTGTCATACATTTTTATTTATTAGTCAACTCAAACTATGTATTTATTTATATATTTATTATTTATATTAAAATCATACATGCCATCATTGTCATACTGTGAGGACTAATAGAGGTCCCCACCTAAAGTTCTACTGTCATGTTTACCTTCCAGTTTGCACCCAGACAGCTCCGTGAATCAATATGAAACTCTATCTACCAGGAAAAAAAGGGCTGATAGAGTTTCAGGGGGACAAATGTTAGTCTCACTTAGTATGCACTTCCACACATACATTCACACAGTTTGTTTCTTGGTGCTGTTATTTCTGTATGTGTTATAAGTGTGTTGGCGTTTCTGTGTATTTCGGTGGTCTGGTGCTGTGCACATCAAATGGCTATTAAAAGAGCTTTGTGCTTCCTTCCTTATATATGTTCCTTTTTTCATTTTCATGTATTGCTCTTGTGTGTGTACACCTACTGACAAATAGAAATTCCCCTTCGATATGATGCAAGACACATTTATGTGCATCAGGCAGGACAAATTACTAGAAATATTATTAGAAGAGCGTGTGAACTGAATGGTCCTTGACAGACTGAATTGCGGTGGTCACTTATAATAAATAATGGAGCCTCTATGGCAGAAGTATCTGAAAGAGGAAATTATCCAAGTCGCTCTTTATTAAAGACCAAAGGATATTATTTGTTTGCCAGCATTAATACTTGTTTCTTTTTTTCTTTTTTTTTTGATGCTGTATTTAGACTTGTATAGGTAGTAAAACCTGTAATTACATGGCTGGCATCTAATGGAGAGAATAATAACAAGCGACAGTCAGGCTAACAATGACACACTCTCACAAACATTCTCACTGTCGACTACAGAATAGTGCAATTGTTGTTTGCTTTTTACATATTCATATCATAATCTGTTAGTTATAAGTTTGTGTGAACAATAAAGGCCATCTAAAGCACCAACTATAGCTAACAAACAGCTTAATGCCGCAACGTTTATCATAGTTGCACCTGTTTAACCAGCCAGATTATAGGCACCTATAACAGCCTGTTATAGGTGACAAATGCAATGAAGCATAGCCGGGACTGTGGCATTAGTTCCGTGTTCCATATTTTTCTTCTTATTTAGTGAATACTTTTTTTTTTTAGCAAATACATTTTGTATATTTATTAATCATAAGTGAGAATAAATTTAAAATGAAATTAAAAACTTGGTTTAGATTGCTCAAACCTTAAAAAGAAGAATCAAAGTACTTGCCGACAGTTTATTTAGCTTGTAGCTTGAGCAGTAAATGACACTTTTACATATAGAAATAACATAAGAGTAATGTTCTATTCTGTGGCACTGAGAGTGACAGCGATGTAATTCTTACATATTAATAATGGGAGTTAGTTTTTGAAGTTTTTTTTCAACCCTAATCTGTTATTAACTCATTACAGGTCAGAAAAGGGAAAAAGAACCCATGTCAATGCAAAAACAAAGCAAAGTCTTGCTGTCCGGAGTTGCCATCTGGGAGCTTGAACCTCTGCAAGAAGAGAAGGAAGAAAAAAAGGAGCAACAATGCTGAGCAGAACCAGACAGGTTAAAAAGATGGCATTCAATAAAAAGATACCTTGCATATGGGATCGTGCTGGTGTACAAAAACTTTATAATTTGGAGTTAAATGTGGGGAAATATTCTGGATTAATACATTGATCTTTCGGAAGTGATACAATTGTACCTCTTAATTCATGTCAAGTGCTTGAACACTTTACTTGTAGTCCCAACTTTACTTGTGTGTTGTGTTGAGTCTAATGCAGCAGCCGTGCAATAAATCTATACAGTCATGAAGGCTGTAATGCTCAGTCCTGATGAACATTATAACATGTTCTGTTTGTATTTTATTCCATTACTATTATTGTGCATTTCATGTGTTGCTTGAAGGGTGACTTTGTGGTTAGTTGTTATTATTATTTGATACCATAACAACAACTTCTCTGGATCTGAACATTGTTACTCACAACATTGAAACATTTGGGATCATGTAAGTACTGAACACAACACCATAAACAACAAGGGTCTTTTTGACATATCAATGCAAAAATGTTACATGCTATATATATATACATATATAATAAAAGCTTCACTTTTGTTTATAACACGTTACAATCCACGTCACTGGCCAAAGTGATGCGTTTATTGTTTTGACATGACTGTCGTAACAATAATACACTACTGAAATATCATACCCTAACCCTAACACTCAAGACGGACTAGTGAGTAGATGAGTCTTGGTTCGGTGTGATGCTGTTTCAGCCACTTGTCAGCAGCCACCACTTTAAGACAGAACAACAAAACGTGAATATCTCAAGCCTGCGGTAGCCACAGACCTTATTTCAGGCAATTTAACTGAAAATAATTCAAAAAAACTAACTTACTTTTGCGACGAGGGAACAGGATGTGAAAGAATGCTAATTGACTTCCGATTTTTAGGGACTACAGGCTGCACCACTCTGGGGGGCCCAGCTGCAGCCCTGCGGCCCTGCAGTAGCTCAATCCGCCTTTGCCAGATACGCATGCGCATTAAACGAAGCGCGGAAGTAGCTGCAGCTCTGTTTTGCACTGACAGCAGACCGACAGCTGCAGATGGACAAAAGCCCGCTCTCACGTGTACCACCACGCTGAATTCTCACCTGGTAACGTCGAGGGAGCTTTACAGATGTCTTGAACATGGCGGAGGTTGTTCGGACAGCAGCTGTGGTTTTATACCTCTGGAGTGTTTTCATGCAGTTCAGTCGCCTGTCAGGTGAGAGTGAGGGGGAGGAGGAGGCACGGTCTGCTGCTGTAAACACCTCATTAAGCTAACAGAGGGCTTTCAGACGCATGCTAAGGTGATACGCCCCTTGTTTAGCTGAACTCCGTCATATTCCCTGTGAACCTCCGTCACATATCAATGTGGTTTACCAACACTGACTTCATACTCACGATGCAGTAACTTAATTCACATGTTGGAGTAAAGCCCGACGTTTTCCTTTATTCTTTCTGTGTGGTCTGCTTCAGGTCTGGGGATCAATGAACTGCTTTATTTCCGGGTGATCAGGCCAGAGGAGATAGGGTTCATCTTCAGTGCAGCCCCTGCTAAAGACTTCGGAGGAGACTTTGTCAGTACTCTGCCCTCCCTTGAATTTCACTTGTCTCAAGCCTCAGTTGTATATTCACCATGTAACACTCCACCTCTCTCTCTCTCTCTGTCTCTTTGTCTCTCTCTCTTTGTTCACCAGACATCATCCTATGATGAGATTTTCCTAGTGCCAGCAGACCCGGCAGATGGCTGCTCAGACCTGAGGAACAGCGAAATCATCCAGGGACAAGTCATCCTGGTGGAACGAGGGTATGTTCACACACACCTCAGAGCCTTGTAGCTTCACCTGTACAAGCCGTAGATATCAGTGGAGGAGGGGTGTTGAAGCTGTGGCCTGAGATCAAAATGTAAGAACTTAAGAGGTCTGGCAAGTAACGCAACTCCTTGTATATCCTGTTCGAGGTCCTATATTGTAGATGCAAATCATGTGTTCACACTATAAACATTTAACTTTAAGGGTTGATGCAGTTTTTCAGAGCTGACTGCACCCGCAAACATTGAGTTATTGACTCTGACTCCTAGCCTTCAGTTGTAAAGAATATAATTACAGGTATAATTGCAGTTAGCAGTCTGGCTTTTAAAAAAACACCAAGAGTCATATTGAATATCCAGTTTGATTTACACTTGAGATCTAATTTAAAACGCACTTGAATTGTGACAGTATGTTTATGTTTGATTCATAGATGCTGAGCACGAAACAACTCGCTTTGATCAATCAATCTATGAAAATGTATTTGTAGAGCACTATTCATACATCAAAGTAACACAAAGTCCTTCACAAAATGAGAACAAAAAAAGATACCTTTCACCTACTCACATACTCGCATGTATACAAACATACATACGTGAATAGCAAGTAATATGAAATAGAAACTGAGGATGCAGTATCTTGAGTAAAACACATAGATTAAACACAGTTATTCATAGAATAGAGTGACAATACCCTCATTAATACTTAAGAAAAAACGCTGTAACTAACAAGAAATAGGACTGACACAACCAGCCAGAATGCCCCCATCCAGCACCCGTCCCGAGGGCAACACCGCAGGGCAAGTATGTACACAATTACACGAGTTGTTGCATTTTGGTATGTGTCACCTGGAAATCCTAACACAGAGAAAGCTGCAGTCTTGCATCAGCAGGCACCATAGAATGACAAAAATGGAGAGAGGAAACCCCTTCTGTTTGGGTTCACTTCCCCTTAAAACAGGCACTGCCTCTCAGTTTCACAAACTCGAGCTGAGCGTGTCCAAGTAGACCTCTTTTCTCCTCTGTTTGTTCATGTCTTCTTTCTGTGCAGTTGTGTAAAGGTACAAACTTGGTGCAAAACAAACTGGCTTCATGGGACAATAAAGTTTGACTAAATGTGTGAATAAAGCTCGTTGGATGTAACGATTAGATTAGATTACAGTTTGTGATTGCTGGCTGATTTTAATTAAAATGGTTTCTCCCATTTCTTTATCTGTTTTCACGTGCGCTCCAGGGGCTGTTCCTTTGTTCAAAAGGCCCGACATGTGGAGGAGGCAGGAGGCAAAGCCGTTCTTATTGCTGATAATGCTGAGGACAATGACAGTCAGTACCTTGATATGATAACTGATGGGAGCACTGTCAAACCACGCATACCTGCTCTGTTCCTGCTGGGACGTGACGGGTAAGACATGCATAAACACAAAAACACATTCTGACCTGCGTGTTTTGATATAATAAGTGGCATTAATAGGAGACATTACTGGAGATTAATAATTTCTCCCTCATGTGTTCTAGGATGATGATCAGACGGTCTCTTCAGAGACAAGCACTGCCGTGGGCGGTCATTTCAATTCCTGTCAATGTTTCCTCTTTGGCCTCATTCCCACTCAAGCAGCCGCCATGGACACTGTGGTAGAAATGATTCGCCCACAGCTTCATGCACCCCCTCACTCTATAAACACCCTTTCATCAGGCAGGAGTGCACAGAAGCGCAGGAAAATACTGCTGGTGGTTAAACAAATTCACACAAGCAGGCGGACCGCTGACATTAACATATGTACACAGGATTATGATTATACACCTAAACACACAGCCAAAGGCCTGTGGAGCAAACTTTGAAAAGTGTCCAAATGGACTCTTTCATGACTCGTTCATGCTCAAAGATAGATACACATATTGACAAAGCCCTCTGTCTGTACTCTGCCTTTATTTCAACCGTATTTGTGCCCGAGTTCTGAAAGCTGAAACGGAGCAGTACCACCAGAAACTTGGGGGCAGTGTCGCCAGTGATAACAGTGAGACAACCATAGATGTCTAAAAGGTCATTGTCCAAACGCCTCCATGTATTCACTGGCCTCACAGACCACTGCCATCTACAATGCTGCCTTCGCTCATGCCTCTTTCTGTACAGGTACATTATCACTCCCTCACTGCTCCTCCTTGGTTGCCATGTCTGTTGTTGTCGTACTGCTTGTCTCTTAGCTGCCCTCTAGTGGATGTGTGTCTTAACATCCATGCCAACTTAAAGGCTGCATGGTAGTGTGTGTGGGCAGTTGAGGTTACATCATTTCGGGATGGATGTATCTGTTTTCTTACATAAAAGTGGGCGTAAATAATGTCAGTGCTCAGCTGAAGTTGACTGAATCAGCCGGTAGTTTTGAAGATAATGAGACTCCTTTGCAGTCGAGTGGTCTCAAGGAGCTTTTTGCACAGAAGATTTAGTGATAAGTAGTCAGTCGTCAAAATGTGTAAACTTGATACACATTAATACAACTCTTTCAAATTGGAGTGCACAGTTTTTTTTGCATTGTCAAATAGTACAAACTCCTGCATAAGCCTCTATGTGGGGAAATATAAGATATGACAGCACTGTGCGGTGTACCAGGAAAGTAATCTTACTGTAAATATGTTAGTACATTCCTGCTTATTTGCATGAATTTTAACAGGGTGACCACAAATTGAACATTGTTCTCTTCTGCTTAATAAATATAAAATGTTTTTGCACAAAAGACTCAGATTTATTGTCTTTTCCTATCTGCACAGCCTTTAAGAGCATACACACACATTTTGTCCTCTTGTGCCTGAAGCCTAATCAACAGGACTAATGAAAGAAGTAAAACAAGTACATTGACCTCATTAATATCAACTTTATTACCTCATAACATTCAGTAACAACTGTATCTACTTTTATACTTAATGTTTGGAGCAGTTCAGATAAACATGATTGATGCAATGAGTTGTTTGGGTAAAAAAATAATGGTAAACGAGGAATGGCAAATAACCATTTCATCTTTTTCTCCTCATATTCTGCAATGCCTTCTGATAAACTTTGAAAAACTACAGCTTCATTCATATTTATGACAAAAAAGAATAGAATGTGCTTTCATTTCATCTCTCTTCAAGTGGAAGAAAAAAAACTAGGCCTGTATTTATTAATTGTTCATTTGAATAAATAATAATGAACTTTATTTATATAAGACCTTTTACAGGAAGACAATATCACAGAATTAACAGTCAAGCCAAGCACAAGAAAGTCTGAGGTGAGTTAAAACAAGAAGGCAGAGCAGAAAATATTAAAGCACAGAGAGTGTGACTACACAGAAAACATGAAGATAAAAGTAGAACTCTGAGTTCATTAGGGTTTGTGTAATTATCAGTCGACCTATGAGGATAATAGAAGTCATAGCACACACACACACACTCACACACGGGCTTTTCCACTTGATTAAAAATCATTTTTGATAAAGTGATGTGAGAGTTGACTCATGTTCTTAAGAAAGAGCAAGTCTCGACTGAGAGAGAGCACGTGGAGGAGACCCGCAACAGGCTTTAAGTTTCTACATAATTAAATCCTGATTATTATCAGAGCAAAGCAGCGCGGTGTCACGAAGGCTTTTCTACATAATTTAACTTTCACATAGGTGGAAGGAAAATGTGGATCTGTCTCTTCTGCTACTTTTTGCGCCCTAAACTCTGTGCGTCACTCCTGCTTTGTGCTAACTTGGAATTAATAAATAGATAAATACATTTATAAAAGCGGATGTTTCCTTTAGTTCGTGCAAACAACTTCAGGCCGAAACCCAAAGAGAAACCCACATCATCAGAGAATACACAACCGCAACAACAACAACAGCAACAAAAAACACCTAAATGCTCAGTGCCAAACTTGCACAACTCAGTGTTCTCCCGACATTAAGTGCGTTTCAGCGTGACACACACCGACACTTCAGCCTACACATTAACATACAGATCACTGAATCATGTGATTATAACTTTCTTTACCAAATGCTTAGTATTGCACTACAAATCAAACAAACAACTCCCAGTTGTGCTTCCTGGCCTGAACTGAACCTTTTTCTTTGTGTATATATATATATATATATATATATATATATATATATATATATATATATATATATATATTATATATATATATATATATATATATATATATATATATATATATATATATATATATATATATATATATATATATACATACATATATATATATATATATATATATGTGTATATATAGCCTATGTGTGTGTGTGTGTGTGTGTGTGTGTGTGTGTGTGTGTGTGTGTGTGTGTGTTATACTTATTCTGCATTTTATGTGACATTTCTTGTGTTGATTGACGGTGTTGGGGTTGTTTAACTACTTCTCAGTTTGATATTTAATCCGCAGCATCTGTGGGGGTCACGAAACAGTAAATACAGGAGAATCACTTCAGAAAATAGTGTTTGAATGAAACTCTGGCTGTGTGGGGGGCAGTTTTTAATTCTCTGAATCTAAATCTTTGGGAGGGGAGAGACAGAGAGAGAAAATATATATGTATATAGAAAATAAAGTTGAATGAAGCACTCCGGTTAGTTTTTGGTGTCTCCCTTCCCTTGACAGGATCCGATTCTGGAGAAGGAGAAAAGAAAAACACAAATGAGTAACTGATCATGACACGAACAGTTGTGGTATTGAGTGTTTTTCGTCCTCCACCCGGTTACCTCCTCCTGCACCTCGGACACACTCTGCCCCACACCGTCCTCACCGTGGCCTCCCTCAGAGCCGGGCTCCCCCAGATGTACACAGCTGGCGTGCTCACGGCGTTCAGACGAGCCATGATGGCGAAGAGATTAGTGGCCTCGTTCCGAAACGTCAGCCCTCTCCCTAGAAACCTGAGGACGATATTGACAAACGAAGGACACCACAGCACCAGGAAGCTTATGACGACGAAGATGATGATCTTCAAGGACTCCTTCTTGCTCTCTTTCTCGGCGCTGGGAGGATCTTTCTCCAGCTGGAATCTGGCGACGACGTACAGCTTGATGGTCATGACCAGCTTGGTGAGCACGATGAGCTGGAAGAAGACGATGCTGAACACGTACAGCTGCGTCGCCTTGGAGAGAGGCAGCAGGTTCCGGGCGAGCAGGTGGGCGAAGTTATAGAGCCAGCAGTAGATGTTGACGGCGATCACGAAGTGTCTCGTCGCGAAGCGGCTGTAGATGAAGGGGTGGCACACTGCGAAGTACCTGTCGAACTGTGCGAACAGAAAAGTCAGTATATTCACCCCCAGGAGTGACGTCAAAACATTATAGGTACCATTTCTAGAAGGATACCCCTCCTGAACGTCAAACAAACCGAGATAATACACAGAGAACCCGACCAGCGTGTCACACACACTGGTGTTGAGCATGAAGATGAACCTGTTCTGCAGGCGCAGCGCTCTGGTGGCGCAGATGCCAACGACTACCGTCCCCGCTATGAGAACAGTAGTGGTGGCGAATAATATCTGGAAAATGAAGATGACATAATCCTCGGGACCGTCGAAGTCCACCGAGAGGGGAACTCCCCCCGTGGCGGAGCCTGGTGTGACGTTGAAGAGGAGCATTGTCCGTGCGCAAATGTTCCTCCAGCGCAGCCAGTGTTTTATATAGTCACACCGAACCGTGCAGGGACGAGCCGGGCTCTCTGGAGATCAGGCCCGAACCTGCCACTTTTTTTCCTGGGTCTTACCCTTATCATGATATCTGTCATATCATTAAAACAAACACTTATATCTAATTTTTTTTTTTTAAAAGGCAAATTTATAGTGAATCAAACTTTAGTTGGTGATTATTTCACTGTTAAGAAGCAATTAATGCTTTATAAAGTTTTTATTAGCAATTCTTTATTGAAATCTAGTTCAGTCATACACACTATTTGGATGGCCATTAAAAAGTTGCAACTGATGTTTTTTTAACCTTGACAACTGCTTTATAAATGTTTAATGGACCATTTCTTTGTTTCTTAACAGTGAAATTACTTAACTGATGTTTAATGATGGTTCTTATAAAATGTTCACCATGTCAGGAAGAAAGAAGTTTAATAAATCGATAGTCAAAGTTGGCCATATTTGTTTACTTATCTTCTTCTTCTGTCAGAATTTGCATCCAGTTTATTATAATTTCTTTGATGTGACCAATTTTATTTCCGAAGCAATTATTGGTCCTGTCCAAATGCAGAGAAATGCACAAATTTATACTATAATCTTCAAAATGTCCTCGGTGGACAGGTGGGGCTGGGGGCACCTCAGTATCTCTAAAATACTGGCTACGGCCAGGAACGCGGGAAGATGTTTTAAGTAGGGGGGGCTGCCAACTGAATGAATGAATGAGTGACGTCATCGTATTTTTTTCTGCTACTGTACCCTAGCGCATCGCACACTACTAGGCTGCTTACTGGCTCCCAAAAGCTACACGCAAATAAAACATAAAAAAGTTCTAAGATGAAATGCAAATTTTATTAAAATTTTTTTGTCCATAAGCAGGCAAAGTACAGTAATCAACACATGACATGACAGACACAAAATTCGTTCTTACGCACTGAAACTGTGACTGTCCTTGGTGCTGAACCTGACAAAAGGCCTGAACAAAATTAGCGGCGACATTGAAATGCTACATTGAAGCGCTGTCCTTGGTGCTGAGGCTGAGCATGAAAAAACAATCAAATGTCTATTCATTCAAACATCAGCAGAAAAGGGAAGCGGCCAGCAGTAAAAAACATAAAAAAAAAACAAAACAAAAAAAAAACCAGCCAGCGGCAAGTGGTAACCAGAAAAACAGAAGTTCCGAGCAAGCGGCGATTACCATGGCCAAGCAGCCTGCACAAGTCTTTACTCTGTCAACGAGCTGCTTAAAAAAATCGTCCTCCCGAAGTGTCTCCCTCATGTGTTGCTGAAGAACGCTGACGCACTCCAGCGCTGCGCGAGCAGTGAGAGTTTTGCTCTGCAGACTTCGAGTCACTGCCTCAGAAGGCCTGAAAAGCGCCACGCTGCAAACCAAGCCAAAATACGTCTTCGCTTTTTTTGCTTGCTTGTACAAGCAGGGGATCTTGGCCCGCGTGTCACCCCTCATAGTCTTGTCTTGCCCCCTCGTTTGAATATGCTGAAGCGGCTTCCTGGTGAGGGAGTCTCCTCCACAAATATTTTTTTTTTAATGTATTTTCCCACACATTCCCACAACTCTACACCCCATATAATTTATGGATATTATATATATATATATATATATATATATATATATATATATATATATATATATATATTTCTAACATTTAGGTTTACAGTGATGTTACACCCTGCAGCCACCACCCAGGGGGGGCTGCAGCCCCGGCAGCACCCCCCTTCTCGCGCTACTGGCTACGGCCCTGCTGGAGATGCTCTGATCTTATGTCCTGTTATCACCCTTTAACAGCAGAAATCCTGCAGAGAATTTAGCTCAACCTTCTGCAGGTTCAGAGGGTTTCATTCTTTTTTTCGCATGTCACCATTTTATTCAGCTTTTACTGTGCTGTCATTTAACAATATGTCCTCAACCCCATCAGGGGAAAATATAAGAATGTTTAGTTCTAAGAATTTTAACAAAAAAATTAATAAATAAATGAATTAAAAAAAAATATCAAACAAAAAATTGATGTCTTCCTATCACATATGTTTGATCCAATCTCATATTTTACAGGAGTACGATGTAACATTAAGATGATGTGTGAGTTATCACAGGTGATAGAACAAACCATTTCATAAGCATTACTTTATGGCTAATACTTTGATATTACTTATAACCTGCAATAAGTCTGCATTAATTCAATTACCTTAATGCAGGAATGCATTATAAATATCAAAGATTTACAGTCAAACTGTTGTTTATTTGTTACTGTGCTGTAACATTTGTTATTGTGCACTGTAAAATGCATCCTCCTCTCCTCTTTACTAAATAAGAGACGCTATCATGATGGATTGAGCTTAGAAAAAAGATTAATTCTTTTTTTATTATTAGGTTGAATCTTCGAGGAAGCTTCTTACACTGCAACAATAAACAAGAAAAAAAAAAGAAAAAGCTGCAGCTCAATGTCAGGAACAACCTGTAGGACACTGTTCGACAAATACAAGCATTTGTTATTAGCATGAATATTCAATCACAAAGTAGGATTTTTAATGTTTTATTTCTAAGTGAGAAATCATGCATGTTTTCAATACGTTACTTTTTAAAGGGACACGTGAATATGGACTGCAGTGGACATTATTGCATATATTGCACGTATTTATTGCACACCTTATTTTGTTTGTATAGGTTAATAATACCTGTGTTCTGCCCACTGGCTCTACATTCACATCAAATCTGAAGACTATTTAATATTGCTAATTATTTAAATGATTCACGTGTAAATCATATCACAGTCAAAATTGTCTCGATGGAGTGGTGTTTACATTTTTGGAGGTTTTATTTCTTGTTTATATTGTTCTTACTGCTCTCTATTTTTGCTATCCCCTTTTGTTGCTGTAATAATTCAAATGTCCCTGTTGTGGCTCTAACAAAGGATTATTTCACCTTAGCTCATATTAAAACATAGCTACGATATAAGGATGAATCTATGGCACAATGTTCCTTCATTCATCCACTAGGACAGATGAATTTTCAGTAGCAGACAAGAAGCAATATGTAAGGAACATCTGAATAAATGTATTTCTAACACACAAACAAAAAGAGATGGAGATGTTCAGAGGATTTTGGTATTTTTTGAATTATGATACCTTATACCTCAGGTTGTGGACAGGGCTGTATGTGGTCCATCATCATCTCTTGAAGGGAACATGGCGCTCCAATTTTAATGTTTAAAACGACTCCCACATATCTGTCCACTGTATTGGACACATTATATGAATGGGATGAATTGACAGTTTGAATGTTAGTTGTCAGTCGCTCATCACTGGATCATTGCAGCAGCTGCTGACGGGTGAACATATGTCAGTGGTTCTTCGGAGGCCTCCCTTTGCCGTTTCCCTTCACAGGACAGGAGCCAACTCTGCGGGAGAGTAACCAGCTGATCATCGACAGGAATGAATGGATGAGTGAATGGGATCTTTTTACTGCTCTATATTTATATAACCTTCTTACCTCCTCCTGCACCTCGGACACACTCTGCCCCACACCGTCCTCACCGTGGCCTCCCTCAGAGCCGGGCTCCCCCAGATGTACACAGCTGGCGTGCTCACGGCGTTCAGACGAGCCATGATGGCGAAGAGATTAGTGGCCTCGTTCCTGAAAATCAGCCCTCCTCCCGCCACCAGTCTGAGGACGATATTGACAAAAGAAGGACACCACAGCACCAAGAAGTTTATGACAACAAAGATGATGATCTTTAAGGACTCCTTCTTGCTCTCTTTCTCGGCGCTGGGAGGATCTTTCTCCAGCTGGAACCTGGCGACGACGTACAGCTTGATGGTCATGGCCACTTTGGTGATCACAATGATCTGTAAGTTGATCACGCTGTAGACATACGCCTGTATTGACCAGGAGAGTGGTAGGTAATTCAAAACGATCGACTGACCATAGACATGAAGCCAACAGTAGATATTTAGGCAGATCACCACGCGGCGCGTTATAAAGCGCGCATAGATGAAGGGATGGCACACAGCGAAGTACCTGTCGAACTGTGCGAACAGAAACGTCATTATGTTCACACCGAGGATAGACGGCAACATGTTGTAAGTCCCATTTCTAGACGGATACCCCTCCTGAACGTCAAACAGACCGACATAATACACAGAGAACCCGACCAGCGTGTCACACACACTGGTGTTGAGCATGAAGATGAACCTGTTCTGCAGGCGCAGCGCTCTGGTGGATAAGATGGAGATGACGACAGGTCCGGCTATGAGAACAGCAGCTGTGGCGAACAATATCTGGAAAATGAAGATGAGATAATCTACAGGAGCGTCAAAGTTCACCGAGAGGGGAACTCCTCCGCTCAGAGAGTCTGTGGTGTTGGAGAGGAGCATTGTTCCAACAGCGCAGCCCGAATGAAAGACTTTATAGAGCTGCTGGATCAAACAACGCCCATCTGATGTAGGTCAGCCTGGCACCATGAGCCCTGACCTAATCTCACTGTTCATATCAGTGTTTATGGTACAAAGGATAAAATATTGATAGATAGATTTATTTATTTTTTGTGGGTCAAAGCATTGTCAAATAAAACATTTGGCAATATAGCCTATTATCAATTGATTAATTAATTAATCAATTAATTACTAAATAACTAAAAGCCTTTAAAGGTGCAGTATGGTTTGGGGAAGACATTTTAAGCAATGAGAAAGATCTTGATTGATTGATTTTATTCATTTTTTTATGTTCAAACAGCCTAAATAAACAAACTCTTCATTTTCATGACTTCATACTGTTATAACTGGCAGACCCTGCCACCTATCTAGCTTCAAACTGTTCTGGGGAACTTGTTTTCCTCTGAGACCATTTTTCAATTCAGTTATAGAAAAGATAAATACAATCTGTGAGTCTGCCCACTTATGTACTCGTCCAGGCTTGACGTGCAGTCTGCCAAACCTTTCTATAAACTGTCATCATGCCTACAATCCTGCACCTGCAACCTACAAAATGCATCCTCTCCTCTGTAATATCTAAAAAACATGCTGTCATGATGGATGGAGCTAAGAAAAAACATTAATTCATTTTTTTCTTTGGTTGAATCTTTGAGGAAGCTTCTTATACACTACAACAGTAAACAGTGAAAAAAAGAAAAGCTGCAGCTCAACGTCAGGAACCTGTAGAACACTGTGCGACAAACACTAGTATTAGCTATCAGCAAGAATATTGAATCACAAAGTAGGATTTTTAATGTTTTATTTTCATATTCAAACAAGTGAGAAATCATGCATTTTTTTCCATTATGTTTTGTTGTAAATATGGGCTGCAGTGGACACTGTGCATCAGCTGTTACCTGTTAAATCCTTTAATTCTCAAAAAGCAGAATGGTAAAAAACAATATTGTCAACTAGATATCAGAAATCCTTTTAAACAGATTACAATAAAAATCGTATTTATTGCACACCTTATTTTGTTTGTCTAGGTTAACAGTATTCTGCCCATTGGATTTACATTCACATCAAATCTGAAAACTATTGAGTTAAAGGATTCAGGTGTAAATAATATCATAATCAAAATTATCTCGATGCAGTGGTGTTGACACTTTTGAAAGTTTGTTTTTTGCTTATATTATTGGTACTTACTTTTAACGTATTGATTATTACAGTTTTAATTTGTGATCTCTATTTTTGCTATCCCCTTTTGCTGCTGTAATAATGCAAATGTCCCTGTTGTGGCTCTAACAAAGGATTATTTCACCTTAGCTCATCTTAAAACATAGCTACGAAATGAGGATGAATCTATGGCACAATGTTCCTTCATTCATCCACTAGGACAGATGAATTTTCAGTAGCAGACAGGAAGAAATATGTAAGGAACATCTGAATAAATGTATTTCTAACACACACACACACACACACACACACACACACACACACAGTTTTTTTTTTTTTTTTTTTTTTACCTGACTGGTTTTCTGAGATTGAGAGAATCAGAGGATTTTGACATTTTTGAATTATAATACCTTATACCTCAGGTTGTGGACAGGGCTGTATGTGGTCCATCATCATCTCTTGAAGGGAACATCGCGCTCCAACTTTAATGTTTAAAACGACTCCCACACATCTGTCCACTGTATTGGACACCTTGTATGAATGGGATGAATTGACAGTTTGAATGTTAATTGTCAATCGCTCATCACTGGATCCTTGCAGCAGCTGCTGACGGGTGAACATGTGTCAGTGGTTCTTCAGAGGCCTCCCTTTGCCGTTTCCCTTCACAGGACAGGAGCCAACTCTGCGGGAGAGTAACCAGCTTATCATCGACATTAATTAATGGATGAATGAAAGGAATCTTTTTTCTGTAGTATATTAATTCAACCTTCTTACCTCCTCCTGCACCTCGGACACACTCTGCCCCACACCGTCCTCACC
This sequence comes from Sparus aurata, assembly GCF_900880675.1. NCBI lineage: Eukaryota > Metazoa > Chordata > Actinopteri > Spariformes > Sparidae > Sparus > Sparus aurata. The sequence goes on from NC_044191.1 coordinate 24,840,377, forward strand.
GTGGCCTCCCTCAGAGCCGGGCTCCCCCAGATGTACACAGCTGGCGTGCTCACGGCGTTCAGACGAGCCATGATGGCGAAGAGATTAGTGGCCTCGTTCCTGAAAATCAGCCCTCCTCCCGCCACCAGTCTGAGGACGATATTGACAAAAGAAGGACACCACAGCACCAAGAAGTTTATGACAACAAAGATGATGATCTTTAATGACTCCTTCTTGCTCTCTTTCTCGGCGCTGGGAGGATCTTTCTCCAGCTGGAACCTGGCGACGATGTACAGCTTGATGGTCATGGCCACTTTGGTGATCACAATGATCTGTAAGCTGACCATACTGTACACATACGCCTGTATTGACCAGGAGAGTGGTAAGAAATTCAAAACGATCGACTGACCATAGACATGAAGCCAACAGTAGATATTTAGGCAGATCACCACGCGGCGCGTTATAAAGCGCGCGTAGATGAAGGGATGGCACACAGCGAAGTACCTGTCGAACTGTGCGAACAGAAACGTCATTATGTTCACACCGAGGATAGACGGCAACATGTTGTAAGTCCCATTTCTAGACGGATACCCCTCCTGAACGTCAAACAGACCGACATAATACACAGAGAACCCGACCAGCGTGTCACACACACTGGTGTTGAGCATGAAGATGAACCTGTTCTGCAGGCGCAGCGCTCTGGTGGATAAGATGGAGATGACGACAGGTCCGGCTATGAGAACAGCAGCTGTGGCGAACAATATCTGGAAAATGAAGATGAGATAATCTACAGGAGCGTCAAAGTTCACCGAGAGGGGAACTCCTCCGCTCAGAGAGTCTGTGGTGTTGGAGAGGAACATTGTTCCAACAGCGCAGCCCGAATGAAAGACTTTATAGAGTTGCTGGATCAAACAACGCCCATCTGATGTAGGTCAGCCTGGCACCATGAGCCCTGATCTAATCTCACTGTTCATATCAGTGTTTAGGCTACAAAGAATAAAATATTGATAGATAGATATTTAATTTTAATTTTAAAAAAATTTTGTGGGTCAATGCATTGTCAAATAAAACCTTTGGCAATAAATAACTAAAAGCCTTTAAAGGTGCAGTATGTAGTTTTGGAGAAGGCATTTTAACCGGATGAGAAAGATCTTGATTTTATTATTTTTTTTATGTTCAAACAAGCTAAATAAACAATTTTCTTAATTTTCCTTATTATTATATTATTATTATTATTTATCAGTATTTTCCTATTACCATTTTTTAATTCTGTAGAAAAGATCAATATAAATATTTGGTACTATGACCTCATTAATATTGTATATATATATATATAAATGCTGATACAGAGGATTCACCTTCACAATTAAACATTCAAGTAATGGAAATCTTAATGATAATTAAATCTGAGTTATAATCAACATAGATACAGACTCAAAATGTTGATATGAAACATACAAATTCAACACATCCATACTTTAAAGAAACCGTAGAATGCCGTTGTTTTGTGGTGGCAGTAAGGTGGAGTTGAACTCGACTGAATTAATAACGGGTGGTTTTTTTTACATTCTTCCCCCTCATGTATGTAAATAGGAAAACAAAACAATTACAACACAACAAATGCTTGCCATGATTCTACTTTATGTGTCACAATGATGGTATGTGTATAGTATTTCATTAAGCCCACTAAGGCAATGTGATTGTGAATTTTGGACTATTGAAATTAGGGTTTGACTGATATTTCTTTTTTCTGGGCCGATACCAATTATTAGAGATGAAGGAGACTGAAAACCAATAATAGGGACAAATAATCATTTAAACCTGAGTACAATTTACTCAAGTACTGTTCTTAAGTACAATTTTGACATACCTTAGTATTTGCTTTTTTTACTACTTCCTTTTCAATTACTTAATACATTTAGTTACTGTGCAGATTCTGATTATTCACCATTGGCAGGCTGGACATGTGAGAGGATGTTGCATCAGAGACAAAGCAGTGCTTTTTTAATATAATTAGTTTATTTTATGGGCAATCTGACATAAAAAAAAATAATTAAATATCACTGATTCCAATAATCAGAAAATGCTGCAGAATAATGGCTCTACCCGTAAAATAAATAAAAATTGACCTGTAGTCCATAACTGTACCAAGGAGCTGTTTGTCGCTGTGAAATCTTCTGAATCGTCCCTTCATCGTTATCGACCTTGTTGGGAAGAAAATGTTTGAATACATCACATTTTTACGCCACCACATTTAGAAAACATTGTGCAGAAATTCTAACCTGCCCAGGGTCACATTATTCAACATTTCTTGTTATCATTGTATGTGAAGCTTAACAAAATAACTCTAGGGATATTACCACCTTCTATCTCTGACACCTGCTCGATAATGTTTGTTTGATAATTCAGTTCAAACTAAACTGGATATTTCAGCAATAGCCATAATCTCAAATTAATAAAAAAAAAAAATAAATAAATAATCAGATTTTATATAACAGGCCTGTTTCACTGCAGATATTTTGACGGTTTTAATAATAGTCAAAGCAGTTTGGTCTTCTACAAATGTATTCATGCAAATACAGTTTGTTTCCGCAGTTACAGTGTGATGTAACTCGATGACTGTCTGCTCTTTTCAAAACAAAATCACACTTTTTATAGGCCAAGAGTGGATATTTTGACAGAAAGCAAACAAAATCAGTATCATCGTTTTTCCGACTAACCAGTTGTGTTGTGTAACAATATCTCTTCATGGTAGGCTATTGACAAAAAAAACAAAAAAAAAAATTAGAAATTAGAAACTAAAGGCCCGGAAAAAATCTTTCTATTGACAGGGTTGACCATCGAAACACTCCAAGTCAAAAAACAATTTGTTTGGCTGTATAGGCTGACTTTATATTTGTAATGGCACTGCTGAAGTGCTGTTACAGTTTAATCAGCTGGCAGTGAAAAAGCCTCTCCCGGTGTTTATTAGTTTATTAGGATCAGGTACATTATCATTCTAGGAAGAAATTTAAATCAGAAAACAAATATCTTCATCTTCACTTTATATATATATATATATATATATATATATAATATATATATATATATATATATATATATATATATATATATTATTCGTAACGAACTAAATAAACAATCCCTCTTCGTTTTATTACTTCATGCATGTGTTGACTTTGTTTATATCTGCCACCTTTATAGCTCTAAACTGTTCTGGGGACCTAATTTTCATCTGAGATTCCGTTTTTATTCAGTCAAATAAATTATAAATAATTCTGTGTTTGTAATATGACCTCATTAATACTGTAAACGGTAAAGGGAATTAAATAAATACTGTAAATAAATATTACAATGTTGGGTTCGAACGTCTGCTCCAAAAAAAAAAAAAAAATCTCTCTTCGTTTTCATAACTAAATAAACACAATTTCATACGGTTTTACTTGTAAATATGTGGCGGACCCTGCCACCTATCCAGTTTCAAACAGTATTTCGGGGACCTTGTTTTCCTCCGAGACTCTTTCTCGCCGTCTCTGTTGGGGCCCGGCGGCAGCTTGATCATCATCGACACTTTGGTCACGATGATCACCAACAGGCTTTAAAGTCATGTGTGTATGCGTCTTGTAGAGGTATGATAATAAGTCCTATCGCCCCATTCCCTTATGATTCATTAGGTTTTATTTATCTTTATTATTCCAACAACAGAAGAAGACAAATTAGAGAAATTTTAAAGTCGGGCCTCCATCCATGAGTCAACAACAGCAGCAGCAGCAGCAGCAGGGAGCTGGCCAGGGTCCTGAACCTGTGGCTGTCATCATCATCATCATCATCATCATCATCATCATCATCATCATCATCATCATCAGGGTCTGTCCGCTGACCAGGGTGCAGAACTTATTTTAATCTGTAACTCTTTATTTGCTTGATTTCAATGTATTTTTTAATGCTTCTAATGTCTGATGGGTTTCAATACATTAAAGTATCAAATTAAAACTGTCTAAATCTCGCTGTACGCATAAACTTGCTTTGCCTCTCTGGTTTCACCTTCACATCGTGTATTTTCGCCCAATTGCAGCAAATTCAAACTTTGCCGCTTTGATCGAGACAAATGTCAGCATTAACCAACAAAACGTGACAGTTGATTTTGTCAGTGAGAGCAGGTTAGTGTCCCAGTGAGCTGAGCAGAGAGGCAGCAGTATGATGAACCTCCATCACATATAGATAGATAGTCACATTAACCAAGCCCGAACAACTCACAACTCAAAGTTCAGAATTAAAAATGACATCCAAAAGTTTAAAACCAGCTTTAAAGAAAAGTGAGACAGATGGAAATGATTCACTCCTGACCTGAAATGTTCGCGATTGGATGAAGAGTTTTCCATACACATAAAAAAAAAAAAACATCAACACACAAATCATATTTTAAATTCAAGAGAAGCAATATAGAGAGCTGTTACAGGATCATGTTATTCGGATGTTGACATTTATACTGGTAAAAGCCTTTTTGACAAGTATGACAGTGTTTCGTGTGAGGAACAATTCACCGTCTCCAAATCAAATGTTCCAGTGAGTGGTCTCGGGTGTCCATGCGTGGCAGTGGGAACATACATTTATTTTCTAGCCAGTGCTCAGAAATAATCTCATTTCATTTGTAATAACACACCTGAGAAAGAGTGAGCTGCTCTGTCTGTCGAGCGTTTTGTTTCACTCATTGTTGATCTCACATGTGGCCTTTTTAGGCATTATACCTGGTGACGCTGCTGGCGGCTACAACTTGTGTGTCAGTCCATCGAAGGTGAAGCCAATTCTGAAAAAGACAGACAGAGGGAAAGGAGGATGATGAAGGAGAGGAAGTCACTGTGATCATCAGACATGATTTCTCATTTACGCAAAACTGCAGAAAGACAAACAGCTGTATGACTTTAAGAGAGTAGCCTACACGACGCGTGGTAAGAGACAGATGGAGGTGCTTGAATACCGAGCCCGACTCTTACCTTGCCCTCCTGCAGGGGCACACCCGCCGCCACACAGTCCTCCACACGGCCCCCCGCAGCGCCGGGCTGCCCCAGATGTACAGAGCCGGCGTGACCAGCGCGTTCAGGCGCGCCAAGATGGCGAACAGGTTAGTGGCTTCGTTCCTGAACCGCAGACCTTGCCTAGTCAACTGTCTGACAATGATATTGACGAACGACGGACACCACAGAGCCAAGAAGCAGATCACCACAAACACAATGATGCGCAGAGACTCCTTCTTGTTGTCTCTGTCCGCGCTGGGCGCCTCTCTCCCCAGCTGGTTCCTGGCTATGATGTACAATTTAACTGTCATTAGCACTTTGACCACGACAATAATCTGCAGGGTCATTACACCAAACGCGTTTATTTGAGCCGCCTTTGAGATGGGCACCATGTTCTGCACCGTGAGGATGGTGTAGGTGTAAAGCCAGCAAAACGCGCAAATCCCGATGACAACAGACCTCGTTATGAAGCGGCTGTAAAAGAAAGGATGGCACACGGCGAAGTAGCGGTCGAACTGAGCGAAGAGGAAGGTCAACACGTTGACTCCTAGAAATGAGGGCAAGATGTAGAACGTCCCGTTCCTCGACGGGTAGCCCTCTTGGACGTCGAACAGGCCGAGGTAGTAGACGGAGAAGCCGGTCAGAGTGTCGCTGATGCTCGTGTTGAGCATGAAGACGAACCGGTTCTGGCCCCGCAGAAACCGGGTGGCAGATATCCCGATGACCACCGAGCCGGCCACCAGCACGGCGCTGGTGGCGAACAGGATGTGGAAGATGAAGATGAGGAAGTCCACCGGACTGTCGAAGTCCACCGACAGAGGGACGGTGGCATTGAGGAGCATCCTGACGCTCCGCCAGAGGACCAGCAGCCATCGCATTTATAGATGAACGGCGCCACTTGTCTGGATTTTAACAAACCTCCTGGTCTCTGGAGGGCAGAGGGTTCAGCATAAACAAGAGTGTCGACAGGTGGAAATGACGCCTGCCAGAAATAAAAGACGAGGGCTCATCAGAAGAAGTCCTCTGGGTGTTCAGAGACAGTGATCATCAGTCAGCTGTGTGTGCGTCCTGGGGTTTCCTTAACACTTCCTCAGTGGTTTGGTGCGGCCTAAAGCCTACAGACTGCACAGTCCAGGATAAACCAGGAACACTTTAATAAAACATTTTTTTTTATCACTTCTGCTCAATGCCCAGGTCACTTTCCCCACTCTTCTCAGAATGGAAACCGAATTAGCTTCTAAATCAACTTAACGTGCTTTACCTCAATAAGGAACTCTGTGAGTCCCTTCAGGCCTTTCTTTTTCAGCGGATGATTTGTTTTACAGATGTCTTGTGTCTTCTCTAATTGTTCTTGTTTTTCAGAGCATATTTGTTGATTTCTGCTCTTTTAATGATACAAGATACAAAATAAGAGACAAAATATAAATAAATATAAAAAAAATATAAACTCTCGTTTTGTTTCACTGTAATTTTCTTTTGTTGCTGCCCAGGTCTTTGTCAAGCTTTTACTGCAATTGAGATGCCGTACATCATGATTGTTGTTTTGAATGTGTTTCTTGATTTTAGGTCTACAACTTGAAAACTGGCCTCTTGGCTGATTTACATGAATGCTAATTAATATGCACTGTCCTTGAGAAATAAACTGAATAATGAAATATAAAAACACAACAGCTCTGCCAATAATACAAATTTACAAAGAAAATGATGTTACGCTTCGATTGACACTGTCAGCGAGGCTTTAACTTAACTACATGTTGATTATGGGGGCTGTAGTGTGTGCAGTGGTGTTGAACTGGACTGCATAATGTTGAAAGGTGATTCTAATATTTAATCCACCACATTTCAATACATCACAGGGTCAGGATATTTTTCAACATAATATCTTCCAGCACAAAGCCACCACCCACAATGACCCCAATGATAAACATGAATGAAAAGTATTACCTCTCTGGCAACAAAAACTGAAAATTCCATACGGTGGCCCCGAGGGTCAAAACACAACTACATTTCGGAGAACTAAACATTACTTCAGAAACCATGACGTTACAGAAAACACATTTGATGTGTTTTTGTGTTCTGTCCTTCAAAGCCACCATAATTATAATGAAACATTTGTGAAAGCAGAATTCAAGGCAGAGCTGCTTCATTAGACTGATAAGGTGGACAGTCAGTGTACGTACTTTATTCTGTCTAACTACATTACCCTGTTGTTGTTGTTGTTGTTGTTGTTGTTCTTCTTCTTCTTCTTCTTCTTCTTCTTCTTCTTTTCCTTCTTCCTCTTCTTCTTCTTTTCATGTCTTTGAAGCTGGTTGGTTATATGACAGTTTCCCATTTCACCCACATCACCTGACTAAAGTCGATGCATTTTCCAGCCACTAGAGGGAGCAGTACGCCATTTATTGTTTGCACTAAGAGGCCAAAAGACATGTCTCCACTGTGACAGTCATCGCTTATCTTCTACCAAATAAGATTAATATTTTGATTTTATTCTTTATCTTAATCAAATGGTTGCAGTGTTGTAAATGTATGACACTTGATCTTTTTATGAACTGTTCCTCAAAGTGGCCACCACGATGCATACATGCCTTAGATTCACTGCTGTGCACAGAGGTGTTCTCTCTTAGCTCTAGAAATTATGAAAACAAACTTCACTGATAATTAAGTCATCTTGAATGCATTTGACAAAATCCTTTTTCTTGGCAATAAGACCTAAAGGCTTAGAGGTGTAGAGTGTAAGATTACTATGTTGATAACTTCATTAAAGACACGAAAAGGACACAGTAACAATTGAGTAGAGATGACATTTATTAAGGCCAGACTATCTGAACAGTGAACACAATTAAAGATGATTGGTCTTCTCAGTCTAAAAATGCCCACTACTTAAAGTTTATAGTTTCATAATAAGGCCTGTTTGAGAGGGTTCAGCACAGACAGGTTAAGTTGTTCTTGTGTGGCCAACAAATTAAACTTGATCCTGGACCGTGAGCCACGACCACAAACCTGCTGCACAGAATAGTTTATAGCGTCACTCTTTCGCTATTTTATTTCTTGTGTCCTGATAAATATGTCCTCTGATAAAGTCAAAGTGCCTCACATAAAAAGAAAAAGAGGACAGACAACTCAAACAGATACAAAGTTTAGTATGTATTCAGCAATAAACTCATCATCTTTTTTTTTTTTTTGAGGACTGTTGACGTAAACTTAAAATTATTAAAACTTTGTATTGAAACGATGATAAAAAGCAAAATGAACAACAATAAACGAGGCCTCTTGATGATGCAGGTGTGATAATAAGTTGTTTTTTTGACCTCTGAGTGTTTTTGTCAGGCACCTGTCGACTTGTGATGCATGGGGAATTCATCCTCTCACATAAATCGGAGCAGACGAGAACACCCTCAGCTGCTCTGCTGCCTGTCTGTGCTGTGCAATGATCTAAACACACACGCGCACACACGTGTCCTCCGCACCTATGGGTAACAGCAGCCGTGGTTTGTCTCTTGTGGTGCCCCTTAACAGCTTCGGCAATGTGTTGATGTTTCTGTTCAGCGTGTTCCTGGCCGCGGCCATCATCTTCCTCAACGTGTCCGTCTCTCTGTCCATCCTGCTGAACAAGGCGCTGCGCAGCGAGAACCGCTTCATGTACATGCTGAGCACCTGCCTCAGCGACATCTGCACCGGAGTGTCCTATTACTATGTCGGCGTGCTCGATGTGAGGGACAACTTCGAGTCCCCCACGACCACTTTTTACATCGTCCCCACATTTCTCGGGTTGTCCTACATGGCCATCCTGGCTGCTCAGGCGGACAGGTACCACGCGGTGGTGTCACCCTTTAAATACTCCCAGCGCATGACCCGCAACAGGACCCTGATCGTCATCGTCGCCTACTGGGTTTACGCGTTCTTTATCGTGGGTGTGCACAACCTGGTCCCGGTCGGAGTGGCCAAAAAGATCACGAGCATGGGTACGTTTGTGGGGAACATACTGACGGTGACTATCATGATAGGGCTGAACATCAGACTGTTCATCATAGCCAGGTTCCAGCTGGAGAAGGAGCCCCCCTCCGAGGAGAGAGACAGCAAGCGCTCCTCCGTGTATCTCATCCTGGTGGTGGCCGTGTTTTTCCTGGGGACGTGGCTTCCCATTTTCTCCCACGTCATGGCCTGCAATCTAGCAGGTTCGAAATGTTACACCTTCAGGAATGAAGGTACCGACCCTCTCCGCATTTTGCCCCGAGTTAACGCGTCCCTGACCCCCATCCTGTACATCAGAGGGTGCAGTGCGCTCAGGGTGACGCTGCTCACCAAAGTGTGGAAACACCGCTGCTGCAGGAGGAGGAGGTGAGATGAGGCTGCCAGCTCATCAGTGTCGTCCAAACATGTCTATTAGTGTTGGTTTAAAAACGCTTTTACGCAATTATTTGGGCAAAAAGGCGCAAAGTATTGCCGACAATATTCAATATTCTCCACATGCAGATCACTTCCCACTTCAGCATATGAATTTGCATGTTCTGTACTTTTATTATTCTTTATTACTTTATGTTTTTTGGATCTCGCTTGAAATGCTTTATTGCCGTATTTATCCCTGCCATGAAATGTCAATGTTGGGTTGGATTGACAGTGAGCACCCACTGAAATTAATCCTGATGTATTTTGTCTTCTCTTCTCAAGGCATCCTGGGAAACCTGGGCAAAAAGACATCCAGTCTCCGCTTCGTAAATTAAAAGTTGGGTGTGTTTCTAAGTAGGCTTTGTTTTAAATGCTAAGCCGGCATACACCAAACACATCACAGACAGATGAGGACATGTCAGCGTGGGTGCTCGCCAGCTGTGACACACTGAGGACAGGCTTCAGGCTTTTCGAGATCATTGGGAGATGCTGATGTCTCATCATGTTTTAACAACTCTTTTTTACAGCTCAAAACGATGTTAGGTCTTTATCAAATGTATTCTCATGAACATTGCCAATGGAAAATGAATTTAGATCTTATTTTTTTTATATACTACAGGCTGTGTCTCAATAAAAGAAACAACTTAAAGTGGCCTTTAACGAGGCACTGTGTAGTTTTGGAAAATAAATTAATAATAAGCTAAGAAAGGTCATATTTTCAATATTGATAATTATACAAACTCAGAAATATTTGTTTATTTCACAACTGAATGAACAAGCTGTTCTCAGAGGAAAATAAGCTCCCGAGGAAAACTCTGAAGCCAGAAAGGGTGGCAGGGTTTTGCCACATATAAACAGTGACACAGAATGACACTGTGTTGTCCTTTAAGGTCAGTTTGTTTATTTAGTCATGGAAACGAAGACAGTTTTGTTTATTTAGTTTGTTTAAGCATGGAAATCTATGTCTGCCTCCTCTGATTAAACTGTCTGCGCAAAAAACTACATAGTGCCCCTTTAACTGAAACTTAAACGTGGCAATTGTTGGAATTACTTTCAGGCATGTCTGTTGATTGATTTTAATCTTCGATTGTCTTAAAAGAGTTCCCGATTAAAATCAATAAAAAAGTGAAATTTGCAAAGAAAAGTGTGTCGGCACCTTTATTATGACTCGTTTTCTTCAGCCTCCATCATTTTTACAGAGACTGTTGGATGCTTTTCTCACACCTTAAAGGGGCTCTATGTAGTTTTGGAGAAAAACTATTCAAACTCAGAATTTTTATATTTACAATTTTAATGAGTTAATAATACAAACTCAGATATATACTTTTTTGTTCCATAACTGAATAAACTTAAATAAGGTCCCCAGAACACTGTTTGAAGCTAGAAAGGTGGCAGGGTCCGCCAAATGTAAGCAAAATAAAAAGAGCATGCCATTGAGTTGTCCTTTAAGGTCAGCTTGTTTATTAAGTTCATTCAGTTATAGCGCAACTTTCTAAACTGATTTTGACTGCAGTGAATGTAAAGTATTCATTGAAACTTGTGCAAAAGGTGAAACAGTAGTGTCCCCACTGACCGGCTGTAGTTGCTGAATACTCGTTGGACGTCAACTTTTAGAAATGTTGGTGTATGTTTCATCTTTATGGAGGTTCGTAACATGTTTATCCAACGCTGTTTCATGAAGTAACCTCAGCTAACATCAGAAACTCATTCAGTGCCTCTGAGCGCCTCGATGATGCACCTCAGGGTGCCGAGCTCCCCCGCAGAGGATGCAGTTCCCACGGCAACCACAGTGAGGCAGGAGAGCACCATGGCACGTTGCCATGACTTCCAACATCCATGGAATGTGAACCATAAGCATAAAGCATGGCAGATTCCACTGACACAACAATCGGACTAGTCTGCGTCTCAGCAGCAGTTTGATGGGCACCAATATTGATTCCAATCAGCAGCCAGGTGCCACCAGCAGCTCGCTGATGAAGGTCCACTGTAGGTGAGACCCATCTGTAGGTTGTATCCTGGTTCCTATTGGCTGAGGGCAGGTCTGGGTGCCTCTTTGCTAAGAGGAGGAGCGAGCAGATCGCCACACTTCCGCACATCTGGTGCCCGACTTTTGAACCACGTCCATTTAATTTCTGCTGATCCCTTTAAATTATTCCACAATCAGTCATCTTCAGATCTGACGAGGCTCTGAGCTCAAATGTGAAGCACCAAATGAGTTTATCACCTTAAACCCGAATGGCACACTGACCTCAAAATAAACATTGTTGACACAGTTGTTTGTGGCGATAGCAAGTGAGCGCATATTGATATCTTATAGTCTAATAACAGTAAAGACTCTGGAGCTGGCAGGGAAACAGTGTACACTGCAAAAAGTGTAAAGTTGCTTTATCTGCATCATTGCACAGAGCGTTCAGAATTTAAACCTGGTGATGTCATACAACACACTTCATTCGCTATAATATTTTCTTAATGAAAAAATTAAATTCCCGTCTCCACTCCAGTTCAACGCACGGCCCCCTGACACTTGTTTTTAGTCGCATTTCGGTGAAACTGCAGCCGAAACTTGCAGATTTCGCCCACACACCGTCATATAATGCGTGATCTGTCTAATCATACTTTTTAAATTACAATCTCAAGACTAAACATTGGACGAGACAACTTGTCATGCCAGTCATTTCTTGCAGCGGAGAGCTGCATGCAGCAGTGTAGGACCATGGCTGATGCGTTCTGCTGCTGCTGCTGCTGGGAGAAGAAGGCCTGAATACGGCAGGACTCTCTCTCTGTCTTCTTCTTCTTCTTCTTCTTCTTCCTCCTCTTCTCCTTCTTCTCCTCCTCTCTGCCATCTTGCAGGTAAAGTTGCCTGCCAGGGGTCCTGGGCTGAGAAAGTGGCCAAACCCTCCCACAGTGGGATGTTTTCTCTGCTGCACTCTGGGCTGGTTTCTATTCAAATGTGGGTCAGGGGTGAGGAAGCCTAACGTCATAAGCTTGCAACATGGCGTCCCGAAGGCTGTGAGATGAGCAAGAGGATGGTAAAGAACGCTTGAGAACGATCCTACCGATGTAATAAGGTATTTAAATGGATTTATTTCTCTTTTGGGTGGATTGTGAACGCGTAGCGGGGCTGCTTTCGCGTCCGTGTCGATCGGATCGTTTTTCTCGCAGCTGCTGCAGGGATCGCAAGGCTTTTCGGCGCTACGTTGGTGTTTTTTTCCACGGCGTGCCAACAAAAAAGGGCTCCGCTGGTGCCTATTCTGGCTCTACCAGTCTCGCTTGGCAAGCCGAGGGATCCGACCGCGTTCGCACGGGCTCGTCGCGGCTCCCGCTCGGAAACCGCAAAAGATAAATCGTTCGCGAATGTTTGTGGCGTTTAATTTTGGCGTCGTGGGCTCGGGAGAGATGCCCCACAGGACTGAGTGTGTACCAAATGATTACCAAGGCTGCCTGGCAGAGGACCCACACACACGGCTTCGTCGCTGCGCTGCACAGAAATGTTGAACAGTTTCCACTCTTTCGCCTCGTTTTTCTCTGTTTTTCTCATCATCCGATGCGTTGAATTAATCGTTTAGCAGGATTGTGAGAAATGACTTTGTTTGATATCTCGTGTCATCATAACACTGGCTGCTTTTTTGTTGTTGTTCTTCTTCCAAACAGCAAGCAAATAAACCGTAATGTGATAAATGAAATATTTTTTTGCGCATTTTTACGCACGATATTCCGCGCAGTCCTCCCGGTAACCACAGAGACGTTCCTCTTTGGTGTAACCTGCATTGTTTATATGTAGGTTGAGCCACCTTTGTGTTAGGGAGGGTTAATTTAAAAATGATTCAACAGGATTGACTCTCAAATTTAACAAAACAAACAAACACAAAACCCAGCGTAATGTTAACACAGCTACTTTCTGCTTTACAGCGTTGTCGTCTTGCACATTCTCTCGATGGATTCTCCTGGGGATTGTGTACGTCTTGATTGCCTATAGGTGGGCTACTGCCATACATGGACCATCTTTGCAATCGGCTACAGTGTGGGGTGTAGTCACAATTTGACCCAAAAACTGCTGCGCTTTTTAAAAGAAGCAGGGTTGCCAGATATGGATTTCCAGGTGTGAATTTGCAATTCTTTGGAAGATAACAAATGATGAAATAAAAAAAAACCCACCGTCAGTGTGCCAGATGTTTGATTGTTAAACTCATTGATTGAGGCCAACCACTTAACACTTGGCAACCAACAGAAAAATATTTGGGCTCAGGTGTGAAGGCAGCTCAGGTGGTTAGCGTTGTTAAAGTACCAAGGGGCATGGAGGTAATGGGGCACAGGAATGTCAGTAATGTTGCCGCTGTCTGTCGTACAAGCAAATGTTTAGTTCTGTGAGGACATTTTCAACTCCACGCCTGTTTCGGTGTCATCCTGAAAAATCATTACACAATAAAAAAGATGTACTTTTACGTCTTTTAGGGTCAATGTATCGTTGCTGATGAGCGTGCTGTGACTGCATTCTCATTTAATTTCAGCCATTAAAACATTTTTTTTTTATCTTTAGATGCTTCAGTTTAAAGTGACGCGAGGTCCTCATTTGTCCGATATCATGTTGTACGCGTCCTAAATGTAGGTTTGGTGTCACAACGTATTTCCTGTTTTTGATCCTGGTGCGCGTGGCAACATGGTTTTGGCACAGTCTTGCTTGCAGCTTAATCACACAGCTCTGTTTATACCTTTTGTGACTGAATACATCCAGGCCATTTGTTGACGTAAACTCAATTGAAGTAAGGGATTTGTTCGGAGTTTAGAAAATCATAATGCTTAACCAGTTTCTAAAAAGACTAGTCTAGATTCTTGTCTTTGGAAAGTTCAGTCATAACATTTGGGCAGTGTGACGGTAAATCCGCCTGTTTTCACAACCTCTTATCCCATTCAGGGTTGCAGCGTGCTGCAGCCTATAATATGAAGATTACAGGACTCTGTTTTGGCTGGTTACACCCAGCTAGAAGTGTTGTTGAAGTGAGCGGTTGCTCTGCCTGCCAGCCTGAAATTTGGCCAAACAATTAGCTGAATCGTGCTTTTTAACAACACGGTTGCACAGCTGTATACAACACACTTTTGGAGGCTTGATGTGGTGCACACATTTTTATATACATAATCTAATTTGGTAGGGCTTGTAAAGCTGGAATCGCGTCCCGGTGCTGCATCTCTAACAGTAATGAGCTTTGAAGACAGACAGGTAATCCCATTATTTTCAGGACGGTGTCTTATAAACTTAAACAGGTATGCAGAAATTATGAAGTTGTGTGAGTGGGGATATTAGTGGGCATTTTAATTGGCCAATCTTCTTTCAGACAGGTTAGACATTACAATGAAAATGCTTTACTTAAGCTATGCAGCAGCTATGTGAGGCAAGTGGGGAACTATTGTGAAAATCTGACTAGAATTTAATAAAGTAACTGCTCTAGTCTCCTAGCTAGTTATCTCCGTA